>NW_027256886.1:87015357-87615357 GCF_029215685.1 Pituophis catenifer annectens | reverse complement strand
CCAGGAATGACTAATCCAGCTGATAGCTTGAAAATTGGCCACCGATGTTTGCCTTTTAGAAGATCTCAAATACATTTTGGTTTAATCGGCTGTTAATATTTCCAGTCATGTTTGTTTCATGTTGTTTCATTTCTTTGATTGATTTTTCTGACATCGAGTCAGTGTTGACTTTCAGCAACCACAAGGATGTTCTATCCCCAATATGACCCTTCAGGTCTCTCAACAGTGCAGTCCAAGGGTGCTATTCAGCAGGTTCTAACAGGTTCTGGAGAACCGGTAGTGGAAATTTTGACTAGTTCAGCAAATACCACCTCTGGCTGGCCCCAGAGTGGGGCGGGAATGGAGATTTTGCAGTATCCTTCCTGCAGGAGTGGGGAGGGAATGGGGATTTTGCAGTATCCTTCCCCTGGAGTGGGGTGGGAATGGAGACTTTACAGTGTCCTTCCCCTGCCATGCCCACCAAGCCACACCCATATAACCAGTAGTAAAAAAGTTGTAAAAAGTAGTAAAAAAAATTTGAATTCCACCACTGGTGCAGTCCATATCATTGTAATTGACTCCATCCAAATTGTGGGTGCTCTCCAAGATTGATTGTTTTCTTGCAGACGTTTCATTATTCAACTAAATAATAACAACAGTGCTAGAAGGGGGGGTGGGGGTTTGCTTTTATTTTATATACTCCTGGCTTGTCCTGTTAGCGATGATGGGAATGGTTCCTCTTGGGAATTCCTTGATTAGGTTGATGTTTATTGTCTCCGTGTGTCAAGCGCCCAGGAAATCAGATGATCCAGGCAATTTAAATGGGTATAAAGATTTATTGAAAGCTTAAACTCTCTACAAAAATCCAAACCAGGGCTGAAATCTACTTACCTTCCCTACCATCGTCAGGTCTAATTTTTGACGCTCTGTGCATGTGCAGGTGGTCAACAGCGGGTTACTTCCTGGTTTAAAGCAGGAAGTAATGACGTCCGGGCGGGTCAGCAGAGCCTCACACTGCCGCCACTACTGGTTCACCGAACCATGTGCCCCTGCTGCTACCGGTTCGCATGAGCCTGACAGAACTGGCAGGATTTCACCACTGATCCAAACTACTAATAGTCAAAGCAAATTGGTGGTAGATAAAAGTCAAAAGAATTCAAGGTGGGCTGGACTTAGATCTCTTGTGGGCATGAAGGGACTCAAGACTGATGTTATGTTTGACTCTCCCTCCCTCAGGCTCAGCTTGGTCATCTACAGCTTACTTTTCTGAGCACTCGGACAACTCTAACAGGGCAAGTCACGAGTATACAGACTGAGAGCAAACCCCATTCCCCTTCTAGCATTGAATAACAAAATAAAAGAGTTGGAAGGGACCTTAGAGGTCTTCCAGTCCAACCCTCTGATCAAGCAGGAGACCCCAATACCACTTCAGACAAATGGCTGTCCAATCTCTTCTTAAAAACCTCCAGTGATGGAGCACCCACAACTTCTGAAAGCAAGATAACATTGATGATGTTGTCTAGTTGGATAATGAAACAACCAACGTCAGAGAGCACCAAGGATGCCATAGTTCAACCCTGAGCTACAAATATTCTCTTCCATCAGTCCATTCAAGTTGTTGCTAGTCTTCTTCTTCTGTTTCCTTCTACCTTTCCCAACATTAAAGACTTCTTCAGAGACCTCAATCTTCACACTGTTTCATTACTAAGTATCACAGGTACTGTAAGCAAGATTAATATTTGTTTTCTGTATACATAATTGCTACCCTCACTGGCTGGTTCACTGACCTGCCTTCTAGTAACAGTGACCTTGGCAAACTTAGAACTGACCTGGTTGTTTTGCAGCTTTTAGTTATATGGTTGTACTTATTTTCTCAAAATACTTGCCTTTGAAATGAGAAGAGGATGAAAATTGACACATGTCAAAGGAAGATTGCCTCACCTAATGAGAATTGTACCCAGTCAAGAGGTCCTTGATTGGAGAACTTCCTCTAGCCCTCAATCCCAGGCATTTTCTGAGGACCCAAATCTGAATAGCAGCAAGAGGAATTCTTGCCTAATTCTAGATTTTCACTGACTCCACTTGGAAATCAATTTTATTTATTTATTTTATTTTATTTCGAATTTATATACTGCACCTTCTCCCGAGGGACTCAGGGCAGTGTACAGCCAGATAAAAACATACAATACAAACATTAAAAAACAATTAAAAGGATATATATTAATGTGGCCCCAATTTAAGATAACAAACCAATTAAAAATTAAAAATATGTTAAAAAATATGTTAAGCCAGCCCGGCTTGCTGAAAAAAGAAAGTTTTGAAGGCACGGCGGAAGGCACCGAGGTCTTGGATTCTCCTTATTTCTGGGGGCAGCTGATTCCAGAGGGTAAATGCTCCTTCTCTTTTTCCTTCTCCATCCGGTTACTTCTTCCCTCCCATTATCTCTCCCCTCCATTCTATTTATCTTTCACTGCTTGTAGATTTCTAAGTACAGTCATGCTTTAGTACTCAGCTGCTTTCAAACTCATCAAATTTGGTATGTATTTTGATAGGAAAATTTTTGTCCCGGTAGTCGTCATTTGTTTGGTACTCGATGCACAAGCTAAAACTCATCAGTGTTAGTTACCTTGTGACTTGTTACCCTTTCTGACCGATTTGTTTGGTATCAAATTTGGTTGGTATCAAATTTGTTTGGCACTCATCGTTTTCGGTATTTGTCACACCTCCTGGAACCAATTAGCAACAAGTACCGAGATACCACTGTATAGAGAGAGATTAGTTTTAACTTATATGATGACCATCAATTGATTGTAAACAGAATCTATTGGCTTGATTGTTCCTTTTTGGGATGTGTGATTGCTAACTAAGGGAGGTGTGTAATTATACAAATATATGGACACTTGTATAGAGTACATATGTTTTAAATGTATATTTATTGAGGAAAAAGAAAAATCTGTAAGAATTGTTTTAGCAGGAACTCTAGGCTGGCGAGATGGAAGGCGAAGCTACACATGGTACAACACTTTTGTTTGTTCAGATATTTTCTTGTCTACCCTTTCTTGTATCATCTTCCTCTTAGAGAAATGTTGTAGTAGGCTAAGCATTGTCATTTTTCTCCTTTGCTGCTTAACAAGATTTTATTGGTCACGATGCTTTTCATTTTGCATTAAAGATATTCTGCCTTTCTGACTTCATTTGTAAGAATGAGAACAGATTTTCCCCTTTCTTGCCTTCTTGTTTTGTTATCTATTCTTGGGCTCCCAGCCATCAGAAAATGTAAAAATGTAAACTGCAATGGCCATGACATCTATTAAACACAACGCTTGACTAGCAATTTTAACAAGGTATTTCGCTGCATTTCATAATATATTGGCCTTATAGATATGTACACTGTTATATGAGAAATTGAGTTACAATGTCGTTCTCTAGGGAGCTGAGTGCAGCGTTTCTGTGAAGCTACTAGCCAAATGATGGCAATTTCCTCCAAAGAAGAGAGATATACTAATAACAATCTGGTTTGACATTCTTCAAGGTGGCATTTCTCCCTCCTTAATAAGAGTTTTCCTTCACTATTCTGCTGGTTTTAAAAGGTGAAAGGTAAGATCAAGAAGTAGGAAAAAAGCCGAGTTTAAACAAGTATTTAAAAAAACCCACTCATGAACTAGATGAAGGTCTAAAAATCCAATATTTTCATTTGATTTGAATTGATGTAAATGTTCCAAAAGTTCCAGGTATTGAAATACTATCTCTACGCCCATGCTTCACTATGAAACTATGTGCTCAGGTTTGATAAATTGACACTTACAGCCTGAAACTTAATGTAGAATGTGTAACTCCATAGCATCAGAGTGTGTTAATATATTGCAACTGGCAGTTGGAACAGAGGGGGAAGGGGATTAGAATGTCCCGGCCTGCAGCATCCCTCAGTATTCATCTGGCTAGCATCCTGTCAATGCGTGAGAGAGTTGAGGGGTGTTTGGAAACTCAAACAGTATTTGCTGTGTGAGCAAGAAGGAGACAGGAAGGAGGCTGGGCATGGCTTAGCTCAACTGTTCTGTAGTAAAGCTGCTTGTGCTGTGAAAGTAAAACTGAAAGTGAAACTCCTCTCCTCTGCTTGTGTTTTGCATTTGGAACAGATTTCTTTTCAGGTGGGGAGGGGGAGTAGAACTCCTTAGCATCAGAGTGTGGAACAGATTTCTTTTCAGGTGGGGAGGGGGATTAGAACTCCATAGCATCAGACCATGTTAATAATAATATAGGAAATACTAATGCTCTGATGGTCATTTTGAAAAATCCTTTCTTAGTGAGCACCTAGAAGCCAAGAGGAACATATGTGGCAAATTTCAAGTTTGTAGGCTTTTCTGGAGATTTTGTGATTAATGTGTGGGTGGTTTTTGCTTTTATATACATAGATGATATCTCTGATTCAGTAACCATTAATAAATTTTATCTCTATAAATTTTCTCAATCACCTTTTTTCCCCATTTATTTTATCATGTCTGGTTCTCAGAGATTGCCTGGACAAGACCCTGTAGTTTTTTTAAGAAGTGGTTTGCCATTGCTTCCTTCCCAGGGCTGAGGGAAAGTGACTGGCCCAAAAATCATTCAGCTGGCTTTGTGCCGACGATGGGACTAAAACTCACAATCACCCAGTTTCTAGCTTGATGGCTTAACCAAACTGGCTAAATCCCCATTTAAAGCCATCCAAGGCTCTAAGGGTTTCAAGGAAATTCTATAGTTTAATTTTGCACTCGATAGACAACTTAGTTATTTGTACTCCCAGTATTAAGTATCTGGGGGTGCAGATAACTAACAATCTGAATTGGTCTCTCCATAGGTCATCCTTAGTGAAGCATGCAAACCAGCATCTGTATTTCCTGCATCGGATGAGGAGAGCACCTCTTTCCCCTTCTATCCTGGCCACTTTCTACAGAGGCACGATTGAGAGCATTTTAACAAACCGCATCCCTGTCTGTTTTGGTGGCAGCAGCACCTCAGATAGAAAGTCCCTACAGAGAGTGGTGAGGACAGCCAAGAAGATTATAGGAAGCTCACTTCCTGTTATTCAGGATACTGCTTATAAGGGCTATTTGCTTAGAACTCAAAGTATTGTGAGAGACCCCACACACCGACTTTATGGTCTGTTTCTGTTGCTCCCATCTGGGAGGAGGTTTCAAAGTATCTATAGCAGGATTGCCCAATTCTGTAACAGCTTTGTTCCCTATGCCAATCTGTCTGGTACACTTACAAGATTCGTTTTTCTTGCCATATACATATATACATCTGAACTAGACTGTGTTGTTTCTCTTTGTCATGTAATATATGTGGGTATATGCATGATTTTGTATTCATTCATTCATTCTGTCATGGTTATGTAGTGTATATTGGAGATGCTGACCCTTTGAGAGCTGTATGCAATGAAACTTTGTTTTAATGTATGTCAGTTAGTGTACATTCAAAGTAACAATAAAGTTATTCTATTCTATTCTATTCTATTCTATTCTATTCTATTCTATTCTATTCTATTCTATTCTATTCTATTCTATTCTATTCTATTGTCTTTCCATTCCATTCCATTCCATTCCATTCCATTCCATTCCATTCCATTCCGGATGCATGGTACAATTATGTAATAATTCAGAAATAGTTCAGAATAGGTGCTTTGGAGTCCAAAGATAGAACTCACTGCAATTCTGTCAAGTTACTGTGTCTCTTCCCTGGATTTCACATTGGTTTTGACATGATTGCAGGAATGACCAGGGAGCATAGACTTTTCTGAGGACCTGCTGACAAATGCTCATGTGTTTCTCTTCAAACCTAGATCACTGACCAGCCTTAAGGAAGAGACATTTTATTACGTCTGACATGAAGAAACAATGAGCAAAGAAAATTGACAAATGATATTAAATAGCAATGAATGCTATTTGAAGAAGGAAGGAAGGGAGGGAGGGAGGGAGGGAGGAAGGAAGGAAGGAAGGAAGGAAGGAAGGAAGGAGGGAGGGAGGGAGGGAGGGAGGAAAGCAGAGGAAGGGAGGGAGGGAGGGGAGGAGGGTGGGAGGGGAGGAGGGAAGGAGGGGAGGAAGGAGGAAAGCAGAGGAAGGGAGGGAGGGGAGAAGGGAGGGAAGAAGGAAAGAAGGAAGAAAGAAGAGGATGGAGGAAGGAAAGGAAGAAAGCAAGGGAAAGGAGGGAGGGAGGTGAGAGGGAGGGAGGGAAGGAAGGAAGGACAGAAGGAGGAAAGCAGAAGAAGGCAGGGAGGGAGCTGGGGGAGGAAGGGAGGGAACGTGGGAGGGAGGGAGGAATGGGAGGCAGGGAGGGAGGGAAAGAAGGAAGGAAGGAAGGAAGGAAGGAAGGAAGGAAGGAAGGAAGGAAGGAAGGAAGGAAGGGAGGAGGCTTTTTTAATGGGACAACCGATTTTAGATTGCTGTTACATCATTATATGTCTTTTCCTGCTTCTGCGTCTATAATCATCTCCTTTCCATCCTAGATCCCACTTACATTTCCTAAATTAAATGATTTTTAAGAAGTGAGAGGAAAGTTATGTAAAGTTAGAAGTCAATTTCTTTTGGGGGTGTGTGTAATTTTTCCCCAACAGCATGAAAACAGCACACTGTTTTCAAAATGATGTATCAAATTAAATGCAACCAGGTGCCACATACCGCATTTCGTACACTAGTATATGCTTTCCTGTTGAGGGATTTTGTAACTTGTTAGCTAACATAATTACTGTGTATTTTACTTTGTATTTTAAACACAGTTACTCCCTATTTTAATCTGACTTACTTTTCTCTCTTTTAAAATAGTGATAAGGTTTTATGAAAACCATTAGACTGGAATGGGGGAAAACTTTTTATGGATTGATTGTTAGCATCTAACACTGCTAAACTGAAAAGATAAACTACAGAGGGATGTGTGGTACTATCTGCTTGCAAGGAAAAAATCTGTTCATGATAACACATCTGATTTGTTTCTTCATGAATTTCAAACAAACTTTGTAGCTGATTTACTGGGCAAGGAGGGGTTGTTACTCTTATCTTGTCCAACCAACTTTCCTCTTTCATTTTTTTTTCTTTCTTACATTAACTATAGTGCATGACTTCATTCCCACTCGCGCTAGTAATACTATTACTAAATTTGCAGATGATAGAACAGTGGTGGGACTCATCTCTGGAGGGGAGGATGAGTCGGCCTATCGAGATGAGATGGACCGGTTGCTTGCATGGTGTGGAGACAATAACTTGGTCCTTAACACCAATAAGACCAAGGATCTTATAGTGGACTACAGAAGGAACAGATTAGACATTCAGCCCTTGTTTATCAATGGAGACCGAGTGGAGCAAATGGCCAGTTTTAAGTTTTTGGATGTTAACATAAAAGAGGACCTGACCTGGGGCGCTCACATTGCAGCACTGGTCAAAAGGGCCCAGCAGAGATTACACTACCTGAGACTTCTCAGGAAACAACAACTGAATGAAAAACTGCTGGTGAGCTTCTACCACTGCACCATAAAGAGTATCTTAACTTACTGCATCTGTGTATGGTTTGCCAATTGCCCAGTGGCAGATAGGACAGCACTCCAGAGGGTCAACGGCATTGCCCAGAGGATCATTGGTTGCCCCTTCCCCTCTTTGGAAGATTTCTATAGCTCCCACTACCTTAAGAAAGTTCAAAACGTTCTTAAGGATCCATCTCATCCTGGGCACCCTTTTTTTTTGAACTATTACCATCTGGCAGACGGTACAGGATAATAAAAGCAAGGACAAAGAGGCTGAAAAAACAGCTTCTATCCCAGATTGGTAATTATGTTAAATTCTACTGTATAGTGCAATATTAATGCAATATCAGGGGGTTTTAATTCAATTGTATAGAATGTGAAGGATGTGTGTTTGTGTTTTATTTTTATAATTATAATGCACACTGAAGATGGCATTTAATTTCGTTGTATGAGGTGCAGTGACAACAAAGTAAACTAAAAAACTAAAAAAAAAAACCACCACTGTAAAACGGGATGTAAGCTAAGGATCGGGGTTCCCTCTTTGAATGAGAGGAATCCCTTTTGTCTGAATATTCTGATAAATTGAAATAAAATGATATTTTTGTCTCTCTCTGTGTCTCCCTGGAAAACACACCTTCACTGTCTCGTACAACAAGTTATAAGAACATCATTTAAACCACAACCAATGATTTCTATGCACAACAGTGTGTCATTCGTCCATTATGTGACAGCTAATTGTTGGTCTCAAATTTAGTCTTTATTACAGCCGCACAGCCAGAAAATGTTGATTCCCCCAAAGACATTTTATGTGTTTGTGTTCACACGTGTTCACATCTCAGGTGAAAAAAAAATATAAATGAAGTATAATTCAGACACATGGAAACTTCTATCGGTCCTGCAAATTTCAACAAGAATCCCAGCTCCTTGCTACAACTCTTGTTTCTTTTGACATCAGCACACAGAAGCGCCATTTAGGATATAATATGTGTAATAATCCTGGCCATTAAAGGGTAGAGCGTTCAGTTACAAATGGAACTATAGATGCAGTTACCAACCATATTAAGATAAACCTTAATCATAAACCAACAAAACCTGACTATATTTATATTGCAGAACCAAAAAACAAAGAAGCCACCACATGATGTTCAGACTGTGGTATCCTTTATCATAATAATATTATTATCACCCAACCATGAAGGTCATCACCAGGTACTGTTCACCACAAAAGAAAATACGACTTAATTTCAGCATCCTGCATGTCTCGATAGATGGGATAATACCAAGGAAGAACCTCAGATGAAATTCAGATTGCAGGATATTGCCAGGAGTCGAGCAACGTTATATTAGGGCACACATCGCATGGTATGATAGTTCCCAAATAAGCTACAATATATTCATTAGTTTCAGTAGTTACACATATAAACGCATTGCCATTTTCATGGGGATTCCTCCAGTTTACACTTCCCTATACAGGTAGTCCTTGAGTTACGACCACAATTCAGCCCAGAATTTATGTTGCTAAGTGAGACATTTGTTAAGTGAGCTTTGCCCCATTTTATGACTATTTCTTGACACCATTGTTAAGTGAATCATTGCATTTGTTAAGTTAGCAACATGGTCGTTAAGTGAATCTGGATTCCCCATTGATTTTGCTTCTCAGAAGGTCGGCAAAGGGAATCACGTGATTCCCCCCCCCCCAAGGACACTGTAACTGTCATAAATGTGAGTCAGTTGCCAAGCAGAGGAATTTAAACATGTGATTATGGGGAAAGATGCTGTAATGGCCATAAGGGTGAAAAATGGCCATAAGTCATTTTTTCAGTGACGTTGTAATGTTGAATGGTCACTAAATGAACTGTCGTAAATCAGAGGACTCCCTGTATTGTGATTTCTTTTTTTAAGAACAGAAATGTGGGACTATAATTCGCTGCCTCTTCTTCCATTTAAGAAGAAGAGAAGGAGGATTACAAAAACAATTACAAAAATAACTTTCCCAATAGCTTTGAAAACATAGCTGGAAAACTGGGGTGTTTTAATGGATCTCGATTTATACTAATCAGAACTGTTGGAAGTGTAAAATACAGAAGGGGACCTACTACCACATGTGGTGGTCATGCCCTAAAGTCAAAAAATTTTGGAAAACAATTCAAAGTCAGCTGGAAGAAATTACCGCTCAAAAAGTACCCCTCAGACCGGAAACCTACCTACTAGGTATATTGACAAAGGACTATAAAAAAGAGACACAATACTTGATAATACATATTTTAACCGCAGCTAGAATCGTTTTCGCACAAATGTGGAAATTGGAAAACACGCCACCAGAACAGAAAATAATACAAAAAATTATGGAATGTGCAGAAATGGATAAATTGACCAAAGAAATACAAGGAAAAGAAGATACAGACTTTTACTTAATTTGGCAAGAATGGTACAAATGGTTAGATAAAAAAGACACGAAAAAAGAGAATACCACCCAAGGACACAAAAATAAGCAAATAAAAGGAAATATCGTTATATAAACATTGATACAAGATGAAAGATAGTATATATAGATATATTGATATATAATTACCGAAGTAACTCTACTTTCAAAGTGCAAGTTATATGACTTGATTTCATTGTATAGTTAGTTTATGTCTAGTTTGTTTTAACGTCTATGTCTATATGTGTATGTTTGTTTACAATAAAAAATTTAATAAAAAAAAAATATCAAAAAAAAAAAAAAGAAGAAGAGAAGGAGGATTACAAAAACAATTACAAAAATAACTTTCCCAATGGCTTTGAAAACATAGCTGGAAAACTGGGGTGTTTTAATGGATCTCGATTTATACGCAAATGATAAAACGTAAAGCTTTGAGCTTAAGTAAAAAAACAAAAAAACAAAATCAAGCCACATAAAAACTCACAACTACATTAGCAAAACGTGGAGGAAAAGTATTCGAGTACTTACTTTGACGAATCTATGAAGTATATTACAAGAGCACCAATACTAAGAGCAAAAACTAAAACGACCTGTAAAAAGCAAGAAGAAGAAGAAGAAGAAAAAAAACGCAGTCATTTGCGGTGTCAAAGCATTTATCATTCAAACAAAGGAACAGGAAAGGACGTGAAATTTGGTGGTGCCATTTTAATGGTCTTCTGCTTCACAGAAGTGAACATTGCTATACAAAGCTTGACAAAGCTAAGGACGTGTTTAAAAGATATGCAAGCTGACATACCCCTTAGCACTGCGGTGCGTGAGGCAGAAAATCCATGTTATGTCCAGTGGTGCTAGTATAATAATAAACCCAATAATTGACCATTTGCTGCCCTGTAATATTATGGCAAATCCACCAGTTAAGGTACCATGCCTCCCCCCTTGTATGAGCAACATTAACTGTGTTAATTAGACATTTAAAGGAGGATCTTTGGAGCTCAGGATTGGAACTGTATGAGGTCCTTGGTGCTCCCTGAGCTTGGTTTTTTCCCCCTTTTCTTGCAGATACGAAATGTCTGCAAGAAAACAAGCAGGCTCAGAGAGCACCAAGGACCCCATTAGAAGCTAAGGTGCTTTTTCAAGAGGCAACTGGACTTTCTGGTTTTCCTTTTTTCTTTGAAGCCCTTTCGCTTCTCATCCAAGAAGCTTCTTCAGCTCTTCTTGCAATTGTTAAATTTTTCTCTCTAGGAAGTCAAATTCTTTTTAAAAAATGAAAGTTTGTTTCTTAATTTTATTTTTTTAAATTTTATTTTCAGGCTAAATTGTTCTGCGTGAATAAGGCTGCTAGGATACTAGAATTAATTCTGTGGCTTGAAAGAAATTCCGGCATATTATAAAGAATCACGGACCAGATTATCCAGAGATATAAACCTTTCCTTTGAGATATTGATTCCATGAGGTTGTCTCTCTTACCCACCCAATTCTCCCATGCTCTCTCCAGGAGATAATTCAACAAAAATATTTACAAAACACCTACCGTGTTTCCTCAAAAATAAGACCCTGCCTTATATTTTTTTTTTGAACCCTGAAATAAGGGCTTGGCCTTATTGCCATGCACTCAAAAGCCTGATTGGGTTTATTATCAGTGGATATCTTATTTTGGGGGAAACAGGGTAGCTTTAAAAGACGAGGGGCATTGGGAGAATGAGAGATATTTGTGGGAAAAGTATAGATAGGAGTCTATTACAGAGAGTGTGGCCCTCCCATATCACTATTTGTAATTTCTCAACAGGATGGTCATGTACAACCATGACATGGATGACTGAGAATCTCCATAGACCCCATTAGACATTTCTCATGGGAACATTTACAGGTTCTCCCAAGAGAGGCATTCCTTCAGGTAAAGATAAACCATGTTTGACTCTAGGGGGTGATGTTCATCTCTGTTTCTTAGCCGAGGGAGCCAGTGTTGTCCAAAGACTCTTGTGTGGTCATATGGCCAGCATGCCGAGACGCACAGAACACTGTTACCTTCCCAGTGTAGTGGTACCTATTTATCTACTCGCATTTCCATGCTTTTGACCTGCTAGGTGGGCAGGAGCTGGAGCAAGGAACGGGGGCTCACTCCATCGCATGACGCTTGGGTCTGAAACCCAAGATGACAATCTCTTTATCCTTAACCATTGAGCCATCACTATTTCTACATGACCACCCTGTTGGGAAATTACAAATTGTGATGTGGGAGGGCCACACTTTCTGTAACAGACTCCTATCTATACATTTCCCACAAATATCTCCCATTGTCCCAATGCCCCTCGTCTTTCAAAACTAGGCATTTTGTAAACATTTTTGTTGAATTATCTCCTGGAAAGAGCATGGGAGAATTGGGTGGGTAAGAGAGACAGCCTCATGAAGTCAATATCTCAAAGGAAAGGCTTATATCTCTGGATAATCTGGTCCATGATTCTTTATGTTATGCCAGAATTTCTTTCAAGCCACATAATTAATTCTAGTATCCTAGCAGCCTTATTCACGCAGAACAATTTAGCCTAAAAATAAAATGGTCAGAAATAAACTTCCTTTTTTTTAAGAATTTGACTTCCTAGAGAGAAAAGTTGACAGTTGCAAGTTGATAGCTATTTGATTTTTTTGCATTTATATAACATCAAAAGCAATTTTTATAATTTCCTTTATTCTATATACAGCATATTACTTCCATTCATTCTACAAGTTCTAGGTAAAGCTATGGATGTCAATGTTTTCTTTCAATACATGTGCCGTTGTGATAATATAAGGATATGAGAAAATACTTCAAAAGCATTACACAGAGCTTTAGAATAAATAATATCTTACATACAGAGACCCTGTTCTTGTACAAGTGGGTTAATAGAAGCATTGGTTGTTAATCTCACTGAATGCAAGATACTTGTAATTTGTAGAATAATGTTTTGCCTAAGTCTTGGTTTACACCACGAGTGAAATTCACTTACCTTCCCTACCGGTTCGCCAATGAGTGTGCCTGTGCTGTCGTCTGCGCATGCGCAAAGGCTTAAAATGTCACAAAAAAGTGACATCATGATGTCTGCACGGGTGGGCGGAGCCTCCCGCAGCTGCCACTACCAGTTTGCCCAAACCGGATAGAACCAGAACCTGGTTTACACATATCAAAGCTTGCATAGGTAGAACTGAGAATGGTGTGAAATGATACAGTAACGAACAACCAGTAACAGATAATTAAGACCTTGATTTCAAACGATGGAAAGAAAATTCAGTGTGTTAGATCAAAATGGGAATCACCTTTCTAAAAACACAGATATACAGATTATTAAAAGAGTCATGAAATGTATTTATAAGCGCATAGGCGTAACGGGGAGCAAAACCTGCTTTGGGGAAAGGGCTCAAAGCAGAGGTGGTATTCAGCCGGTTCGGACAAGTTCTCCCAAACCGGTAGCGGAAATCATGGATGGCACCCACTTCAGCTCTATGCCGTCCTATTTAGGCATGTTTTTGAAGCTGGGTGCATGCACGGAAGGTGTGTGCGCCCACAAAGCACATGCACAGAAGACCGTGCATGCACGGATGTGGCACATGCTAGTGAAGTGTAAATGCATGTGCATGCACTCACATTTGCGAACCGGTAGGGAAAGTAAGTGAATACCATCCCTGGCTCAAAGCCTGGGGAATTAAACAAAGCTTGATTTTCAATCTCCTGTTTCTCAGAAGAAATATATCGGGATTGGAAAAAAATCAAGGAGTGATGCCTGAACTGTACAAAAGAGGCAATGCTAGATGCAACGGGCTGTTTTTAAGGCATCTCCTTATAGCCCATTAAACTCAGGGATGTCAGAATGAAATTTGACAGCTGAACACATCGCTTCCACTCGTTTCCTGCTAACTTATTGTGGCTAAAGAGAAGAAAGAGTTCGAATGGATGAAAATCAATATTATACAAACACATTTACTCTCCAGCTATTCCTTTTCAAGGTAAGCAATGTTAGGTAGAGGTCAGAAAGGAGTTAAGAAATAGCCTGGCAAACCAATTAAAGGCATGAGACAAGAAAAAGAAAAAAATGTAAATTTACCCCAAACCGTTCATTATTTTTTTTTTACAAACGTTTCTATACTTGCTTCCATCCATATAGATTTTTGGCATCTATACTTCTGGCTTTCCCAGTTGCAATTTATGGCTGTGAAAGTTGGACCATAAGAAAGGCTGAACGCCAAAGAATTGAGGCCTTTGAACTATGGTGCTAGAGAAGACTCCTGCGAGTCCCTTGGACTGCAAGGCGATCAAACCGGTCAGTCCTAGAGGAGATCAACCCTGACTGCTCTTTAGAAGGCCCGATCCTGAAGAGGAAACTCAAATACTTTGGCCCCCTAATGAGAAGGAAGGACTCATTGGAGAAGAGCCTAATGCTGGGAAAGACCGAGGGTAGAAGAAGAAATGGATGGCAGAGAATGAGGTGGCTGGATGGAGTCACTGAAGCAGTCGGCATGAGCTTAAATGGACTACGGGGGATGGTAGAGGACAGGAAGGCTTGGAGGAACATTGTCCATGGGGTCGCAATGGGTTGGACACAACTTCACAACTAACAACAACGACTTCTGGCTTCTTTCTTTCTAGAATTTCAGAAACTCCATCCAATTGTAACTTTCTCTTGACCCATCCATTCTTCCTTGGCGTTTGGCACTCCCTATGTAAAAAGGAACACTTCAAGCACCACAAAGCTCACTACAGCACAACCAGCACAAGCTATACACAAGGATGACACTGCCATACATCAAAAACATCTCAGAAACAACCAACAGACTATTGACAATGACATGGGATTACCAGAGCACACAAACCAAGAAAAGCCAAATAAAACATCTTAAGTAAACCAAAAGACTCAGGAGACCTGGGAAAGAAAGAAAGAAAGAAAGAAAGAAAGAAAGAAAGAAAGAAAGAAAGAAAGAAAGAAAGAAAGAAAGAAAGAAAGAAAGAAAGAAAGAAAGAAAGAAAGAAAGAAAGAAAGAAAGAAAGAAAGAAAGAAAGAAAGAAAGAAAGAAAGAAAATACTGTATATATACATACAAACATACATACACACACACATATATATAAAACCCAGGAATCAACTACAATATACAGTGTAAGGACTGCAACAGTCACTAAGTAGGACAGACTGGCAGAAGTCTAGCAAAGCACATCCATGAACACCAAGTAGCAGTCCGAGACATGATGGAACTTTTTCATTACACAATACAGGTAGTCCTCGACTTACGACCACAACAGAGCCCAAGATTTCTGTTGCTAGGTGAGAAATTTGTTAAGTGAGTTTTTATGGCCTTTCTTTCCAGTTCTTCAGTGAATCCCTGCAGCTGGTAAATTAGTAACCCCGTTGCTAAGTGAATCTGGCATCCCCATGGGCTTTGCTTGTCAAAAGGTCGCCAAAGGGGAACACGTGATTCACGGGTCACTGCAAACCATCGTAAATATGAGCATTTTTTCCTCATTTTTTGTAGAAAACGTAAATATCTCATTTTTTCTACATTTCTCTTTTCTTCTTTATACTGTAACTGCTATTCTAATAGCAAATCCTCCATAAAAGTTATTTCATTACATTCTTGATTAAATTATCTTTCCATTGATAATATAATTTTATGATACTACAAAAAAAAAAAAGTGGTGTTATTAGCTAGTTTTAGAAAAAACACTTTTCCCAAAAGGTTTCCACAATTTTGGCCACTACTGTATGTTCTGCAAAGAACACGAAGTAGGACAACAATCCAAAATTCATAAATTATCATCAGCAGGAGGCGATGGATGAATGGCTGGATGTATAAAGGCAACAGGAAGGAATCAAGCTGAAAATATTTCAGTAGCTAGAAAATAAATGTTTACAAACAAATGCTCATAACAATTAACCTTGAAAATAAATGTTTGCAAACAAATGCTCATAACAATTAACCTTGAAGCAACGTTTTAAAAAGCTGAAAAGGCCTATGAAATATATTTTTGAAGACATACATGTCAAGTTGTTTCGTTTTCAAAAAAGAATTACTGTCTTTATTTCCTGGCAAATATCCCATAAACCAGAAACTTTTTTTCCCCCTCCAATCTGTAACAGATGTTCAGCTCTCACCCCCCCTCAAAACCCTCCTATCCTATAATTTGTTTTGCTAGGTGATATCTGGAAGGCTTAACATTTTATGGGAAAGAAACACAGCTGCTGGAAACCTGATTACTCTATATGATTATGCTGTGACCTCTGTAAAGCACTTTTTGAAATATAAAAGAGCAAGATCACTGGGGAAGAAAAATGTTCCTCAGCTAGTTTCTCTTTTAAAAAAAAATTAGCAAAACTATTAAAAACAAAAATGAACAAAAGAGGGAAAAAAAATAGAAAACAGAATTGTTTGGTTACTTACAGAACAGGAGATATATAAAAGAAATATAAAGTTAAAACTATGAGATATAATAAAATCTCATATTTCTGTCTTTGATATCTGTGCATGTGCTAATATTTCACGTTCTGGTTCAGAATATAAATTAAACTGAAGAAATTCATAAAAATCCCTGAAAGAAACTTAAAAATGCTATTCTTTTCTTCCCTTTACCAACAAAACTCAAAATTGCTCCATCATGATATCCGTGTCATTTCGTAAGAGGGAAAAATCTTCAAATCTTACATGCCTATACTCAATTTATATTATTTTTCTATGCACAAAGTCAAGAATATATGAGGCCAGGAATAAATGCTATTTGCTATGGAGCTTTGGTGCAGTTATAGTATTAGTTATAGCATACATATGTGCAAGCTGGAAGGAAAGTTTATAATCCATCTCCTAAGCCTACTGGGGATTTAACATCTCTCAGTCCTGTTAATATTATGGGAAGAATTAACTATGTCCGTAATATTATCCTGCAGAGATCAGTAGACCTCACTAGAGCTTATCTTGTCAGAACTCTACCAAATCTTCTCTCTACATGAACAAGGTCAGTGATGGCGAACTTTTTCGGCACCGAGTGTCCAAACCAGAACACATGTGCATATGGATGCATATGCACACCTGGTCTGCTGGAAATCTGAACGCTAGCTGGCCAGCGCACGCATGTGTTTTTGGGGCTGTTTTCCAGGCTGTTTTCTGGCCTTTGTTCAGTCTGTTTTTGGCCTGAAAAATGGCCCGAAAACAGCCGGAAAATGGCCTGAAACACGGCCTGTTTTTTGGCTGTTTTGGGCCATTTTCAGGCCACTTTCTGGTGCTCCAGCACCTGCGAAAACCAGTTGGCCGATGCGCATATGTGTGCCAGAAACCAGAAGAGTAACTGGCGACAGTGCGCATACCCAATCTATTATATAGGGCTGAGCAGGGTGGACCTGATTTCAAACAAGTCAATTTAAATCACAATTTAAATCACTAGTAATAAGGCTTGATTTAAATCAACTCAATTTAAATCATAGTTTTTAAAGAACAACTGTCATCTCTGTCCCACAGCGGCTCCTCCTATGACCCGCTGTTGACTCACCGACCGTCCCATTCACTTTAATAGGATGGCTGGTAATGCAGCAGGGACACAACAAGGTGAGGGACATGGCAGGCAGCAGGTGAATGGATGCCCGCTAACAGGCGCTGCCATGATGGATCTGAAGTGACAGATGCTCTTCAATATTATATTTATAACCTGGCTGGAAGGTTTCACTTTCATTTTTACTGCTTGCCCTTCCTCCTCACACTTAGAGCCTGGTGGTATAGATGCATTTCTCTTCAAACAATCATACCATTTGGAGTGTACATAGATTTGCAAAACAATGGGATAGAGGAATATTCCTGATAGCCCTCGGTGTCATTTTATTTTCATTTCAGAAAGAGCAGAGATGGTGCAGGCCTCTCAAACCACCATTATTTCTTCCCTTCACCTGACTTTGATGTTTCCTATGGTCCAGGTGTCAAAACACTGTTTAAAGGCATGGTGGAGTATTTGCTACAATAATAATATATGCTATTAGGCTGCTGAATATACCAATGAAAGAGGGGAAAAAAAACAGGTTAAAGGTCTGATT
This sequence comes from Pituophis catenifer annectens, assembly GCF_029215685.1. NCBI lineage: Eukaryota > Metazoa > Chordata > Lepidosauria > Squamata > Colubridae > Pituophis > Pituophis catenifer. Next base: position 87,597,426 of record NW_027256886.1, on the reverse strand, counting down.
TCCTGAGCTCCGGATATAGTTTGTTTAAAATTCCTAGATCAGGCAACCTTAAACACTCAAAGAGCCATTTCGACCCATTTACCACAGGAAAAAAAAAAACACCGGGAGCCACAAAACCTTCCCCCTGCCTGACTATTCCTTGAGCGGCCACAAACCTAGCATATGTAGTTGAATTAAACGTTCTGTTTTCTTCTGAAACTTTTCTTTTCTTGGATTTATCCATGATTGGCCTACCGGGGATTGAAAAGCTCAATAAATCACATGCCAGCGGGTGTCACACATTGGCAGTTGTGATGCATATTTGAGTAATAGGGGGCCGCAGCAGAGGGGTGAAAGAGCCACATGTGGCTCCAGAGCTGCAGGTTGCTGATCCCTGGCCTAGATTAATCCAGCAGTGTGATATTCCAGTGTTTGTTCCTCAATTTGAGTAATGTAAAATACCTCTCAAGTGGGCCTGGAATGACTAATATGGATCTGCCCCTCTTCAGCTATCACTGTATATCCTGAAAAAGACTAGTTACATTAAATGAAAGATTTATATTGAGAGCCAAATAAGTCAAGTATTAATAAATCAAGTATTCCCCAATATCCTTAGGCAGCTCCCCAAAACTTGATGCCCTCTAATTTCCAGAGATCATGACAGCTGCAGTCTAAAATACCCAGCATATGTAACCCAAGGATCTCTGGGTTTTCATTTGTCTCCTTATGGGTTATTTGCTTATATTCAGTAGAATGCAAGACTGAAGGGAAAGGCCATTGTTTTAAGGTGATGGCTCACTAAAATAAGTCTTAATGCTTTCTTGTTCTCCTTCTCCTCCTTCTCCTTCTTCTTTCCTTCTCCCCCATCTCCATCTCCATCTCCTTCACCTCTTCCTTTGGCTTCTCCTCATCCGCCGCCACCTCCTCCTCCTCCATCCATCTACTTGTCAGATAATCCTAAAAAGATGTGCTGCTTTAGTGAATAAGGGAAGGGAAGTTGACTCGATTCAACTTTCAATAAGGTAACATTCTATTCCATTTCTTCCCAGAGACAATTTCTCAAGATTTCTCAGTTTCTCAAGAACTGTCTTATTCTTCTATTTTGTTGCTTGACAAATTAGCCATGGTTGCTATGTACCCTGTTTCTCCAAAAATAAGACATCCCCTGAAGTATTTAAATGCAAAGCTGGAAATCAGGTAAGATGGCAAGAGGAGCCCCATCTTGCTCCACACATCCCAAAATAATAAGACATCCCCGAAAATAAGACCAAGCACTTATTTCAGGGTTCAAAAAAATATAAGACAGGATTATTATTTTTGGGAAAACACGGTCAGAGAGGTTTAAACCAGACCTACACAAAATATGTGACTCGACTAAGCAAGACTTTCTAAATGTGATTCGAGGACATCCTTCACCTAGTTTTTGTGGTTGTTTTGAAGATACACATTCAGCAGCATACATTCTCTGCAGTGGTGGGTTTCAAAATTTTCAAAAATTTTTACTACCAGTTCTATGGGCATGGCTTGGTGGGCGTGGCATGGCTTGGTGGGAGTGGTTTGGTGGGCATGGCAGGGGAAGGATACTGTAAAATCTCCATTCCCACCCCACTCCGGGAGAAGGTTACTGCAAAATCCCCATTTCCTCCTGATCAGCTGGGACTTGGGAGGCAGAAAATAGATGGGGGCGGGGCCAGTCAGAATTTTTACTATCGGTTCTCCGAACTACTCAAAATTTCCGCTACCGAACTGGTCAGAACCTGCTGAAACCCACCTCTGATTCTCTGTAACTTTTAGCCCTGTGATCCAGTGGGGCATTAGGAAAAAAAAAAACCACAAGCTGACTGGTCCCTTGTTTTGTATGTTCTTTCTCTTGATTGGAAGACTCTTGGGTTACCCTCTTTAATTTGCTTTCCATAGAAACAAAACAAATATTCATTTTACTCTTTTATTAGGTGGACAGAAAGCTCAGAGATGCAGGCCTCCTATTATAACATATTAGTTCTTTAATTAACTTGACTTGTCCTTTTGGACTTATAAATCTATCTTTAGATACCCTTAATTATTTCTAGGCTCTACTAAATTCAGACTCTTATGAATGGACTGGATTATTCTAGCCAAATTGAACACCATGTATTATTAGAACCTTAAAATTTTGCAGAATACAGACAATTGCTTTTGAAGGTCTTTTCTTTGCAGTGATTCACTTATTAAAATGGACATCAGCTGATTTTTAACTCAGGGAATAAATTTAAATCTAAAGACAATACAGAGCTGCGACGAACCTGTACAATTCACAGAGTTCTCCATTAGCCTACTGAAAGGGTTTGAAAATTCCAAACCTCATAAAATTTAGACAATTTCTGGTTTATTGGGCCCTGCAAATTTTCCCACTCTATTAAGAGGAATTTCTAAGACAACCTTTCAGTGGTGCAGTATGTTTGTGCTATACATCACCTGCTGATCTAATTTCCTTTTAATTCTGTTTAATGTTGGGATGACAGAAAGCAAGCACTCCTGCGGGAGAATACCTGGCAGTTACCCAGACTTTTCTACTCTTCCTGCCAAGTCAGACACCATCTTTGGACAGGTGTCTTCCTGCAGGTTAGCAAAATTTAGAATAGCTTTTGACTTTCTTCCCCCCCCCCACCCAGAAGGAATGGTTAGGATTTTATTTTATTATTTTTCTTTCCTTTTATCTGAAAATAAAAGCTCTGTAGAATTATCCTCCTGGTTAGTTGGTTAGGACCGAACGTAAAATCAAGATAAAATGCTGGCGTGACATTTTCCTCTATGTGCAAAAAGCAAACAATAATGTTTACTTTATACAGCTGCTGGGCCCCTGTAAATACCTGTTTCAGACATTCACTTAGAAGGCAATTTATTGATCCAGCTAAATACTCACTAGATTAAAGTAAGGCTTCTAGTTCAGAAGAGGAAAAAAAAATAATTGGTCCTTGGCAAGCCTGCGAGGATGCATTTTTGCCATCCTGGATCTGAACCATAAACGCCAAGCAGAAGCTTTAATGACAAATCACACAAGGGCCCATTAAACAGCTGAATCAGCTAGTGATGAGTCACCCAGTAGATGGCAAAGCATTGATTAACTTGAAAGGGCTCTGAAGCAAGATGTTTCTCTTGTGGATGGAAAGAATATCAAACTGCAAGGGACACTTGCCACTGTCCATGGTCCTGAACCGTGCTGTCATTGCATAAAATGGGTTTGTAACTTCATTCAGCTCCCTACCGTCAACTCATCAATTTACCGATTTGACCCTGCTGGTTTTAACTGTCTCTCTGGAATGGACTTTTCTTTACTTTTACTTTACTTTTATTAGATTTCTATACCGCCCTTCTCCCGAAGGACTCAGGGCGGTGCACAGCCATATTAAAACACATAAAATTTACAAAATTTAAAAACCATTAAAATCAAATATACCAAAATTTGGCCCACAAATTAAAAAACTAACATACACCCATTAAAATTCATATTCATGTTAGGCCAGCCCAGCTTGTTGAAACAAGATGGTCTTCAGGGCGCGGGGAAAGGTGCGCAGGTATGGGCAATATCTACAGTTTCCCTTGTGAATTTCAGGTAACTAATAAACAACAGCGGGTCTTTCATCCAAATTCTCCTGCTGCTAAACTACAGCAAAATCTTTTGATCTAAATAGAACCAAATGTCTAAGACAGCATGGGGAAGATTCACGCATATCTGAATCTTACTGTAAGGATCCCCTCATTCCATTTTTGTGAATGGAAGCAAAATTAATCTGGAAGACTCACGATTATGCATATTTCTTGAAGATCTATAATACTTGGTATTGAACGGGATATCAGTTCGGTGGATCCAAATATGAGGCTCCTTATTTTCCAATATGTAGTTTACTTATTTTGCAGAACATAAGCTCTAAAGATGGATTACAGGAAATGAACAAAGATGATTGTTAAAAAGTATGTCAAAGGCTGAAATTTTAAGAGAAAACTAACTCTTTTATGAATTGAGTCTTCTAAACATTCTCTCTGCAGTTGTTCTATTGGTTTTGAGGTGGCTGGGCACTGGGGAATGAATCAATGTGCTATTGAAGAGTCATTTCCTTTGGAATTAAAGGAATTTATTTACCTATTAAGATCCTGAACTTCAGAGTCACCTCTGAAATACTTTCTGATGCCTGATCCCAAGTCTGAAATCCTTTGTGTAAATTTCTTGATTCAGCCCTTGTACACTCAGAGTTGCAAAGTATTGTGGTCCACCAGCAGCCTGCAGAGCTGGCAGCAGAGTCAGACAGTGAGGAGGCTGGGGTGGAACATGGGCCAGTCCTGGAGTCTGGGGAAGGCCCAGATGAGGGCTCTGCATGGGAGGCAGAGATGGGGCCAGGGCCATCTGGGAGTGATGCGCGGACTCCAGAGCCTCCAGAGTCAGACAGCAGAGAGGCAGAGGAACAGGAGGAGCCTGTTCCTAGTGCACACATGCACAGAGCTGCCAGAAGGCAAGAGCAGCTAAAGCAAAAGGGACGACTCGGGAGTAAGGCCAGGAGATGATTGCCCACTCCCATAAGGCTTAAAAGAGCAGCAAAGGTTCTTGGGCTCTTTGTAGGAAAGCAACATTGCTAAATCTGTTTCCAGTCGGCGTCTCTTGTTTCTGAACTCTGTGGGGCTTTGCCAAGAAAGGCCTTTGGCAGTGTGCCAAAGAAGATAAAGGTTTGTGATAAGCCCAAAGGACTTTTTCTGAAGGACTTGTTTTGGAATTAATTTGGACTAAGCTGGCAATGAAGTAATTCTCAGCTGTTATAATAAAATAGCTTTGTTTGGGACTAACTGTGTCTTGTAATGACTAAGTCTTTATATTAACAGCTACAGTTTCTAATTTTATTATTGTTATGGTTGCCCACACAGTCAGTCAGATGTTTGGATTGGACTCGGTATTTTTGTTTACCTATTGAGTCCTTTCCAAGGGCTAGGTAGTTGTTGGGTTTGTTTGTTTGTTTGTTTGTTTGGTGTGGTTGTGGTGGTTGTTATTCATTTTAGATCTTATTTGCTTAAAATAGACAATTCCGCTCAGCGTTTGTAGATTAACATGTGCTCCATTGTCAAGAAACTGTTTGGCCACCTGAGTGTATAAATCAGGTCCCATTCAATGGTGCAAATCAAAAATTAAGATATGGTTGGAAAAGATGATAAAACAATGTATTGAGTTTAAACCAGAAATATTTTTGTTGGGGATCTTGCCTGAAACTTATAACAAAGAAAATATATATTTAATTATTCATGTATTAACATACGCTAGAATTGTATTTCCACAATATTGGAAAAGTGAAGAGATTCCTACTGAAGAGAAGGTGATTAAGGAAAATATTAAGAATGTGCAGAAATGAATAGCCTAACACTAGCAATTAAGGAGAAAGAACAAACTGATTATTATATGATATGGGAAGCATTTTACCAATGGTTAGAGAATAAAAAAGGAAATTGGAAATAAAGGAAGAAGATGCTAAGAAGAATAGAAAATAAATTAAGATACAGATAAGAATAAAATGGCAATTGATAACATGAGTATGTTGAGAGTAATCATGTTTAACGTTATTATTGTATTTGTATTTTTATTAGAAGATATGTTATGAAGGAAACGAAGAGTTACACAAGGTACAGTATAATTGTTCAATGTATATAATTTGTGGAAGGATGTTGCACAGAAATATTTGTACCCAGACGACACACTGCTTAAGGAGAGATGAAATGTTTATATTTTTTAAAATGGAAAATAAATAAAAACACAGAAGGGAATTGTCCCAGTACTATATATAAAAAAAGGATAAGCATTGTTAAATAATAAATTCTGGTGATTTAATAGACACAATCATGCAGTTTTCTTGACAGCAACCTGTCAGCAGCTTCTTTCAGGATTTATTGACTTTTTTTTTTTACTTCCCTGTCTAACTTACAGAAAGTGTCTCCAGAAAAAAACAGAACATAAAAAAGAGCAAAAGGTTTGTTTCCTTCACAAAGGACTTGCGCATGAGGTTATTTTGGCATATGGAGTGTTTTTTTTTTAAAAAAACCATCATCTTTCCATGGGACGGAAAAGGCCACACACTCGTGCAAAATCTACTTCTATATTTAATTCAGAAAAGGCAACAATTGTAAAATCCATTAAGCACCGTGCAATGCCTGATGATGCACAGATTTCAGAGTCACTCAAAACATCTGTGGCTGGAGACCAAATGAGACTATTCATTTTAACCCTTGGTTAGGCGCGTCAAGTCAAGATACTGTATGTATGGTATCTTGCCTCTTCCTCCCAATTAGCACAAAAGGAAAGGCTGGGCTGCCTTCCTTTGATGCTTGATTGGCTTTTGAAGAAAAAGACCAGCAAAGTTGGACTAATCAGCTATTTTTCTTGTCCTGCCTTTGAAGAGAGATCTGCAGCCTTTGCAGAAGGAAATGTAAATGTACAGCTGCAAGCTGCGCCCCAGTGAGATTTCTTTCTTTCTTCCCTGTTAAATGGAATAAACATCTGTGGACTTGAAACCTGAAATAAAAACTGCTTGGTCATGAACTGAAGCCAATATGTCTCCAGGACGTGCTATGTGGGCCTAATAAGACTGTTCAAGCTATGTTGAAGCTTTACCTATTGAAGATTAGAATATCTGAAAGTGAGAAATTTACACGTTAGGCTGGGCAGTTATCTGTTGTTGTTGTTTTTCATTTCAGCTTTATCTCTTATTTGATCTGGGCTGCTGTTTATAATTCCAAATATATTTGGGAGTATCGCCTGTTCTCTCCCATTTCTAAACCCCTTTTCTCTAAAATACAATGAATATTTCCTTTTCTCTAGCTCATAATCCTAATATTTCGTACTCTCTAGCTCATAATCTCTGCTTTGCCTTTCTATGATAAACTTCTACCTTGGGTCTTTGACAACTCACCAGGGTGGATTTGATTTAAATCAACTCGATTTAAATCACGATTTAAATCATGACTTAAACCACTAGTAAAAAGGCTTGATTTAAATCATCTCAATTTAAATCATAATTTTTAAATAACAACTGTCTCTGTCCCGCAGCGGCTCCTCCTCTGACCCACTGTTGACTCACCAACAATCCCATTCACTTTAATGGGACGGCTGGTGATGTGGCAGTGACACAACAAGGTGAGGGACGTGGCAGGCAGCAGGTGAGTGGATGCCCGCTAACAGATGCTGCCATGATGATCTGAAATGACAGGTGCTCTTTCAATGTAAGGACTCATTCTTGCTGGTAGTTAGAATCTTTAATATTATTATTTGCAAACAAAATGACGGTTTCCTATTTAGCTTGCAGTGCTTGGATTCATTGAATGAGTTTACCAAAAATGTAAACATTGCAGAATATGCAGCCTCATGCTACGTAACTAAGCTCCATTTCATGCTAAATACACTAAATTATTAATGTATCTTAAATAGAAAACTATCTTTAGATAGATCTTTACTCCAAAAGCATTTTTTTTAAATAAATTTGATAGAAATAAAAAAAAAATCCGATTTAAATAAAAAAAATCTGATTTAAATTTTAAAAAATCATCGATTTTTATCCACCGTGCAACTCACCACAGCCAACACGCCACAGCCAACTCTCCGTGGCCAACTCACCATGGCCATCTCACCATGGCAACTCACCATGGCCAACTCACCATGGCCAACTCAGGACAACTTGCCATGGCCAATTTTCCCAGGGAAAATTCACCGGAGGGACAAGAGTTTCATTAATATCAAAGAAATAGTGGAATAGAATCGTTAAAGGAAGGATGCCAAAGGAGGGACAAAATGAAATGTGAATGACAAAAAATAAAATAATTTTTGAATTATTTTAAGCAATTCAACTGAATTGTTGAATTCTCCCGCTACCAGTTGTCCATGGCAACTTATCCCGTGGTAAGTTAGTCATGGTAAATTGACTGTGGTGAGTTGGCTGTGGCGAGATGGCTGCGGCAAGTTATCCCATTCCATTCTACCTTATCTCCCTTTTCACCTGTCTTCTCTACGAGGGATGAAATTGTAATTGTTATAGTACACTTACATCTCTGTTCTACAATCACATTTAACAACTGCTATGGTATCTGTATAGACCAGGGCTGTCAAACTCCCAACCTGCAGGCTGGATGCGTCACATGCTGGCCACGCCCACTGTTCTGCCTCAGCTACAGACCCCAAAGAACACAGCACACACAAAGTCCGTTCAAACCTTGGTTTACTAAATAAATCAGTCTTTTACAACAACAGCTGTTAATTAACTGCATTAACAGCCACCAAGAATTCAAAGAATAATGACTGAAAGCTTACTGTGGTTGGCAGAATGCCCAGAAGCAATTTGCAGGAAGCTGATAAGATAAGCAAGACAAGACACGAAGGTATGTAAACGAAGTTGTTCCCTGCAAATTGCTTCAGTCGGTGTTCCTCCTTAAATAGGCTAAGGGAGTGGCCAATTAGCCCCAAGCCTTACTCTCGAGGAGACCTCCTCCTGAGGAGCCACTCCTGCCTTTTGGCAACTCTGCGCACCCATGCATCGAGAAGAGGCTCCTCTTCTTCATCCTCTTCACTTAAGGGAGCTTCTGAAGGCCCTGGCTGAATCCCCGCCTCTGGCACCACATCTTCTCCAGCCTCCTCATTGTCCGACTCGAGTGCCAGCTGCACAGGCTGCTGGCGCAGCACCACACCAGCCTCCTCGCTGTCTGAATCAGCTACTAGCTGCACAGGCTGTGTACGGGCCACAACACTCATGCCCGGTTTAGCGAAGGGGAAAAAAGTCCCAATACATCACATGACGCCACCGTGATGATGCGAATTTGACACCCCTGGTATAGACTAGGAGAAAGATGGGGAAGATAACCAGAGCACTACCGATTTGTAGTTCAGCAATCCAGAATCAACTAAATTTCCTTCTCCAAAGAAACATCTGCCAACAATTGGGCAGAACAAAACAATGATACTTCAGATTCAATTCCGGTGATTGTTTCAGTGCATGGGGCATATTTGTCACACTTCTCAGCACCTGCTCCCAGCCTGTTATTCTTTACACAGAGTCAGACAGATGTTGGAAAGGACAACCTTCTAAACTTCAGAAAGAAAATATATGGCTGCTTTAAAGAGTGGCATTCAGGTTCTATGTTTGCCCTTTCACATGAACAAAAGAGCTTTCCATAAATTATTATTATTATTTTTTAATTGCTTAGTACAGGTAGTTCTCAATGTACAACAGTTCATTTAGTGACTATTCAAAGTTACAACAGCACTGAAAAAGGTGACTTATGACCAGTTTTCACACTTATGACCATTGCAGTATGCCCATGGTCATGTGATCAAAATTCAGAGGCTTGGCAACTGACTCATATTTATGATGGTTGCGGTGTCTTTTGCGACCTTCTGGCCAGCAAAGTCAAAGAGGAAGTCAGATTCACTTAACAGCAGTTTGACTGATTTATCAACTTCAGTGATTCACTTAACAACTCTGGCAAGAAAGGTCGTAAAATGGGGCAAACTCACTAAACAAATGTTTCACTTAGGAACAGAAATTGTGGGCTCAATTGTGGTTGTAAGTCGAGGTCTACCTTTATATGGAAATCAATCAATCAATCAATCAATCAATCAATCAATCAATCAATCAATCTATAAGCTGCCTGATTCCCAATGAGTAAAAAAGTAATTTTAAAAATTCCAAAAAAGAAAAATAAACAGAATGCAAGGACTTAGGACAAAAATATAATGCTTATAAAAAAACAGCATTCAACTTTGATGGTCCAGAACAAGATGGATTAACCTTTCCATATATTCAATTAATTTAATTTTGTTTTTAATTGTATTTTAATATTTGTATTGTGTGTTTTAATTTTGGCTGTTCACCGCCCCAAGTCCTTCGGGAGAGGGGGCGGTATAAAAATTTAATAAATAAATAAATAAATAAATAAATAAATAAATAAATAAATAAATAAATAAATTCTTTTGATTTAAATATTTTCCAACGTGTCCTATAAATAATGTTTTTTTTAATATAAATATATATTAATATATGTGTGTGTGTGTGTGTGTGTGTGTGTGTGTTTTTCCTCTAGCCAGGTTTTTCCTATGTAACCAAGGTTTTTCTGCAGCCCTAGCTCAGTAGAATCACATCCACTCGATTCTGGGCTTTTTTCCTTTCTGGCAGCCAGCAAGTTCTTGCTGCTAGGTGAGAGAAGAACTTGCTGGATGCCAGAAAGGAAAAAAGCCCAGAATCGAGTGGATGTGATTCTACTGAGCTAGGGCTGCAGAAAAACCTTGGTTATGTAGGAAAAACCTGGCCGACAACTTATTCCGAAGCTGTTGCAAATAACTATTACCCAATTTTTATTAATCAATAACCTGAATAGCTAAAAAAAAGAATGAACAGCAAAATTACACTATAATAATATAACATAATAGAACCAGTTTAAAACCATACATAACATTCTAATAAAAAAAAAAAACCCATACATTTTATCTGGATGCCATGATTTTTATTTTATTTATTTTTTTATTTTTGCATTAGACCAGATCTAGTTCTGCAGTGATTTGCAGTTTAATTGCTGTCACACACAGTTTAGGTACATTGTGTGTTATCTGATAAAAGGGAAATAAGAGAAAATGGACCAGATCATCTTGACATGTTTCCACAAGAAGAAAATAAAAATTTGATGGCTAGCTTCACAATACAAAGATTAAAACAAAACACAATTTCTATGGAAGCTGAACCACAGGAGAAAGCAATTTTGCCTGAAAAATGATGTAGAGAGAGATCACTATGTTTGGCTTTTTTTAAAAAAAGTTCATTGACGAGCAAGTTAGCCGAATATTTACTCTATGTACTTCTTAATCTCTCTATATAAAAGCAAAATCCACTCACTCATCACAAAATCTCCAGAACGGTAAAGCCTACAAACTTGAAATTTGGCATGTATGTTTCTCTTGGCTTCTAGGTGCTCGATAAGAAAGGATTTTTCGAAATGACCATCAGAGCATTAGTATTTCATATACAGTATATTCATATACAGTATATTCACACTCTCTTATGCTCAGGAGTTAGGTGTCCTACTCCCCCTCCCCACCTGAAAAGTCCCAACTGCCACTTGCCTCACATTCCGTTACCTCAGTTCAAACTGGCAGATGTTGCCTCACATTCCGTTACCTCAGTTCAAACTGGCAGACGTTCCACTCCTTCACTCAGGAGCAGTCTGGGGCTCCTTACAGTACTAAACGTCCCTACCTCACCAAAATGTCTATGCCTTCCACCTATGAAACTGCTTTTGAACTCAAGGCAGCGGGAGAGATATTCCCTTATGTGTTTCAATCACCGACCACCACTGAGCCAAAGGATTGTGAACCGAATTTCTCCTGCGTAGTGTCACAGCCCCAACTCACTTCTTACACTGACCTCCTCAGTTCAAACAAATCTGTTCCTTCTACTGTAACTGTTAAAGGGAAAAGACTGCCTTTCTGCTGCCTGGAAGTTCAATGGATGCTTCCAAATGGCGTCTTTTGGAGCCAGAGAGGTGAAGGAGGGAAATTTTATGCCAACATTCAAAGTGCAGGGGCAGGTCTACCACAGGATAGGGAGTATCATGGCGGGGTCTCACCAGCAGCCTTCATTTCTCCAGATATATTTCGTTGGTGATGATGACAATGAGAGTCTGTCAAGACCATGGGGATGCTACAATGGTCGTAAGTGTGAAAAATGGTCCTAAGTAACGAAGCATGGGTATCCAGCGAGTAAAACATGAAAGTAAAATCTTGCTCAATATCAAACAATCTAGCATTAACCGTTCAAAATGCTTGGTTGTTTTCTAAGGATAGCAACTGATCATGAGGGAGAGAAGTTTTCCAAGTACTGATAGATACCAAGAACACTGAAATTGAAGTTTCCTGGTAGGGAAAAAACTGTCCCCTGAGCCAATAGTTGTTGTTTTTTTTTAATTTGATTTATATGCCGCCCTTCTCTGGAGACTCAAGGCGGCTTACAATGTGTTAAGCAATAGCCTTCATCCTTTTGTATATTTATACAAAGTCAGCTTATTGCCCCCACAAACTGGCTCCTCATTTAACCTACCTTAGAAAGGATGGAAGGCTGAGTCAACCTTGAGCCTGGTAAGATTCGAACCTGCAGTAACTGCAGGCAGCTGTGTTAATAACAGGGTGCTTTAAACCACTGTACTACCAAGGCTCTAAATATGTCTTTGGCTCTACTACCAATGATTCTACTCTAGCCTGAATGATGTATTTGATAAACATTTAAACACCTAAAAATTGATCATAGGAACCTACTTTGAACTGATTCTAGACATTTATAATTAGGAAGCATGCCTAACTGTTCACCATAAAGAATTTGGGCCATTACTGTTGCCTCAAAGTACATTAGTACATTCTTTGCAACGTGCATGAAAGAAACTCAATAACCCATTGATACAAATTATCTTTGATGTTTTTGACTGGCATGATAGAAGAGTCTTCCAAGAATAAGTAGTAGGTGCAACTTTTCAATTATTTTTTCCCTTCAATGTAGTCCCCTTACATTGTTTGTAACAAAAACAAAAACAACAAAAACCCCACAATACTTTGGTTTTCTAACAGCTAATTATCAACTCCTGTTCTTTTCATTGGTCAGCCAAGAGTCTAAAAGTTTGTCTAAAGCAGGGATGTCAAACTCATGGCCCGGGGGCCGGATCTAGCCCACTGGATGCTTAGATCTGGCCCACGGGGCTGCCCTCGAAACAGCAAAGAACCGGTCTGCAGTGCCTCTGCCAGCGAAAACAGAGCTTGGGAGGGCTGTGTGTAGCCCTCCCAAGCTCCGTTTTCGCTGGCAGAGGGTTGCAGCCGAAACATAGCTCAGGAGCCCATTTTTGCTGGCAGAGCGCCCCCAACATGAGTGATGGTGAGCTGGCCATGCCCACCCTGGCCACACCCACCCTAGTCCCCCAAGGTCAGATACAACCCTGATGCGGCCCTCAATGAAATTGAGTTTGACACCCCTGGTCTAAGGCAAAATGAAGTTTGCTCAAGCATTGGCAAATAAGAATGCAGCTACAGTAATGCCCACAATCTGGGGCAGGGCCTGGTGGGAACAAACGCTGAATTCATCTAGTGCTGAGAGTTGTGGCCTGCATTCCTCCTGACTGTTTGAATTGGTGTCGTGCTTCTGTGTACTTGTCTTGCTGGAATTCTTGCCGTGATTCTTCGCTTCTGGGACTTATTATCTTGCCCTGCTGGAGTGACTGATTGCAGTCATTCTGCTTACAGCATTTGGACTGGAGGATCTGCAGCCAAAAGCTGCTGCAGGTTTGTGGGAGAGTTTTTCCTCCAGGCCAGAGAGTAAATGGGACATTGGGGGCAAAGTTGGTGCCAATAAAGGGATTCATACTGGTTCTCTGGCTGTGTTGCCTTCATGCCACACCCCGGGTCATCACAAGATACTTCCTTTAACCAATTCTGCAATGTCCAGTCTAGATATGTTCATAAACTTTACTAATAGTGCATTAAAGGCTAACAGGTCTCTAGTTCATCAGATCTACTCTATTTCCCTTGTGAAACATGGAGATATTTATAGTCTCACTCCAATCTCGGGGAATATGTCCTGTTTGCTTTGAATTAGATACTACTCTAAGAATCTGTTGGCAGGCTGTCAATGGTTTTAAAGATTGTTAAGTAAACAGCTTCTCCAATTATCACTGAAAAGTCCCACAACCCCACTGGGTCACAAAAAGGTAGTTACCAAGATCAACAAAGTTTCTGCACAAAGATGCATGGCACATGCTGATTTTAAATGGGAAACAGTACAGTCTCTGTGATTATTATAATCTCATCCCTTTCTTCTCAATAAATCTTAATGTAGATTGTGAGGGGCAAGAAATACTTCGAGTTTTGGACAGCTTACCAAAAAGTGCCTAGTGTATGTTAATATATTTGAGCCAAATTATGCCAAAATATAAATGTTTTCAAATAAATATATTGCCATTTTACAATTTTAGACAATCCCTTTCCTTCTTTCAGTGGTTCTAATAATTTAAAAAGTTGCTTAGGAATTCATCTGAAGACTTAATACCCCAATTAGTCCATACAGTCATCTCTCTCTCCCCCCTCTCTCCCTCCCCCCTTCTCTCTCTCCCTTCCCCTTTAGGTTCCTCTGTCTCTTTCTACAATTTTCAGACTGCAATTATATTCCAAGATGTAACTTCCTCACATGAATAAGGGTCAGCATTGTATTTTTCTCCTAGCCATCTTCCAAATATGGCTTTACAACATTTAATACTAGAAATATAACAATCTTGACTCAAAAAAAGAATTGTAATTTTTAAATTGCGCTCACAGCGGTTTTTAAACTGGATCGTTTGAATTCCGTAGATAAGGAGAATTTAGACTGTATCCCTAATGATAAAGCTGAAAGACTTTAATCCACCATCGTAATATGGTAACCATAACTTATGTTTTAAAAAAAGTATATTCATAAATTGAAAATCTGCATTCCTACATAGTCCAAAGGACCTTATTTTTTTCATGATTTCTCACGCACTGAAAACCTATTGCATTTCTATTAAGAGATTCTGCGATCTGTGAACAGCAAGTCTGTGTAGTCTTAATGAAATAGTCCTAGACCAGGGGTGGGCAAATGTGGCCCTTTTACAACCTGTGGACTTCAACTCCCAGAATTCCTAAGACAGCTGTCTCAGGAATTCTGGGAGTTGAAGTCCACAGGTTGTAAAAGGGCCACATTTGCCCACCCCTGTCCTAGACCACTGATGGCGAACCTATGGCACGCGTGCCGGAACTGGCACACAGAGCCATCTCTCCAGGCACATCAACTGTCACCCATTGCTCTTCTGGGTTCCAGTGCGCATATGCGTGCCGGCCAGCTCCAGTCTCCGCGCATGCGGGACCGCTGGAAACCAGAAGAGCAGCTCCCTGGGGAAGCTGAGCTTCTGGTTTCCGGCACACCAGCTGTTTTTGCACGCGCAAGCACACCAGAAACTGGAAGCTCAGCCTCCCAGAGCATGCATGCACACCACGGAACTGCTCTTCCAGTTTCTGGTGCTCCTGCACATGCGCGCTGGGGGGCTGCTCTTCAGTAAAATTAGAAGCTTCACAGACTCAGCCTGGCTATACATGTGTTGATTTATTCCTATATCCAAGAAAGAAACAGATGTTCACGCTTCTAGACCTCCTACCTTTTCGAATCAATGGGGACTTGGCTATTTGTTTCCTGACCTCAACTGTTGAGAGATGTCTTCTCCACAGAACAGTTCTGTTTGGCTTAAAGCAACATGGGTTCCCACCTGGCCACTTTTACCCATGAGATGCAACAATACCGAGGACGGCCTCTGTCAATTTAAACCTTTCTAATACAGGAGATCTCAGCAGAGAGACCATGCCAAGCATAGCAATGGGGTCCTTGCAAAACATTTACAAATCCGATATATTTTTAAAAATTCTCTTTAGACAGATTTTTAGAAGGAAGGAAAGTTTGTATATATGGGAGTGGGGAGTAATTAGGGTTTTTTTTATCCCCATTGGAAGTGTGTGTTATGCAGGAAACACATGCCACCCTACTGTGTTTCCCCGAAAATAAGACCCTGTCTTATATTTTTTTTTATCCCTGAAATAAGTGCTTGGCCTTATTGCCAGGCACTCAAAAGCCCGATTGGGCTTATTATCAGGGGATGTCTTATTTTGGGGAAAATAGTATGTATAGCACCAATAGTGGCTTTCAACCCTTAAGGAACATTTTAAAAGTGCAATTATCGTTTTATTTCCCTCCCTGAAAATTTCCAATGCCTGCTAACAACAGATAGCATACAGGAAAATAACTCTTTTTGCTGACTCTCTCCCATTTAGACGAGTTTCCAAACCAAAATACAGCTGCTTATATAAGCCAATAATATTCAGCCAGCCAGAAGTGTCTTCCTCCCAAAGGGCCGGAAGGCTTATTAATCAGCTAAATAAATATATAAATGTCCCATCTTTTCTTCCAGAGTGAGTTTTCCATCTGCAAAGGGACTCGTGACAGTTGGCTTTCTCAAATATTTGGCTCATGGTTTGCAAACACAAAAGGGGAAATATTCAGGTGCGAGGTACATAGAAGAATAGGAGAGGCTGTTTGCTTGGCACAGTAGTCCTTAATGGTACTACTTCTACATGGAGAGAAGTAAGCAATGGGGTACCACAAGGTTCTGTCTTATGGCCAGGACTCTTCAATATCTTCATAAATAGAGGTGGTATTCAGCTGGTTCAGACTGGTTCGCCAAAACTGGTAGCAGAAATCACGGGTGGGCCCACCTACCCGCACCGGCTCTATGCCATCCTATTTAAGCATGGGCATTTTGAGGCCGGGTGCATGCGCAGAAGGCATGCGCATGAGCAAAGTGCATATATGGAACGCCAGGTGCACACGTGGAAGGTGTGTGCAGTGAACCAGTGGTAAAGAAATGTGAAACCCATCGCTGTTCATAAGTGGCTTAGATGAAGGAATAGAAGAACTCATCAAATTTGCCTATGACACTAAGCTGGCAGGAATAGCCAACACCCAACAAGCCCAGGATCCAAAAAGATCTTGATGGACCTGAACAATGGGCCCTATCCAAGAACATGAAATTTAATGTGGAGAAAAGCAAGGTGCCTTCAGACGTTGTGGGTGCTTCATCACTGGAGGTTTTTAAGAAGAGACTGGACAGTCACTTGTCTGAAATGATATAGGATCTCCTACTTGAGCAGAGGGCTGGACTAGAAGACCTCCAAGGCCCCCTCCAGCTCTACTCTGATCCTGTTGTCATGTGGGAATGTGCTTGGTTCCCACAGGAAAACTTTATTGTTTTGGCTATCAAACCCCATCTTACTATTTCCCCCCAGGACACATCAACAGCACAAAAAGATGGCAGCTAATTCAAGAGAATTGTGGTGATAATGTGCTAGTTACCCATTTTCTCTGTAAGTAAACAACTAAAGCCAGAATTGGGTGGAATTAGAGTCAGAAGGAGCTGATTCTGGGGAAAAAACAGGTCTTCTGATTAAATTAAGGTTTACATAAAGCTGGGAGCTCCAATGATGGAATACTCTATCATACAAGTTAAATCTGCAGTTTTGACTTTGGTATCTGTGATGACCCAGGGCGTGGCATGAAAACAACACAGCCAGAGAACAGGTCTAACTCCCCTTTATTGCTCCAACTTTGCTCCCAAACGTTTCCATGTTTACTACAAGTCCTGGAGCAAAGTTCTCACATGCACCTTCAGCAGCCTCTAGCTGTGAGTAGTCCAGTAAGCCAGGTTAACCAAACAGTAACCAGAGCAAGAAGTTCAGTGAAGCAGGCAAACCGGCCAAGCCTCACAAGACAGAGCATAGTCATCTCCAGGCAGTGGTGAAATGTGAACCGGTTTAATACCAGTTCGCTGGCTGCACATGTGTGCCATGCGCCAAATGTGTGCTGCATGTGCGCATGCACAGTGCACACCACACACCAAATGCAAGGTGTGCGTGTGCAGTGCACACCAAAAGGAGGCATGGAGTAAGTAGAACAGCGCGCATGGGGGGTTGATCAGCTGTGGCACGCGATCTTTTTTTTTACTTTTAAAAGCATTTTTTTACAACCTATTCGCCCGAAGAGATTGTAAAAAATTGCTTTTAAAAGAAAAAAAAGAGGCTTTAACAATCACGCAGCTCTGCTGTGATCGTCAGAACCTTTATTTTACTTTTAAAAGCATTTTTTTACAACCTATTCGCCCGAAGAGATTGTAAAAAATTGCTTTTAAAAGTAAAAAAAGAGGCTTTAACAATCACGCAGCTCAGCTGTGATCGTCAGAGCCTTTATTTTACTTTTGTAGAAATTGCTTTTAAAAATAAAAAAAGAGGCTCTGACAATCACGCAGCTCAGCTGTGATCGTCAGAGCCTTTTTTTTTTTTTTACTTTTAAAAGCATTTTTTTCCAACCTATTTGCCTGAAGAAGAGCCAATCTCTGTCGGCTCTTCTTCCAGTTCATCTTTCCCCACAGATTCAGACTCCAACGGGGGCATGACACTATCACTGTCCTTGAAGATAACCCAATTTTACTCATCACTGTCCCAAATCTGTCTATACCTCCAAACATTATGCACACGGTTTTATTTCAAGTTCTAAAAAATGCAAATGCCTTCAGTTCTCAGGCTTTAATGTTACAGACCTTGAGCAGTCCGTAACATTAAAAAAGCTTCCAGTCACAATTTCACAGAATGAACATCTGCCAGAGTAGGAAAAGTTGCTGTTCTTTTTTATTTTTAATAATTTTTTATTAATTTTCTATTAATTACATTCCTTAGTGCTTAATGTTTTATAGATGGCAATAACTACCTGCTAGGTTAGCTAAAATGTTTAAAAATATGCCTAGCAAATGTTGGAAATGTAATCAAAAGACGGGCACATTTTATCATATGTGGTGGACTTGTGCTAAAGCAAAAAAGTTTTGGGCAAACATACCATATTTTCCAGAGTATAAGATGCACCGGAGTATAAGATGCAGCTTAGTTTTGGGGGAGGAAGATAGAAAAAAAAAAAATCTGCCTACCAGGTATTCATCTGGCTAGCATCCTTAGTCCAGTCAGTTTCAGCACATTAGTTTACTGGTTTGGAGCACGCACACACTTTTTATCCCCTACTTGGGGATAAAATACAGCTTCTAAAGCACAGTTGATCTTTGGAGAGAGAAGCAATGAGAAAAGCAGGCAAAGCACGGAAGATCGCTTCACTCGCTAGCGCCTCGTTAGGGCTGAAAAAAAGCTTCGAAAAAGCTACATTCGGAGTATAAGGCACACCCAAATTTTCAGGTTTTTTTTTTGGGAGGAGTGCATCTTATACTCCGAAAAATACAGTACATAGATGGCTAGAAATGATAATAGGGAAACATGTAGATTTTAAACCTAAACTGTTTTTATTAGGGATGACATCAGAAAAATTTGATAAGAGAAGTATGTATTTAGTATTACATGTTTTAACAGCAGCGACGATTATCTTCGCACAATATTGGAAAAAGGAAGAAACACCGCAAGATGAAGAGATAGTTAAGAAGATATTAGACTGTACAGAAATGGACAGACTTACATTGAAAATCAAACAGAAAAGAGACACAAACGTTGGTGTTCTGGTTTAAGAGAAGGAGAAGAAAGCCCATTTCATAATTATAATGATTCAAATGTAAAGGGTAATTAGCTTTTGGTGGTACAAAATGTGTGTGTGTGCGTGTGTGTGTGTGTGTGTGTGTGTGTGTGTGTGTGTATAACTAAATATTCCTCTATGAACAGTACAGAAAAAAATACAGCCTGTTCTCTTTAAAACAAACCATTAAATTTAAAATCCTGTCCTAGAATGATTCATGAAGATAACTAACTAGCGGTTTCAACAGATATTATTAAAGCTCCACTGAGATTTATTGGACAATAGCTCTCAAAAGCTTTTACTATCATACTAGTTTAATTAACTGACTTTGTTAAACAACAGAGTACAGATGTTAAACCATTTTTAGAATTTGGAATTGCATGTGATGATATACTTCTGTCCATTAACCAGATGGAAACCAAAATGAAGCTGCATAAGTATCCATGTTTGCCAATGCCTCGTTAACACGGTCTTCAAACAAGCAAAATGATGGGTACATGTGTGGACATCACCAAATGGAGTACCCAGAAATCAAATTGACCATGTTATTGGTACAAGAAGATTGAAGAGACCATTATAATAGTGAAAAATATAGCCAGAAGCATGATCTGTGGAACAGATCACGATCTGTTCATGGGCAAGGTCCAAGTAACTTTGGGTTAATCAAGTGAAACTGTGGAATGGGCTTAGAAAAATGTGAATCCTGGAACATCTCATTATGCTCATTAATATATATATATCAGCAAAAACCACTCACGCATTAATCATGAAATCTCCAGAACCGTAAAGCCTACAAACTTGAAATTTGCCACTTATGTTCCTCTTGGCTTCTAGGTGCTCACTAAGAAAGGATTTTTCAAAATGACCATCACAGCATTAGTATTTCCTATATTATTATTAGCACGCTCTGATGCTAAGGAGTTCTACTCCCCCTCCCCATGTGAAAAGAAATCTGTTCCAAATGCAAAACACAAGCAGAGGAGAGGAGTTTCACTTTCAGTTTTACTTTCACAGCAGGAAGCAGCTTTAATACAGAACACTTGAGCTAAGCCACGCCCAGTCTACTTCCTGTCTCCTTCTTGCTCACACAGCAAATACTGTTTCAGTTTCCAAACAGCCCTCTGATGCTAAGGAGTTCTACTCCCCATCTCAAAAGAAATCTGTTCCAAATGCAAAACACAAGCAGAAGAGAGGACTTTCAGTTTCAGTTTTACTAATCAAGGAGAGAAGCAACCTGTAATTAAGAAGAAACTTCCTAACAGTGAAGACAATTAATCAGTAGAACAGCTTGCCTCCAGAAGTTGTGGGTGCTCCAACACTGGAAGCTTTTAAGAAGAGATTGGACAACCATTTGTCTGAAACGGTACGGCGTTTCCTGCCTGAGCAGCAGTTGGACTAGAAGACCTCCATGGTCCATTCCAACCCTATTATTCTGTTATTCCATTATTTATGCAGAATACATATTGATGGAGACTTGACTGAAAGAAAATCAACATGGTTTTAAATTTGGAAGAAGCGATGCCAATAACCTGTACTATGTTGATGGAATTATTCTGACAGCTACAAATACAAATGATCTGCAAATTCTAGTAATGAAAATCAAAGGGCACAGTAAAAAAAAATGGGACTAACTGTAAAGGTGACAATTAGCTACAATAGTTAGCATTAGAACTGACAAGGGTGATATTGAAGTGGTAGGCAGCTTTTGCCTTTTAGAATTGACTATCAACAGTTAAAACTAGAAGTCATGGAATATGCTACAGTCTAGCTCTTATGAAGGGTTTGGAAATGAGATTCAGATGCTTCAATTTAGCTGTAATTTGAAATATCAGAATTCTACAGGCAATGGTTTTCTCTGTAAAACTCTATGGAAGTGAAAGATGGACTTTGAGTAAGATGAAAAGAACTTTAGTATTGGAGATGACTTCTGGAAATACCATGGATAGCCCCCCCGCTCTCCCCCCCCAAAAAAATCCATTCATCTGAAGGAAGAAATGGAGGAAGGCTCTGAAAAGCGGAGTTGACATCTGTGGCAGAATGAAAAGCCAGTGAATAGACTACCTCTTTGAAAGTTCCTCTCTGGACAAGGAGAAGACTTGAGATAAGCCACAAATGCTCCAGACAGTTGCTCCTCAGCCATCAATAGACTCATAGAGATAAATCACATTTGCACACCATTAAAAAAAAAGACAATAGAAAAGCCAAGAAGAAAATAAACAAAAAAAACAGAACATATCCTTCTCAAGCAGACAATAGAATAGAATAGAATAGGATAGGATAGGATAGGATAGGATAGGATAGGATAGGATAGGATAGGATAGGATAGAATAGAATAGAATAGAATAGAATAGAATAGAATAGAATAGAATAGAATAGAATAGAATAGAATAGAATAGAATAGAATTTTATTGGCCAAGTGTGATTGGACACACAAGGAATTTGTCTTGGTGCATATGCTCTCAGTGTACATAAAATAAAAGATACATTCATCAAGAATCAATAGCCAGATAAGCAGGGATTAACACCAAACAAGCTGGCAGAAAACAATACCCTCAATAAGGAATTGCTAAAGAGAGAACCATAGCTCTACCAACATTGGAAAACTACTGTATATAAACAAGGAACAAACCCCACATTCACTAGCACCGATGATATTACCAAGATTTTGAGGACTGCCTTTGATCACCAAGAACTGAAAACTTGTTCCATGCAACGATTTGGTCGGTGAGGTTTAGGTAATAATCCCTCATGGCTTGGTATTTAACTGATTGGTGACTGGTGACCGTTTCTTAAAAACCATCGCAGGAAGAGGTTCCTTATCTCTGCAAATGCAGTGTCTTCGGATCTTTTCTGAATTAAGGACTGAATTAACTCCACTTCCTTAGAGTCTTGCGAAAAAACAAAGTGGAACAACAACTGATGATCCACCTTTTACCGGTCCACAATAGAAAGCATCCTCACTCAGTGCATGACAGTGTGGTATACTGGCTTGACAGCCGCGGATAGAAAAACATTACAGAGGGTGGTGAGTACAACACAAAACACTGTGGGCTGCCCCCTGATACCACTAGATGACATCGCTAGGCCTCGCTGCCTTAGAAGAGTGAGGAAAATCCTCAGGGACGACTCACACCCTGGTCAGCCTGTCTTTATTCTCCTTCCATCGGGAAGGAGATATAGAAGCATAGGCAGCCGCACAAACAGACTGAAGAACATTTTTTATCCATCAGCTGTCAGACTCCTGAATGAAAAATAACTACTACAACATAGTACAATTGACTTGTGGGATCGGCAGGATGTGCAATAAGTTCATATGGTGCAATAGGATTGGGTGATTGTTTTTTTTTTATTATTGTAAAAGTTTTACAATTACATTTTCACCCCATTTTCGCCCCCCTAACCCACCCCGAACTCCCCAACCCACCCTCCCTAACCCCCCCTAACCCTCCCCTCCCCCCCGGACTTCCATAGAGTATACCCCATCATTATCCCCTTTATATAAAAAAACCTTGAGCTTTAAACCCCCCCAACCCCCATATCATTTTTCATCTTCACATAGTTCAAATATTTCTATCTTAATATAATATAATACTATCAATAAAAAGCTATTTGATACTTCCTAGTTTGATATTTGTTCTGCACATAATCTATCCACTTTTTCCATTCACATTCATAAGTCTCTTGTGAGCGGTCTAGGATTGGGTGATTGTTAGCAGGATTCACTGGGCTAGGGATTTTCTTTCTGTCTTTCACTGTGAGTTGTATTGTGTTGGGGGCAGTGGTGGGTTGCCCCCAATTCAGACCGGTTCTATAGAACTGGTAGTAAAACCAGCGGGAGGCTCCGCCCACTGACCCTGACATCATCAGTAGCGATCTGCGCATGCGCAGAAGCAAGGCGCATGCACAGAAGCAAGGTGCATGTGCGAGTGGAGCAGGCGCGCACGAGTGATCCCAGTAGTAAAGGTAAGTAGAACCCATCCCTGGTTGGGGGGATTGCATGAAGGGAGGCTCAGCCAATCTCATTGTACACATGTTGTACTCTGACAATAAAGGTTTGAATTTGAATTTGAGAAACTTCCTAACAGTGAGAACAATCAACCAGTGGAACAGAAGTTGCCTTCAGAAGTTGTGGGTGCTCCATCACTGGAGGGTTTTAAGAAGAGACTGTCTGAAATGGTACAAGGTCTCCTGCTTGAGCAGGGGGTTGGACTAGAAGACCTCCGAGGTCCCTTCCGGCTCTATTCTGATTGTTCTTTTCATGTTTAGTGTCAGCCATTATGTTAACCCAGCCACATGTATGGAAATGTGAAACCAAATACTGGGTGACTGAATCCATGAAGACAAACAATTATGAGTAAAATCAATTAATAATTAAGCTGAGAAGCAGTTAAAAAAAAAAAGCAGCAGAATACAGATAGTCCTCGACTTACGACAGTTCATTTAGTGACTGCTCACAGTTAAAATGGCACTGAAAAAAGGGACTTATGACCGTTTTTCACAGTTACGACTTTTGGAGTGTCCCCATGATCATGTGATCAAAATTCAGATGCTTGGCAACTGACTCATATTTATGACTGTTGCAGTGTCCCCTTTTGCAACCTTCTAACAGGTAAAGTCAATGGGGAAGCCAGATTCACTTAAGCAACCAGGTTACTAACTTATCAACCGCAGGAATCCACTTAACAGCTATGGGCGAAAAAAGGTCATAAAATGGGGGCAAAACTCACTGAACAAATTAACAACAGAAATGTTGGGCTCCCTTGTGGTCGTACGTCGAGGACTACCTCAGGGGTGGGTTGTACTTACCTTTACTACCGGTTTGCAATGGGGCTGCATGCACACGCGCTTGCTTGCTTCTGCACATGCACATGCACAGAAGCTCCCTGATGATGTTGGGGTCAGTGGGCGGAGCCTCCCACCAGTTTTACTACCGGTTCTTGCAAACCAGTCCGAACCGGGGGCAACCCACCACTGGACTACCTGCAGTTTATTAGTGGTCACAGAATTCATATTTTTAAGACACAGGGCCATTTTTAATCTCTATTGCAGTTGTGAAGATGCAATTTTGCTACACAGCATCTACAGTGATTTTATTAATTCCATATCTCACTCGGCTTCAAGATGGCTTTTTAAAATCTGCTGCAAGAAATATTCTAGAGTTTATTCCGACACACACACACACACACACACACACACACACACACACACGCAAGAGCCGATGATCTTTTGGGCTCATTTCCATCGCAGCTGAAAGTGCAAACTTCCATGAGACAGCCTGCATTTTTATCCCCATTTCTGATTCCAAACAAACCAGGTTGTTACCTACACATCAAATGCCTTCCAATGTTATGCCAATCAAGGAGCTTAATTATAGGAGCGGTCTTCTGACTTGATTAAAAAAAACATGGCCACATACGGCTAAAAGAGCATGCTGAATACTAGGGAATATGGCTTCTTAATTAGTTTCCCAAATGTCACTCTTACAGCACAAAACCCCAGCATAGCAGGAAAGAGCCACCTCTTAACTATCGGCTTTTATCACTCCAACAATAATTTCTACCACATTTTCTGTATATTAAATAGTCTGCTTTCACAACAGGCAGTTGTGATCCAACTTTTACTGCAGAAGAACTGCTTCTAGAACAGAGGTGTCAAACGCAAGGCCCGCGGGCTGGATCGAATAGAATTTTTTTATTGGCCAAGTGTGATTGGACACACGAGGAATTTGTCTTGGTGCATACGCTCTCAGTGTACATAAAAGAAATTGAGTTTGACACCCCTGTTCTAGAAGATCTCAAGATCTCAAGGACTGATATCCCAGTCTTCGCTGGACTGAGAAGTCTTTCAAAATGGACCCCGTAGCACATTTTTATCCAAGCGATTATGGGTGTTGCCGAGCTGATATTGGGGCGCAGGACGTTTAGGCTCCAAATTAGCATCTCAATTTAGCCTGGCTTGCCCTCGCAGATCATCACATGACGCTGGGGAGAGGTAGAGAAGGGGGAAGTAAGATCAAGTGTGAAAATGATGTCATCACGGAAGCAACATGAATTATGTTAACTATGTCATTTGTGTTATTTGCATGGTATCTTACATGATGCCACATGGAATACCTAAGGATGGAAAGGTGTCTCCATCTGAATCCACATTGTCAAAGTTATCATTATACTTATAATATGTATAGCAATAACAATAGCACTTAGTTTTATATACCGTATTTTTCAGAGTATAAGATGCACCTTTTTCCCCAAAAAAGAGGATGAAAATCTGGGTGCATCTTATACTCTGAATGTAGCCCCACCCAGCTTCTCAAACAGAGGTTTCAGAGGCTGAAAAAAGCATCAGAAAAGAAGCTTCAGAAAAGAAGCCCCCAAGCAGTGCTTCAGAGGCTTTTTTTTCTGAAGTTCTGTTTCAGAGGCTTTCAGAGGCAGGAAAAAAAGTTTTTTCTGAAAGGGACTTTCAGAAGTTTCAGAGGCAGAAAAAACAGCAAAAAAAAAAAAAAAAAAAAATAGCAAGGCACAGATCTCACAACCAAGGAACCTGTTGCTAAAATTCACCTCGGGGAACAGCTAATTGGTGGTATTCCAGGATCCACCTGTCAATCAGCTTTTTTCTTATTTTCCTCCACAAAACTAAGGTGTGTCTTGTACTCCGGTGCATCTTATACTTATACTGAAAAATACGGTACTACTCCATAATACTTGATAATCCTCTCTAAGCAGTTTACACAGTCAGCCTATCGCCCCAACAATCTGGGTCCTCATTTTACCCACCTCAGAAGGATGGAAAGCTGAGTCAATAGCAATAGCACTTAGACTTATATACCGCTTTACATTGCTTTACAACCTTCTCTAAGCAATTTAGAAAGTGAGCATATTGCCCCCAACAATCTGGGTCCCCATTTGACTGACCTTGGAAAGATGGAAGGCTGAGTCAATAGCAACAGCACTAACACTTAGACTTATATACCACTTCACGGTGCTTTTACAATCCTCTCTAAGCAGTTTACAGAGTGAGCATATTGCCCCCAACAATCTGGGTCCTCATTTTACCGACCTCGGAAGGATGGAAGGCTGAGTCACCCTTGAGCCCGTCAGGATCAAATTCCTGGCAGTTGGCAGAATTCGCCTGCACTACTGCATTCGAATGCACCATTCATGGTGGCTTTGCCCAGAAGTCAAGAAATATTGGAGGAAAATAAAAACATGGATAGTAGAAATAACAGATCAAGAAATTGAATTAGAACTAGAAATCTTCTTACTAGGCATGATTAAAAGGAACATTAGACAGGACATAAAATACTTAACATTACACATAATTACGGCGGCAAGATTAGTATTAGCACAATTATGGAAAACAGATCGTTTGCCAACAGACCAGGAGATAATTCAAAAAATTTACACATGTGCAGAAATGGATAAATTAACCTTAAAATTAAAAGACAAGGAAGACTCAAAATATTTTGAAGTATGGAATAGATGGTATAAGTGGATAAATCAAAGGAAAAAAGGGTAAGGACTAAATTTAGGAAAAATCCAAGGTAACAAATAAGCACCGTAAGGTAGATAGACTAAGGAATGAATTACTGTTTATATATGTATGTATATATGTACATATAGGTACATATATTTAGCTTGTCGGTGGAGTTGTGTACTGTATATGCAACTTTAAAAGTGTATAATTTTGTATTTTAAAATTTTTAAATTCAATAAAGTTTGTTTTTTAAAATTAAAAAAAAAAAAGAATGCACCACCACGGTTCTGATGCATGATGCATGATATATGATGCATGAAATATGATATATGATACATGATGTGTGATATATGATGTGTGATATAGGTAGACTCTGGTGAGGGTTCTTCCCACCCTAACTCTATAATGTGATGCACTGCAAGGTGAAAAAGGGATATTAAAGTAGCCTTTGTACTATTTGTAATTTTACACACACACAGTGGGGAGGGAGGGAGGGAGGGAGAGAGAGAGAAAATCAAGCACACAATCTTTCAAAGCTTGGATTTATCCTTTTTCCTATTCAATTTTTTAAAAGCAAAAAACGGGATTAAAAAGACTGTCCCTTTTTTTAAATCCCGAAATACCCCCCCCCGCCCCGCCTTAGTACTGGAAACTTCCCCTCTCTTTGTGACAGCTTGTATAAATGAGATCTTGACCTAGATATCCTAAGAGTAGGAAAGCCCATTAAAGAGCAAGAGTTAAAAGCATCACCTGCCTGTGGGGACTAGTAATCGCTCTTTATAACCCTGCCAACAACCTTCATCTAATGCAAATGCCACCTTCTCTTAGGAAAGCATCTGAGCAAGATAAAAGGGCTGATAACTGCCCATTTGATGCAAAATTCAAAGAGCAGGAGTCTGAGGATGTGTGGCAAGCCCGCATCCCTTCTCTTGAGCACAGAAGAAGATGAAGGGCACCTCTCCTTAATCCACGGACACATCTTGTCACCGTCAATATGTTTTATCTGCATTTTGGAGCCCATCCCTTGCAAGCAACAGGGCTTTCAGCTGATTATTAGACACTTTAAATTGCCTTCTGTAAGAAAGATGGATGCTCCATCTATTGCAATGAAATAAAACAGCAGCTTATTCCCCAACCCTCTGAAAGGGCCCGTTGAGATGCAAAAGAAGCGCAAACATTTTAATGAACAAAAAATGCCACCTTTCATCATTGGCGCAATTCATTATTACTCTTCTGTTTTATCTATCTCCCAATGGAAATTATTCCTTAGCAAGATTCAGACTGGTTTCTGAAGAGTGGGCAAACTTATTTGTGAAGATTACTAATTAGAAACAGCACCACAAGTTACAATAGCAAGCTAGCTGTTAACCTAGTTTCATTTGTTAAATTTAACATGCAGTTATTATCCTCTTATATAAACTAAGATTGCTGGCATAAAAATAGCTACACATACACATGGTTATCTGATATTGGTTTTGACTAAATATAGAAATTGCTACCATGTAATTGGAATATGAATTTGTCCAGCCCGTGCCCTTGCTTCTGGGTTGTGAAGCAAGTTTTCTTCTAGTAAGCTAATTCTGTTTCAAAATATAAATTAATATTCTATATCAGGGGTGTCAAACTCAAGGCCCGTGGGTTGCTTAAATCTGGCCCGCGGGGCCGGCCTGGAAATAGCAAAGGACTGGCCCGCGGTGCCTCTGCTAGCAAAAACAGGGCATGGGGGCCCCACGTGCGGCTTCCGCGTGCCATTTTCAGCCTGGGCAGCCTCCTGCAGCACTCTGCTGGCCAAAATGGGATGCGCAGACTAGCAGTGGTGGTATTCAATCGGTTCTATCTGGTTTGGGTAAACCGGTAGCGGTGGCTGCAGGAGGCTCCGCCCACCTGCTCGGACGTCATTGCATCCCATTTTTGACACTCTGCACATGCGCGGAGGTGGCATGTGCGAGCAAAGCACGCATGTGTGCTCACATTTGCGAACCGGTAGCGAAGGTAAGTGAATACCACCCCTGGCACAGAGGCTTCCCGTGGCTCCCCTGCACCCTGTTTTGACCGGCAGGGTGATGCAGGAGGCGTCTGTCCCATTCTCCCCACCCCACCCCAACCCACAGAGGAGAACTACAATGCTGATCCGGCCCTCGAAGAAATGCAGTTTAACACCCCTGTTCTACATGGTTGAAATTAATATTCCAGCTGACATGTCAATTTGTATTAAACGGAGGCTATTTAATACTTGCACCATATATTGAATGAGTCCTTTTCTTAAATATATTCACCGCAGCGCAACTGAATTATAATCCATCCGTTCTGTAATTTGTTAATAATATAAGCTCTTTTAGACTTCATTAAACCCCAATTGCTGTGAATTGCATGAACAGATCATCCAGTTAAAAAGCCTTTTGTTCACTGTCTCTCAGTTTGGAAGATTCTGCAATCGGTTCTCCCACATATTTTATCTGGCTGCTATGTTTGAAGTAGAATAGAAAGCAAAATTAATTTCTAGAATTTTATATTGGGAACAGAGGAGTAACTGAGAAGTGCCATCATTGGCCTTGTAGTTGAACCAAGATTCTGCTAAGAGTTCTGATTAGGGAAGTCTTTGTGCAATGTTTGGGATATTGAGCCATGTTTTGCTTTAATTCATGTTTAGCACAAACCATGATTTGGCGAGCCTTCTGAGGACGAGAGGTCTTCTTAGATTCAATGATGAGAATGCCACCTGGGATTAAATTTCTTTTCTTCGTAATGTCCTTAATTTTTATGTCGTCCTTTTTGTGTGAGTCTTTCAGGGGATAATTTTGTTTCTGAAAATTATTTTCATTTCAGAGCTTGATGAAAAGGCAAGCTGAGCTTCTACAGAGCCAGAGGGAAAGAGCACACGGCAGGGTTCCTGAAATTCTTTTTTAATTGGAGCTCTTTTGCTCAAATTTCGAATACCTACCGAGCATCTTTCTCAAGCTTAAAGGTCTAAACTATTTTTTTAAGATGTTGCCATTAACTGTGATTTAAAACCTTCTAAGACTTCCTAGACCTGTGATGGCGAACCTATGGCACGCATTCCAGAAGTAGCACACAACGCCCTCTCTGTGGGCACGTAAGCCATCGCCCCAGTTCAGCTCCACCATACATGTACACGCCGGCCAGCTAGTCTTCAGGTCTCTGCAGCGCATGTGCGGGGTGGTGGGATGCTGCAGGACGGCCACACATGCATGCATGTGGCGCATGCGGGGGCGCATGCACGGGGTGGCATGCATGCACAGGGTGGCAGGGTGCTGTGGGGGGGCCACACGCGCATGCACAGGGGAGGGGCGCATGTGTGGGGCCCTTGTGCGAATTGCATTTTGGGGGTTCGGGCGCTTTGTCTCCAGACCTTAAGTTTGGAGTTTCACGTTATCACAATATAGCCAGTCTGGATTGCCTAATTAGAAACATTTGTCCGTCAGCACTTCAACCTACATTTACTCTAGTGCTGACATAAGAAGAAGAGGGGCCAGCTGGCAAGAGGACGCTTGACACTTCACCTACTGATTTTCCTTGAAGATAATATCCCCTAGGAGATGAGGGGGGGGGGCATTCCTGGGAGCTTAGGTAGTAGATATGGGGAGAGTGATTTGGAAGAAGGCCAATGAGACGCAGAGATTTGGGGAACGGAAAGGGAGGGTTTGGGGTCAGAAAGCCAGAGCTGGCTACGCCACGATCGGGGCCAGATTGGCGTGCTTAATAAAATGAAAGATTTCTTCAAAGACTATCTGTTTGGAAATGCAATTTATTTTATTTGAAGACGGTATCGAAACCTGACATTGCCTTTATGCACAAAGCCAGGGAGCAGAAAACGAATCGGTGTCCAATTCTTCTTAAAGACGCCCGTATGTGCAAGGAATAGAGAGGGCATCAGATCCAGCATCCAAACACATGAGGTCAGCTCCTGGACCTGGACGCTGAGGAGGCATCTAGGACATCCCAGTGTTGCACTGGAATTGACAAGGGTTGCTGCATTATGAACTTTTGCTATCTCACAGGCAGCCTGAGGAGAAAACTGCCAAAGCAAGGGATGTCATCCAGAATAAACCCTGTCAACATCTTTTATTTCTGCAATGAGGAATGTTTGTGTTTGTTTCTCCTTCTTCTTCTTCTTCTTCTTCTTCTTCTTCTTCTTCTTCTTCTTCTTCTTCTTCTTCTTCTTCTTCTTCTCCTTCTCCTTCTCCTTCTCCTTCTCCTTCTTCTTCTCCTCCTTCTTCTCCCTCTCCCTCTTCTTTCTCCTCCCCCTCCCCCTCCCCCTCCTCTGCATTGATAGCTCCATCTTTCATCTGAGAGCTCAAAGCAGCTTACTTGGGTGTCTCTCTAATTCTTCTTTGTCCAGTTCTGAGAAGTGGATTGGATGGAGAAAAACTGACCTTTTAAAATGTTAGCACAGCCCAATCTGATAATGTACTAATCTCAACTGCTATTCCCTTGAAGCTCTCAGAGCCCCAAATATTATTTTTATTTGATGAAAGTACAGCCCACAGCAACCTTCCCTTATTCCAAGTGAAAACCAAACAAAATTCATTAAGATTAAGTGCAGTGAGTCTAAGCATCTGATATTACACAAAATTGTACATAGGAACGTATTTATCTTACACTGTTTTTGTAAAATAAAAATATTTTTTTCTAACTTTCATTATTAAGAAATTGTTGCCAATGACCAGATCTTGTAAATTTGCAAGGGGATGGAGATCTTATTTCGGAGTTGATATAACTAGGAGACATACTCTAGTTAGTATAATATAAATATGTATACCGTTGTTGGTATCCTATCATTCATGATCACTTCTGAAGTTGACCAACTCAACTTCAGTCAACTGTTCCTTCAATCACTCTTCCTTTTCTCCTATTCTTCTCCTTTCCCTTTAGAACTTTCTGTCAGAATTCTAGCCTGCTACTGGAATTTAATGGGCTGTTCCATCATATCCAATTGCCCTTGGCTTCTTCTATTAGTTTAATTAATTACGGGTACAATTTAAATGATTGATTATGTGCCATCAAGTCATTTTTGACTCCTAGTAATTGCATAGAGAGATGTATGGTAGCAAAAACATGATTTTTTAAATTCTATGCTTGTTTGGGAGACAGAAATCAAGGTGCTTGCTTAGAACTTAAAGAAGCTCAGAAGGCATTTTCATAGTTTATTTAGCATCTCCCTTATAAAGACAATGTGCTCCTCCAGGCATGGCTGAGGTATCACACCCTAGCTATTTGTGTATTTATCCAGGAATCAGATCAGGGAAAGGGGTTGTCAATCACTTATTAGAATAGCTAAGTCACATTTTATAAGCTTTTTTTTCAACTGATTCCAATTCTTTGAAACAGGACTTCTACCTAGATTAAACTTAAAATTTATTAATATATGAATAAAGTATTAATGAACTGTATTTTAATTAATCAAATATTGAAGCTATTCTCTATACCAGTGATTCTCACGTTGTTGTTAGTTGCGAAGTCATGTCCAACCCATCGCAACCCCATGGACAATGTTCCTCCAGGCCTTCCTGTCCTCTACCATCCCCAGAGACCATTTAAGATTACGCTGACTGCTTCAGTGACTCCATCCAGCCACCTCATTCTCTGTTGTCCCTTTCTTCTTTTGCCCTCAATGGTTCCCAGCATTAGGCTCTTCTCCAGTGAGTCCTTCCTTCTCATTAGGTGGCCAAAGTATTTGAGTTTCATCTTCAGGATCTGGCCTTCTAAAGAGCAGTCAGGGTTGATCTCCTCTAGGACTGACCGGTTTGATCGCCTTGCAGTCAAAGGGACTCACAGGAATCTTCTTCAGCACCATAGTTCAAAGGCCTCAATTCTTTGGCGTTCAGCCTTTCTTATGGTCTAAGTGATTCTCATAGCGACCCCTAATTCCCAAAGATCCTTTCAGAAGGTCTGGAAACTCAAATCAATTAATATTTTAAAATTTTTACAGTTTTAATTTCTAATACAGTAAGTACCAATAAACATAATCCACGTAAACCAAAGCTCTTGGAGGGGGGGAGGGTTCTTAACCATTCTTAAGAATGTCAAAGGTTCCTGAGACCAAAATGTTTGAGAACTGCTGCTTTACACAATACTCGGTTTAGTGATTGTTTATTTCCAACACAGAAGTATAAGCAAAGATTGAGGGAAAAGTTTTGGCTGAGCTGAAAAATGCATGATATATTCAGGTAGCCTGAATTGAAGCTGAAGAATTGCAAAAATTAAGTATATCTTCCACTTTGATCACCTTTCACAAACACACTCAGGAAATCCATTTATTGGAACTACTGGATTTCAGCAGATGAGAGTTTTAAAGTAGTATTGTCAATATCATTTAGGTTTATATACCACTCCATTGGGCTTTACAACATCCTCAGAGTAGTTTACAATATAGAAGCATTATACATCTTGCCCCCAACAATCTGGGTCCTCATTTTACCCACTTCGGAAAGACAGAAGGCTGAACCAACCTTGAACCGGTCAAGATCAAACTGCTGGCAGTCGACAGAGTTAGCCTGCAATACTGCATTCTAACCACTGTGCCGCCAGGTCTTTGATAACTTTTCTTAATGTGGGAACTAAGTAAGTCTAGTCTAATGAAGAGAAGGACTACAGGTGACATGATAGTAATCTTCCAATACCTGAGGGGCTGTTACAGAGAAGAGTGGGTCAACCTATTCTCCAAAGTACCAGAAGGCAAGATTTTTAAGAAGAGATTGGACAGCTCTTTGTCCAATCATATAGGGTTGTCTGCTTGTCCAGGTGGTTGGACTAGAAGACCTCCAAGGTCCCTTCTAACTCTGTTATTCTGTTATTCTGAAGGGCCAATATTCAGTTCTATCTGTTGTGGTCCACCAGCGGCCTGCGGAGCTGGCAGTGGAGTCGGACAGTGAGGAGGCTGGGGAGGAACATGGGCCAGTCCTGGAGGCTAGGGAAGGCTCGGACTAGGGCTCTGCATCAGAGGCAGAGATGGGGCCAGAGCCATCTGGGAGTTATGCATGGACTCCGGAGCCTCCAGAGTCAGACAGCAGAGAGGTAGAGGAACAGGAGGAGTCTGTTCCTAGTGCGTGCATGCGCAGAGCTGCCAGAAGGCAAGAACAGTTAAAACTAAAGAGATGATTCGGGAGTAAGGCCTAGAGATGATTGGCCCCTCCCATAAGGCTTAAAAGAGAAGCAAAGGCACGTGGGCCCTTTGCAGGAAAGTAATGTTGTTAATTCTGTTTCCAGTTGGCATCTCTGTTTGATCCCTGTTTGATTCTGGACTCATGTCAAAAGAGATAAAGGTTGGTGATTATCCCGAAGGACTTCTCCCAAAGGACTTTTTGCAACTAATTGGGACTCAGCTGTGAATGAAAGTAAAAAAAGAGGTTTTTGGGACTACTCGGGTGTTTTAATGACTCAGTAAGCCTAGATCACAACACTATCTCAGAAAAACCTGGGATTTGAGACAGATTGGGGCTAACAGAACCGGGCTGCAAAACTTTGGCCAAATACTATTAGAATGCAAAGAATCATTGTTCTTCATCTTAATAATGGCCCTGGATAGATGACAGCAAAATGTGAACCACTTTGTTGAAATAGTGTGACAGGAACGCATGAGGACAAGAAAAGCTGTTACGTGTCTCCAATAATTTGGTATAACCCTCCAAAATTAAAAGTTGTTTCTATTCCCATTAAAAATACATCAAAAGACCCTGGGTTGCTGTTAGTGGAGACAAAACAAAGTGTGGTGTGTTTTTTTCTTATTGCAGTACTTTGTAGTTAGTTAAAAAGCAATAACAATATATTCTCCGTGTTTTAACTCATCTCCCTCACGTTTCTCTTTGCTGCTGTGCTGTTTTGCAGCACCTACAGCAAAATCTCTCGTGGGTGTTACTCCCCCCTAAGCACTAGCACATAATACAGAAAAAGCTAGGACAATGTTGTTCATCACAAAACACCCATAAGAATCCTTGCCTGCCCAATGTCAGTTTAAATTATTCGCTCAGGATTTTTCATGCCCTTTTCTACCAAACTCAAAAATATTTATCAAGCTGGTAAACATTGTCTAAGTTTGAGCTAGGTGGATTACTGTTTTGTAAATTGATTTCTACCATTTTCCCCAAAATAAGACATCCCCTGATAATAAGACCAATCGGGCTTTTGAGCGCATGGCAATAAGGCCAAGCGCTTATTTCAGGGTCCCAAAAAATATGACAGTGTTTTATTTTCGGGGAAACACGGTATAGATTTGGGGGTGGGAGGTTTCTTTGCTCTTCTTTCAAGGAAATTGAACTGCTGAAGAAGACATCGATTATAACCATAAATGTCGGAAGACGCTAAATGGATTGCTGTGATAAAAGGGCTACACAAAACCCTTGAAAGGGAACTAATTGAACTGTTCTGAGAAGTGCTCCAGACTGCCTGTGAGAACCTATACAGTTTAAGAGTTCAGTGCAGGAAAAAGAAACGTTCTTACGAAGTATGTAGGAAATCACAGTTCCAGAGAACTCCAGAATGTGGCCCAAAGCAGTTATCAAATGCCCCATTCACAGAAGATAAGGTTTTGCACTCTCCTATTTGTGATGGCCATCAGGGAATTCAAGTGTTGGCTGAAGCCAATGTGTGTCCTTTAAAAATCACTGTATGGAACATTGCAGCAATAATCACATCAAATTAAACAAGTTCCCAAACTCAGCAAACAAACTCTCAGTTTCAAACCTTAGATACTATGCAACTTATGTGGTAGCAATTTCAGACAATAAAGTAATCCTTTCGGGAGATACAACTTGGTATGAAAGAGATGTACTTTGTTAATCCCAGAATTACACATCTTTGTTCTATTAAATAAACTGACTATTGTGACTTATTCTGATCATTTAATTTCTGCCTTTCTGTATCTGTTACGTATAGATATTTCAGTTCATTTTTAAGCTGAGCAAGGATGGCAGGGAGGTTGAATCCCAAGGTTTTTTTTTTTTTCATTTTTAAACTCTTGACTGCTGAGTTGAGCATCTCATTTGCATGAATATTAATCTATTAAAATGAGCGAAAGAGTAGTCATTGCTGGAATCCATTATTAGTGGAGATTGAGAATGAAAGCAAGGGGTAAACAGTGTGGTAGAATGCTTAAGGGGTTGGAACTACCCTGTTTCCCTGAAAATAAGACCCAACTGGAAAATAAGCCCTAGCATTTTTCAGGAAGCTCGTAATATAACGTATTTTTTGGAGTATAAGACGCACCTTTTCCCCCCTACAAGGGTGTGAAAATTTAGGTGTGTCTTATACACCAAATGTAGCCCCGCGCACCCACTGGCCCTCACCCTTTGGCCTCTGCCTCCCAGCAGTTACCTCCTTGCAAGCAAACAGCAAGAAGAAACAGCTCCTTTCAGCTTCAGCACAGCCTAATTAGCACAAGTTGATTAGATCGGCCTCCCGACTCTCAGCTGTTTTACTCTCAGCTGTTTTGCGCAGGGCTCTGCTGCTTGCTGCAAGGGAGAAAATTGCTGGAGCAGATTTTTTTCCCCTTGTGCTAATCAAGCTATGCTGAAAACAAAAATGAAAGTAAAGCTGGCTGTTTGCTGTTTGCTGCAATGAGGCAAAATTGCTCAGAGGCAGAGGCAGAGGGAGATTTCTTTTTCTTCTTTTCCTCACCAAATAAGGTAGGTGGTCTTATAGTCCGGTGCATCTTATACTCCGAAAAATACAGTAAGCCCTACCTCAAAAATAAGCCCCAGTTAAGATCATCAGCCAGACAGATGCATTTAGTACTGTATTTCCCTGAAAATAAGACCTAACCAGAAAATAAACCCTAACGCATCTTTTGGAGCAAAAATTAATATAAGACTCGGTCTTATTTTGGAGAAACATGAGTAAGATTGGGAAATCTGGTGCATGTTCCCTCTAAATCAGAGGTGGGCAACTATGGCCCTTTTATGACTTGTGGACTTCAATTCCCAGAATTCCTGAGCTAACATGGCTGGCTCAGGAATTCTGGAAGTTGAAGTCCACAAGTCACAAAAGGGCCATAGTTGCCCACCCCTGCTCTAAACATATGTCCCTACATGACAGTCAGTTTCCGTGACCCTACATCCCATTTCTGCTGCTTTGATCTCCCTGAGAAAAACCAGGAATAACTGAAGAACACTTTATTCAAACATGTTAAAAGCAGAAAGTAGCTTATCAAGGACCCCTTATCTCAGGAGAAGGCAAATAAACATTTAGTGGGGGGAAGGGAAATGTGGCTATGCCAAGTGAAGGAAATTTATGACTAAGTGTGGAGTTGAAATGGGACCTTCTCTGTTCTATTCCAGCTTATCTTCCTCCCACCTGGGTGTCCTTTATATGCCTCCAATTATATAAGTCAGTTAATGGTTGCCATCTCTATGGTTATAAGCATTGCACATTGCTTTATTCCATGTCAGGCTCGTTCAGCATGGAGCCATAGGACATTAGATAAAATTAATGTGAAACAAGACATAAACAACCAACTTAATCTTCACTGAATTCATGCCCAAAATTCATTGCCCTAATGAATTTAGTACATAACTATGTACAGTTGTAAGTCATGATGTTAAGCGGATCTTCATGACCGTGGCCAATTTTGTGACCTTTTTAGCAATGGTGATTACATGGACACAACAGTCGTTAAACAAACGCCACACTTAAGAAAAATGTGGCGGTCATTAAGAAATCCATTGTTTGCTATGGGGTGATTTTTTCTGGGAACCAGAATGTCGGTTTCTGTCAAAAACCTCATACATAACAGTCACGTGACCACAAGTTCCTGCAAGCAACCACAAATGCAAGGAAACAACCTAGTTCAGAGAGCACCAAGGACCCGGCAATTCAATCCTGAGCTACAAATGGCTCAGGACCAGGGTACTTACGAGACCGCCTCCTGCCACCAATAGCCTCTCACCGACCAGTTCGCTCCCATAGAGAGGGACTCCTCAGGGTGCCGTCAGCCAAACAATGTCGACTGACGGCCCCCAGGGGGAGAGCCTTTTCTGTGGGGGCACCTACCATCTGGAACGGGCTTCCCCCGGAGTTACGAAACATCCAAGACTTACGCATTTTCCGCCGAGCCCTGAAAACATTTCTATTCCAACAAGCTGGTCTGGCCTAACTCTCCCTTTTTAATTGGCTTTTAAACTGTCTTTTAAATTGGGTTTTAAACCTCTTTAGATAAATTTGGATGTTTTTTAATCTTTGAGCCTAAATTACTTAATCTGTTTCTTAATAGTTTTTAACTTCTATATGTATTTGTATTTATTATGGCTGTTCACCACCCTGAGTCCTTCGGGAGTAGGGCGGTATACAAATATGAAAAATAAAATAAATAAATAAATAAATATTCTTTTCTCTCTGTAGCAAGGATCATCTTAGAAGAGACAAATTATTTTTCACTCTGTACAGCAAGCGATATGCTGTGCGTGTTTTTACGTGTGTGTGTTTGTGTGTTTGTAAGAAAGGAAATATTATAAGGTCATTCAATTAATTTTATAAGGTTAATCAGGATTTAAACCAGGAGATAAACAAAATGCATAAAGCCCTTCGGGAATAACAAAGATAAGATGTGAATTATGGTCAGTCCCCGTTCACATCTGTTGCTTCTCTAAGGCACAGAAAATGCATTGGGGGAAGGAGAAACGTTTGATTAAAAGTTATTTACTGAATTGTTGAACTGCTAAACCATCTCGGTCTACGTATTAAACGGTGGCTCCTAAAATAGAAAATAGCAGTCCATAAGCTACGTAGCCTCTTACATTCTATACAAGGTATAAATATAGGATTTTAAACACATGGCAGCTTGCTAAAGCTCGAACATCAGATGCTTCACAGTAATCTAATTTGCCAAAGTGAGGAATAAAAATGCCTATTAAACAAAGGTAAATACATAAAAAGATCCAAAATATCATCTCAGTATTTTTGTATTTATTTTAAAAAAAAAATTAAGGAAAATAATTTAGCTACCACTATGATGTGGAAAAGTTGAGTAAAACCCAAATCAAAGAAATCCAAGCCAACTAATGCACCTTCGCTCACTAGCTCAAAAAGAAAATATATACATATACATACATACATACATACATACATACATACATGCATACATACATACATGTGTGTGTGTGTATATTATACACCCACACGCACATTTCTACATACAAAGAGAAAGACAGAGACAGAGGGACAGAGAGAGAGAGAATACATAGATTAGCGTATCTCAACCTTGACCACTTGAAGATGGGTGAACTTCAATTCCCAAAATCATAAAATCATCTGCTACAGTGTCCTACCTGTCAATGACTACTTCAGCTTCAACCACAACAATACATGAGCACACAATAGATACAAATTTAAAGTGAACCGCTCCAAACTCGATTGCAGAAAATATGACTTCAGCAACAGAGTGGTCAATGCCTGGAATGCACTACCAGACTCTGCGGTCTCATCCCAAAACCCCCAAAACTTTAACCTTAAACTGTCTACTGTTGACCTCACCCCATTCCTAAGAGGTCTGTGAGGGGCGTGAATAAGATCACCAGCATGCCTACTGTCCCTGTCCTAATGTTCCCTTTAATTGTATTCATTTTATGTATTCAATTCATGCTTATACTTATATATATATTATCTAATATGTACTCGACAAAGTAAAATAAATAAATATAAAAATCCCCCAGCCAGCACAAAAGTTGAAGTCCATCCACCTTCAAGCAGCCAAGGCTGAGAAACAGAATACAGAATAACAGAGTTGGAAAGAGCCTTGATAGTACAGGGATTTAGTGCACCCTGTTATTAACACAGCTGCCTGCAATTTCTGCTGGTTCGAATCTCTCCAAGGCTCAAGGTTGACTCAGCCTTCCATCCTTTCTAAGGTAGGTGAAATGAGGACCCAGTTTGTGGGGGCAATAAGCTGACTTTGTATAAAATATACAAAAGAATGAAGGCTATTGCTTAACGCATTGTAAGCCGCCCTGAGTCTCCGGAGAAGGGCGGCATATAAATCAAATTTTTTTTTTTTAAAAAAAAGGACCTTGGAGGTCTTCTAATCCAACCCCCTGCCTAAGAAGGAGACTCTACCCATTCCAGACAAATGATTGTTCAGTCTCTTCTTGAAAACCTCCAGTGATGACCCACAACTTCTGGAGGCGAGTCAGTCCACTGGTTAATTGTTTTCACTGTCAGGAAATTTCTCTTTAGTTCTAGGTTGCTTCTCTCTTTCATTAGTTTCCATCTTTTGCTTCTTGTCTTGCCATCTGGTGCTTTGGACCACTGACATAGACTAGTACAGCTTTTGTGTCTTGGCCTGCCCCTTGGGCGTATCGCATCTAGGAAATGTCATCTGTGGCTATGCAATATCGGATGCTTTGCTTAGAAACATGCTTCAGAAACACACTCTGACAGATCCTTCTTTAAACGCCCCCCTGCTTTGTTGTCTTGATTCAGCTTCTATTGGAAACCTCACTTCAAGCAACATCTCATACATTTGCAGTTGGAGAAGAAAGTACAGAGTGGATGTGGATGAACTGCACAGAGCATTAACTAAAGTGAAAAGTGTGACTGAAGATAAATATTAACCATGTGGATGTTGGCAGAATCAGATTACGTCGGCCAGCTTTGTTCTCTTGGCTTGTTTTCCCGTATCTAGTAGCTGGCCTAAATGCCATATTAACCAGATGGCACCTTAATCAAATGGCTCATTAATGCAGATGGAATCACACTGGAGCTTTTGGGCATCAGCCAAACCAAAGTGGTTTGTGCGATTATATCCCATTGGCACTTATAGAGCAGAAAACACAGCCTTAAGTAACGTAAGTAATAAGGAAAGTAGGTATTTCCTTGCAGGGTTAGGAGGCCTGCTTACTAAACAAGTCTGCACACCTCCATTTGTGTAATTCAGCCATGTTGTACAGACACCAGGACTGTGTTGAATTTACGTTTTACCGACAAAGAAATAAAGGGAGACTAGTATAGATCTATTTCAAGCTATTTAGCTCTCATCCGCTAACCATACCCTTCTGGGATTCGAACCCGGGCTACTTGCATATACTAGGTAGTGTTGAGACCCAGGCCCAAGTAGGTATTATCAGACGCAATCAGTTCTAAACAAACAGATTTTATTAGAACAGCTGAGAATTAACTCATTCACAGTGTAGTCCAAACTAATTCAAAACAAATTCTTCATAACACAATTCTTCAGCCTTATCACCAACCTTGGTCTACTTTGGCAACCTGCCAAAGACTTTTCTTGGTAAAAGTTCAGAAGCAGAAGATGCCGACAAGAAATAAATGCAGCAAGACAAGAAACAAATCTATCAACGTTGTTTTCCAACAAAGAGTCCAACAGCCATTGCTGGTCTTTTAAGCCTTATGGGAGGGGCCAATCATCTCCTGGCCTTACTCCTGAGTTGTCCTTTTTGCTTTATCTGCTCTTGCCTTCTGGCAGCTTTCTCATGCGTGCACTAGGAACAGGCTCCTCCTGTTCCTCTGCCTCTCTGCTGTCCGACTCTGGAGGCTCCGGAGTCCACACATCACTCCCAGATGGCCCTGGCCCCACCTCTGCCTCCGACACAGAGCCCTCATCTGGGCCTTCCCCAGCCTCCAGGACTGGCCCATGTTCTTCCTCAGCCTCCTCACTGTCTGACTCTGCTGCCAGTTCTGCAGGCTGCTGGTAGACCACAACAGGTAGATGTATTAACCTCTAAGCCACGGGCTCACCTCGCTTTGTCAGATATATCAGGGGAGAGATTAAGTGTTTTTCCGGTGAGACCAGTCTATCAGGGAAACCTGGTCTACCCAACTATGGGACAGAGCATACTGTTCTGACTTAGGCTTCCCCAAACCATGAAGCAGACTCCTTGTCCCAACAAAACCCCTTTTTATTTAGTTACTGTGAATTCCCCTCATTCACATCCAGCAAAGTCCCAGTAAACAGTCTTTCCAGGCTGAATTTACAAACACAGACCTTATCTGGCTTGGAGAGCTGCCAGGCTGATATCTTCCAAACGCAACGTTGTACATGAAAGTACTTGGCAAGGAGTCTCTGAGAGTCACAAACTAATTAAGCGAACTAATTGTCTCTTGCAAACTCTACTCCCCTTTCGCTCCTTTTTATTCCCTATGGGAGGGGCTATTCACCGGCCACCTGGGCCTTGACTGTGTGGCGCTCCCCCACACACAAGCGCACACTCCTGTTTTGGCACTCAGTGCCAAAAAGGTTCATCAACACTGACCTACACCATTTCTGTCCAATCCCTTCTTGAAAGCTTCCAGTGATGGAGCACCCACAACTTCTGAAGGCAAGCCATTCCATTGGTTGATTGTTCTCACTGTCAGAAAATTTCTCCTTATTTCTAGGTTAAATCTCTCCTTGATCGGCTTCCATCCACTATTCCTTGTCTGGCCTTCAGGTGCTTTGGAAAATAGCTTGACCCCCTCCTCTCTGTGGCAGCCCCTCAAATATTGGAACAGATTTCAAAAAGATCATCTTCCTAATCCTGGCAAAAAATGTTTTTAGAGCCTATCTCGTAATAATTGCATGAACATTTGATCAGTTGCTAAGACCGCAAAGAGACATCTATAAATCAAATTTATAGATTTATAAATCTATAAATCAGACTGTGTATGGTTAACAACCCTTGCAAATCAACCGAAGCAAAATACCATTTTAAGTTTCTCCTGTAAAACAATACCCCAGAGGCAACCACTGATACACATAAAAATAAAATTAATACTTTTAATTTTAATGATTAACTTAGTAAACATCAGAGAACAGAATAGAACTCTCCATGAAAATTGAGAGTTGGGATGGGAGGAAGACATTTGTCTCTGTCTTCTCCAGTAAAATCATTTGAAACACCAAGTTATGAAAATAAAAAAATTATCTCCGTACTGGGGTGAGAGACAAGGAAGATTTCAAGCAACAGTGAAAAATCAGTCTTGCCTAACACCATTTAAATTTGAATGTCTGGGAGCATATACGTAATTTGCAATGAAAGTTGAAGCTGTGAAAAAGTCCATGACCAATATTAAAATTTAGAATGCATTTTAATAATACAAATTCTGCAACAGATTCAAAGGACTGTCATTTCTAAGTTTGGTCAGTTTCAAAGCATTGGACAGATCGTTTATAAAAATCAGAGAAATTGAAACTATAATTCTCGGTAATCCTGACACAAGGAAGGTATGGTGTAGAGTGGAAATTAATTGTAGCAGAAAGAACACACCTGAATCACCCCAAATCCAGAACACTGACTATGGACTCCAGAAGTAAACTTCGAAATTTCAAAGATCTTTACAGAGGATTAAGGGAACAGAATATTTCAGAAATCATCTCTAAATGAATTTTTGGATCATAAGAATCTTATCTATGCTGTCCACATATGGAAGCAGCTGTCTCTCCTGAAAGATCATGATTTTACAGGTAGAATTTATTTATTTACTACAAATATAGTAGCTCCATCACATAGTTGAAAGTCTCTA
Organism: Pituophis catenifer annectens; assembly: GCF_029215685.1. Taxonomy (NCBI): domain Eukaryota; kingdom Metazoa; phylum Chordata; class Lepidosauria; order Squamata; family Colubridae; genus Pituophis; species Pituophis catenifer. Next base: position 87,554,362 of record NW_027256886.1, on the reverse strand, counting down.
AGTGGGCAGAAGATATCTAGTCATTGTTAAAATATTTCATAGCATCCTCACCCCTGATAAAGAGAAAACTTTGGTTTTTATTTTCTCATTCCTCTTTAGCCTGTCAACTGAAGATTCTTGCATTCCTTTCTTAACAATCTACATTTTCTATATTCCTTTCTAAATAATTCCCTCAAATTAAGCCGTGATGTTCCTAACACAGCAAACAATCCAGAACTGACCAGTGTAGGACCAGTTCATATTTTTAATATAATCTTTATTTTCCTATCAGCTTTGTCAGTATATACTTTTTTTCCTATTGATTGATTGATTGATTGATTGATTCGATTTATATGCCGCCCTTTTCTGGAGACTCAGGGTGGCTTACAATGCGTTAAGAAATAGCCTTCATACTTTAGTATATACCTGCTTAGTAGTCCCCCCCCCCAAGCAGTGTTCTTTTTTATACAAAGTCAGCTTATTGCCCCCACAATCTGGGTCCTCATTTTACCTACCTCGAAAGGATGGAAGGCTGAGTCAACCTTGAGCCTGGTGAGATTTGAACTTGCAGTAATTGCAGTCAACTGGTGCTACTTAACAGCATTTTAGTCTGCTGCACCACCAAGGCTCTGCGCAACCTTATAAGCTAACCCTTATAATCCATACCATTTCATATTAATAATTTTTATAATTAAAAAAGATACTGTCATCCAGCTAGTGGTGAGGCACTTAAAATGTTTTTGAAATCTATACTTCCATCTGTGACTTTTGAAGCGCATCAGAATTATGAAGGGCCTCCTATTGGCTCTATGACAATTTGCCATGGCCAGCTCACCATGGCCAAGTTGCCATGGCCAACTCACCATGGCCAACTCACTATGGCCAACTCGCCACAGGACAAGAGTTACACTAATATCAAAGAAATGGTGGAATAGAATCATTAAAGAAAGGATGCAAAAGCAGAGAGAGAATGAAATGTGAATGGCAAAAATTAAAATAATTTTTATTTATTTTAAATAATTAAATAGAATTGGTAAATTGTCCCGCAGCAAGTATTCTCATGATGAGTTGGCCCTGGTGAGCTGTCCTACAGCAAGTTGGCCGCAGCGAGTTGGCTGTACCGAGTTGCCCCATTCCACTCCCCATTCCATGCTATAGCTTCCTGATGATAACATTGAGACTTCTATTTGCTGTGTCGCATTTAACGCTGAAGTTCAATTATTGTCTCAACTCTTTGAAAGAGAGCCTAATACTTATCTTATGAGATTCAACTAAGAAAGTTTCAAAGCAATCATTTCTCATTACACCTTGCTGCTGAATTAATCTATCCGTTGGGTCTGCAATGACAAAGGTTCTTGATACACAGATTAAATCTCTTTTCAATCTACTCTACGTCACCTAGCACCTTCACCTCCCATCAAACTGAATATAAGGCCCATCCATTTGGAACACTCTATTAGTTCACTGTTAATAGAAGAATGACCTGTCTTTTCAAGGGACAATTACTTTCAACTTGGCCTGATATTTTTTTTGCCTCTCTGCACGGTTACTAGTGAGTTCTGACATTAGCTCAAATATAAATATACATTCTTCAATTGCAGCATTTTTGGGAACATACTTCGCAGATACTCTAGAATGTGTTTTTTGTTGGATTGCAACCTATAAAAAGACAGGAAAGCCTGAAGGAAGAATCCAAAATAGAAGACAGAAGAAAAGCACTATGTTCCAAGCTAACTCAATAGCCAATTTCAAACATGAAAAGAGAAAAGCAAGGCAGAGCAAGCATATAACATTTGGAACATAAAGCATATCTTAAAGGCATACTGAGCTATTTATAAAAACTTAATAATGATGGGACACGGTCGCTCAGTGGATAAGATGATGAGCTTGTCGATTGAAAGATCAGCAGTTCCGCAGTTTGAATACCTAGTGCCGCATAACGGGCTGAGGTCCCGTTACTTGTCCCAGCTTCTGCCAACCAAGCAGTTCGAAAGCACGTAAAACATGCAAGTAGAAAAAATAGGGACCACCTTTGGTGGGAAGGTAACAGCGTTCTGTGAGCCTTTGGCATTTAGTCATGCCAGTCACATGACCACAGAGACGTTTTCAGACAGCACTGGCTCTTCGGCTTTGTAACGGAGATGAGCACTGCCCTCTAGAGTCGGGAACAACTAGCACATATGTGCGAGGGGAACTTTTACCTTTAATAAAAAAATTACATCCATCAAATGATGACCTGTACCTCTAACTAATCTTGATGAGTATTTAACTCATCAGTTAAGAGTGATTTAAATTGTTGAATATGTTTAGTTAACCTTAAACTAATTTTTATGTTTTTCTTGTATTTAATTATTGTTTTATTCCTCTTGTCAAACTTGCATTGCGTGTCTGAGTCAGAGCGGGAAGAAGAACGCTGCCAACAGGTTTCAGTTGCTGTAATCTTTTATTCCACCTGAACAGCTCCGCTAACAACAAGTGAACTTGATGTGAAAATACACAAAGTCGGCGTTGGGAGCAGCTGCCTCCCAAAGCCTTTTAAAGATCACGCCCACTCTTGCAACACAGCCTTCCGGGTATGGCATTCACAACGCATGCGTGAGCCGCATCCTCCTCCTTCTCAGCAGCGGGCGGAGGGCGTTAGGAACACAAAACCTGTCCCAACCGCAGCATGACTGACTGACTGCAATTACACTACTCACCCCCACCACCGGTGTGAACGTGAGATCCCACCCAATAACCCAACCAACCCCCACAAGCCGCTTGCTGCTGAAGGTTTTTTAGCATCAGGATCCACCGTAAGACAGGGTGTCGAGGGGATCTCGACACCTCTCTCTTTTTTTAGATTTTTAAATTTTAAAAATTTAAATTTAATTTTTTTAGATTTTTGGATTATTTTATTTTAGCTTTTACATTATTTTAACCATATATTTGATTTTTAAAATGCTTTCGACCTTGGGTATTTTACAGTTGATTTTTCAGCTTTTAAAATGTTTCATTGTTTGTATCCCATCATTGTTATGCTGTTCTATGACCCAATAAAGATCTGATCGATCATTAAAACTTTCCTTAGTTTTTCAACAAGTTCTTTTCCGGTGTAATGGATTCTATTGCTTTTCTTTCTAGTGAGGACTACTATTTTTGAGAGGAAATTTGCAAGAATATATCTCTATTGCTATTTCACGATCAGAGTAATTAAGTAATAAGCAGGGGACAAACATCCTTCAACCAGGTAGGGCTTGAAACTAAGATGAAATAGGCATCTTACCTTTGCAAGTCTTAGTGGCACTATAGGTCAATGTGACTTAGCGGCTACATGACAGTAGTAGTACATGAAATTGTGGAAACCTTTTGGGAAAAGGTATTTTCTAAAACTAGCTAATAACACCACTTTTTTGGGAGTAGTACCATAAAATTTCATATCAATGGAAAGAATGTAATGCAATAACTTTTATGAAGGATTTGCTATTAGAATAGCAGTTACAGTATAAAGAAGAAAAATGAAACACGTAGAAAAAATGAGATATACAAAAATGATCACCATGTCAGTTAATAGTTGGGTAACCTTTAGCATGAATTACGACCTTACAACGTCTTCCCATGGAGTGAACCAAGTCTTTTAGATCTGCAGCTGTTATTATGTGAAACCCAGATTGAATGATGGCTTCTATTAACTGGGTTTTATTGCTGGGTCGCTTCTGACTAACAAGTTTCATTAGTCAGCTCTTTAAATTTCCAATTGGGTAAAAGCTCTGGGCAGGCCATTCTAGCAGTAGAATATGATTATCTTGAAACTTCAAAAAAAAAAGTGGTGTTATTAGCCATCAAACCTCAAAAATACACTTTTCCCAAAAGGTTTCCACAATTTTGGCCACTACTGTATATGCACAGGCCTGCACAATCTAGAAGATATTTGGAGAAGCCATTAAAGGTTGAACCACTGAAGCATGTCCTTCAGTAAACAGCCTGAACTGTGTCATCCAGAAGATCCAAAGTAATTTCAGTTGAAGACCTACTAATTGATTCACCATCCAGTCAGGTGACTTCAATTGCTACTCCTTGAGTAACCAAGGCAATGAATGCTGCTCGCCAGAGGCATGGTGGCACACTGGTTAGAATGCAGTATTGCAGGCTGACTCTGCCCACTGTAAAGTGGTATGTAAGTCTAAGTGCTATTGCTATTGACTCAGCCTTCCATCCTTCTGAGGTCAGTAAAATGAGGACCCAGATTGTTGGGGGCAACAGGCTGACTCTGTAAACCGCTTAGAGAGGGCTGTAAAAGCACTGTGAAGTGGTATATAAGTCTAAAGGATATTGCTAAATACTATTGCTACTATGCTTTCTAGAAAGATATATCTATTTATCTTATCTTCCCTCACAATGTAACACTGACTTTCCCACACAGGCAAAAAGTTAGATGGTACAGTGTCATCTAAATATATACAGTAAGGATCACATCAATCAGCCTGTCAGCACTTCAACCTGCATTTACTCTAGTGCTGACATAAGAAGGAGAAGAAGGGGCAGCTGGCAAGAGGACGCTTGACTTTTCACCTACATATTTTCCCTGAAGATAATGTCCCCTAGGAGATGAGATGGGAGGGGGACATTCCTGGAACTGAAGTACTAGATATGGGGAGAGTGATTTGGAAGAGGGCCAGTGAGATGTCGAGAATTGGGGAACGGAATGGGAAGGTTTGGGGTCAGGAAGTCAGTGTTGGCTACGTCACAATCGGGGACAGGTCGTCATGCTTAATAAAATGAAAGATTTCTTCAAAGATTACTTGTTTGGAAATGCAATTTATTTTAATTAAGATGACATCAAAACCTGACACAGCCTAATTTACAGACAGACAAAGGTGGGATTAAAAAAAATCCCATCAATTAAATAAATAAACGGGATGAGAAGGCCTGTGTACCTAGATCACTAAATAAATATACGGAGTGTGTGTCTCTCTATCTGTGTTTGTTTCTCTGTTTGTGTGTTCCAGATCTTGAAATCCTAACCCTAAATAGCACTGAATTTTTCTTCCTAAATAGCAAATAACACAGAGGAAAAAAGAAGATGAGAAGAAGGAGAAAGAGGAGGAATTATATTACTTCACCGAGAACTAAGGAAATCCAGATTTCAATATCAAAGCCACTTCTCTTCTTAGACTTCTCAGCTAAGGTGCTCAATGAGTTTTCTATTGCTCTGAGCAATTTTTAGCTGCAGCCATGCAAACCAAGTGCCGTTTGTCACAGGAACAAAAGCTTTCCAATTATACCTTACACGGGGCGATCAATATTTCACTAATGTTCCATTCCATCTATGTCCCTGGCAACTAAATGTTGATTAAAATATAAAAATGTTGCTGTAGTTCTTCTCAAATTGTGTTTCTGCAGCTCTTTTCTTCCTTTTTGGATCTCCATCGGGGGGTTTTGCCCTAGATTTAAGACATAAATTTTCTTTCTGGAGAAAATAAATAAATAAATAATAGATTAGACAGGTGACCCTAACAATATTTTGGGCCAGTGGAATCTGCAGACTTTGGGAAATTTGCTGAATGCATCCACCTGTATGATAGCCCAGGGAAGCATGACCAGTCACAAAAGATGAACAAACCTGATGCCAGTCTTGTGAGGTAGCCCATCACCCTTTTCTGGTTCACCCATCCTTGATTTTTTTTTTTGGGAGGGGGGCAAGTAGGCATCTTTCCAAAGGGCTTAGCTGCGGGAGTCTAACATTACCAATAAAGAATATTTTATTGTGGTCCGCCAGCAGCCTGCAGAGCTGGCAGTGGAGTTGGACAGTGAGGAGGCTGGGGAGGACAATGAGCCAGTCCTGGAGTCAGGGGAAGGCCTGGACGAGGGCTCTGCGTCAGAGGCAGAGATGGGGCCAGGGCGATGTGCAGACTCTAGAGGTGGATAGCAGAGAGGCAGAGGAACAGGCTTCTCCTGTTCCTAGTGCGTGCATGTGAAGAGCTGCCAGAAGGCAAGAGCAGCTAAAGCAAAAAGAACAACTCAGGAGTAAGGCCAGGAGATGATTGGCCCCAGAAGGCATAAAAGAGCAGCAAAGGCTCTTGGGATCTTTGTAGGAAAGCAATGTTGCTACATTTTGTTTCTTGTCAGCCTCTCTTGCATCTGAACTTCGGGGGGGGGGGGTTGCCAAAAAATAACAGGGCAGGGTGCCAAAGAAGACAAAGTTGGTGATAAGGCTGAAGGACTTTTTCTTAAGGATTTGTTTTTGGAATTAATTTGGACTAACCTGAGAATGAAGTAATTCTCAGATGTTCTAATAAACTATGTTTGTTTAAGACTGATTTGTGTCTGGTAATAACTACTTGGGCCTAGGTTCCAACATATGTGTAGCTCAGAGTCGAAGTCAGGGGTCCTTGGTGCTCTCAGAGCTTGGCGGTTTTCTTGCAGATGTTTCATGACCCAACTAGGTAACATCATCAGGGCTAGCCATGAGAATATCACAATTAGCACTGATGAAATTCCATCAGTTTGGGTAAGGAAACAGCTGCAAGAAAACAACCAAGCTCTGAGAGCACCAAGGACCCTCTTAATCTAGCATTAATTCTTACTCTTTTCTAAGAGTGCTTTTAGGTCATAGGAGCCTTGGTAGCACTGTGGTCTAAAGCACCCTGTTATTAAGACCAGATGCCTGCAATTACTGCAGGTTCGAATCTCGCCAGGCTCAAGGTTGACTCAGCCTTCCATCCTTTCTAAGGTAGGTTAAATAAGGACCCAGTTTGTGGGGGCAATAAGCTGACTTTGTATAAATATACAAAAGTATGAAGGCTATTGCTTAACGCATTGTAAGCCTCCCTGAGTCTCCGGAGAAGGGCGGCATATAAATCAATTTTTTTTAAAAAAAAATATGGAATCCAGAGTCTTTCTTGGAAATAAATACGAAGCTTGAAACTGGTGCTTTGTTAGCAGCCAGTCAGGCTTCTGCTTAATGTTCTTTTAAAATGAAAGAATCTTTTGAAAACAATGGATTTCCAGTGGAAAGTGGCACTTCTGGACACATTAATATCCAGGGCCACTTTTTAAGGGACTCAGGGACCAGAAACCAGCTTTCAACAAGACAGGGAGGAAAAAACCCTTAAGCAGGAAATCAACAAACCCCTCTGCCTGGGAGAAAGAGAAAGATTATACATCAAACAAGGACAGAGGTGGAGCTGTCAAAGGAAGAGATTTGTGCCTGGGGCTTAATCTGAGTCAAAGCAGACCCATCTGCTTTATTCCTTGCCAGGCTCTTCAATTATTCATTGCAATATTTGTCTGCTCTGGTTGAGGCCAACTCTCTAAAATGAAGAGTTCCGAAACCTGATTCTCTTTCCAGATATATTCACCGCAAGCCCCATCGAGATGTAGAAGAACCCAACGTCATAATGGGGCCTGTAGTCTGTCCCGTTTGGCAGGCAACCAGTTAAGGAAGAGTATCTTGGCGGTCATCTGTCATCTGTCATGACCGGGGATGTTCACGTTTAAACTGGTGCACACAGTCTTGGCATGTTAATATGGGTATGAACATTCAACATTCTCAAAATAGAGATGAACGGATAATATACTTAATCGTTAAAAGAAGGAATTCCTTAGTCAATGAAAACTATATCCTCGCTGGACCATTGGGAAGCATGAGAAGGAAGGAAGGAAGGAAGGAAGGAAGGAAGGAAGGAAGGAAGGAAGGAAGGAAGGAAGGGGAAGGGAAGGGAAGGGAAGGGAAGGGAAGGGAAGGGAAGGAAGGAGGGAGGGAGGGAGGGAGGGAGGAAGGAAGGAAGGAAGGAAGGAAGGAAGGAAGGAAGGAAGGAAGGAAAAGGAAGGAAGGAAGGAAGGAAGGAAGGAAGGAAGGAAGGAAGGGGAGCAATAAATCCCTTGAATTGCAACTTATCATATACTCTTGATCCTTTGTACCTAACACAGCCATATTTTAAACATATTTGCTAGGTACTGCAGAAAGACAGACCTTTGTAGGATTTATTTCAAACAATATTAGTGCTGGAATACATTAATAATTAATCAGTCATAATATTGCGCAATTCATTTTCAGGTTCAAAGTTTATATTTTCTTTTTCCTCAATGGTGGAAAGGTATATATTTGGAACTGCACTGCTGAAATTAACTGCCTAACTGCTTTGCTTTGTTTTAAAATCAAGAAGAAAGAAAGAAAGAAAGAAAGAAAGAAAGAAAGAAAGAAAGAAAGAAAGAAAGAAAGAAGGAAGGAAGGAAGGAAGGAAGGAAGGAAGGAAGGAAGGAAGGAAGGAAGGAAGGCAGGCAGGCAGGCAGGCCAATTGGGCTTTGACTCCTAGAATCTGATATTCTCTTAACACACTGATTGAAGATTTAATAAAAGAAAACACTTTTACTATTTATTACTATGAGGATGCTAAGAATGCCATATTTGTAAATATGCCTCCCCTCTAACCCACTAATCTGCATTTAATTAAAATGTTTAGTTTAATGTTCTCATTGGCTGTGTCTTTAATCATCTCTTTCTTTCATCTCAAAATTTGATTATTTGGTGGCCGCTTTTGGATATGCTGTGAAGCCCACACTTTTGGAGATAAAAGCAGCTCTGGAATTTCAACTGTTTCTTAACATGAAAAACAAGAAGAGAACTGCTAACTTTGCTTTACTCAAGCAGTCACTGAATTGAACCTACACGGGTAAAATATCCGGGGTTTTTTTTTTTAATTTCACCTAGTTTGATGGAAAGTATTGTTCAGTTGTGAGGTCTGAATCCTGTTTCTTTGTACTGGTACTGGTACTGTTTCTTGCTACTGGTTTAGATTAGGTACTGGTGCTTGGTACTGGTTTAGATTTTTGGCACTTAGATGTAAATTTAATTCCAGATTCTCATTCAACTTTAAATGCATTTTATTGCATGTACCATGCTGATAATATGGAGTAGATACAAACGCAGGTTGTTTCTGGAAACAATTTTGTAGCTCTCAGCGCAAGAAGCATTTTATAAATTACAAACACCAATGGCTAACTTACTGTGAGATATGAGAATTTCATCAAGGGAAATGTAAAATAAAGTCTGTGTTGCTGGCACAGGGGTATAGCTACTAATGGTGTTCTTATTTACAGTTATCAGAACGATTTAAAGTAGACAAAAAGAGTTTATGACATTGATTATGCTATTGATTTTGGAAAAGAATTGTGCACAAGTGATGGAGCATATAACAGCTAAAATGTATAAAGTTGCATTGAAATTTGAAACAGAAGAATGTATGATAACGTGGGCTAAGAATTTTGTTTACAACATACAGTTTGAACAATGGGAAAATGTGTGACTGAAATTTACATTGTGTTACAGCCTTTAAAAAAATTCTATAAAATGAAGTGCCAGCGGTATGATACAAGAGAAAGTGACTAGAATGTATAAAGGCACTTCAAATTTATTTAGAAATGTGAACAACAACAAAAGACATTTTATCATACTTGGTTGGACATGTAAAGAAGCTAGAACATTGTGGATTCAAATAATTCAGAGTATTTTAAAGATTAATATACAATTGAGACCAATAGCTGTTGTGGTTTTTTCCTTTCGGGATAGATGGATAAACTGTTGTAAAAAAAAATCATGGAGTATAGGAATAGAATAGAATAGAATAGAATAGAATAGAATAGAATAGAATAGAATAGAATAGAATAGAATAGAATAGAATAGAATCTGAAAGGGACCTTGGAGGTCTTCTAGTCCAGCCCCCTGCTCAAGCAGGAGAACCTATACCATTTCAAACAAGTGGCTGTCTAGTCACTTCTTAAAAACCTCCAGTGATGAAGCACCCACAACTTCTGGTGGCAAGCTGTTCCACTGGTTAATTGTCCTCACTGTTAAGAAATTTCTCCTTAATTCCAGGTTGCTTCTCTCCTTGGTTAGTTTCCAGCCATTGTTTCTTGTCCTGCCCTCTGATGCTTTGGAAAATCTTCTTCTTTGTGGCAGCCCCTCAAATACTGGAATACTGCTATCATCATTTAGACTAGCCAAACCCAAATCCTGCAGCCATTCTTCATATGTTTTAGTCTCCAGGCCTTTGATCATCTTAGTTGCCCTTCTCTGAATTTTTTCCAAAGTCTCAACATCTTTTTCGTACTATGGTGACCAAAATTGGTTGCAGTATTCCAGGTGTGGTTTTACTAGGGCTTTTTCGTATATGATAACTACAGCGAGATTATTGCATGAACAAAGAGGAAAATATTCAACATATGCAGAATGGAGGAATGGTTGGTGAAGATGCTGGAACTTGCTGAGATGGCCAAAGTTACTTTTTTGATTAGAGGAAAGACAGTATTTACATTTATTGCTGACTGGCAACCCATTATGGACTTTTTGCATAAACCAGGAAAAAAGAAAACACTTTATCATTTTGATAATTAAACACGATAGTTAATAAAAGGAAGAGAATCATTATACAATTTGAGAGAAAGTTAGCTGGTTTTTTTTTTTTTTTACTGTTTTTCTTTCTTGCACCTTTAGCTTTCTCTTTCATTTCTTTTTTTTTTCTTTCGTTTATAGTGGTTGGTATTATTTTTTACTCTCATTTTTCAAACTTTAAATTATTTTTAAAATGAATACTGTATTTAATTTAGACTAGAAGTGAAGCTACTTCAAAGGAATTGAACTTACTCCCCCAATATAGCCATTAATTCTAACTTCCATAGCTTTTCAGCAGCTTAGAAAAAAAAAAGGAAATTTGTAGCTTTATAATAAATTCCACTGATGTAAAATGGAAATTGAAGATACAACCCTAAAAGGGAAATGGTAGAATCAAGAAGAGGTGAGGCACACCTCCATCTGAATCTGTTAACCACAAGCATGTTCTTGCAAAGTAGGCTAAATGTATATGAACTTTGAAGTTTTCTGCGGATTATTCAAAATGCTGTTTCTTACTGAAGGTTGCATAAAAAATGAAAAATGTCATTTGCTAGTCATCAGAGTTGCTATGCTGGCACTAACACAAGATCCAAAGCTTTGCTTCTGAATATTTTTCAAAGTGTAGACAGTCCTACTAATAATTACTGCCTGTGCAGTAGTAGCACAAGAAGGTTAATTTACTATAGATGCATCATTAACAAGTTGGAGAGATTTCAGCCACTGCTGGAAGCTTCTCTCATCATAATTACCACCAAGAATATTGAAAGCTAAGAAGAAAACATCAGAAAGAAGATTAGTGCAAAACCATGGCTGTGAAGAATGTTGGCCTTGCGTTTGCTTAAAACCTGACTGGAAGCTCACAGAAAGTAATAGCTAACATCTGAAAATAATTGGCATAGAAATTTGGATACTGTAAATTTCTTTCCAGAACTTTTGCCCTGGCTGATAGACCTCCATGGTTGAAAGCTCTCCTTTTGGGAGCCAATGAAGGAATCCTTTTCTGCTGCCTCTATCAATGCCTTCCCCTTTGCATCAGAAAAATTAAAAGCACCCATTAAGTCTCCCTGATCAGATCAATTCCTAATCTTGGGCCATAAAAGATGTTCAACCCACACTTTTATGGCTCAAAGGGGGGATTGTAGAAAGTTTGCACCCACCCCTCTCCTAGAAGAATGAAATATTCTAGGAAATGTTAAAAAGGCAGACTATTATATTTCCTTGGATGAGAAAAGGAGAAACATGTTTTTAAAGACAAAACAGCTCCCTGCCCCCAGAAGATATTTGGTGCACATTAAGACTGGGCCAGCCTATCTACAAGACAAAAGTCCTCCAGCTCCAGGGTGATGGGATTAAGACATAACCCCTCAGGACATAATAGGATTAGCCCTCTACCCATCTAACAGCAGGGCTCACTGCATTGCAAAATCACCTGGGAACATTACATCAGCCCAAACTTGATTCAGACAAACATGACTCCACATGGGAGTCTGACTACAACAAATAGAATACATTTCTTGCACAGAAACAGGAAGCTCAAGGGAAGGCCCAAGAGAGGGTATAAATACCTCTCTCTCGCTCTCTCTCCTCATGTTCAGCTGCCTGGGGCCTAAAACCCATGTAGTCCTGTCCATCAATAAAACCATCTTTCCAATCAGCCTCCATATTTCCAGTGTCTTTCTCCCCACTTGGAACTGAACCCAGATGGACATTTCTTCCAACAATTTGAAAGAGAGAGAAGTATACTTTGGAAAATCACAGTTTTGAGGCAACCATAGTTTAGCGCAAGGCAAGTCCATGTTTTTGCCACAAGAGGCCAAATCATGATATCACGATGCCATACAGATGCGCCAATTCTTCCTGTACAATATTCTAACAACATTGGTTATCTGACTGCCAATCCCAGATGCTTACTGCCAACCACAATGACATCATATGCATCATGGCATGTATGAAACAACCTCAATTTTACAATGTAATTTTATAAATTTATGATGACATCCTGAACACAACATCACCTATCCAATTTTATCACGGCATCATGAAGAAAGCAACATCACCTACCCAAATTTATGACATCATGAAATACAACATCACCTACTCAACTTTATCATGACATCATGAAGAACACAACATCACCCAGCCCAGTATATATTCATACAACCTCTGGATTTGCTCCTGAGACTAAAGTTTTCTAACCTTAACTCTTAAGATTTATATACACTCTAATGTTAGCTCTAAGATTTATGTATACATTTCAACCTCCCCTACTCCTAGTTGGTAACTGTTGAAGTAAATCTTGGGAGTAAAATTAAAAACAAAAAAATTACCTGCAAATATTGGGCTCTTCTGTTTTATATATAAATGTGTATTTATTCTTTGCACACACAAAAAAGCCTTAGAAAATGCAAACATCAAGTGATCTTGAGGGAAATCAAAACAATGTTAACAACATTTTAGAAACATCCCCCTTGGCTGCCATTTACACACACATGAAAGTTGTCAGCAGATGTTCTTGCTTCAGTCCTCACAATGTCAGATGGGGATTGCGTGGGGTTTAAAGCGTGTTGATAGACTGCCGTTTTTCAGATATTATTCCTTTTCCTTAAAAAAGAAACGCACAGAAGAGGTTCTCCAGTTCTTCCCCCCAAAAAACCCAAAACAAACCCAGTTGCAGTCTGTGTTGCCTACTAAATACAGGTTAAGGTGGATCCTAGTTAATGGCACTCCATAAAAAGGAGCGCAGAGTTGCAAAAAAAAAAAATGTAATCCTGAGACATAACGTATAAAGTATTATAAAGACATAACGTATCTGTCTTTCTAACTCACTGCTGGGCTTCAGCAAAAATTGATACTCAAACAACAATCCACACTATTAAAAAAGAGAAATAAATAGCTGAAAAGGGAGACATACTGTATAAGCAGAATAACAACAAAACCATTCAACGTTGAGCCCATAGCACAATACCATTTCCAGGGTTAGGAAAAGAGCCCAGTCTTTGAGAAAGCAGAGTAAGGGCTCTTCGGATCTCTGGAGGATGTTGCTCCATGGGGTAGATGCCATAACAGAAAAGATCAGCCTACTGCAAGGGTGTCATACACAAGGCCCACGGACTGGATACAGCCTGCAATGTGGTAGGATCCGGCGCCCAGGCCCATCCTGGAAAATGTAAGGGGTCGGCCCTGTTGCTTCAGTCCAGACTACCCAATGCAAAGAGGAAACATCAGGCCAGCATGGATTTGGCCCAGTCTACCCAGTGCGAAGAGGAAACATGCCAGCAGTTTGGGGAGCGGCATTAAGCTGGCCACACCCATCCAGTCAGCCACGCCCAGTGAGTGGTGTCAAGCTGGCCATGCCCACCCAGTTGGCCACCCCCGGCCGACTCCCCGAGGTCAACCACAGCCTTGATGCGGCCCTCAACGAGTTTGACGCTCCTAGCCTACTGGGTCCCATCTAATGGCATTGCTTGATAGAAGGGGCCCAAAACCTCTATCAGATCTTAGAGAATACAGAATACAGAATAACAGAGTTGGAAGGGACCTTGGAGGTCTTCTAGTCTAACCCCCTGCCTAGGCAGGAAACCCTATACCACTTCAGACAAATGGTAATCCAACATCTTCTTAAAAACTTCCAGTGTTGGAGCATTCACAACTTCTGGAGGCAAGTTGTTCCACTGATAAATTTTTCTCACTGTCAGGAAATTTCTCCTTAGTTCTAGGTTGCTTCTCTCCTTGATTAGTTTCCACCCATTGCTTCTTGTCCTACCCTCAGGTGCTTTGGAGAATAGTTTGACTCCTTCTTCTTTGCGGCAGCCCCTGAAATATTGGAACACTGCTATCATGTCACCCCTGGTCCTTCTCTTCATTAAACTAGACATACCCAGCTACCCTGGGCAAAAGACAGCCCTTCAAATATGACTTTTTTCAAGAAGGGCTTTATAGAGGACATTGCACCTTCAATTTGCACCTAGAAGCCTACTGCTAGTGCAACTCACGTAGCAGAGAGGATACATCTGCATAACTGCTCAATCCACCACATTTTGGACCAACTGAAACTTCCAAGTGTTTTCAAAAGCAACCACATAAGGAACCATGACAATAATCCAAATGGGAAATGAAATTGCACATCCAGTCCCCTCTTCTTCCTTGGTAAAAAGTAAAGTCAGCTATAAAAACACCAGTTTTTGAGCACCAGTAAGAACATTCGAGATCAGTGTCCACAGCAGTAGAAGAACAATTGTGTAAGGTCTTGCCTCTACAATCTTCCCAAGAAAGCAGGACTCTTGAAACTGAAGTTGTTCCAAAAGGAGCTTTTATTGGAAGGTTTGTGATAACAAGAGATCTAGGCAAAAACTGAAGCTTCTCACTTAAAATCAGCTATTTAAAGCAATGCTAACCAAAGCCCTCCCACACTACATCATTGCAAGGAAACACAAACAGAGACTTCGTATACAGACCATTCCATTCCTCCCCACCTCTTCTTCCCACCAAAATGCCAGCCTCCCTGTAGAAATATCTGGGACCTGACAAACTGCATCTAAAACTGACAACTCTGTGCCTAATTTGTGTGTGTTTAGAGAAACCTTGGGGAGAAATTTGGAGGTTCATTTAGGTGGAACATCTGAAAAAAAATTATCAAGGAAAGGAAGTTTTGATGGAAATGATGAAATTCATTACAGATCTGGAATGTCACGTTTCCCTGTTGAAAAGACAATCTCTTTTAACAGCCTCTGAGGTTGTCCGATTTCCTCATGTGTTTTCTCATTGGGGATTCAGGCTCACAAAACAAAGAATAGCGTGGCTGATTTTTAAGCTCCTGTTCCTTGCTTGGAAGAGATAAGAATATGAGAAATACTGGCAGCCACCAAGTCTGCTTTCAAAACATTTCTTACCAAAAGAAAAGTAAAGAAGAAAACATATCCAAAGCTGTTATGTGGAGAGAGAGAGAGGCAGCACACACAAACTTTACATTAGCAGTAGGTCCTCTTGTGTGTCTTTTTTGAATAAATTGATAATATTTTAAATGTTAATTGCAATTTAATATTCCACTTTGGTCACCAAAGGACGAGAAAACAATCCAGGGCTCAATAGCTCTGCAAAGGAGAGAGAGGGAGGGAGGAAGAGAGAGAGAGGGGGGGACAGAGGGAGTAACAGAGGGAGAGAGGGAGGGAGGGAGAGGGACAGAGGAAGAGAGAAAGGGAGGGAGGGAGGGAGAGGGAGAGCGGGAGGGAGGGAGACAGAGGGAGAGAGAGGGGGGAGAGGGAGAGGGAGGGAGGGAGGGAGAGAGAGAGAGAGAGAGAGAGAGAGAGAGAGAGAGAGAGAGAGAGACAGAGAGAGAGACAGAGAGAGAGACAGGCAGACAGACAGACAGACAGACAGACAGAGTGCCTGGCACAGGGGAAAAGAAAAGAAGGGGAAAAAACTAAGTGTCTCGTTTGGCCGCCGGTCTACCCAGGAAGAGGAGAGCCCGGAGAAGATCCAAGTGGGGAAAAGAGAGAGAGACAAAGAGAGAAAGAGAGGGGGGGAGGGAGGGAGGGAGAGGGGGGGAGAGAGAGAGGGAGAGGGGGGACATTCTTCTCCAAGAAAAGATAGATTCTCAGGCTTTCATGTATTATGCAGCTAGGCATATTTTCCTCTGCATAATTTATTCTCTTTCTGCCTATTGTGAAGGTCACACGGAGTGCAGCTGAGGCTGAAGCCTGGTTCATCAACTAGAGCAAAATTTGATAGCAAGTTTTTCAGCATTTATTCAACATATCTAGACCCTGGGCTGATAAGAGATGATCACCAGAAGACAACCAAAACACTAGAAGTCTATTTTTTTATTTTTGTTCCTACTATCCCTGCCTGCAAGCATTATTAGATGATTAGGGAACTGGAGGCTAAAACATATAAAGAAAGGTTGCAGGAACTAGGTATGCCTAGTTTAATGAAAAGAAGGACTAGGGGTGACATGATAGCAGGGTTGCAGTATCTCAGGGGCTGCCACAAAGAAGAGGGAGTCAAGTTATTCTCCAAAGTACCTGAGGGTAGGACAAGAATCAATGGGTGGAAACAAATCAAGGAGAGAAGCAATTTAGAACTAAGGAGAAATTTCCTGACAGTTAGAACAATTAACCAGTGGAACAACTTGCCTCCAGAAGTTGTGAATGCTCCAACACTGGAAGTTTTTAAGAAGACGTTGGATAACCATTTGTCTAAAGTGGTGTAGGGTTTCCTGCCTGGGCAGGGGGTTGGACTAGAAGACCTCCAAGCTCCCTTCCAACTCTGCTATGCTATGCTATGCTATGCTATGCTATGCTATGCTATGCTATGCTATATGATATGATATATGTTATGATACGCTATGCTATGCTATATGCGATTTTATTCTTGTCTGCTGTGTAGCAAAATTGCATCTCCATAACTGTAACAGAGATAAATATTAATATAAGTGGGACAGGATGCATAACTTCTTTGATTATTTTAAAGTATATCCAGAGGATTTTGCAAAAATCACTATAACTTCCAAATTAGAAGATTACAAGTATCAGTTTTGGAAGCATTGAAGATTTACAGAAGGTGGGAAGGTTAATCTATTTTCAGGTAACTCTTATAGTAACAAACAGCCAGTCGGTCACACATAATCCAGCTGTGGGGCAGAAACGTTGCTGAGAGTGCAATGTTCACTGAAGAGAAAGAGGAGGATTGACTTTCTGAGGAACAGAACTTGTGAGTATGGATCAAGGTAAATCTGCTTCATTAACAACCATCATCACAATGGTCACTGACTACTATTATACACAATTTTGTGTCAAGTTTACAAGCTGTTTACAATCTGTAGTAAGATGGGCAGCCAATTGGATGGATGGATGGATGGATGGATGGATGGATGGATGGATGGACAGATGTGGATAACTAGTACATAGGTAAGTAGGTAGGCAGGCAGGCAGACAGACAGATAGATTGATGATGGATGGACGGACAGACATTTATGTATCTACAAATCTACATATATTTGTAGATACATGGATGGATGGATGGATGGATGGATGGATGGATGGATGGATGGACGGATGGACAGACAGACAGACGGACAGACAGAGAGACAGACAGATGAGGACAAATAGTACATAGATAAGTAGGTAGGTAGGTCGATAGGGATAGATGAATGGATAGATAAAGAGACAGACAAATAGACAGACAATTGGTACCATAGATTTGTAGATGGGTGGATGGATGGATGGATGGATGGATGGATGGATGGATGGATGGGTGGGTGGACACAGACAGACAACTAGTAAATAGATAGAAAGACAGATGATAGATAGATAGATAGATAGATAGATAGATAGATAGATAGATAGATAGATAGATAGATAGATAACTAGTACATAGGTTGGTGCAATGGATGGATGGACAGATGGATCTCAGATTGTTTTATTTTTCCTTACAGGCTTTGTTCTCTGATTTGCTCAAATAAAAAAATTCAAGGAAATTCCCATGGATCAGATCCAGAAGCAGGAGAAATGTTAACTTATCTTCGCAAATGAACAATGCCTTTCATCACTTTTGACTGGCATATCAGCAGATACATCAACGATTAACTGATAGTTAGTTACGCATAGTCCAATGACGTCCTGTTATTGAAGTCTATTATAAAGCAGTTGCTTCAGCAAATAACTCACAACCTGTAATTAGCCCAGAGTACTGCAACCAGGGTGTTGCCAACTTTTACAGGACATCGCTAACTCCCTATTCTTTTCTGGGCCCAAGTACAAGTTAAGTTGAACTTGAAAGACAAAGGCTCAAGGAACACAACTTTTCACGCCAACCAACCAAAGAGACAAAAGAGGACATTTAATTTTGCACCCCAGCTAAGAAATAGCCCCTCCAAAAGATGTTTGTGCAGCCATCATTTCATTAGCCTCCTTCGGCTGCCCTTGAAGGCCAAGAAGTACAAGAAGATTCCTTACTCGGAAAGACAATGATTCTGGACATCCAGAAACCACACAGCAGGTGCTTCTCCAGCGCCTGTATTTCAGAGACGCTCATATTAACCTCATCTCATCCATAATGCATAAATATCCAGGATGCACAGGACAATCCCTGCTGTTTTCAGATGCCAATCCTTGCCACAGTCTACAGTGTTGCTAGGTTCTGAGTAGGAGGCTCAAAATTCATCCAACAGAGGTGTGTGCTATAAACTAGACCAGAGTCCCTCAACCTTCTCGGCTTTGCAGGCCAGTGAGGGGGGGGGTGATTCCGCATCAGCGATGGGCACTCACACGTGTGCAACATCATTTGTTCTGACCCAGCCTTCACAGAAGCAAGAAACAGTCTCCCCAGCAAAGAAAAACTCTTCTTTATTTACACATTGCATTCACCAACAGAAAGTCCAGGCAAGAGTCCTGCAAGGAGTTAACTGGAACAATAGTCCTTATGAGCTCATTATGATAAATGCAAGGCTCTGAGCTCCCAGCCGGGAGGCTGAAAATTAAAGTCAGTTCCAACAGAGAAATAGATAAAACTCAGTTCTGGCAAGGTAGTCTTTGTCCCACAAAACACACAAGGAGCAAACTTTCCAGAAATGCGAACGGTTGTCTACGACATCTAAACCACTCTATTTCCCTCCTATTTATTCCTCAGCCAGGGAGGGGCCAGTCAGCACCCACGTTTGTTTTGCTTCCCGAGTCGACTCCTTGTCCCCCATTGTTCACCTCTCCTACCTGTTCTGCGCATACGTACATCTGGAACAGGCCCCAGCTGTTCCTCCTCCTCACTCATCTCTGACTCCAAAGGCAGCTGCCTCTCTGGCTGGGAAATGCCAGACGGGCCTGGCTCTATCTCTGTGTCCGGCACTGAGCATCCATCAGAGCTTTCCCCAGGCTCTGACCCAAGTTCTTCCCCAAACTCCAGAACTGGCCCAAGTTCTTCCCCAATCTCCTCATTGTCCGAGTCTGCCGCCAGCTCTGCTGGCATCTGGCAGGCCACAACAATTCCTATCCTTTTTAAATTGATGGTACCCACCAGCGATGGGTTTCAAATTTTTTTACTACCGGTTCTGTGGGTGTTGCTTGGTGGGCGTGGCATGGCTTGGTGGGCATGGCTTGGTGGCCGTGGCAGGGGAAGGATATTGTAAAATCTCCATTCCCACCCCAATTCAGGGGAAGGATACTGCAAAATCCCCATTTCCTCCTGATCAGCTGGGCCTTGGGAGGCAGAGAATAGATGGGGGTGGGGCCAGTCAGAATTTTTACTACCGGTTCTCTGAACTACTCAAAATTTCCACTACCGGTTCTCCAGAACTGGTCCGAACCTGCTGAAACCACCTCTGGTAGCCACCCTCCTTATGCTGGTCTGCTACCATAATAAAAATTGTATTGGTTTAATCGGTTACCTGAGCTAACAATTTTATTACAGCATAATTTTAAATAGTAAAATAATGCCTCCCAATACTTGGAATATCTTTGCGGTGTCTTTATCATTTTCTTTCTAAAATGGTCTGCCCATCTAAGAATCTATCAAGGATTTATAATTCGGATACACCAGATTTTATGGTATTTCCTAGGTCTGAATTCCATTGATAGGATGTTATTAGATACTAGAACAAATTAATAGAGGATACTTTCTATCAAATTAGCCATTAGCATCTCCTTCTTATAGAACTGGCCATTTAATTGACCTTTGCCACAGGTTAATTAAATGGACAGAAGTAAAAGAGAGGTTTTGAAAATTTTTATTTTTGAGTCATTAATAGCCACGAATATTCTCATTAAATTTAGGCTGTGTGTTAACCGTGGGCTCTGTCATAAATTATGATACACATTACAGAGAGAAATAACAGAAATTCATAGTGATTTGCAATTTTGAGGTGGCAGTCAATGTGCTCATAAATTGGACTATCAAGGGATATTCTGAATAAGTGAAGGAAACATACTCTCTTCCTGAATTATATCAGTCTCTTGATAAACAAACGGTTCAACGAGCTTTGTTTTATCCCACTCTCCATTTTACACTTAAACTGTGTTCACTCAGTTTTCTAAGGTCCTTTCTCAACTGCAGAGTTGAAGTGTTTCTCGTTCATTCTTGAGTCAGCAGAAATTTTACTGGTATGGCAATTGTCTCTCTTCCCAGGTCTGTGCTTTGCAATTTCTAAATAAGACCCAACTGGAAAATAAGCTCTAGCATGATTTTTCAGGATGTTCATAATATAAGCCCTACCCCCCAAAATAAGCCCCAGTTAAGATCATCAGCCAGATGGACACAATTAGTATTGTATTTCCCCCAAAATAAGACCTAACCAGAAAATAAGCCCTAATGCATATTTTGGAGTGAAAAATAATATAAGATCCAGTCTTATTTTTAGGAAAACATGGGTAGGTGACAAAACCTCACATTGTGTTGAAATAAGGGATAACAGTATAGTATAACACCAACCTAACTAAGACTGAGTTAGGCTTGTCTCACTCATGTGTTACCAGTGAGATGAAAAGAACATCATGGGGACACTGGTAAAATATGTTAATGGGATGTGTTTGTGTCCTATATAGGTGCAAGGGTGGAAATGGCCTTAAAACTAAACATTATCTAAGAAAGTAAAAGATACAACAGTGAAATATAAAGTAATGAAATAAGGGAGGTTGTGTATATGTGCACTGGACAACTGTAACTTGGTAATATAGGACCAACTGTGTTTTCCTTGTATGAATACATGATACAGTGAATATTTGTGAAAAGCAATGCGATGCAGGCAGCTTAACATGGGGTCAAGTGATAATTAAATATGAAGAATTTTTATTCTGCAGCAACAAAAGCTTTAGAAGAATGCTTTTGTGCAGCAACAAAGGCAAGATAAAAGAATCCCTCTATGCTAAAGCAATGTTAATTGAAGATGTTTACTATCACCATTAATTGACTGTCACTAAAACTTGTTCTAAGAAGGACTTATCTGCTTCTAAGGGCAGTTGTTATTTCAGGCATTGCTAATTTTCATGATGAACTCACAGTTCCTAGAAATGGTTTGAAAATGAAAAGAAAGACTACGGGTGACATGATAGCAGTCTTCCAATATCTCAGGGGCTGCCACAAAGAAGAGGGAGTCAAGCTATTCTCCAAAGCACCTGAGGGTAGGACAAGAAGCAATGGATCAACCTAGAACTCATCAAGGAGAGAATCAACCTAGAACTAAGGAGAAATTTCCTGACAGTTGGAACAATTAATCAGTGGAACAACTTGCCTCCAGAAGTTGTGAACGCTCCAACACTGGAAGTTTTTAAGTAGATGTTGGATAACCATTTGTCTGAAGTGGTGTAGGGCTTCCTACCTAAGCAGGGGGTTGGACTAGAAGACCTCCAAGGTCCCTTCCAACTCTGTTATTCTGTTTTTTTGTTTCCTTCTTTTGTAAAAAAATCTCCTTCATGTATCTCCTTGAGCTTTGGGTCAAAAATTTATACAAAATGTTTAAAACACTGCAATGAGAAGATATGTAAATCTACATTTTCCACACTTAAAAGTTTGACCATACAACTATTTATACATTGTATCTTTACTCCCTACTAGACAGTCTTTAAATTTGGCTTAGAATAAAATTCTCCAATGAGTCGTTTTCTTAATGTTGGTCATTCAACAACTCATCTACAGCTGTGGCTTTTTTATAGCTGTCAACAAGAAATCCTAGTTCTGAGCATCATTCATAGTGGTCCAATTTACCACAATATTAGTATTCTTTATCACATTTATCAAATTTAAATAATCCTCTATATTATTTAAACATATATAAAAAATGCCTAACATCTATCAATTTTTAATCTTTCCATCTATTATTTTTTTATTCTATAGAAAATGTTTCTTCTTTTTCTTCTTCTTCTTGTGCCATATCTGTCATCGGACGTTGACTATCATGTTGGCAATCCTATTTTTGTCAACAACCGTATGAAAAAGTGCTGTTGAGTTTTGTCCAAACCAGTCCCTAAGGTTTTGAAGCCATGATGTTCTTCTTCTGCCTGGGCCTCGTCTGCCTTCAATTTTTCCCTGGAGGATTAAGTGAAGGATGCTGTATTTTTCTGGGTGTCACATCACATGTCCAAAATACTCTAACTTTCGCTTTTTGATTATTTCCCTTTTTTTTTTTTAATTTGATTTATATGCCGCCCTTCTCCGGAGACTCAGGGCGGCTTACAGTGTGTTAAGCAATAGCTTTCCTTTGCTTTCCCAGGCGGCTTATCACCTCCTCATTTGTGATTTTGTTAACCCAGTGTAACAGCCGTCTGTAAATCCACATTTCAAATGCTTCTAGTTTCCTCAAGTGGTTTACACTCTAGAAAGAAAATGTTTACACTATCTAATTTATTTCTGCTTCTCCAACTTACAATCAAGCTACCTTAATATTTAGAAGGCAATTCTTTCTATCCATCATCTCTAGCCCTCTTTAGTACTTCAATTCTTATTCTTTTTTTTTTCCTGATGACTATGTATTTAAGGTTTTTAGATCTACACGCTACCTTAAAAAATACCAACACATGAGTTGGTGGTTACTTTGCTATTTCATTGACATCTGATCAATTGGTTATATGTCAACAAATCACTTTCAATTCCCGGTGATCCAATAGATAGATTTTCTCCATATTTCTCCATATGTAAATCAACTTTAATTATTTACATAACACACATCGAAAACATTTTTTTTTTAATTTTCACTGCAGTTTTGCAAAGCTACCATCATACATTGTTACTTAGAATGTTGAAATCATTCAAAATAGTGTGATTTTAGGACCACCCTGGATAGTACATATTTTAGGGTGATTTCCTATGTTAAAATGAATCTCATAAAGTGTTGGAGAGCTAGACTTTTCTTTGGAGCTTATACTTCACATTTTAAAGGATGTGTTGTATGATCAATTAAATGTCTAATGGAGATTCTCAGTCATCCAAGTCCTGTTTGTCCCAAATATGCTTTTTTCAAAAGGCAACTGGACTTTCTTTGTTTTTCCTTGAAAACGTTTCGCTTCTCATCCAAGAAGCTTCTTCAGTTCTTCTTGGATGAGAAGCAAAACATCTTCAAGGAAAACAAAGGAAGTCCAGTTGACTTTTGAAAAAAGCACCTTTGGAACACCCATGACATGGATGACTGAGGATCTCCATAGACATTTAAAGAATGTGTATTAATTAATAATATGTCCAATAGAAAAAAGCAACACCAAATAAGTGTGTTTTTTGCAAATGCTCTTGTCAGAGTATGAATATTCATGGACTGGAACAGGGGTGGGTTCTAAATTTTTTTACTACTGGTTCTGTGGGCCTGGCTTATTTTGTGGGTGTGGCTTGGAGGTCATGTGACTAGGTGGGCATGGCTAGCTGGTCAGAGTCATTTCTGGAAGGTCCTCGCACTTACGACCAGCCCTCGCATTTACAACCCGACTCATTTGTTTGCTTTTAACACTGATCAGCTGTAGGATGGCCCTTTGAAGCCCTGCGGCAAGAGTTTAAATAGTTTTTTTCCCTCTAGCCATCAGCTGGGACTCAGGTAGCAGCAATAGATTGGGGGTGGGACCAAATTAAAGGTAAGAATAACGTGGGGGGCTGGGGGGTGGGAGGGCAGGGGGGGAGAACCGGTTCGGTGATATCATATCGTCACCACTACCGGCTCAGCCGAACCAGACCAAACTGGGAGGAACCCACCGCTGGACTGGAATAGATCAGCCAATGAGGACTGAATGGAGGCATGGTAACAAGGTCAGCCAATGAATAGGCATAGCAACTAAATCAGCCAATGGGAGCTGAAACAGTTTGGAGGCTGGGTGTTGCTCAGCTCTGTGCTGTGCTGAGAAACGAAACTGAAACCAGTTTGGACTTGCATCTCTGCTGTACTCCTGCCTGCGTGTTTTGCTTGTAACTGATCTCTCCACTTGTTACCATGTTGAAAGGACTCTGCTATTGGTATTGTAAAATTTACTTCATCTGTTATTATGTATATAAAGAGAAGTTAATGAATCCTGCTGAATCAGTTATGTGTGTGTGCTTCTGGATTTGATTTTTGCTAGAAACTCTGACAGCTCTCCCGTATGATATTATAAGATAAAAAATTAAGAGGTCTGTAAAGGAGAAGGTTATTAGATAGCATCCTTCTGTATCACTATGGACTAACCACTGTTTGGAAAACCACAGTTACTTTTATGCAATTTAGAAAACAAAATGTGTTTAAGATTCTAACCATGTTACCATCACCATTCCTCTTCAGTGCTAGGAAAGTCCAGAGTGCAGACAGAAAGATTACTGTTTTATAGCCAAAGCTCATATATTCAGAATCAGTCCACGGCATATTTTCGTACAGTGGCACTAAATATTTAATTCTTAGGCAGCTGCTTAAAGCAGCTTCAGAGTAACCTTGCAATCTCCTTCAAGGTAAAGAGGGGTGTTTAAAATCCTCAACACATCGCTGCGTTATTTACATGCGACTCAAGATGTCTCTACAAGCTGCCCACTTTTAGGAAGCACAGCATGACAATGGGAACTAATGAAGATGTTCAAAAAGCAGAAGGGAATTTAACAGCAGAAGAATCGTCTTCCTTTGGAGCACAGCCTGCCTTACTTGTCAAACATGCACATTCTTTACCAATGAATTTGTTTAGAGCACATACAGTAACTTTCCTAATGTGCCCCACCAGCTTAAACTATGCTATTCAGTTTGAAACCACACTATCATCCATCCATCCATCCATCCATCCATCCATCCATCCATCCATCCATCCATCCATCCATCCATCTTACCTACCCACGTACTTATCTATGTACTAGTTATCCACATCTATCTTTCTGCCTCTGTTTATCTGTTTAGTAAAGGGGTGTCAAACTCACAGTCCAGATGCATCACATGCTGGCCACGCCCACCTATTTTAGCGAAGGGGGAAAAGTCACCATACGTCACGTGACAACATGTGCAAGAGCCTGGTGGCTCAGCAGACTGATAGCATTGTGATTAACACCAGCTGTCTGCAATTACTGTAAGTTTGAATCTCACCAGGCTCAAGGTTGACTCAGCCTTCCATCCTTTCTAAGGTAGGTAAATTGAGGACCCAGTTTGTGGGGACAATAAGCTGACTTTGTATAAATATACAAAAGTACGAAGGCTATTGCTTAACGCATTGTAAGCCACCCTGAGTCTCCGGAGAAGGGCGGCATATAAATCAATTTTTAAAAAAAACAAAACAAAACATGAGTTTGACACCCCTGGTCTAGCCCCTCCCTCCCTCCCTCCCTCCCCATCTCTCTCTCTCTCTCTCTCCCTCTCTCCCTCCCTCTCTCTCCACCTCCCTATCTGTCATCTTTCTGTATATCTGTCTGTCTGTCTATCTATCTGTGTATCAGTTTTATCTCTGTCTGTCTGTCTCCGTCTGTCTGTCTGTCTGTCTGTCTGTCTATCTATCCATCCATCCATCCATCCATGTACTAGTTATCCACATCTATTTATATCTACCTACTTACCTACCTACCTATTTATCTATGTACTAGTTGTATCTATCTATCTATCTATCTATCTATCTATCTATCTATCTATCTATCTAATTTATAAAGCCATCCATTTCATATCATATGAATCTCCAGGCTGCCGTCTACAGACCATAAAGAACAATTTTAAAAACTCAAAAAAATACAAAAATGAATATTATTATCGTGTGACCACCTCTTCTTCAATGGGGAAGCCAGATTCACTTAACAGCCATGTTACTAACCTAACAACTGTTGTGATTCATTTAGCAACTCTGGAAAGAAAGGTCGTAAAATCGGGCAAAACTTACTTAACAAATGTTTCACTTAGCAGCAGAAATGTTGGGCTCAATTGTGAAGGTAAGCCGTGGACTACCAGTAAATCACTACCCAACCAGCGGTGGGTTTCAGATTATGTTACTACTGGTTCGCCCCGCACGCACATACTCGCTTTGTGTGCGCATGTGCATGCCTGCCTTCTGCGCATGCACCCAGCCTTCCACACGTACTTTGCTCGTCCACACATGCGCCCGGGCTCAAAAACATGCCTAAATAGGATGGCATAGAGCCAGGGCAGGTGGGCAGGACAACCCGTGATTTCCACTACCAGTTCAGGTGAACTGGTCCGAACCGGCTGAATGCCACCTCCGTACCCAACCCTTGTGTGACATGATCTTTACTTTTGATGGTCCCAACAGCCCATTTCAGTAGTTAGGCATGACACAGAGAAAGATCCAATATAGGAAGCTTGGTTTCCACTGAATGTGGTTTTGTGCTAGCAAATATTTCATTCCCAAACCAGGCAACATCATCAGTGCCTTGAAAAAAGGGCGTGGGATTTTCTGAATTTTATATGTGGCAGCTTGTCCCATTTCTCTCTATCAGGGTGGGCTGCAATTTGTGGGCCTGTTTGTAATTACCTTACTTTTACCTTGTTTAGCTGTATTGTTTCATCTTAAATTGGTCCTGTCTATTGTGTTGGTTCTTAAGTTTCTACAGGTTGATTGCTGATTATGTGATGACAATGTGCTCCAAGCTGTTGGCTTCCCTGTTGATTTTTGCTGTTATATAGTTTTTAGAACAGGTTTATATCCATCTATCTATGTAACTATGAATGGCTGATCTATGGCCCATCTTGGCTTGGTCTAAAATAGTTATAGTTTCCCAGTTGAATTTGGGGTTACAAGTGCTTATGTATTGTGAAATTAAGAGATTTTTCATCATGTCTTCTGAGAGCCAACTGATGTTCATGGTTGTAAGCTGTTTCCTATTAATAGTAAAGGATTTTTTTCCCCCTTTCCATCAACTCACCTTAGGTAATTATGTCAATAAAGATAAATCTTTTTTCCTAGCAGGAAGAAATTGCAATAACATGCCTGTGAGCTCACAGTTATTTACAAGACTATATATTACGTCGTTAAGACCACTCCTGTAATTTAGTTACTATGATGAAGAATGTAACACTTCCTCTTCGATAGAAGGACAATGGTGCTGCTCGTTTGTCAGACCCTTGTAATTATTGGGATAAAATGCATAAAGCATTTTTATATATAAAATCCCCAGGAATAAATCCTGAGATATTTACTTTTCCATAAATGTTGCTAAAGAGTGTGATATATACAGTAGTGGCCAACGTTGTGGAAACCTTTTGGGAAAACTGTATTTTCTAAAACTAGCTAATAACACCACTTTTTTTTGGAGTAGAACCATAAAATTATATACCAATGGAAAGATAATTGAATCAAGAATGTAATGCAATAACTTTTATGCAGGATTTGCTATTAGAATAGCAGTTACAGTATAAAGAAGAAAAGTGGAACATGTAGAAAAAACAAGATATATAAAAATGATCACCATAGAAAAAACAAGACTTATAAAAATTATCACCATGTCAGTTAATCCTTAGTTGAGTAACCTTTAGCATGAATTAGGGCCTTACAACGTCTTCCCACGGAATGAACCAAGTCTTTTAGTTCTGCAGCTGTTATCATGTGAAACCAAGATTGAATGATGGCTTCTATTAACTGGGTTTTATTGCTGGGTTGCTTCTGACTAACAAGTTTCTTTAGTCAGCTCCATAGATTTTCAAATGGGTTAAGGTCTGGGCTATTCCCAGGCCATTCCAGCAGTGGAATAGGATTATCTTGGAACTCCCCCCAAAAAATGGTGTTATTAGCCATCAAATCTCAAAAATACACTTTTCCCAAAAGGTTTCCACTATTTTGGCCACTACTGTATATACAGTATGTATCTTACTCACTCATGCTCTTTAGCAACATTTATGGAAAAGTAAACATCTCAGGATTTATTCTTTATCCTTTTTCCCTGGAGAGCCGTGATAAAGATCTTGAACTAGGACCCGAAGTATCTTATTTTATTGGACTACTGTAAGTACAATGTGAAAGGTCGTTTACTTTAGCAGCATATAAAATTAACCTATGTACCCGCCAACCAACAAAAACCGTGTTTGGAAAGGACAAAACTAAAACTGAATGTAAGCATAGTTGTGAGCTATAAAAGTTTTGTGTTGGATTTTTTTTACTTATTGGAGCTATTGAGCTCAATTAATCGCTAAAAGGCTACAGAATTCATCCAATAAATTACAGGATTCACCCAAGCTAGTTGGTTAACCTTTTTGGTGCCTGGAACGGTATCTGAGCTCGTTCCAGATATCTTTGGTATCTGGAACGAGCTACCCCCGGAGATACGGAGGATCCCAGATCTACGCACCTTCCGCCGCGCTCTCAAGACCTTTTTATTTCGCCAGGCTGGTCTGGCCTAACCTCTCCCATTCTCTTTTTAATGTAAATTTTAATGTAAATTTTAATTTGTTCTTAACCTGGGGTTTTAAATTTGTCTTGGGCTAAATTGATTTAATTCGATTTTACTTCTGCTCTTAAATTTTTGAATTCTGTGTTTTATCTTGTGCCTGTTCACCACCCTGAGTCCTTCGGGAGTAGGGCGGTATATAAATCAAATAAAATGAAAATGAAATGAAATGAAATGGTGCCGAGTGCACAAAGCACAAGCGTGAACGCCCAAAATGCAATGTGAGGCCCCCGGTGCATGTGCCCCTCCCTCTGTGCATGCACCCTGCCCCCACATGCCCTGTTTTGGGTTCCAGGTTGGTGCAGGAGGCTTCCCAGATCCAAAATGGGGCACGCCACCCCCGTCCCATTTTGGACCTGGAAAGCTTACGGCACCAACCTGGAACACAAAACGGGGCGCGGGGGGCTGCACAAGGCCCCTTGTGCCCCATTTTGAGCCTGGAAAGCCTCCTGCACTAACCTGCAGCCCCCCCCATGCATGTGCCCTGCCCTCCGTGCATGCTTGTGCAGGTCCCCCCATGCGCTCCACCCCCCGCGTATGTGCGGCAGAGACCCGAAGACCAGCTGGCCAGTGGGAGGCATGCGCACATGCGCGGTAGAGCTGGGCTGGGGTGACGGTTGGCGTGCCTGCAGAGAGGGGTCTGTGTGCCACCTGTGGCATGCATGCCATAGGTTCGCCGTCATGGTTCTATGGAATGTCCTACCTTTCACTCTTTAAAGGCCTGGTTCAGCATGCTTTGGTATGTCCTATGCCCAGGACTCTCATGCAAAGTACTCTCTCAAAGTATTCAACTACTCTCAAAGACAGTTGCAACCTAACAAGGTTCTGGCAATATTTTGGTATCTGGATCAGAAATCGTATTTTGAAAAAGTATGATTGAATTTTATGTTGAAACAATCCAGGGCAGAATTAATAATCCAACTCTAGAAGTCATTTGAATCACATAACTCTGTCTGTCTGTCTGTCTGTCTGTCTGTCTGTCTATCCATCTATCCATCCATCATCTATCTATCTAACTATCTATCTATCTATCTATCTATCTATCTATCTATCTATTTATCATCTATCATCTATCTATCCATCCATCCATCCATCCATCTATCATCTATCAATCCATCCATCCATCCATCCATCCATCCATCCATCATCTATCTATCTATCTATCTATCTATCTATCTATCTATCTACCTACCTACCTACCCATATA
Organism: Pituophis catenifer annectens; assembly: GCF_029215685.1. Classification (NCBI taxonomy): domain Eukaryota; kingdom Metazoa; phylum Chordata; class Lepidosauria; order Squamata; family Colubridae; genus Pituophis; species Pituophis catenifer. The sequence continues at coordinate 87,524,513 of NW_027256886.1, read as the reverse complement.
CATATAAAAAGATACATGCTTGACATCAGATGACCAGATAGAAAGACCTGCACAAGGATTAGAGAACAACCAAAAGTATATGTTGCCACCAAAAGAGTAAAAGAACTCCAGTGGAAATGGGCTGGTCATATAGAAAGAAGAACAGATGACAGGTGGAACCAAGACAGCCATAGAATGGATCCCACTTGATCAAAAGCATCCATGAAAGAGACCTAAAACAAGATGAAGCGACAATATCAGCAAGTATTGTGGGCCCAACTGGCAAAAGAAAGCTCAGGGTTATCTAACAAACTGAAATTCAATGTAGAGAAAAATAAAGTCTTACACTTAAGCAGGAAAAAAAAACAAAAACAAAAGTACACATACAGACTGGGTGAAACCAGGCTTAATAGCAGTAACTGTGAGAGAGATCTTGGAGACTTAGTGGACAACCAGCTAAATATGAGCCAGCAGTGTGCAGTGGCAACCAAAAAAGCCAATGCAATCCTAAATTGGGATACAATCAAGATCAAGTGAGGTAAGCCTTAGTAAGACCACACCTAGAGTACTGCATCCAGTTTTGGTCACCACTTTATAGAAAAGTTGTTGACACGCTAGAAAGGATGCAGAGAAGAGCAACCAGGATGATTAGAGGACTGGAGGCTAAAACATATGAAGAACGGTTACAGGAACTGGGCATGGCTAGTCTAGTGAAGAGAAGGACCAGGGGAGATATGAGAGCAGTCTTCCAATATTTGAGGGGCTGCCACCGAGAGGAAGGGGTCAACCTGAAGGCACCTGAAGCCAGACAAGGAACAATGGATGGAAACTGACCAAGGAGAGATTCAACCTAGAAATAAGGAGAAATTTTCTGACAGTGAGAACAATCAACCAATGGAACAGAAGTTGCCTTCAGAAGTTGTGGGGGCTTCATCACTGGAGGCTTTCAAGAAGAGACTGGACTCCAATCTGTCAGAAATGGTGTAGGGTGGTGTGTGTGTGGACTTGATGACCTACAAGACCCCTTCCAACTCTGTTAATCAGACTTTAATCTGATTTTATTGGTTGGAAAGATGCAGAAGAAGCCTTCATCCTGCAGTGGATAGACAATGGCTAAAATAATGATGATATACACATATACATATACCTATATACATATACAGACACACACATGCAAAGACAGATATAATGCAAAGTCTCCCCATTAACAACCCTATAGGAAGAGAACCACGGTAGCAGGGGTGAAATCCAGCAGGTTCTGACAGGTTCTGGAGAACCGGTAGCGGAAATTTTGTTAGTTTGGAGAACCGGCAAATATCATCTCTGGCTGGTCCCAGAGTGGGGTGGGAATGGAGATTTTGCAATATCCTTCCCCCAGGAGTGGGGAGGGAATGGGGATTTTGCAGTATCCTTCCCCTGGAGTGGGGTGGGAATGGAGATTTTGCGGTATCCTTCCTCCAGGAGTGGGGAGGGAATGGGGATTTTGCAGTAGCCTTCCCCTGGAGTGGGGTGGGAATGGAGATTTTGGAGTATCCTTCCCCTGCCATGCCCCCCAAGTCACACCACACCACACCCACCAAACCACACCCACAGAACCGGTAGTAAAAAAAAAATAATTTCACCACTGTGATGGTAGCCTATGGTAGCCGAAAATCAAAAGGAGTCCAGTACCACCTTTACAGAATAACATATTTTTTAAAAAGGCTTTCACTTGATAATCTTCATTACCCGATAAAGCGAGCTACAGTTCACAAAAGCTTATGCCTTTCAATAAATGGCAAATTTACCCTGAAAACCTGCCGCCAGATTCTCCTGTTAGAAACAGTTTCCATGAATACATGTTCTATTTTTATTTCCACCTGCATTGACTCCTTAATTACCACTGCTTTTCCTATCCCCTTCACCAATCCAAATTCAGTTTAACAAAGCATCCTTGTTTAAGCTGGCAGCAAATCCTGAGACGTATCAGATAATTGCAGCTACAGTATTGTAAACTGCTATGAATTGAGTGCAATATGAACGGCAAAATTAGGTCCCTGCCATACCTTATTCTATCTACGGCTGCAGGTAAAAGAAGATTTCATTCCTCCTCCAGGTTCTCTGTTTACTGGAACAGGGGAAGAGAAGGTAACAGTTTCCCTCCCCTGTTTTCAAAGAAAGGTGGAAAAATGGCAAATTATTCCTGCTTTTTCTATTTCCAATTTACGGGAAAAATCTGTTTCCTTTATTCAGAGGGAGAGGGGAAATAGAACATAAAACATAAAATAATAGGGACTCTGCAGGTCTTTTAGCAGGACATTCTATACCAGCGGTGAAATCCACTTACCTTCACTACTGGTTTGGGAACAGGAGTGCGGGAGCCTTCTGCGCATCCGCAGAAGGTCAAAAACGGGACATAATGACATTCTGGTGGATGGGTGGAGCCTCCCGCTGCTGGCACTACCGGCTCGCGCAAGCCGGATAGATCCGGCCGGATTTCACCTCTATTCTATATCACTCCAGACAAATTATCAGGTCATCTCCTACACAAATGGCTGTACAGACTTTTCTTAAAAACCTCCACCCACAACTTCCAGAGGTAACCTGCTTGTTTCACTCATTAACTGTTCTAACTGTTAATACATTTCTTTTTAGTTCTAGGTTGCTTCTTTCCTTGATTAGTTTCCATCTGTTGCTTCTTGTCCTGCCTTCTGGTGCTTTGGAGAAATGCTTGACTCCCTCTTCTTTGTGGCAACCCCTGAGATATTGGAACATTGCTATCATGTCTCCCCTAGTCCTTCTCTTCTTAGAGTAGACATACCCAGTTCCCACAATCGTTCATTATACGGTTTAGTCAAACTCAAGGCCTGCTGGCTGGCCTTAAGCACCCATAGGGTGCTTAAATCTGGCCCATGGGGCCGGCCTCGAAAGATTAGAGGACCGGCCCGTGGTGCCTCTACCGGCCAAAATGGGCCATGTGCAGCCCCCCCCCATGCCCTGTTTTGGCCAGTAAAGTGCTGTAGGAGGCGCTCGTCCCATCTCCCCACCCCCACTCCCCACCCCACCCCCTGCCATCCTGCGAAGGAGAATTACAATGCTGGCCCTCAAAGAAATCCAGTTTGACACCCCTGCCCTACACCATTTCTGAGAAATGGCAGTCCAGTCTCTTCTTGAAAGCTTCCAGGGATGAAGCTCCCACAACTTCTGAAGGCAACTTCAGTTCCATGGGTTGATTGCTCTCACTGTCAGAATTGTGGAGGGTGGGAGGAGAAATGCTGTCAGGCTGTCAGGCTTTCAATATTCTGTTGTTAAAGTCTACCTCAACAGAGCTCAGGGAGTTCTTGCAGTGGTTGTTTCTTAACCTGGTCTGCCTCAAAGGGCTGCTGGTTACTGCTTATCTGTGCTCCGTTTTAGTCCTTCACAGGCTCACATCCTCCCTGAAGAAGTAAGGTTCACAATCTGAGCTCCTGCAGTTGTAGCAACTGAAAGCCATGGCTAAAGGCAACTTGGCCCCTCTTCAACTGGTTCGCCATCTGCAGACCTGGAAAGCCCTGATCACAGTGACTCATCTCATTTTCACCTCACAGCTAGGTAACTCTATGTGGCTCTGCTTTTGAAGAGGACGTGAAAGCTGTGTTTGATCCAGCAACCCATCCACCAACTGATGGTAGCAGATGCGACCATGTCCCAATCGCACCATCCATGGTCACTGAGGGTATTGAATTTGTTTCTAAGTCCAGTTTTTAATGCTGGTTGAACTTTTAAAGTCCTTCCTGGCTTGACTCCCAGATACCTACACGGGTTGCCTAGGGGTCGGCAACCCGTGGCTCTGGAGCCGCATGTGGCTCTTTCACCCCTCTGCTGCGGTTCCCTGTCACCAGTCAGCGCCACAATTTTGAGAGGAGCTTCCGGTGGGGGGGGGGGAAGCACGGTGCGCCAGGAGGAGACTCTATGGCAAGGAGCGGGTTTTCCGGTTGACTCCACAATTGATAGGGCTTTCAGTTAGGGCAGGGAGAGGAAAAAGGATGCTGCACTAGGAGGAGACTCTATGATGGGGGAACTGGATTTATGGTCAGCTCCAGAATTAAACAGGGGGCTTCTGGTTAGGACCTTGGTGGCTCTTTGAGTGTTTAAGGTTGCCGATCCCTGATCTAGCCCATCCTGCATTCTTGCAAGGAAAGTTCACTCAATTAAATTCATGGCATTTGGAATGTGCCTCCTTAGATAGGAAATATTCCAAGCTTCTGAGCCTTTCAGAAACTTTGTAAAACTTGGCTAGCTACAAAGTAACGGGGCGTGGAAGTGTTTTCCTTTTCTTTCTCCAGTGGGACCGGTCTATCAGGGCAACCTGGTCTACCCAATTATGGGATGAAGCATACTGCTTCCATTTTCGCCTTTCAGCCCCAATCCAGGAGCCTTTGCAGGCAGTTGCTTTCACGACACACTATTTTTGTGTTAAATTTATTTTTTACCAACAAAGAACGGGGTATGGATTGCCTAAAAACAGATTTAGTATCAATGGCTCCTGGTGTTACTACTGTTGTGAGCTAGGCCCAAGTAGTTATTACCAGACACAATCAGTCCTAAACAAACATATTTTATTAGAACAGCTGAGAATTACTTCATTTTCAGCTTAGTCCAAATTAATTCCAAAACAAATTCTTCATAAACAGTCCTTCGGCCTTATCACCAACCTTTGTCTTCTTTGGCACCCTGCCAAAGGCTTTTCTTGGCAAAAGTTCAGAAGCAAGAGACGCCGACAAGAAACAAATGTAGCAACGTTGCTTTCCTACAAAGAGCCCAAGAGCTGTTTTTTCTTCTGGGGTTGTTGAGTCTTTTGGCCTGCTTAAGATGGTTTGAAGGGCTTTAGTTGGCTTTAACAGTTCCTTCGGCTGTCTAATCTTTCTGTTTAAGGGAATTACATCTGACTTTTTACATTACAGGGGTATTATGAATTCTTTAATTTAATGAATTCTGTAATTTCATTACAGGGGTATTATGAATTCTTTAATTTCTTTAATTTTAATTTTAATTTTAATTAGAGCCTTTAATTTTAATTAAGAGCCTTGATAGTACAGTGGTTTAGTGCACCCTGTTATTAAGAACAGCTGCCTGCAATTTCTGCTGGTTCGAATCTCTCCAAGGCTCAAGGTTGACTCAGCCTTCCATCCTTTCTAAGGCAGGTAAAATGAGGACCCAGTTTGTGGGGGCAATAAGATGACTTTGTATAAAATATACAAAAGAATGAAGGCTATTGCTTAACGCATTGTAAGCTGCCCTGAGTCTCCGGAGAAGGGCGGCATATAAATCAAATTAAAAAAAAAATAATTTTAATTTAATGTAATAATACAAGGGCCATCAATAGATTTAAACTCAAAGTAATTCGCTCTAATCTTAATTGGTGGAAATATGACTTCTGCAAAAGAGTAGTAAATGTCTGGAACACTCTACCTGATCCTGTTGTTAGTGTCTCTAATCCTCATACCTTTCACCTTAAACTGTCTACCGTGGACCTTTCACATTTATTAGGGTCTGTAAGGGGGTGTGCATAAGCACACCGGCGTGCCTACCGTCCCTGTCCTACTGTCCCCATTTATATGTAATCATTCTATGTGTTTATGGCTATGTTTTGCCAATTTATATCCTTCCTTTTTGTGCCAAAAAAATTTCATGTGTCCATGTCTGTGTCTACTTTATTATTATTATTATTATTATTATCTAGTATGTTTCACCTGTACCAATCTAGTCAAGTCAATAAGAAACGGATCCTAAGTACTGATGAATGAAATGTGTAGTGAAGTACCTTTCAAATTTCATCATCAAAATGGATGGATGGAAGGGAGGGAGGGAGGGAGGGAGGGAGGGAGGGAGGAAGGAAGGAAGGAAGGAAGGAAGGAAGGAAGGAAGGAAGGAAGGAAGGAAGGAAGGGACTGACCTGCAAGAATACATTCACAATACAAACACAAAGCTAAAATTGATAGAAATATAACCCTCCTTTGTAAATAAACTAGGTGTCAAGTTTCCGAAAGATGCCCTAATTAATTCATGAGCCGTGATCCAAACTTCAAAGGAAATATAGTAATTTATTAGGAGCAACATTCCGGCAATACTCGGATGCAGTTAGGCCTGATCCTACGTAGATTTACATTCCCCTATGACCCTGTCTCTCCCCTCCTCTCTGGCCATGTCATAAATCACATTCTCCAATTAACCACTTTGGCTGGCTGTGAAACTTAACACCCTCCTTCTGATTGCAGTCAGAAAGAATTTATGGAATTCACTTCAGTTCTCCCTCCCTCCTGCTCATGGCAACTTGAAAGCTTTGCAAGTTGACATTAGGCAGAAAAGGGAATTTAAATATCTAATTAAGAAAATGAATGTCCTTTTTTTTTTTTTGAATTATCAGAAACAAATTTATTATTCAAAGAACAAACAAACATTTGTGAACATTTCTTTCTTCTTTAGTTCCTTCTTTTATATCTCTTACAACCAGTTCTTCATATAATCAGTATTTTAACTCCTTAATGAATTATATAACCTGAGGATGGCTGTTGTCCTACAGGCCAAATCCCAGTTTCCATTCAATGTATACAGACACCCCAATTGAGAGTCCCTGAACATGTTCATAGTGCACAATCCAGTTAGGACACACAGTAGGTACTTCTAGTGAATGGTAAATCAGTTGACAAAGTATACTTGCCATGTTTAGTATAAAGACAGTATGTATAATTGTCTGGCATGAAATTTTACTTTTGCCCTATTTGCAGAAATGGCTAGTGCCATTTAGCATTTGGCCACGTTAATGCCTATTTGTCAAGTCCTCCTTTTATCCCCAAATATGTTTGCCTCCCAATGTCCATTGGACAGATAATAGAGGTATGTGTGTGTGGTCGAGATGGATGTTGAAAGGGTCACTGACCCAACCTGTCTGTGCATCCGTCAAATGGATGTCTATTCTTGAAAGCAGAAGAGTTGCACCAAGAAATACAAAATCTGTGTGAATATGTATGTCACAATGATCGTGTGCTTTTTTTTTTTTTTATGAACTGCATTTTCTGGAAGCATCCAAAAATCAAAAGGATGAAAAGGAAAAGGTAAAAGCTCTGCCCACAAGGTCACTCAAGGCATCTACCTTATTATTCTACCAGAACAGTGTACTGCAGAAGAACCAGAAATATGGAGAGAGAGGGGGGGGGGGAAAAATCCTAGGTCGCATTTAAAATTATTTTTGGACTCTCACTTCAATTTATAGCACCTCCACAGCAATCTTTCTGTCACTTTCATCAGTTACCTTAAAAAACAAGACTTCTCGCACAACAGCTGAAATGAAAACGGAGTTAGCTGGTCTGTGAGCTTAATACAACATTGAATCTGATGTGCTGACTACAGACTTATTCATTAGGCTGAATTATTCTGCTTTCTGAAGCGCTTGCCTCCCTCCAAAAATAACTTTAGATGGCCAATTATGTACAGAAGGAAACATCTTTCTGCCAGAAGGCAAATCATAAAGGCGAGCTGAGATTTTTATTTTTTAGCTTGATGATCCATCATTCTCTCTCCTGAACCTGGAAAGCAATGTTGAGTTTATTTATTTGGCTACTTTGCTTTGGGTCCTCTTTTTTCCTGCTTCCTAAAGAGCAATCAGACATGTTAAAAGGTACCCAGGGAAGTCCACAGTTGGAGTTGTGGACTGGAGTTTTTGCTAAAACTGAAGTAAACAGACATGAAAAGCATCATTTGCTAATTTGTGTCTGCTAGATGATTGATATAATAGCTAAAGCTATTACTAGGAGATGATCCTTGACTTACGACCACAACTGAGCCCCCCAAAATGTGGTTGTTAAGTGAGACATTTGTTGAGTTTTTACGACCCTTCTTGCCACAGTTGTTAAGTGAATCACTGCATTTGATAAATTGGTAACCTGGTTGTTAAATGAATCTGGCTTACCAGATATTAACGTTATCACATACTATCACTTATTGTAGGGTTTAAGCTATCACGAGGGCTGATATAAAATTTATTTTATAGCAATGTAATAGCTTAAATTTATTTATAGACTACTCCAAACCACAATGATGATGGATGATGATGATGATGATGGTGATGATGGTGATGATGATGATTTTGGTACAGTACTGCAGCTATTAAATAAGTTCAAAGATATCGACTTGAAACTGAGTCTTAGAATAACAGAATTGGAAGGGACCTTGTAGGTCATCTAGTCTAACCCCCTGCCCAAGCAGGAGATCCTACACCATTCTGACAGATGCCAGTCTAGTCTCTTCTTGAAAGTTTCCAGTGATGAAGCTCCCACAACGTATGAGTCATTTTGAGTTAATTTCATTGTTTGAAAATTTTCTGCCACATTAAGAAATGAATTATGAGCTCTGGAAAACTTGAAAGCTGCCTGTAGCCACTATTACACTGAGGTCTCTGGTCTAGGACATTACATAAAGAATTTACAAAACAGGACTGCACAAATATTGATTGACTTGAAGATCTGGTTGTAACTTGAATGTTACCTTGGAAGAAAAATATTCCCCGGGGATTCAAAATTGCAGCATGGAGATCTGGCATTATGTGATTGCCTGAAGAATCCATGGTTTTCTAGTTTATGAAATGCTCATTATTGTTAAGTGCAAACTCTTTGTAATGGGGACAAAAGTAGTTGACATCATGTTCAGAGAAGAAATATTTCTGCTCACTGGTAAATCAAAAGAAAAACACGCTCCCTGGACTGAACTAAAGCTTCATTAGCAGTCATTTGTTCTAGAATCCGTTAAAAGCAAGGACGGATAACTAATTATAAATCTGATTACTAAGGAAATGTAGTTATTTTCTGTTTGTATTCCTTCCCATTGTTTTATTTATGTTTGATTGTTTGGGTTAAATTTAGCTCGCTCACAATGCACTGTGTATTTTTCGAGACAAATTATCATTTTTTTAAAAAAAACAGTCAATAGAAAAAACATATAGTCCCTACATGAGTTAAAGCCAGCCTGTTTAAAAAATAAGTAAATATAGAAGAATGTCAGATGGTATGTTGATATGAATTGTCCTAAAACGATAAAAGGATAGTTTTAAAAGTAAAAACTTTTTTTTTTTTTACTTTAGAGTTTACATGCCTCTTCTGTAAGAAAGTATTTCTAATCATTGAGTTTGATTTCAATTTCTGGCTTGACCAGCAAGAGTTAAGTAAGTGGCATTAAATTTTGAGGGAAAGATTTAATGTGTTTGTTTTAAAGCCAGCTCTCACAAAGCTTAACAATAAAGGGAGTGGCACGCCTGGAATTTTTCGTAGTGGTTCTCTTAGGATATGCATCTTCAGAATTTAACAGAAGATTATCAAGGGGATGAACAGCGAAGAGAAATAGGTATGGCCAGTCTAGAGAAAAGAAGGACTAAGGGTGACATGATAGCTGTGTCCCGGTATTGGAGGGGCTGCCACAAAGAAGAGGGGGTCAATTTATTCTCCAAAGCATCAGAAGGCAGTACAAGAAACAATGGATGGAAATTAATCAAGAAGAAAAGCAACCTGGAATTAAGGAGAAACTTCCTAATATTGGGGACAATTAGCCAGTGGAACAGGTTGCCTTCAGAAATTGTGGGTGCTTCATTACTGGAGGCTTTTAAGAAAAGACTGGACGGCCACTTGTCTGGAATGGTAGGATCTCCTGCTTCAGCAGAGGATTGGACTAGAAGATCTCCAAGGTCCCTTCCGACCCTTTCTATTGATTGAGTCTTCACAATCCCAGTAACTCTTTCATCCCCATAAAACACAAAGTTACAGGTCTTAAAGCATCAGCTTCTGTGTCAATTACTAGCTTGGTTTTCTTTTTAAGGTTGCTCATATACAGGTAGTCCTCGAGTTACGACAGCTCATTTACGGACCGTTCAAAGGGCACTGAAAAAAGTGACTTATGACCATTTTTCACAGTTACGACCTTTGCATATCCCGATGATCAAGTGATTAACATTCAGATGCTTGGCAACTGATTCATACTTACAACCATTGCAGTGTCTCAAGGTTAGGACCTCTGCAGTGATCATGTGATCAAAATTCAGAACACTTGGCGACTGACTCATGTTTAATGACCATTGCAGTGTCCCAGGGTCACGTGATCCCCTTTTGAAAACTTCTGACAAGCAAAGTACCAATGGGGAATCCAAATTCACTTAACAACCAGGTTACTAATTTAACAAATGCAATGGTTCACTTAACAAGTGTGGCAAGAAAGGTGGTAAAATGGGGCTAAACTCACTTAACAAATGTTTCACTTATTAACATATATTTGGGACTCAATTATGGTCGTAACTCGAGGATTATCTCTATAAGTGGCCACATCTTGTCTGTTAAGGCAGGCAAGGTATAAAGCAGTGATGGCGAAACTTTTAGGTACTGAGTGCCCAAACCACCCACACACATGCCCAAACTAAAAGGGGTGTGTGTGCATGCGAATGTGCGCACGTGCAAATGTGCGCATGTGCAAATGTGCGCAGCAGAGACTCGAAGACCAGCCGGCAGGCAGGAGACTGGGCATCCCAACATCGGCAGCGCAGCAAGAGGTAAAATCTGTTTCATCGTTTGCAGGGAAACAGAAGCTCATGAAAGAAACGCCACAGAGATCTGATCTGGGGTGGCAGCGTGTGTGCCAGCAGAGAGGGTTCTGCATGCCACTTCTGGCACCTGTGCCATAGGTTCGCCATTACGCGTATAGAGGCTCCTAGAATCTCTCAGCCACAGTTTTGCAGGGAATTTACCAAAATGGACATCTAAGGTGCACCTCATATTCACATAAGTTGTCTACCGAACCCCCCGAAGAAGGGAACATCCTTTTAAAAAATATGGTAGAATAAAATAAATTCATACAGAGAAAAGATCTCTGCAGACACATGTTTGAAATTTGACAAGCTTCCTTTCTAGTCAATGAGTTTGACATCTGACGCTTCATAGATATATAAGTGAAGCAGAAGAAAAATTTTGCATCTTACCAAAGGAGTCCATTGTTAGAACTCATCTGTACAGTAGTGACCAAAATTGTGGAAACCTTCTGGGAAAAAGTGTATTTTCTAAAAACTAGCTAATAACACCATTTTTGGGGGGAGTAGTACCATAAAATTATATATCAATGGAAAGATAATTGAATCAAGAATGCAATGCAATAACTTTTAGGAAGGATTTGCTATTAGAATAGCAGTTACAGTTTGAAGAAGAAAAGAGAAACACGTAGAAAAAACAAAAATGATCACCATAGAAAAAATGATATATACAAAAATGATCCCCATGTCAATTAATACTTAGCATGAATTACGGCCTTACAACGTCTTCCCATGGAGTCAACCAAGTCTTTTAGTTCTGCAGCTGTCATCATGTGAAACCAAAATTGAATGATGGCTTCTATTAACTGGGTTTTATTGCTGGGTCGCTTCTGACTAACCAGTTTCTTTAGTTGGCTCCATAGATTTTCAATTGGGTTAAGGTCTGGGCTATTCCCAGGCCATTCCAGTAGTGAAACAGGATTATCTTGAAACTCCAAAAGAAAAGTGGTGTTATTAGCCATCAAACCTCAAAAATACACTTTTCCCAAAAGGTTTCCACAATTACGGCCACTACTGTAATTAGAAATCTGTATTCACATGAATGTTCCTATGGTCATTCATATTTGGGTCGTTCTCCTAATGGTGATCCAGGAAAATGAAAATGATGGCAAAGTCTGGCCAAAAGACCTCTGATGGAACAAAACAATCATCTATTTACTCCGAACTCTTTCTTGCTTTCTATTTCTGGACAGACGGCCTCAGCTGCGAAGCCCGCAAGCAAAATGATGAAAACACAGACCATAATGGCATCTGAGATAAACTCTAATCTTCAGAAGGAAAGTCACATTTTGCAATTTGGAATGTATAGCTTAATACTTCATCTGGGATGAAAAATGACACAGGAATAAAATCTTTTTTAATAGAATCTATTCTTTGGCAGTTTGGCCTCTAGAGGGAAGCGTTTACTATATAGCTGCTGCATTGGGGGGGGGGGGGGGCTAAAAAATGCTAAGCCATTTTTTAAAAAAGTTTGAATCACAACATATATAATAATAATAACAGTAACAGAGTTGGAAGGGACCTTGGAAGTCATCTAGTCAAACCCCCTGCTCACGCAGGAAGCCTGTACTAGGGATTCAAACTGCCGAACTGCCAACCTTTCTGATCGACAAGCTCAGTGTCTTAACCACTGAGCCACCTAGTCAGGCTATACCTACTTACTGTACATCAGGGGTGTCAAACTCAATTTCATTGAGGGCTGCATCAGGGTTGTGTTTGACCTTGGGGGACCAGGCTGGGCATGGCCAGCTTGTCTCTCATGTTGGGGGCGCCACAGGTGGTCCTTTAAAGCGTCCATGGCTTAGGACCGGGGTATATTCGAGACCGCCTTCTGCCACCGATAGCCTCCCACCGGCCAATACGCTCCCACAGAGAGTGGCTCCTCAGGGTGCCGTCGGCCAAACAATGTCGACTGGCGACACCCAGGGGGAAAGCCTTCTCTGTGGGGGCACCAGCCCTCTGGAATGAGCTGCCCCTAGAGGTTCGTATGATCCCCGACTGGCGTACCTTTCGCCGCGCCCTGAAGACTCTTCTGTTCCAATAAGCCGGGCTGGCTTAATATGAATTTTAAATTGGGTGTTTGTTAGCTTTTAATTATGTGGGCCAAATTTTTTTATATATTCGTTTTTAAATTGTTTTTAAATTTTGTGAGTTTATATGTGTTTTAATATGGCCGTACACTGCCCTGAGCCCTTCGGGAGAATGGCGGTATAGAAGTTCAATAAAATCTAAATCTAAATCTAAATCCAAGAGCCCTGCCAGTGAAAATGGGCTCCCAAGCTCCATTTTCGGCTGTGACAGCTTCCTGCAACCTTCTGGCAGGAAAAATGGAGCTTGGGAGGGCTACCCGTGACTCTCACGAGGTCCGTTTTCAGCTGTGATGGCATCATGCAACCCTCTGCCAGTGAAAATGAAGCTCAGGAGCTCTATTTTTACTGGCAGAGGCACCACAGGTCGATCCTTTGCTGTTTCCAGGGCAGCCCTGAGGGCCAGATCTAAGCACTTTGTGGATCAAATCCACACACACCCCGGCCTTCAGTTTGACACCCCTGCTGTACATTATCACATTCAATGATCCAGATTTTTCTAAAAAAACAAAACATATAGAAACCTAATCAGGGATATAATATTTGATAGGGCGTTTTAACTATAACAATACAGTTAATGCATGGAGAACCGGTAGCGGAAATTTTGAGTAGTTTGGAGAACCGGCAAATACCATCTCTCGCTGGCCCCAGAATGGGGAGGGAATGGGGATTTTGCAATCTCCTTCCCCTGGAGTGGGAAGGGAATGGAGATTTTGCAGTATCCTTCCCCTGCCATGCCCACCAAGCCACACCCACCAAGCCACGCCCACAGAACCGGTAATAAAAAAAATTGGATTTCACCACTGAGTTAATGTTTTAGGATCAGAAAGCAGACAGTTTATATACACCTAGCTGGTGACTTACAGCCATTCATTTACAACAGCAGTGAAAAAAGTTGACTTACAACTGGTCTTTGCAACCACTGCAACATCCCCATGGTCAAAATTCAGGCACTTGGCAACCAGTGTGTATTTACAACGGTTGCGGTATCCTCGGGTCATGGGGATCGCCATTTGCAACCTTCCCAGCTTGCCTCCAACCAGCAAAGTCAACGGGATAAGCCAGATTGTCTTAACAATTTCATGATTCATTTAACCACCGCTTAAACAATGGAGGTGAAATGATCGTAAAATCGAGTGCAGCTCATTCAACAACTGCCTTGCTTAGCAGCAGAAATTCTGGACCCAGTTGTGGTCCTAAGTCGAGAACAACCTATTATAAAGATCTGTCTGTCCTGGAGAGCATCTCAGAATAGGTGAAATAAGAGAATTCCATATGCCCCTACAACAAATGGGGATATAGAAGTACATGGACATTGTTTTAGCCCAGAAGTGTCAAACTCAAAGCCCGGGGGGGCCGGATGCAGTCTGTAGGGTGTTTAGATCTGGCCCAGGGATTCGCCCTAGCAACAGCAAAGGACCAGCCCGCGGTGCCTCTGCCAGCAAAAATGGACCTCGCAAGGGCTGCAGATGGCTCCACTTTTGCTGGCAAAGGGTTGCAGGAGGCCGTCGCAGCCAGAAACGGAACTCAGGAACCTATATTTTCGTTGGCAGAGCGCTTGGGCCCCCACAGGCACCCCCGACACAAGTGACGTCGAGCTGGCCACACACACCCTGGCCATGCCCCCCCCGGTCCCCCCAATGTCAAACTCAACCGTGATGCGGCCCTCAATGAAATCGAGTTTGACACCCCTGTTTTAGCCTGTTCCAAACTATAAGGAGTAATGAGTTCCGACCAAGGAGATTTTGGAATTGTTCTAGTGGTACCATATCGTGCCATGCCCCAAATAAGTCCTCTCTCTCAACCTAGAGGTAGTTACAGATGATACAGTTTCTCTGTATAAGATCTGAGCCTATATTTTAAAAAGTTTAATATCTATGGAGATTCTCAGTCATCCAGGTCATGGTTATCCCCCTTTTTTCAAGAGGCAACTGGGTTTCTGGTTTTTCTTTGATGATGTTTCTCTTCTCATCCAAGAAGCTTCTTCTGCTCTGACAGGATAGTGGGGAAGGGAAGGATTTATACTTCTTGCAGACAGCTGGTCCTTTGCATCCTTTTGGAGGATCCTTGAAGCACTTGGAGGTTTACAGTATCTGTGTCCTCAGGGTCACCTGAGTGGTGCTCCTGGTTCCTGTAGTCTGCAATTTTTCCATTGCTACCGCCACATCATTCGAAGGATGTTCATCCCAAACAGAATGGGACTTTTAGTCTCTGACTTTTCATTCTCCTCGGGCGTTTCTCCTCAGGCGAATCTCTCCCAACTTATCTCCTCAGCTGGCACGCCTCCAGTCATTTGCCGTGGGGAATGGACCACCGGCCTCTTCGTCCCAGACCCTTCGACACAGCCCAATCGCAGAAAGAGGGTTCGTCCTGGGTGTTCCACCCTTTGTGGCAGTTAGCCCCGAACCAATTGGCTAGAGGGGGTGTAATAGAAAGAAGCTTCCATGGGAAATCCTTCCATTCCCCACTATCCAGTCAGAGCTGAAGAAGCTTCTTGGATGCGAAGCGAAACGTCTTCAAAGAAAAAAACAGAAAGTCCAGTTGCCTCTTGAAAAAAAGCACCTTTGGTTTAAAAAGTTGAAGTGTGGCAGGAACTAATTCTGCATTCTTGGGAGAGAAAAAAGCAGCACCTAATGAGGACAGATGATGGCATCAGTGTTTTTTCAATGACCCTTTGGCGTCAAACATTATTCCAAGGTATTTAAAAGTGTGAACCATCCAAAGGTGAGTCTCATGCCAATTTGAGAGTGTGGAAATCAGGTGTTTGAGATTCACATTCATATATAGGTAGAAGGAGGAAGATGCAAGGAGCATCCTTGAAGGACCTCTCTCTCTATGTGGCTGTTCTGTTTAACAAGAGCTTGAATGAAAAGCATCTTACCTGTGGGAAATGTATGCAAATTTGGTCGCATTTTTTTTACAGCTACACAATACAATCAGAATAGAACTGGAAGGGACCTTGGAGGTCTTCTAGTCCAACCTCCTGCTCAAGCAGGAGACCCTATACCATTCCAGACAAATGCTGTCCAGTCTCTTCTTAAAAACCTCCAGTGTGAGAGTGCCCACAACATCTGGAGGCAAGCTGGTTGATTGTTCTCAGCGTTATGAAGTTTCTCCTTAGTTCCAGGTTGCTTCTCTCCTTAAATAGTTTCCATTCATTGTTTCTTCTCTTGCCCTCTAGTGCTTTGGAAAATAAGTTCACACTTCTTCTTTGTGGCAACCTCTCAAATACTGGAAGACTGCTATCATGTCACCCCTAATCCTTCTTTTCTCTAGACTAGCCATACTTGCAAATTCTTGCAACCATTCTTCATATGTTTTAGTCTCCAGGACTTTTAATCGTCTTAGTTGCTCTTCTTTGCACTTTTCCCAAAGTCTCATTTTGTGCCGTCCATGCAATATTGCTGAGATTTGAAGCAAAACTTGGTTTTACCCCCAAATCTCATTTCATTTCATTTGGCTTGCCTGGTTCAGGGGTGAGGAGGTGTTTATCCAGACATAAAGACATGTCATTCATATTAGATCCTGCTGGTGACTGATCCTGATTTAAAACACTGTAGCAAGATAAGATAGGACCCTAAAATCAAGTACGGAACCAAACTGGAAGAATTAGATCAAATTGAATGTTCATCTGATGCTGCATTTCACTTCCCGTTCTGATCATACAGATGCTTCCAAGAAACTCAGTCATAACAATTATACTGTCATCCTGCCACTGAAACTCTCAAAAGACTCTACAAAGTGTCTTCTCCTTTTTTCATCCATGCTTTTGAACTTACGGAAGACAGCAGAAAAATGAAGGTAGTATATTTTCTTGCTATTCTTGGCTCCAGAACGATGCTGGAGAAAAGAATATGAAATTAATCTGAAATGAGGAAAGCAATGACAAATTTGGACAAGAACATTAACATAAGGATATGTGCATTATAAAAAGAGTTCGGAACAGTGAAAACAATGGTCTATCCAATTATGTAAGGACGTTGAGAGAAAAAAATGAGGAAAGAAATGATTAGAAATGGTTACCTAGAGAACATCAACTGCCGGCAGAACCCATCAATCAACCCAAATTCTAATGAAGGCTGATGACTCCCTTGAGGTGGTGGTCAGATGGAATTCACATACTTCAGATGTGACACTTAAGTAATTCCTCTTGATAGAGTACTTCCCTCCAAGGATCTTTTTTAAATCGTTTTTGAAACCTATTCCTACCACTAGTCAGACCCATACAGTAGTGGCCAAAATTGTGGAAACTTTTTGGGTAAAGTGTATTTTCTAAAACTAGCTAATTTTTGTTGTTGTTAGTTGCGAAGTCATGTCTGACCCATCGCAACCCCATGGACAACGTTCCTCCAGGCCTTCCTGTCCTCTACCATCCTCTGGAGTCCATTTAAGCTCAAGCCTACTGCTTCAGTGACTCCATCCAGCCATCTCGTTCTCTGTCATCCCCTTGGAATAGTAGCATAAAATTATATTATCAATGGAAAGATAATTGAATCAAGAATGTAATGCAATATCTTTTAGGAAGGATTTGCTATTAGAATAGGAGTTACAGTACAAAGAAGAAAAGAGAAACACATAGAAAAAATGAGATATACAAAAATTATCACCATAGAAAAAAACAAGATATACAGAAATTATCATCATGTCAGTTAATGCTTAGTTGAGTAACCTTTAGCATGAATGACGGCCTTACAACGTCTTCCCATGGAGTGAACCAAGTCTTTTAGTTCTGCCACTGTTATAATGTGAAACCAAGATTGAATGATTGCTTCTATTAACTGGGTTTTATTGCTGGGTCGCTTCCGACTTACAAGTTTCTTTAGTCGGCTCTATAGATTTTCAATTGGGTTAAGGTCTGGGCTATTCCCAGGCTATTCCAGCAGTGGAATAGGATTATCTTGAAACTCCACAAAAAAAAGTGGTGTTATTAGCCATCAAACTTCAAAAATACACTTTTCCCAAAAGGTTTCCACAATTTTGGCCACTACTGTATCTTGTATACATCAATGAGACTATGCCGTTACTTCATGGTTAAGTATTGGGTCTCTGTAAAATGGGGAGACCAGAAAACCACACGTTAGAGCTTCAGGAGGGACTAATAGAGCTATGTGTTTATAATAACACCTACTTTGGAGAACAGAGGAACAATTTTGCAATTTTTTGCCATTTGTAGCCATATCTCCATAGAAAAGAAGAAAGACTTTCCAACTTCAAGCACCACCCAAGCCAATTGTGATATTGCAGAGTATGGAGCAGACAGAGAAAGGAACACACCGTCTTCACACCGATGAGACCAAACCGATAAAAATCACGGTAACATCTTGAAGTGATGCCTGGATGATTCACAGAATGTGGATCAACAGGACGCCATATCCTCGCATCTTACAGCAGAGAGATCAGCCTTTTCACAACATCACATGGGAAGTGACAACAGTGAATCATGCCACGATGCATTTATGCATGCATGCGCTTTTCCTTACTCGAATAAAAATAGCCCCCGGGTTTTAAAATCCTGCTTCTATGTGAATGAGAGTCATTATTCTGCAGGACCTGAGGATCCTAGTGAACTGAGGCAGATGGCAGTCTTAGTGTCTCACAGGGTTTTCGGATGGATTCCAAAAGATGAGGAACGAGGTGCCAAAAAAGAGAGGCCCGAAATATATATCGATGTTTTGTTGTCCCAGAAAATGAAATGTGCATGTATTTATACAAGCCCAGACAGACATCCCCATAAATGCTCCAGAGTTTTGGCAATAAAAGCAGTGCAGAAGATTTTTTTTTATTGCGCGCGCACACGCACACACACACACACAGAGAGAGAGAGAGAGAGAGAGAGAGAGAGAGAGAAAGAGAGAGAGAGAGAGAGAGACCGTGTGGATTAAAGGAAGCTGGAGTTACCATAGTAACCAGTAAGACCAACTCACTCAACATGGTGTACTTTGCAGCATCCTAATTCTGTGGCTGGCGAAGCCCAACCAGAAGCGTTCTTCCTGTCCCTATGGAAACCGAAGGGAATAGCCCGCACTGTAGTCACAGGAGATTAAAACAATCCGGAATGTGTCTCTTCGGCTCGGCAGTGAGCAATCTCTCACGTTGAGAGATGCTACCAAGTTATACAGAAAAAGGAAAACACCTGACACTCCCCATTCCCCCGTATATCAGCAGGACACCTGAGCCAGCAAAGGTTTTCAGTCTACAAATTAACTACAAGGGAAAGAAAAAGAGTTTGTTGCCAGCCGATCAGCACATAGGGTCACTGTCATCTGAGAATGAAGCTTCTTTTCCCCCATGGCAAAGGGGAAAAGTTGAACCTTTATATCATTTCTAATCGTTAAATGGATTCTTAGCATCTTACATCCTCCTGAAATACTTGAGCCTTGCAAAAAAAAAAAAAAACCTCATGGTTTCATGGGACAAAAATAAATGGGGAGTGATGGGTTCACCCTAAATACTAAATCTAAGCCCAGATTAGGGGACGCAGTGGCTCAGTGGCTAAGACGCTGAGCTTGTTGATCGAAAGGTTGGCAGTTCAGCAGTTTGAATCCCTAGTGCCACGTAATGGGGTGAGCTCCCATTACTTGTCCCACTTTCTGCCAAGCTAGCAGTTTGAAAGCACCTAAAAAATGCAAGTAGAAAAATAGGGATCACCTTTGGTGGGAAGGTAACAGCATTCCATGTGCCTTTGGCATTTAGTCATGCTGGCCACATCACCACAGAGACGCCTTCAGACAGCGCTGGCTCTTCTGGCTTTGAAACAGAGATGAGCATTGCCCCCTAGAGTCAGGAACAACTAGCACATATGTGCGAGGAGAAGCTTTACCTTTACCTTAAGACCAGATTAATAGAACATACGCTAACTGTGGTGTCCATATAATGTGTTTCAATGAACAAAAAACAAACAAAATATTGACAGTGTAATGACTCAACTTTATATCTGATTTAGACATAAGGCTTTGCAAGAGCCTTGGTGGCGCAGCAGACTAAAATGCTATTAAGTAGCACCAGCTGCCTGCAATTACTGCAAGTTCAAATCTCACCAGGCTCAAGGTTGACTCAGCCTTCCATCCTTTCGAGGTAGGTAAAATGAGGACCCGGATTGTGGGGGCAATAAGCTGACTTTATATAAAAAAGAACACCGCTTGGAGAGCCCTACTAAGCAAGTATATACAAAAGTATGAAGGCTATTGCTTAACGCATTGTAAACCACCCTGAGTCTCCAGAGAAGGCCGTCATATAAATCGAACCAATAAATAAATAAATAAATAAGTAAGTAAGTAAGTAAGTAAGTAAGTAAGTAAGTAAGTAAGTAAGTAAGTAAATAAATAAATAAATAAATAAATAAATAAATAAATAAATAAATAAATAAATAAATAAAGGCAATGGCAGAGTTCCCATAACACGTCGAAAAACCTACTTTAATTTACTTCAGACCTAATTGGTAATCAAATGGCAGAGGGTCATGAAATACCAGGAATGCTGGTTAAACTAGGAAATCCAAATAGAATCACAGAATCATAGAGTTGGAAGTCTTCTAGTCCAATCCCAGGCCCAAGGGATGAGTCCTTATACCATCCCAGACAAATGGCTGTCCAATCTTTTCTTGAAGACCTCCAGCGATCGAGCACTCACAACTACAGGAGGCAAGCTATTCCATTGATAGATTGTTCTCATTGTCAGTAAATTCCTCCTCATTTCCAGGTTGAATCTCCACTCATTGCCTTTTGGTGCTTTGAGCTCTGGTCCCTGCAACAGCCCTTCAAGTATTTGGAAGACAGCTATCATGTCTCCTCTAAGCCTTCTTTTCATTAGATTAAACGTACCTAGCTCCCTTCGCCGTTCATCCTACAATTTAGCTTCCAGGCCCCTTATCATCTTTGTTGTTTTTCTCTACACTCTTTCTAGGGCCTCAGCATCTTTTCTGTACTGTGGTGACCAGAACTATGCTCCATCTTCCAAGTGGCTTCAGTCGTGCAGTATAAAGTGATACTATCACTTGTCGCTACCCTGATGCAGCCTAAGACTGTGTTGGATTTTTTTTGGCAGCTGCAACTCCCCACGCGCTTTCACTTAAGGGATGCTCCACTAGAACACTTTTACATCCCTCTCCCAGGCACTATTGTTGAGCTAGGCACTGCCTATCCTGTAGCTGTGCATCTGATTTTCTTGCCCAAGTGCAGGAGCTTGCTTTCCTCAGAGAAATCTCTTGTCAACTTGCGAAGCCTTCCCGACTTGCTCTTGAGTTGCCATAGGCAGGGGGATGGGGAACTGAGCCTCACAACTGCAGCAAGGGAATCACACTTCAGTCAAAACAAAAGCACATTCCAGCCATCTCCACATCAAGGCCATCTCCACAGAGACCCACAGTGGCCAGAGGGAGATACTTCTTCAACCCAAGAAATTGCTTCATTGGAGAATGTGATTGATGACACACCTTGGGGGGAGGAGGAAACAGGGTCAGAGCCAGGGTGTGAATTAAGTGAGGTCAGAGTTGGCTTCACTTGGAATGTGACCACATGAAGCTCCTAATAAATAACTGGATTTCTTTTGAAGCTTGGCTCGAGGCTCATGATTTAATTAGGGCATTGGTCGGAATCCTGACATCTCTTTTTTCTCCATGTCCCCTAAGGAAGGCAGTGACGAACTTCTTTCTGCTGATGTCCAAAAAGTAGCATAGAGGCAAACATATGGTAATCAAAAGTTGAGATCACCTTGAGGGCATTGTTGTGGTCCACCAGCAGCCTGCGGAGCTGGCAGAGGAGTCGGACAGTGAGGAGGCTGGGGAGGACAATGGGCCAGTCCTGGAGTCAGGGGAAGGCCCAGATGAGGGCTCTGCATCAGAGGCAGAGATGGGGTCAGGGCCATCTGGGAGCGATGCACGGACTCCAGAGCCTCCAGAGTCAGACAGCAGAGAGGCAGAGGAACAGGAGGATCCTGTTCCTAGTGCATGCATGTGCAGAGCTGCCAGAAGGCAAGAGCAGCTAAAGCAAAAAGGACGACTCAGGAGTAAGGCCAGGAGATGATTGGCCCATCCCATAAGGCTTAAAAGAGCAGCAAAGGCTCTTGGGCTCTTTGTAGGAAAGCAACGTTGCTACATTTGTTTCTTGTCAGCATCTCATTTCTGAACTTTGTGGGGTTTTGCCAAGAAAAGCCTTTGGCAGGGTGCCAAAGGAGACAAAGGTTTGTGATAAGGCTGAAGGACTGTTTATGAAAGATTTGTTTTGGAATTAATTTGGACTAAGCTGAGAATGAAGTAATTCTCAGCTGTTCTAATAAAATATGTTTGTTTAGGACTCATTGTGTCTGGTAATAACTACTTGGGCCTAAGTCACAACAGGCATCATGAACACCCAATGACTGGCAGTGCTACTCTTGCAAGAAGTATGCACTGAAACCATCAGTAAGGAAAGTGCCACTTTGGTGCATGAGTTATGGAATTAGATCAGAGTTAGGATGACAGAGGTTCAAGTTGCTTCTTAACCCTGGAAACTTACTGGGAACTTTGAATCATTTTCTTTTAGCCTCCTGGTCTGATGGTAGCTTAAGCAACTATTTACTGTCCTACTCTCTGTAAATTCATTTTGACAAGTTAATAGATATTTATGGAATATACTTCAGATTCTCAGGAAAAAGGAATGCATTCCAGAGATGCAAGAGACAACCCAGTTCAAATAGCTTGTGTGGTAGAAAGTGGGTGAAGACAGCTCCTCCCCAACAGTTCCCAGAATATATGCTTTCTGGAGGTATTTAGTTCAGGAAGAGTCTGTCTATAAGTGAGGAACAATAAAGAAATCTGCTTGGAAGAATCATGTGTCTTTCTTGGGCTTTGGAGCCTGACATATAGATTAAAATATAATAATCATTATAAAGGCCAGATAATGCCTCATAAAGCCCCCAAACCCTCCGTTCCCTTACCATCCTGATTTCAAAGAATGGAGAGTCTGTGAATTTTGGAATGTTAGATATTCATCCAAATATTAAATATTTTCTATTTGGGTCCACTGTTTCAGCAAATCTTCCAGCATATACGGAATAATTTGCCCTTTATAATATAGTTTGAAGAATGTTGTCTCCCATTCTATATAGATACATAAAATTGTCAGCATTCCAGAAAAAAACCCAACTCCAAGTAAAAACTCTGAAGCAAGCATTTTTCAAAGTTCTATTTACTAAAATAGGTAAACTGGCACATCTGGGAAAACCCGAATCTGAGAGGTCCGGGTTTTCCCTCAGTAAATCAAAACCCTCAAAACCATCCCCTCACTCCTCAGACGATCACATGCTCCAATCAACCGCCATCCCATCTCAAGACATCACTCCAACCATTCCTTCTCCAGATGCAGGATCAGCCTGACCTTGACTGAAAGGAAGAATGCTATTATGTCTAAAGACAACCCCTCTACCAAATCCCCCTCTCCTACTTTCCCACACATGAGAAGGTGGCAGCATGGAAGCTTCCGGCCTAATATGGCTTCCAAAGCTGACCAAAATTTTAGTGACGTTGGCCACCATTTGTCAATTATAATTTACCTGATTACATATTCTGGCATTATTTGCATACCACATTGCTGTTAAAAATGTTATTTGGTTCTGTTTGGGGTTCTAATTTATGGTGGTTGTTTTAATTCCTTTGTGGCAGGATTTTACGATTGTAAAACACCTGGAGTCTGGAAGGCTTTGGCAGCATATGCATCAAATAAATAAATACACAAAATGTACGGATGGCCTTCAGCTCTTCAAGGAAAAACTGGAAATATGTCTAATGAATCAACAATAAAACAATCATTTTTGGCAGAAAATATTATTTCTCATAGGAATTTATTCCATAGTCGAGTTGCTTGCTACAGCTTCAGTTGCAGTAAATTTCTGCCTCTTGTTGTGCAGTCAATCATTCTGCAGGCTAAAAAAAAACCCAACAATCTCGTTCTGTATGTAGAGCCACGAGAAGTAAAGAAGGCTTCTCAAGCTAAAGGAATTAATGGTTATTACATATTACAATGGTTATATGTAATAGTTATATGTAGAAGTTATATGTACAATGTACATATTACAAATACCCAGGGCTGTGCCTTACTTGAAAAGTAAGACTGGAAGATTTAATGGCAGGGCTATCAAATTTGATTTCATTGAGGGCCGCATCAGGATTATCTTTGACCTCAGGAGGCTGGGTGGGCATGGCCAGGTTGAGCGTGGCCAGCCCGACGTCACTCATGTCGGGGGTGCATGTCAATGAGTGGCCTGAGCACTCTGTCAATGAAAATGGAGCTTGGGAGGGCCACACG
Source organism: Pituophis catenifer annectens (assembly GCF_029215685.1). Classification (NCBI taxonomy): domain Eukaryota; kingdom Metazoa; phylum Chordata; class Lepidosauria; order Squamata; family Colubridae; genus Pituophis; species Pituophis catenifer. The sequence continues at coordinate 87,500,589 of NW_027256886.1, read as the reverse complement.
TTTTTGCTGGTAAAGGGCTGCAGGGGGCCGTTGCAGCCGAAAATGGAGCTTGGGCGGGCCACACGTGGCCCTCCCAAACTCCATTTTCACTGGCAGAGGCACTGCGGGCCAGTCCTTTGCTATTTCCAGGGTGGCCCCCTGATCTGGCCCCGGGGCCTTGAGTTTGACACTCCTGTTTTATGGCTATTATGCCTACAATTTTTTTTTTTAAAAAAATGGTTTTTTCATTGTTTTAAAACATTTTTATTGTTTCAGTGGTGTGAGTTCTAATTCTGCCTTGGGCAAGAAAGCCAATTGAGTGATTTGGGGTCAGTGGCTCTCTCAGTCCAACAGATTGTTGATGTGGGGAAAATAGGAGGAGAAAAGAGCATCATGTAGGTTCATTGCCTTGAGTTACTTATAAATAATAGAAATAGAAATAGCACTTAGACTTATATACCGCTTCACAGTGCTTTACAGCCCTCTCTAAATGGTTTACAGAGTCAGCCTCTTGCCCCCAACAACCTGGGTCCTCATTTTACCAACCATAGAAGGATGGAAGGATGGGTCAACCTTCAGCCGGTGAGATTTGAACTGTTGGCAATCAGCAGTCAGAAGAATTAGCCTGCAATACTGCATTCTAACCACTGCGCTACCACAAGTCTTATATAATAAACTATCAGTAGTGACAAAATCTCCATCAGCCAACTGCAGGCTGGGAGACTAAAACATATCAAGAACAGTTGCTGGAATTGGGTATGACCAATCTAGAGAAAAGAAGAACTAGGGGAGACATGATAACAGTCTTCCAGTATTTGAGAGGTTGCCATAAAGAAGAGGGGGGTGAACTTATTTTCCAAAGCACTAGAGGGCAAGAGAAGAAACAATGAATGGAAACTATTCAAGGAGAGAAGCAACCTGGAACTAAGGAGAAACTTCATAACGCTGAGAACAATCAACCAGTGGAACAGCTTGTCTCCAGAAGTTGTGAGTGCTCTATCACTGGAAGCTTTGAAGAAGAGACTGGACAGTCACTTGTCTGAAATGGTATAGGGCCGTGATGATGAACCTATGGCACACGTGCCAGAGGTGGCACACAGAGCCCTCTCTGTGGGCATGCGTGCCATTGCCAGCTGCTCTTCCAGGTTCCGTTGCATGCATGAGCACCAGACAGCTGGTCTTCACGCAAAGACCAGCTGGCCAGTGAGCATATGCACGCCGGAAACCTGAAGAGAGCAGCTGGCCAGTGCGCCTGCACTTGATGGAACCCGGAAGTGCAGCTGGCTACTGCACACATGCGCACTGGCCAGCTGCTCTCTTCCAGATTCCGGCGCTCTGGCGTGCACACACAGGCTCCAGTTTCGGCATTTGGTGCCAAAAAGGTTAGCCATCACTGGTATAGGGTCTCCTGCTTGAGCAGGGAGTTGGACTAGAAGATCTCCAAGGTCCCTTTCAAATTTATTCTTATTGATTTATTGACTGACTGACAGACTGACTGAGTGGGTGGATAAAAATATGAAATCCAGTTTAAACATCTGGCTGACTGTGCGAACAACAACAACAACAACAACAACAACAACAACAACAACAATAATAATAATAATAATAATAATAATAATAATAATAATAATAATAATAATAATAATAATAATACTATCACAAGACTAACAGTAACAATTGCTATGATGGTGGGTAAGATTGACATTGGGAAAACATTCCTTGTTTCCAGTGGTGCGTTTCAAACATTTTTACTACCGGTTCTGTGAGTGTGGCTTGGTGGGCGTGGCATGGCTTGATGGGCGTGGCAGGAGAAGGATACTGTAAAATCTCCATTCCCTCCCCAATCCAGAGGAAAGATACTGCAAAATCTCCATTTCCTCCCCATCAGCTGGGACTTGGGAGGCAGAGAATAGATGGGGGCGAAGCCAGTCATAATTTTTACTACCGGTTCTCCGAACTACTCAAAATTTCCGCTACCGGTTCTCCAGAACTGGTCAGAACCTGCTGAAACCCACCTCTGCTTGTTTCCCCCTAAAAGTTGTGCAGCTATGCTGAAGCAGCATGACGCACAAGATATGGCACACAGGCTCTCCAAGATCAGGAGACAAAATGCCAGCCTCTTTACTGATGCTTAATATTGTCCATTCTCCAAACATAACTCAAAATCAGCCAATAGAGAACCAGACAGCAGCACCAGCCAACAACTTCTAGAAACTTCTTTTGCAGTTTCTAAGGCCCAATACTGTGATTTAGACAAAAACTGCACTTGTCACACAGGCCCATCAAGATATTGCCTCTTACCAGTAACTAATCAAGTTATACTGCACAGAAAATAAGCATGAAACAAAGGTTTCTGTTCTAGCCGCTAAATTATAAAAAGCATCTCAAATGTTGTTTTCTTTCAACAGTTTTATTTTCGAAATACTTAGGATTAATTTAGAATGGAATGAATTCTCACAAACTGTTCTTGGCTTTGACAGCTGCCTAGGCAAAAGATGCAACTTCTTAAATCATTTTCACACATGCACTTGCTAACAAATTTCCTACTTTATTTAATGTGTGAAAAAAAAAGGGGGGGGGAAATGTAAGTGGCTATCCCATTTTTTATTATTCATAGGTCACTTCTGAACTATGACCCACTATCTCTGGTGTCTGGCTTCACTTGGGGCAAGGTGAGGGAGATAATTATATTATTTAGATTATTTCCAGGGGTTGTTTTGTTTATTTATTTTGCTCTTGCTCTAGGTCATAAATGCACATAAGCTCAAGCATGCTTTCATTAAAATACAGCATTGGTGAAAAAGTGCAAATCCCATTGCAATTCTTGTAAAATATTGTGCATTCATGCTTTAATACATTCTTCTCATTTGTAAGTCCAATATAATTGCACAGATTATATTATGGCTGGGTCAGGAGTACTAAACTAAACTAAACTAAACTAAACTAAACTAAACTAAACTAAACTAAACTAAACTAAACTAAACTAAACTAAACTAATGCTGGATTGTTCAAAACAATAGTCAAAATCCAGGAAGAAATTGAGTTGAAGAAAATGTTCATTAATAACAAAGCAAAACATTCTGATCCAAATGAACCCAATAAAATCTTACATATATAAACCATAACATGATCTAAATTGTGATTTTAAAAAAATATATGAGAAATGGCTAGATTTTTGTCAGGGTTCAAAAACAGCATATTGGTCATTAAAGAAGGGTCATCTTTTTAATTCCTTAAAAATATAGAGTTTAAAGAGGATGGTAACGATACAGAAGTTTCAAGTCAATTCGACAATTAAACCTGTCCCATCAAATAAAAAGTTACCACTGATTTTTCTTTACTCCCTTTTTCTGTCCCTTTATCTTTGAATCCATTCCGATATTTATAATGCCATTTGTAGCACCAACAGCTATCCATTTCATAAGTGCTTAGAATTCGTACAGTGACCAGTTCATTGAGAAAACAGTCTAAACAGTAAGCCATGACAATCTGCAGATGTGTTCACAGAAACAACTTAAAATTCAAAATGAGTTTTAAAAGAATATTCTATGACTTTTACTTTCTGGTAATGAAAAAAAAAAGAGAGATTTTATTCCTGTGATAAAGGATTCCCCTGGTATTTAATTTTGAGTGCCGTGTACTGAGAAGCACTTCCTGGTGAGACCACATTGGGAATCCTGTGTTCAATTCTGATCACTAAGATACATAAAAAAGATGTTGAGACTCTAGAAAGATTGCAGAGAAGAGCAACAAAGAAGATTAGGGGTCTGGAGGCCAAACCATATGATGAATGATTGAGGGAACTAGGTACTGTATGTCAAGACTAACAAAGAGAAGGACTAGGGGAGATATGATATCTGTTTTCCAGTACTTGAGGGGCTATCCCAGAGAAGAAAGAGTCAAGCTATTCTCCAAAGCACCTGAGGGTAGGACAAGAAGAAATGGATGGAAGGTCATTAAAGACAGATCCAACCTAGAACTAAGGAGAAATTTCCTGACAGAACAATTAATCAATGGAACAACCTTACTTCCAGAAGTTGTGGATGCTCCATCACTGGAGGCTTTCAAGGAGAGTTTGGATGGGTATTTGTCTGGAACGATATAGGGTCTCCTTTCTGAGTAGGGGATTGCAATAGTAGACCTCCAAGCCCTTTCCAATTATCTCTTGTTATACGTTTCTCTGGGTTGGTTCAAGCCATAGTACTAGGGCAGTACTGGAGAACTTTTTGGCACCAAGTGCTGAAACAGGAGTGTGTGTGCGTGCACATGTGCCGGAAACCGGAAGAGCAGCCACTTGGTGTGCATGTGCGCACCGGGCGGCTGCTCTTCTGGTTTCTGGTATGCATATGTGCTCTGGCCACCTGCTCTTCCGGTTCCTGGTGCATATGCGTGCGCGAAGACCAGTTGGCACATGTGCATGCAAGCACCAGGAAGATGATCTTCTGGTTTTTGGCACAAGCATACACACCGGCCAGCTGGTTTTCATGCTTGCATGCACGCCAGAAACCAGAAGAGCAAGTGGCTGGAGCGCATGTGCATGTGCATGCCGGAAACTGGAGGAGCAGGTGGCCAGAATGTATGTGCATGCCGGAAATAGGAAGAGCAGCCACCTGGCGTGTATATGCACACCAGGTGGCTACTCTTCCAGTTTCCAGTGCTCCCACATACATGAAGACCAGCTGGGTAGCGCGCCGGAACCCGGAAAAGCAACAGCTTGCGTGCCCGCAGAGATGGCTCTCTGTGCCACTTCTGGCACGCGTGCCATAGGTTCATCATCATGGTACTAGGGAGTGTGGAGTTGAAGAATTTATAGCATAAGAAAAGGACTTGATACAGTTCAATACATTACGATTTTCTCCTCTGCCAAGAGCCTTAGGAACAGGTAACACAGCTTTAGAAAATGCAGAACATTGGTCCACAAAGCCACCTTACTATCTACAGGGAGGGGAACAAGATTCCTGTCAGCCCTGGAGGCCATCTTTTTCCTTGGATCTTCAGGGATGCCACACTTAGTGCTGTGGGGAAGTGGGAGGTGGGTGTATGGAGTTGGTGGCGATATATTGATAAAACAACATTCTTTTCTCTGAGAGTCAAGGACGTTCAGCCTGCACCTGGAGTGGCGTGACTGAGAGGCATCTCCAGTTGGGACAGTGGATTGATTGGACCATGTGGACATGTGGGTTCAGGGGAAGGGACTTTCCTTTGGGTGGGGAAAACCTGGAAACTTTCAGATTCAGGTTTCCCCAGATGTGCCAATATGACATCTCCAATAAAATGGATCTTTGAGGAACTGTTTGCCTCAGAGTCTTATTTAGTTGGGGCTGTTACTTGGAACCCTGACATTTCCATGCTTTTAGGAAGGACTTTCTCAATTCTCTTCTGATAAAGGAGAGCACAGAGACCAAATTCTGAGTTATGCAGGCAGAGACCTCTCCTGTCACTCTGAGTAATAGCCACCCACAATGGAACTCATTCTGAAAAAGTGCCTAAATAAAAGGAGAGGAAGGGGAAATTGGAGAGGATAGGAGCATTAATGAAGTCTAACCTTGCTAACTCTTTTTTCAATGCTTGAGCAAAGCTATCGTGGCATCAGATACACAAGTTTTTTTGGGGGGGGAGGAGGGGCAGGGGTTTGTCTGAGCATGTGAATCCAAAAAAATCAATTCCTATATGCAGAGGAAACTACTTCCTAAAAGTTATTTAATAGAGAATGTGGAATATTGATTTTGCTTTAAACAGTGCCCTCCAGTATCTAAAGACACTGTAATTTCTTCATCTTTCATTGTAGTTGACGGGCAACTGACCTACTCAAAAACATAATTATTTACTCAATAAAAGAAGTATTTTGTGCATTTGGCTTGCAAGGGGATTGTGGGGGGTGGGGGAGAGAATGATTAAACATTGTGGAAATACACCAGGCTGCGTGGCTAAGAAGTAAGAAGAACAAAATCCTACCTGTCTTACAAAAATATTTTCAAATATTGTGCCGTATGTTTTAGCCTCAGTTTTACTCAGAAGGTTAAGAGCACATGAAATCACTAGAATGTCTATGGAAGCATTGAATCGGATGCAAAATGTAGCAAACTGCATTTATAAATACAGAAAAAAAATAACTAACTTTGGGAATCTGGTTCAAGTCTCTGCCTTTCCAAGCTTGTCAGGATCACAATAAGATTACCATGTTTCCCCGAAAATAAGACCCTGTCTTATATTATTTGAACCCTGAAAATAAGTGCTTGGCCTTATTGCCATGTGCTCAAAAGCCCGATTGGGTTTATTGTCAGGGGAATGCCTTATTTTGGGGAAAACAGAGTAGTACATGCCACAGATATATAATTAAACTTGAAGATTTGTGCCATGTTACTAAGCCTTATTATCATGAGAGAAAACTGAAATGAGTTGGAGAGAGGATCTACAGCCCTACCTCCTATTTTTGTTAATCTTACTATCAGTGAGTAATCATGTGCCTTGGCCACTCTGAAGCAATGCAAGAGACTCCTATCCCAAAGGTGCTTTTTCAAGAGGCAACTGGACTTTCTGGAAACCAAAAAAGTCCAGTTGCCTCTTTAAAAAATGCATCTTTGGGACAACCATGACCTGGATGACTGAAGAATCCTCATAGATAAGAGATACTCTGGTGCTCAGTGAACTGACAAAGCACCCTTTCCCACCCAGGAGAAACAATCATTAGATCCATTTGCACAACTTAAAGATACCAGCTGGTCTCTCTTACCTCAAAAGATATCCTAAGAAAATCATCCAGATTTAAGGAAAGATTGTGTTGGAGGGGAATTTTTTTTTTTTTTTTTGTAGACAGCTTTGCTTAACTCGATCAGGTAGGCAGCGGCGGTCTGAAAAGATTACCTCATCGCTTTTCCATGGTGGAGGGGAAGACCTCCCAAAGCCCCCCCCTTTTTTGTAACAAACAAACAACGAAGCCAAAGACTAGTCAGCTTGCTCCATTTAGAGAAGATTATGGATCCAGGGAAGAAAGAGGCTCGTAATAGCCCCCTCCCACCCTTAATTGAGGACAGAGGAGGCAAGGAGTGGCTGGGAGGAGATTCAGCCATGTTGGAAGTACACCCCAAAAGGACAGTGCCAGGAACCATTAAAGCAGTGCAAAAAGCTTAAAACAACCATTCCCCTTTAAAAAGTGAAGCCCTGGAATAAAAGTACTAGCAAAAGGGTGGGGGGGACTCCAGAGAAGCCACTCGGGCTATAGAAAGTCTGGGTGTACTGCCAAGAACCATTAACAGCTGATACAATATAAGAAGGTTTAACCAAAGAGGCAGTTTCTGAAAACACTTAAGCAGGGCAATAATGATAAGCAGAATTAAGTTAGAAACAACATACAGAGGCATACTACAAGGCTCCTTCCTGCCTTCCTGACAGGATTAACTCCTTAAGGTGGGAAAAACAAAAGGCTGTTGGAAGGAGATTTCTTCCAACAGCTGGTTCGCCAAACTGATCAGAAAGTTAACAAACTGTTCTCCCAAACTGGCTGAATCCTACCACTGCCCTGATCTAACTCCAAACAGGTACTGTTAATTGAGAAAATTCCTGAGCACAGACGTTTTAGCAATATATCAGTTTAATTGGACCTTCATGTGCAGATCTGGTCTTTTGCACCTGACAATTTATTAAATTTATATGCTACCCATCTGGCTATCAACTGGAAAATGGGAAGTTATTGGGAAAAAGAAGAGAACTAATAGGATAATAACATGACATATCTAATTAAAAGTTTTGCATAGTTGCATAACTTCTTAAAGATATGCAAGTGTGGAGCTAGCATCCTTTAAAAAAATAATACCCGTTGAATTTATCCATAGGGCCTTTTATTTGGAAATGATTGGGGCAATCAAAAAATATCTCAGGACATCATAAACAGGACACCCTAGGAGGAGATGAGCAAGATTTTCAACCTCCCTTGATCCACAAGGGCAAAGTCTCTGCAAATAAGGAATCCCATAAAATTTTGTCACCAGTAGAGCTGATGGGAAGGCTTCAAAGGCATTGGGAAAAGCTCATTCATATTTGCCTAGAGTTAGATGGTTTAGATATCCCACTAGAATTCAGAGACCCTGATGATATCATTTTGACGATCAATAGCACTTAGCACTTAGACTTATATACAGCTTCACAGTACTTTATAGCCCTCTCTAAGTGGTTTACAGAGTCAGCATATTGCCCCCAACAATCTGGGTCCTCATTTTACCCACCTCGGAAGGATGGAAGGCTGAGTCAATCTTGAGCCTGGTGAGATTCGAACTGCCAAATTGTAGGCAGCCGGCAGTCAGCAGAAGTAGCCTGCAGTACTGCATTCTAACCACTGCGCCACCATGGCTCATAATGTCCCTGATTCTCTCTTTTCCTATTGATTTGGCTTTCTCCAGGGTTAATTGACTTAAAAATTCAGGAGAGGGGCCAAGAGTGGAAAGTTCTGCTATACAGATTTGGTGCCAATGAGATTGGCAGCTGTGCGACCACAGCAGAGGCATCAGGCCTGAAAGATCAAACCTGATTCTAAATCCTGAGATTAGAATCTTAGTCCAGACCTGAACCTTAATACTTGACATGTTAGCTTCAAACCTCAATACAAGTAGTCCTCAACTTACAGAGTTCATTTAGTGACCATTCAAAGTTACAACGGCATTGAAAAAAGTGTGTTATGGCCATGTTTCACACTGACAACCTTTGCAACTTCATTGGTCCCATGATCAAAATTCAGATACTTGGCAACTGGTTCATTCTTATGACGGTTGCAGTGTCCCGAGGTCATGTGATTCACCTTTTGCGACCTTCCAACAAGCCAAGTCAATGGGGAAGCCAGTTTCATTTAACAATTGTGTCACTAACTTATCAACGGCCGGGATTCATTTAACGACTGTGGCAAGAAAGGTCGTAAAACAGGGCAAAACTCACTTGACCAATGTCTCATTTAATGACAGAAATTTTGGGCTCAATTGTGGCCATAAGTCGAGGACTACCTGTACTACAGATATGTTTTAAAACATTTTTCATCATACAAAAACTTTTTGAATTACTGTAATACTTATTTTTTAAAAAAACACATGCTCAACATCAGCCAATTAACCCCAATTAGCCTATTCCATGCGATGTTTTTTTTTTTTTTTTTTTAGTAGTTCGGCGTTTTCATTTAACTATATAAAAGCATTCTGCATTACAGAAACAGGATTACGGCTACAGTGCCTACATTGAAAACAATTGAACTCAAAGGAAAAGAGATATTTCCCTTTGGATGTAAAAGGCTCAGAAGATAATGTATTTGTGAAGTTCAAAGCACACTTATACACTTGCAACCATTGCTGTTTCTCAGCTTGCCAACAAACCAGTGGGAAGGAAAGGGAAACTGGAATGCGGGCTCCAGACATTGCCCAAGAGAGCCTGTGGGAACCAAGGACACTTCTACAGGTGTTTGCCTAACCCCAAAGGCATTTTCCCATAACAAAATACCGACAGTCAATTGGACAATGTGACCTGCACTAATCAAGGGGAGGGGGAAGTCGACTCTTTAATTATATTGGTTTGCATGGGAATTAACCAGAGTTGGTTTTATTTTCATCTGTGCCAAAATGATGTGCTCAATAAAGTTTTGCCTTAAGAGATTGGAACATCTCAACGGTGTTTGCTTCGGTTCGTCAGTAGAAACCTTGACTATATCATGTTAAAACTGTTTTTTTAATCATAAAGGAACAACGCTTTGCACAGAGAAGTGTTTTTCTCAGCACTGTGCTTATTGACATGTTAAAGAGTAGCATGCAGCCTGATTTTAAATATAAAATTCCTGATAATACATAGTTAAGCAGATAATATAATTTCACAATCACTATCAAAAGTTGTTCAGGCTGGAGGTGATTGCCACATTACAGCCATAAAAAGGATGGATTATCCAGAATTCCTGATCTTCTCTGAAATTTCAAGCTAACATCACTAGTGGGCTTCACTTACCTTCGCTACCGGTTCGGAACTGTGAGTGCGCGCATGTACTTCATTCACACACAGCGCTTTTGCGCATGCACAGAGTGTCCATGATGACATCCAGGCAGGTAGGTGGAGCCTCCCACCACCGCCGCTACTGGTTCACCGAACCGGGGCGAACCGGTAGAAACACACCACTGGCTAACATGGATCACTGAAGGTGCTATCTGGCAATTTTAACTGTAGGCCATCTAATAGCATTTTATTGCAATAACATAATAATACATGGTAAGTACCATTTCAGTTTTTCAAACACATTGTGAAGTCCACACTGTAGGGCTGAAGTAGATTCACGTGGTCACTATTGACCATAAACATCAAGCATTTGCAATGTAATCTGAAAACTCTCATTTATTAGTACTTGTGCCCAGCAATCTTCTTAATGAGTTACAGTGACATCAGAATGACAGCAGGTGTGTCATAATATCACTGAGCATTGGTGTGATTATGAAAAGGCTTCGTAACAAATATATAAGCTGCATCATATCTGCATGATGGTGTGGTGCGGTGGCCTAGAAGTGGAGCTCTCGCCTCACAATCAGGAGGCTGTGAGTTTGATCCTAGGTAGAGGCAGATATTTCTCTCTGGGCACAAGGAGAATATATCTGCTGAACAAAACTCCGCATTGGCGACAGGAAAGGCATCCGGCCAGTAAACACTCTGCTAGCTCCATTCAGTTGCCCAGACTCCTGCCTGCAAAGGATTATGGGGTCGTTAAAAAATGATGATGATGATGATGTGTGCATGATCACACCATGATATGTGGGTTCTCTCTTGCCTTCTTGCTGTCCCCTCTTCCCTCCACACACAGATAACCATTTCAGTCTGTGAAATCACTGCAACCTCCATCCACCCCATCAAATGTTTGCTGACATGGAGCCTATCACTCTAGGCATCAGCTCACTCCTGAAGTTTAAATTTAACAGAAAGGAAGAAAGAAAGAAAGAAAAACTGAAACAAGATTCAGAACACTTACAAGAACTCTGCCGGTTAAAGTCTGGGCTGAAATCATCACCCCTGCCCAGTCTTTAACAGAGGTCATCCAGCCCACTTCTAGTGCCACAACTTCCTCTTTTTCATCTGTGCCTTTCAAATCCCCATCTGCCTGCGTCTCCCCACTGCCAGTGATCTTCTGGACCTCCTAGAAAAACAGAAAGTAGAGGATAATTAGAATGGCCAGGGTGAAAAACCACAAGGAAGCAAGTAAATGCAACAATTAACATTCTGTCTTAGCGTGAATTGGCAAATCCTGTCCCTCAGCCAACCACACATAAATCTCATAAGCGATGCTCAATTCTTTGATTAAGAATTGTTGGATAACAGTTCTGAATTCTGCTTTTCTCTTTGCATCCTGGACATAAATTGTTTCAACTTCTATCCTCAAGACGACAATATAGGGCTCTGCATACCAGAATAACTAGACACAAGGACAGTTTTTTCCTGAATGCCGTCACTCTGCTAAACAACTAATTCCCACAACACTGTCAAACTATTTACTAAGACTGTATTACTACTATTCTTCTCATCCTTCCTATTACCTATCTCTTCCCACCTATGGCTATAACCATGCTGGTTGTATCTCTACGATTTACAGTATATTGTTTTATTTGTTTCCTAGTATGATTTGATTGCTTATTAGTAACCTATGACTATCACTAAGTGTTGTATCTTATGATTCTTGATGAATATATTTTTAGTTTTTCTTTATGTACACTGAGAGCACATGCACCAAAGACAAATTCCTTGTGTGTCCAATCACACTCGGCCAATAAAGAATTCTATCTATCTATTCTATCTATCTACATCTCCTCTAGAAAAGTCTAATCTTTTAAATTTCTAGAGAGAAATTCCCTGAGGATGGGCTCCAGCACAAGTCCGAAAACCTAGAAGACAAAACCTCTGGTCCTGGTGACCGACCCAGATTGGATCCTGCAAGATTAGATTTATTTTAACTCTACCTTCTGAGCAAAGGATACGTTTTAAAAGTTGGATGTTCCTATCCAGCTGAGCACAGGATATGATGCGATCATATCAATTGTGGGTTACTACCGGTTCGGTCTGGATCTTGCGAACTGGTAGTAACGGCGGTGGGAGGCTCCTCCCACCCACCCAGACATCATCACAGATGCTCTGCACATGCGCAGAAGCTTCTGCACATGCACCAAAGCGCCACGTGCAAGCAAAGCAAGCACAAGCACATGTGCACGCTCCCGTTGCAAACTGGTAGCAAAGGTAAGTGGAACCCACCCCTGGATCATATGGCAACCTGAAGTGATTGGACTTAAAAGAGAATCAAGGAGGGGAGAGAGAGAGAGAAACAGAGTGTTGTGACCCAGGCCCAAGTAGTTAGTATTAAATAGAAACAGTTAGAAAACAAAAAAAATTTATTAGAACAGCTGAGAATTAACTCATTCTCAGCGTAGTCCAAACTAAATTAAAGCAAATTCTTCAAAACACCATTCCTCAGTTTATCACCGACCTTGGGCTAATTAGGCAAACTGCCAAAGGCTTTTCTTGGCAAAAGTTCAGAAGCAGAAGACGCCGACAAGAAATGAATACAGTGAAACAAGAACCAATTCTCTCAACTTGGTTTTCCGGCAAAGAGGCCAAGAACTGTTGCTGGTCTTTTAAGCATTATGGGAGGGGGCAATCATCTCTTGGCCCTACTCCTGAGTCGTCCTCTCTGCTTTATCTGCTCCTGCCTTCTGGCAGCTCTTCTCATACGTGCACTAGGAACAGGCTCCTCCTGTTCCTCTGCCTCTCTACTGTCAGCCTCTGGAGGCTCCGAAGTCCGCACATCACTCCACGATGGCCCTGGCCCCATCTCTGCCTCTGATGCAGAGCCCTCACCCGGGCCTTCCCCAGTCTCCAGGACTGGCCCATGTTCTTCCTCACCCTCATCGCTGTCTGACTCCACTGCCAGTTCCGCAGGCTGCTGGCGGACCACAACACAGAGTGTAGACGAGATGAAGGCTGTGTAAAGGACTGATCTAGAGTCAGAAGCGTCACTAGGTTCCATATTGTGTAGCAAATCTTTTAAGGAAACTACTAGAGTCACCCAAGGATGCAGATCATAGGAAGATGATTAGAGTGAGAAGAATTTTTGTAGGTTGACTGAACTTCCTTAAATGGCATTTTTGTGTGCAAAGCAGGGGTGAAATCTGAACCGGTTTACTACCTGTTCGCTGGCTGCACATGTGCAGTGAGCACCATGCACCAAATGCGAGGTGCGCACGCACAGTGCACGCCAAAAGGAAGCATGTGGTAAGTAGAACAGCACGTGGGGGGGGAGGGGATTATCAGCTGTGGTGCACAATCTTTTTTTTTACTTTTAAAAGCATTGCTTTTAAAAGTAAAAAAAAAAAAAGCCTCTGACGATTGCACTGCTCGGCTGTGATCATCAGATGCTTTTTTTAACCTTTTAAAAGCATTTGTTTTACAACCTCTTCGGCCAAAGAGGTTGTAGAAAAAATGCTTTTAAAAGCCTCTGATGATCCCAGCTGAGTTGCCTGATCATCAGAGGCTTTTTTTTCTTTTAAAAGCATTTGTTTTACAACCTCTTCGGCCAAAGAGGTTGTAGTTAAAAAATGCTTTTAAAAGTAAAAAAAAAAAAAAAAAAAGCCTCTGATGAGCCCGTGGCTCAGCTGGGCATGGGGGGGGAGGCAGGGATTTTTCCTACCGGTTCTCCGAACCACCTGCCGCCATCGCTACCGGATCGGTCGATCCGGTCCGAACCGGGAGAATTTCACCCCTGGTGCAAAGGACTACGAAAAACGAACATTCACCGTATGGCACATTTCAAGAGTTGCTCAACAGACCATTTAGTAATTTTAAACTCAAAAGATGCTGGGCCCTATTCTCTAGATCAGTGTTTCTCAACCTTGGTAGCTTGAAGATGGGTGGACTTCAATTCCCAGAATCCCCCAGCCAGCAGCGCTGGCTGGGGGATTCTGGGAGTTGAAGTCCACCCATCTTCAAGCTACCAAGGTTGAGAAACACTGCTCTAGATGGAAAACATAGCTGACACATACAAACTCTGAAACAAAAGTAGCTACAAGTAGGTATTTATATGGCCTTCTGTGTAAGTCGCTGTGCAGAATATGTCCATAGACAAAATTAACCAAAAATAAACGTGCAAAAAAAAAATGGATATTAGTCATGAGTTGTTATAATTAATGGTTATTAGAATTAGTTTCCCAAGGATCCTCATCTTGAGCAGCGTGTGAAGTCTTAAATGCCAAGCAAAGCTGAAATGGAAAGTTCCAGAAGGACCACTATTTAAAGAGCTGTTTGATTAATCCAAGGCGCTCCCCCTTTCTAAGCATCAACCTTTACTGAGTCACCAGAGGGATAGGAAACAGCAAGTCAAAGAAAAAAAACCCTCTGAATCACTATTGGCCTATATTATTCATATCTAGTGTCTCCGGAAACTGCTACTACAAAATTACGGAGTTCTTACATCCAAGATAAATATGCTTCAGTTATGAGTGGCATAAAAGAGGGGAAATCGTTAACCTCCAAGCAAGGAAATTTGTGGCTAATTTTTGATCTAGATCCGTGATGGCGAACCTATGGCACGGGTGCCACAGGTGGCACGTGGAGCCATATCTGTGGGCATGCGAGCATTGCCCTAGCTCAGGTCCAGTGCGCATGCGCTCCAGCCAACTTATTTTCGGGCCTTCCGGGCTCGCTGGAAGTCAGGAAATGGGCCATTTCCAGCCTTCAGAGGACCTCCAAGGGGGGTAGGGAAGGCTGTTTTTGCCCTCCCCAGGCTCCTAGAAAGGCTCTGGAGCCTGGGGAGGGTGAAAAAATGGGCCTACCGGTTCCACCGGAAGTCAGGAAATGGGCCGTTTCTAGCCTCTGAAGGGCTTCCAGGTGGGGGAGAAGCCATTTTCACCCTCCCCAGGCTCCAAGAAAGCCTCTGGAGCCTGGGGAGGGCAAAAAACGGGCCTACTGGGCCCACCATGCCATTGCGCGCCAAAAGCAGGGGTCATGCAGGGGGGGTCGCACGTCCATGCATGGGGGTGGAGCGCATTGAATTATGGGTGTGGGCATGCACGAGACCCCTTGCGCTCCCCTCGCTTTTGGCACGCGACGGCAAAAAGGTTAGCCATCACTGATCTAGATGATGGATGGATTCATGTAGCCACCGAGGACAACCCAAGAAAGACATTGTCTTTATCTAATAACACACAGCTACTCCAGCCTCTCCCTGGGTCCTGTGTGATGTTTTTTCTACAATCTTCCCATCTCTTATGCCAGGAATTTAAGGAAGTCCAGGAAAATGAAAGCAGAGAAACATCTGCTTCAGATGAATTGGATTTGAAGAAATGGGAAGCCAATCAATCCAGGAAGCTTCCTTCCTTCCTTCCTTCCTTCCTTCCTTCCTTCCATCCATCCATCCATCCATCCATCCATCCATCCATCCCAATAGAGCTGGAAGGGACCTTAGCCTTGAAGCCTTCTGCCACTTATCCGTTATTTCTAAAATGCCTTTCTCTAGTTTGAGTGACTGGATCGCATCATTGACCTGATCATGACAGAACAGAGTTGGAAGGGACTTAGGAGATCTTCTAGTCCAACTCCCTGCTCAAGCAAGAGACCCTATACCATTCCAGTCTCTTCTTCAAAACCTCCAGTGGTGGAGCACCCACAATTTCTGAAGACAGGTTGTTCCACTGGTTAATTGTCCTCACTGTTAGAAAGTTTCTCCTTAATTCCAGCTGGCCAGTGCGCATACGCACCTCAGAAACACAATGACCAGCTGGCTGAACTGGGGCGACGGCGTGCATGCCCACAGAGAGGGCTCTGCGTGCCACCTCTGGCATGCGTGCCATAGGTTTGCCATCACGGGTATAAGGTCTCTTGCTTGAGCAGGGAGTTGGAGTAGAAGATCTCCAAGATCCCTTTCAACTCTGTCATCCTGTGATTCTATTCCTAAACTCCAAAAATGGTTTCAAGGATGCCTGGAGCTTTAAGGGAACTAACAACCCTTTCCATGGGTATTTCTCTGCCTTTCCAACCCAAGAGTGTTTGAGAGCCCCTGCTTTGGAGGAAGGATGAAAAACCTACGTCTCCTCAACAAAGAAAGAGCTTTCAGAAATTCCAAATCTGGTGTTCTGCCCCAGCTCCAGATTCCCGAGGATATTGACACACACCAACAGTCCTTATCAAATTTATTAAGTAGCAAGAATAAACCAGAGTCCGGCAAAGGTTGGCAACCAGCCCAGAAAACAAGATATGATAAGACTTTTCCAAAAACGCTCTGATGATAATTACAAGTTGTTTCCAGCAAGAAACTTACTAACAGTGATTTAAATAGGCTAAGGAAATAGCCAATTATCCTCAAGCCTTACTCTTGAGGAGACCTCCTCCTCCTGAGTAGCCACTCCTGCCTTTTGGCAGCCCTGCGTGCTCGAGCATTGAGAAGAGGCTCCTCCACTTCGGTCTCTCCACTTGAAGGAGCCTCTGGAGGTTCTGAAGACCCAGGCTGAGTCTCTGCCTCTGGCACCACATCCTCTTCAGCCTCCTCGCTGTCCGACATGAGCGCTGGCTGCACCGGCTGCTGGCACAACACCACACCAGCCTCCTCGTCGTCAGGATCAGACACGATCCACGCAGGCCACTGGCAGGCCCCAACATCTGGGCTACATTTTCACAAAGTTGAGTTCAATTTCTTAACTCATTTTAACTCTACTGAAAAGAAGGACTAGGTGTGACATGATAGCCGTCTTCAAATATTTGAGGGGTTGCCACAAAGAAGAGGTGGGTCAACCTATTTTCCAAAGCACCAGAGGGGAAGACAAGAAGCTATGGATGGAAACTAACCAAGGAAAGAAGCAACCTGGAACTATGGAGAAACCTCCTGAAAGTGAGAACAATTAATCGGTGGAATGGCTTGCCTCCAGAAGTTGTGAGTGCTCCATCATTGGAGGTTTTCAAAAAGGGACTGGACAACCATTTGTCTGGAATGGTATAGGGTTTCCTGCTTGAGCAGGGAGTTGAGCTAGAAGATCTCCTAAGTCCCTTCCAACTCTGTTATTCTGTTCTGTCATGATCAGGTCAGTGATGTGATACGGTCACTCAAGCTAGAGAAAGGCATTTTAGAAATAACGGATAAGTGGCAGAAGGCTTCAAGGCTAAAAAAAAAAGAATAAGAGTTGGAAGGGACTTTGGAGGTCTTCTAGTCCATCCCCCTGCTCAAGCAGAAAAATTTGCAGCAACTGACATGAAAAAGCAGAAGAAACTGAGTTCAAACTGAGACAAACTTATACAAAAGGCAGGACTCCTAAGGGTTCAGAGGTGGGTTTCGGCAGGTTCTGACCAGTTCTGGCGAACCGGTAGCGGAAATTTTGAGTAGTTCAGAGAACCGGTAGTAAAAATTCTGACTCGCCACCCATCTATTCTCTGCCTCCCAAGTCCCAGCTGATCGGGAGGAAATGGGGATTTTGCAGTAACCTTCCCCTGGATTGAGGGACGGAATGGAGTTTTTACAGTATCCTCCCCATGCCAGGCCCACCAAGCCACGCCCACCAAGCCACGCCCACAGAAGCAGTAGTAAAAATTTTGAAACCCACCACTGTAAGATGGAGTCTTTCAGCATGTATGGCTTCCTAATTCTCTGTATTAAATCTTTTTTACTTAGCCTAGCTGAATCTGCTTGGGAATATGGAGCAGGGAAAAAAAAATCTAATTTTAATACTTGGTAGAAAGTTTTAATCTCAGCTATCCAGAACTCAGAGAAAGAGACATTTCCCGAATCTGAGAACAAAGTTTTCACCGGTGTCTTATTTAGAGACACAGCAATTGCAATTCTAAGTTAATACTATCTTTATGCAGCCAAGCGGCTTACCTGTTGTTGTGTAAAGTATTCATTATTTTAATTGCTTGATGACAGGAACATATAAATAGAGGGAAGTGGGAGGGTGTATTCATTACTTGGTGCAATGTTGCCTGTCTTAGATTTATAAATGTTGTGGAGACGTTGCATATTTATCAGAAGAGAAGATTTAGAGTTACGCAACTAGAAATTTATTTTTAAAGCTGTGACAGAACCAGAGATTTCCTGTTAATGGGGGTTGGGGGGGAGTTGGTTGGTTTTCTATTATCACAACATCCACCTTCCAATTCATTTATCTTTTTTTTTTTAACTTTCCCCTTCTTTTTCAAAATAGTCAGCAGGCAAATGGCTGCTTTTACAGCCATTGTTAGGATTGATTGATTGATTGATTGATTGATTGATTGATTGATTGATTAATTATTTATTTATTTATTTATTTATTTATTTATTTATTTATTTATTTATTAGTTTGATTTATATGCTGGAGACTCAGGGCAGCTTACAATGCTTTTAAGCAATAGCCTTCATACTTTTGTATATACCTGCTTATTAGGGCTTTTGGCCCCCTTAAGCGGTGTTCTATTTTATACAAAGTCAGCTTATTGCCCCCACAATCTAGGTCTTCATTTTACCTACCTCAGAAGGATGGAAGGCTGAGTCAACCTTGAGCCTGGTGAGAATTGAACTCGCAGTAATTGCAGGCAGCTGGCAGCTAAATACTATTTTAACAGTAGTTTAGTCCACTGCACCACCAGGCTCCTTAAGACTATTACCTAACTTGTTGGGTTGGCAATATATAAACCATCAATGTATGTTTGTATTGTATTGTATTGTATTGTATTGTATTGTATTGTATTGTATTGTATTGTATTGTATTGTATTGTATTGTATTGTATTGTATTGTATTGCTTTAAGACTGTTGTATTGCATCATACTGTGTCCTGATTGTTTAGTTTTGTTGCCAATCTCCTTAAGAGGGAGCTAGAAACATGGCTTGTTCTCTTTGTGGTTCTTGCTCTCTGATATCTCTATCTGACTTACTGTATTACTGTTTTGCAACTCCAGAAGAACTATTTACTGTGTATGATTACTACGACTGGTATGAAGACTTTTTTTTTTTTGCTTTAATTTATATGCCGCCCTTCTCCGGAGACTCAGGGCGGCTTACAATGCGTTAAGCAATAGCCTTCATACTTTTGTATATTTATACAAAGTCAGCTTATTGCCCCCACAATCTGGGTCCTCATTGGATTGGACTGTGCTTTATTTTTCCTGAATGTAAACTGTAACACGACTCAGTGTACCTGTGTGGTGACTGTGCTTATTCATAACTGCTCTCAACCACTTTCATGCGCACACCCTTGCTACTCAAGGGTTATTCCTTAACAGCCATTTATGCCATGAAAGACCTATAAGGAAACTGGATCATAGTTACCAAAGACTAGCCAATGTTTCTCAAAGCTGGGTAGAAATTTTAAAGCTCTCCTCACTGATCAGAAATCCCTCCTGGAGTTTGCAGATCAGTGGGCAGTATGGTAGTCATGGACAGATTCTCAACACCTATCGGTATCCTGTTGTGGCCCACCAGCGGCCAGAGGAGTTGGTGGCAGACGCAGACAGTGAGGAGATTGGGGAGGAACATGGGTTAGTCCTGGAGTCTGGGGAAGACTCTGATGAGGGCTTTGTGTCAGAGGCAAAGATGGAGCCAGGGCCGTCTGACAGTTATTAGCTGCCTTCGGAGTCGGGTATCAGTGGGGCAGAAGAACAGCTGGAGCCTGTTCCTGATGTGAGCATGCCCAGAGCTTCCAGCAGAAGGGAACAGCTAAGGAACAAGGGCCGACTCGGGAGTAAAGGCACAGGTGGACGGTGAATGGCCCCTCCCATAGGGAATAAAGAGGCTTGAAGGGGAGAGGAGTTTACAGGAGACAATTAGTTCAATTCATGAGGGTGAAGATCTGTTCCTGACTTCTTGCTGAGTAATTGCTGCTACAGCGTGGAGTTTGGAAGATATCGGCCTGGCAACTCTCCAAGCCTGATAAAGGTCTGTAGTTGTGAACTCTCATGAAAGACTGTTTCCCTTTAGCCTAAATAAAAGAGGTTTTATCGGGACGAGGAGTCTGCTTCATGATTTTGGGAGGCCTAGGTCAGAACATATCCAAAACTTCAACCAGCTCCTTCCACATATTAAAAAATGATAAAGATTGGGGCCTAATATTGATAGCTCTGGTTTTAGATGTTGGCAGTGGTTTCCCCTCCAAGCTTGCCATTTAGTTCGTGAATGTTTCATTACCAGGCTAGATAACATCTTCAGAGGGGCTTCTACACTTCTACCAAAGTCCCGCTGATCATGTTGCCTAGCCTGGTAACGAAATGTTCAGGAACTAAATGGTAAGCTCAGAGGGCAAACCACTGCCAACATCGCCACTTTGCTAAAGCATGTACTAAATATACCTACAAATGTTAATAATAATTACTGTGTTTGCAGCAATCAGTAGTATATAAGAACTAATTTAAAAAAATTAAGACCAACGGCATGATGAAAAGCAGTTTTTTGTGATTTATGTTTATGTACTCTGTCAAATGAAAAATCGGAAAATGCAAACAATTTCATGCTGGTAAGCAGACTTTTGCTTGCCACCTCCTCAGGTTCTCCAAAAGTGAGACCAGGCACTCCTCTTCAGATAAAAGGACTAAAATATAAATATTTGTTATAAATCATTACCTGCATGACTTTAATGACAGTTAACCTCTGCAAGAATTTCTGATTTTTTTAATTAAAAAAACCATCATAGTGCCACAAACTCAGTTGAAAATTAGATAAGGGTAAAGATAAATGATCCTATTAGATCAATGTAATGCTTAAATCGAGATTTTGTAATGGGACTGTATAATGGAGGAGGGGGGCAGGAGGAGAAGAGGAGGAGGAGGAGGAGGAGGAGGAGGTGGTGGTTATTCCCCTACTTGTATCCATTTTTTCATGCTGTTATTTTAAGTGTCCATTAAGTCTCCAAAATTCTTTAGGAGAAGCCCTGTGACTGTCAAATAACATATTTGAGCTCTTCTTAAGAGAAATGGAATACGATGCCTTTAGTGAAAAGATATTACACCAATTTAGATGTTGTCAGATTAGGATACATAAGGTAAATCTAGGGGAAAAGGCTTAAAAATCCCATGTTAACTGTAAGCAAACTTGATATATAACTATTTTGTTTTTCCAGTCCAGATGTCAGCAAGTCTAAAAAGAACCACCGAAAATTATTATGATTGTAATAATTTTTGGAGGAGGAGGAGGAGAAGGAGGAATCCAACGCATGGCTTACAGTAAGTCTTATTTCTCTCTTGCTCTCTCTTTCCTCTTGAACACACTTCCCTGAATGTCCCAAAATATAATTGTTCAGGGTCGAATTGCTTTTACTGGAATTTAATTCATTTTAATTTAATCTAATTTAATTTGAGGCTCTGACCGACACCAAATGACTCTGCGCAGTGGAAGAACTGACACAGCATCTGCTTTAAGATTGTCCAAATTAACTAATTAGTTTTTGTAAGTCTGTCTTGCTCATCTGCAGGAAAAAAAATGAGGATAATATATTATTAGACTCCCAATAATAAAGCCACTAATAAAAACTAAATTGCACAAAACCATTACAATAGAAAAACACCCATTTAGGTAGCAGTTACTGAGACTAAGACATTTTTAAAATTCTGATTAAAAGCTCTTTGTCCTTCCTATAAGAAAAAGGTTGAATTTAAATAGCTTTGGAGAGAAATTAAGAATCACAGGAAAATTACTGTTCAAAGTTGCCCCAAATTTTAACCTAAGTGGAAGGATCTCCAAAGAAAACCCACTTAATCTACCCTTAAGAAAATCAACGATATGATCTCATCCATAATTTTTTTAAAAAAGAGAAATATAACTTCCATATCTGTTGGAACATCAAAGTTTCATCATTCAAATTGGTATCATTACCAATCAGCCATTATTCTGAACTACAATATTTAAAAAAATGAAAGAATAGAATAGAATAGAATAGAATAGAATAGAATAGAATAGAATAGAATAGAATAGAATAGAATAGAATAGAATAGAATAGAATAGAATTCTTTATTGGCCAAGTGTGATTGGACACACAAGGAATTTGTCTTGGTGCATATGCTCTCAGTGTACATAAAAGGAAAAATACATTCGTCAAGAATCATAAGGTACAACACTTAATGATAGTCATAGGGTACAAATAAACAATCAAATCATATTAGGAAACAGTCAATATAAATCGTAAGGATACAAACAACAAGATTACAGTCATACAGTCATAAGTGGGAGATGGGTGATAGGAATGATGAGAAGATTAATAGTAGCGCAGACTTAGTGAATAGTTTGACAGTGTTGAGGGAATTATTTGTTTAACAGAGTGATGGCGTTCGGGAAAAAACTGTTCTTGTGTCTAGTTGTTCTGGTTGTTCTCTATAGCATCATTTTGAGGGTAGGAGTTGAAACAGTTTATGTCCAGGATGCGAAGGGTCTGTAAATATTTTCACTGCCCTCTTTTTGACTCGTGCAGTATACAGGTCCTCAATGGAAGGCAGGTTGGTAACAATGGTTTTTTTCTGCAGTTCTAATTATCCTCTGAAGTCTGTGTCTCTCTTGTTGGGTTGCAGAACCAAACCAGACAGTTACAGAGGTGGAGATGACACACTTAATAATAAACTCTTTGCGGTTTCATTCTCTAATGAATTTTAATAAAATCCTCATGTTCACCTTGTCCCTAAAATAATGCAATTCGTCCTTCGGATTTCAATGGTGTCCTACTCTGAGCTCATGAAATGGAATATTTCTGTCCTTTTTTTCAGCCATAACTGTATAATTGCACATGGGGCTTTGAGGGTTTATGATCTGAAGAAATAATGAAGTAGGTTAAACAGTAAGGAATGTTCTGATTTATAGCAGGTTCATGAGAAAATGACAAAAGAGCATCCCAACTTCACAAGAGTCTGGATAGACGAGTCAAAACCAGACGTTTCTTCTATAAAAAAAAAAAAAGGCAGGAACCCAAACATATGGGTTGAATTGTATCAAGTGTATTGATTTCACGACACTCTGATCGAGGCCTCCGAGATCGTCTCAGGCGGTCGTGTCAAATAAAATATGATTTGAATGCGACCATTCTTGATTGGCTTGCCTTGTAGATTAATTTGGTTTCTGTCAAATTTAATTCGGGCTTAACTTGGGCAAATGGAAATTTGTTATATCTTGAAAGTTAATCTGCACGATTAACAGCTTGCAGAATGCACAGGAACTTCCTCCGAGGGTTCTAAATTATAAATTTATTCAGATATAATAAATCACAGGCGCATCACCTTGTAGGATTTCCTTATTGCTTGATGAATCACCAGCTGGGTGTGTGAACTGACTTGTCTTGGGGGGCGGGGTGGGGGTGGATGGTTGGAGAAACAACAGCAGATGATGGTTCATTCCATATTTAAATCTGCAGGTAAGAATGCCAAGCGTTGCCCATGGGGGTTTTATGTTGTCAATCTTTTGGGTGCTAAAAGGACATCTCCTAAGACCATTGGTATCGATCTAACCTCATCTCGGGAAAAAAGAGGTACAATTTCCCTATATGATTTTTCTTTAGTAAAAGAAAGTGAATAAGGAAAGACACCACAGAGTTGACAAAAGCATGATGTGAGGAAAAAAAGCTAAGAAGTAGTACTAGAATTTACAACCATTTAGAATCAGCATTTTAATTCTGGATGAATGGAAACCTCTCTCTCTCTCTCTCCCTCCCTCCCTCTCCCCCTCCCTCCCCCTCCCTCCCGTATCTCCCTCCTTCCCTATCTATCGTGTCTGTCTGTCTGTCTGTCCATCTATTTATCTATCCATAGCTCTATCTATCTATCTCTATCTATCTATCTATCTATCTATCTATCTATCTATCTATCTAACTCCATCTCTCTCTCTCTCTCTCTCTCTCTCTCTCTCTTTCTCTCCATATCTATCTATCTATCTATCTATCTATCTATCTATCTATCTATCTATCTATCTATCTATCTATCTTCTATCTATCTATCACACATCTATCCACCTCACCTACCTACAGTTTCTATCTACAGTAGTGGGCAAAATTGTGGAAACCTTTTGGGAAAAGTGTATTTTTGATGTTTGATGGCTAATAACACCACTTTTTTTTTTTTTTTTTTGAGTTTCAAGATAATCATATTCCACTGCTGGAATGGCCTGGGAATAGCCCAGATTGAATTAACCCAATTGAAAAACTATGGAGCCGACTAAAGAAACTTGTTAGTCAGAAGCGACCCAGCAATAAAACCCAGTTCATAGAAGCCATCATTCAATCTTGGTTTCACATTAGAACAGCTGTAAAACTAAAAGACTTGGTTCACTCCATGGGAAGATGTTTTAAGGCCGTCATTCATGCTAACGGTTACCTAACTATTAACTGACATGGTGATAATTTTTGTATATCTTGTTTTTTCTATGATGATAATTTTTGTATATCTCATTTTTTCTTTATACTGTAACTGCTATTCTAATAGCAAATTCTTCAAGGTATTGCATCACATTTTTGATTAAATTATCTTTCCATTGATATATAATTTTTATGGTACTACTCCAAAAAAAAAAAAAAGTAGTGTTATTAGCTAGTTTTAGAAAATACACTTTTCCACAATTTTGGCCACTACTGTATCTATCTATCTATCTATCTATCTATCTATCTATCTATCTATCTATCTATCTATCTCCACTGTATCTATTTATTTATTTATATATCTATCTAATCAATCTCAGGTTCATAGGTGATGCTTCAGTGGGATCTTTAAAAAAAATGGTTATGTTTCGTTTTAATCCTTACTTCTCAGCTGTTGCTCAATTGGTACTTTCAGGATCTGAGTGAACTCATTCCTGTGCCAAAGGATGCAATCACACTCAGACACTGAATTATTTAGAGTTCCATTTAACTGTTTACTTGTTCCCACATGGGAGTATATGAAATCAGTTTACCTAATAGGGAGTTGCAGCAATTATACATACTGCTACATCCAGAGCTGTGTGCAAAAGAGGGCACCGAATATGAACTTGCAACATTTGCTCTCTTCATACCTGCATTTTTGTTTGAAAGCGAAGGAAATATTTCACGAGCAGAGCAATGTAAAGTTTACATTCAATCTAAGAAGGTCTCAGTTTAAATCTCAATTCCAGACTTATTAGGGATCTCAGGTAAAGCACTGTATTTTCAACTCTAGCTGCCTGTCTGTCAACCGTCCCACTCAGTCATTTAGCAAAGGAAGACTCCTGGCCCATTGTTATACCAAGAGTATACTTTACTAAAGTTTAAGAGGTTACAGAAGTAGCAAAGATGGATCTGGCATTTTCGCGCACAAACAACTTCCCCTTTTTCCCGGCCATTCCCCCTGTTATGAATAAATGGGTGCTTGTGCTGTTCATTTGAGCTCCGAGTTTAGCAATTTGGTTGCAAACGTTTTGTCACCATTCAAGGAGACATTGTCAGTGTGCTTTGAATTGTGCTTGTCTGTCCCAGCACTGCCCTTTAAATACCTTTTTATCAGTGGTGAAATTCAAATTTTTTTTACTACCGGTTCTGTGGGCATGGCTTGGTGGGCGTGATGTGGCTTGATGGGCGTGGCTTGGTGGCCATGGCAGGGAAAGGATACTGCAAAATCTCCATTCCCACCCTACTCCAGGGGAAGGATACTGCAAAATCTCCATTCCCACCCCACTCCAGGGGAAGGATACTGCAAAATCTCCATTCCCACCTCACTCTGGGGCCAGCCAGAGGTGGTATTTGCCAGTTCTCCGAACTACTCAAAATTTCCGCTACCAGTTCTCCAGAACCTGTCAGAACCTGCTGGATTTCACCTCTGCTTTTTATGTGATGCATATTGGTGAATGTTCTTTGTTTGGATACTTCTGAGTCATGGTTTGATTTCAGACTGTTTGATCAGACCATGACTCACGTGTATCTGAACAAACAGCTTTCACCAATTTGCATCACGTAAAAAGGTATTTAAAGGCCAGCGCTGAGACAGACGAGCACAACTCAAAGCGCACTGACGATGTCTCCTTGAATGGTGATGAAATGTTTGCAACCAAATTGCTGAGCTCGGAGCACAAACCAACAGCCCAGCCTGAGCTACTAATATTCAAGCGCATTTCAAAATGGGTGCTTGTATATTGTTTGGGTAATGGACCCTCAGTTCACGGGCTCTCCAGCTCTGCATTCCAATGGTTGACCTTGGGCTGGCTAGCATCTCTCATGCCTCAGGCCGGTATGGCTCAGTTTCCATCCCCCCTTACACTCCAATCCTCTCTTCCCTCCCCCCTTTGCTAATATCAGGCAGACAACTTGTGATGCTTAGCAAGCACAAGGGCAGCCACGACACTATCTCTGTTATACAGACCTTATTTTCAAGATGATCACAAGTATGTCTGAAATATATATTATACTGTATGGAGTTCAGGTTATGACTTACAACTACAATTTTTCTGTTGCTAAGTGAGACATTTGAGAAAGGAGTTTTGCCCAGGGGTGAAATGCTCCCAGTTCGGACCGGATCGCCCGATCCAGTAGCGATGGCGGCAGGTGGTTTGGAGAACCGGTAGAAAAAATCCCTCCCCACCCCCATGCCCAGCTGAGCCGCACGATCATCAGAGGCTTTTTATTTTATTTTTAAAAGCATTTTTTCTACAACCTCTTCGGCCGAAAAAATGCTTTTAGAAGTAAAAACAAAGCCTCTGCCGATCAGGCAAGTCAACTGGGATCGTCAGAGGCTTTTAAAAGCATTTTTTTACAACCTCTTCAGCCAAAGAGTTGTAGAAAAAATGGTTTTAAAAGTATATAAAAAAAAAGTTAAGCCCACTCAGTCATATTACCCACCACCACCAAGCCACACCTACAGAACCGATAGTAACAAATTTTACATTTCACCACTGCTTTTGCCCCATTTTCTTGCCATAGTTGCTAAGTGAATCACTGCAGTTACTAGGTTAGCAACATGGCTGTTAAGTGAACCTTGCTTTCCCGTTGACTTTGCTTGTTGGAAAGTGATCCCGGGACACAGCGACCGTCATAAATATGAGCCAGTTGCCAAGCGTCTGAATTTTCATCATGTGCCCATGGGATTGCTGCAAAGGTTGTAAGTGTGAAAAGGGGTCATTTTCAGTGAGGTTGTAACCTTGAAGGGTCACGAAACAAACCGTTGTAAGTGGAGGACTATCCGTACGTTGAACAGCTAAAACAACATTGAGACACTTTATCTCGCAGGAAAGAAAAAAAATTCTTAGCATGTGAAATTCAGTTGTAAGCTTGAATTCAGATAAGAGCAGTGAGTGGTGGACTGCATCTGAATACAAAACTGAGAAAAGTAGGGGCGAATTTTGATCTCGTATCCACACGTGTCTGAATCTATTGGCGGAGACAAAACTATTTTGCATTGGCTAGCTCCCCTACCAGTTAGAATCTCTTGCAACCTCTTCCCTGACATTAGATGAGTCCCATCCTGCTGGCTTTTGGTAACATCTTGAAAACTTAAGGTCCTACGTGTGGGATAGAGCACAGCCTGTTTGGATGGTTATTCAGATAATGCCCAGCTGCTATGTGATTTATGTTTATTCTAGCTATTTTATTTATTTCAGTTTTTGTAAGGGAGGGAGGGAGGGAGGGAGGGAGGGAGGGAGAGAGAGAGAGAGAGAGAGAAAGAGAGAGAGAGAGAGAGAGAGAGAGAGAGAGAGAGAGAGAGAGAGAGAGAGAGAGAGAAAGAAAGAAAGAAAGAAAGAAAGAAAGAAAGAAAGAAAGAAAGAGGAAGGGGGAGGGGAGGGAGGAGAAAGGAAGGAAGGAAAGAAAGAGAAAGAGAGAGACAGAGAAAGAAAGAAAGAAAGAAAGAAAGAAAGAAAGAAAGAAAGAAAGAAAGAAAGAAAGAGAGAGAGAGAGAGAGAGAAAGGTGGAAGGGGAGGGAAGGGGAGGGAGGGAGAAAAGAAGGAAAGAAAGAGAGAGAGAGAGAGAGAGAGAGAAAGAAAGAAAGAAAGAAAGAAAGAAAGAAAGAAAGAAAGAAAGAAAGAAAGAAAGAGGAAAGGGGAGGAAGGGAGGGAGAAGGGAAGGAAGGAAGGAAGGAAGGAAGGAAGGAAGGAAGGAAGGAAGGAAGGGAGGGAGGAAGGAAGGAAAAATTTGAGGCTAGCCTATCACACATCACTCTCAATGGAACTGAGCTGGCTCCATAGGGGATACAGGAAAATAATTACGTCCACTCATAGTAATGCTACCTTCATGTGGGAACACACATAGGTGTTTACCATTGTAATTTGTTCAGATTGGTGAAAACCTTGGCCTCCACAGTTCATTGTCTATGTATACCAAGTTCCTCTAACACAGGAATTGAAAACTGCTTCTGAGCTGTAGAACTCCTTCGGAAAGTGTGAGTTTTAACTCCCCAAAGTGCCATTCCAAATTTGTTCTCTACAATATTAAAAATAATAAACCATCTGTGCGTAAATGCTTAACAGACTACAAGAAGACAGATTCCTACCCAGGGGGCCTATAATCTATATTTCTTAAATTGTTACAATTTGAAATTTAAAAAGTGTGCAGACATGCAACGATTACTAGTAAAAACAACATCTATCGGTAATTTTCTCCTTCATCCATATTCAATCCCCAAATGCATTTCTCCCTTTCTGTTCTTCCTCCTCCGTAAGGTCATTTCTGTGTTTACTATCACTGGAATGCAGAACATTTTAAAAAATGATTTTAAATTAGAGAGATGTATTTAGTTGAATGTTAGGGGGGGAAATTCCTAACAATTAGAGCAATTCAGGAATAAAATCAGACAGAAAGACTGTGTCTCCCTTTTCAGTCCGAAGTTGGTCAGTCATCTCTTGAGTCTACTTTAATTTGGATAGTTGTACCAAAAGGAAGTTGACTTGGTGGCATCAATGACTCCTTCCAACTACATGATTCCATGATCTGTATCTCTGCCAAGAGGAACTGGATGATCATGGGCCAGTCACTCTCAGACCTAGGAAGGAGGTCTTGAAAAAAATAGCTGCAGGGATTGGTCAGTTTGTCTGTGAAAATCGGACATAATTGAACAGAAGATAGATAGATAGATAGATAGATAGATAGATAGATAGATAGATAGATAGATAGATAGATAGATAGATGATTGATAGATGGATGGATGGATGGATGGATGGATGGATGGATGGATGGATGGATACATGATAGGGTAGACAGACAGACAGACAGACAGACAGACAGACAGACAGACAGACAGACAGACAGACAGACAGATAGAGATGATAGATATAGATGATTGGTAGATAGACAGAAAGACAGCAGACAGATATAACTTTGTAACAGGCATTGCAATCTAGGAAGGAAGGAAGGAAGGAAGGAAGGAAGGAAGGAAGGAAGGAAGGAAGGAAGGAAGGAAGGAAGGAAGGAAGGAAGGATTCAGAATTTTTTCCCCAACTAGAACAAAGAATTAGAAAGAAAGGATGTTATGCCTAAGCATCTCCATTCCTCCTGACCTCCAGCAAAGTCTCCATCACCGTACCCCATTTTCTTCTCTGGCACCTTAAACAGGATTTGCAAACATTCTGCTGGAGTCTGACCTGAGATGGAATCTATCTGAGAATCAGAACTTGAGGATCAGCTGAGAAACGGTGAAGGAATCAGTTAAACACCTCTTCCGTGTCCAACTTCCCTACTTAACATTCAGGCTGACTTTTTTGCCTTGAGAGAAAGAATCAGGTTCCTGATATATGTTGACACAGAAGATGCAGATACTTCCTTAGTCTCCCTCATTTCCCAGGCTGAGAACATTAAATTAAATAGCCATATTAACGTCTTGTTTCCTTCTGCTGAATCACTGCTGTTCTGCAGTCACCTAGAAGTGCAATTATGGAGTTGGGATTCAAATAGTACTTTTGTCATTCTAATTCTCCACCACAACTGCATAATCTCCATGGCAATTTTTATTTATTGAGAAGGAAAAGCATACAAAGTGTGACTCAATCAGCCCAAGTGTTGAGATTCAATGTACTGTGGGAACAGTCCAACTTCTCAAAGGTAGGTAATTTTTTTTTTTCAAATCCCCAGAAGCTCTCCTGCTTTCCTCTCCTTTGTTTTGTAGAAAGTTAGCACCCACCCCTCTCCTAGAAGAATGAAATATTTTGAGAAATATTTAAAACAGCAGAATATTATATTTCCTTGGATAAGAAATGGAGAAAAATGCTCTTGGAAAGCAGCCCCCACCTTCCTCAATAGCCCACAGCAGATGTCAGCACTTAAGAGATAAAGAGATAGCTAGCTCTATTCATAAGCAAATACCCTCACCCAAGATATAACAAAGGTAGGATTTCCCCTCAGCCACAATAGGCATTAATTGCCCCTTCAACAAGCCCCTTCATTGCATCAGCAGACCAAACTTCAACCAAACCTAGCTCAGTCAAACTCCTAGGATTTGTACATGGCCTCGTGGGAGTCTGACAACAGCCAATAGAATACATGCTCTTGCACAGGAACAGGAAGCTCTAGTGCAAAGCCTAAGAGAAGGTATAAAAAAACCCTCACTCTCAACTCCATGTGGTCAGCTGCCCAGAATCACACATGCTTGATGGTTATGATCATTAATAAATGGACCCTCTTTCCAATTAGCCTCCAGTCTCCATTTTGTCTCCAGTGCCTTTCCTCCAGCTTGGAACTGAACCAGATGGATACTTCTTCCAACAGTTTCATATCTATTATTCTTCCCAGAACCTCCATGACGTTTTGTGGATTACAATTTCCCCTGAACAACAGCGTTCTAGTAGGGATCATGGTTCTTCAGCAATCTCTACAAATCAAGTCTGAAAGAAAGAAAGGAACTAAATTCAAAACAAAACAAACGGACCAGGCCACAAATAATTGCAGCCCTACCTGGATGCCTTGCGAAAATGGCATCCTCGCGATCGGACTGACGCTAAAACAAGTCGCTAAACAAAAGCACAGTCTCCATTCTAGCATGAGAGGATTGGATCACAAAGCACGGATGGGAACTTAAAATTGTGCAAAATCTCACTCAGTGGTAGGTTGCCCCCAGTTCACAAGAACCTGTAGATTGGTGGTTTGTCATCAATGCCCCCAATTGTAAGAGGGAAATATTCGGATTTCAAGTCTTTCATGGTGCCGGTCGATGACTGCGGTTTCTGGCCCTTCCCAGCTTTCGTGAGAGGGCAGCTGGTGTTAACATCTGGCCTCGAAGTGGCCTAAGACTCCATCCACTGCTGTGAGAGAGCAGTGGAGTTTACTGACTTGGAATTGATTGAATATCCCTTTCCAGACTTTGGACTATCTTGATTACCCCCAGGCCGTTGATTTTCCCCCGATTGATTGATTGATTGATTAATTAATTGATTGATTAGATGTATTCGCCAACAGAACTTCTTATTCTGCGAGACTCCCCCCTCTCGCAGGTGTGGCCCTCCACTTTATCAAGGGCCTACCTTTATGACGGGCTTTGGCACCCCGAGAGGTGGCATGCTGCAAAAAGGGGATTAAGGGGTTTTTTAGGGAAACTTTTTGATAGATTTTTAAGGGATTTTAAGGGGCGGGAGGGTTGTGTGGGTTTGGGGGTTAACCCACGGGGGGAGGGGTCCGGCCCAGCTGTTAGTGGGGCCACGGAGGGTGCAGATTCCGGGGGTAAGGGGGACATCAGAGTCCATTCTGTCGAGGGCTTTTCTATCAATGTGTTGAGTGGGAGGGGCAGATATGGTGGGAGCAGGGGGCCGCATCATGTAGTGGGGGCGCGCACTCGCTATCTTCGAGCGGTGGCACGCCCCGGTCCCCATAGCCCTTCTCGTATCCCAGGCTGTTCAGACTTTCAGGGCCCGAGCCTTCGGCTGCTGTCGTGCAATGCCAGGTCCGTGGTAAATAAAGCCCCCCTCATTTGCGATCTCATTCAGGAGGGGGGAGCGGACCTGGCAGGTATTACGGAGACCTGGTTGGGCCATGAGGGGGGGGGTCCCCCTCGTGGATATGTGCCCACCAGGTTTCCGAGCATTCCATCAGCCGAGAGCTCAGGGCAGGGGCGGGGGGGGGTGGCGGTTATTATAAAGGAAAGTCTTGATCCGAGGGAGACCACTGTTCCACAGATAGCCGGATGTGAGTCCCTTTTTGTGAGGTGGGGTCGTGGAGTACAGATGGGCTTGTTGATCACGTACCTGGCTCCCTGCCGCGTGGCAACAGCCCTGCTCGAGCTGCTCAACGTTATAGCTGAGGTGGCGGTTGGTACCCCCAGACTTCTAGTCATGGGGGATTTCAACCTGCCATCTGTCGGCGAAACGTCTGAGGTGGCTCGAGAGTTCATGGCTTCCATGACGGCCATGGACCTTACTCAGTTAATTCATGACCCCACTCACACGGGTGGACACACTCTGGACTTAGTTTTTGTCTCTGGTCAGTGGTTGAGTGGCCTTGATACAGGGGATATAGTCATCGAACCCTTGTCATGGTCTGACCACTCGCTCCTTCGACTGGACTTTCTAACCGCTGCACCCCGCCGCAGGGAGGCGGGACCGACCAGGTGGTTCCGCCCCAGGCGCCTGATGGACCCTGATAGGTTCCAGATGGAGCTTGGGCCATTTCCTGAGACTCTGGCTCATGACTCGACTGAGGACCTGGTGGCCGCCTGGGATAGTGCGGCTGCCGGGGCCTTGGACCGTGTCGTGCCTTTGCAGCCTCTGACCCGGCACCGAACTCACCTAGCTCCTTGGTTCTCCAAGGAGCTCAGGGAGATGAAGCGCCGGAAAAGACGCCTGGAGAGTAGTTGGAGGACCAGTCGCTCCGAATCCGACCGAACACTGGTGAGGTCTCATATTAAGACCTACCTAGTGGCGATAAAAGCGGCGAAATCTAGTTATTTTGCCGCTCTTATCGTGTCATCAGATAATCGCCCGGCCGCCCTGTTTAGGGTGACCCGCTCCCTCCTCCATCTGGAAGCGCGGGATGACCCCTTGCAGGGCCGAGCCGAGGACTTTGTGCAGTATCTGTATGACAAAATCGCTCAGATTCGGGAAGGACTGGCCTCTGACTGGGTATGTCCGGACGGGATGACTGAGGCAGGTCTTGAGAGTGTTATCTGGGGGGAGTTCGATCCTGTGGCTCCCGAGGACATGGACAGGGTCCTGGGATGGCTGAACGCGACCACATGTTTATTGGACCCGTGTCCCTCCTGGTTGGTACTGGCTTCCCGGGAGGTGACACGAGGCTGGCTCCAGAAGATTGTTAACGCTTCTTTGAGTGACGGGGTCCTGCCGGCCACTTTGAAAGAAGCGGTTGTGAGGCCCCTCCTCAAGAAGCCCTCTCTGGATCCGGCTGTTTTGGCTAACTATCGTCCAGTCTCCAACCTTCGCTTTGTTGCGAAGGTTGTTGAGAGTGTGGTGGCGCAACAGCTCCCCCGGTACCTGGATGAAGCTGTCTATCTAGACCCGCTCCAGTCCGGCTTCCGGCCTGGGCACAGCACGGAAACGGCATTGGTCGCGTTGGTGGATGATCTCTGGAGGGCTCGGGATAGGGGTTGCTCCTCTATCCTGGTCCTGTTAGACCTCTCAGCGGCTTTTGATACCATCGACCATGGTATCATGTTGCACCGGTTGGCGGGGTTGGGGGTGGGGGGCACCGTTCTGCGGTGGTTCTCCTCCTACCTCTCTGACCGGTCGCAATCTGTGTTGACGGGGGGGCAGCGGTCGACCCCGAGGCACCTTGCTTGTGGGGTGCCACAAGGGTCGGTCCTCTCGCCCCTTCTGTTCAACATTTATGTAAAGCCGCTGGGTGAGATCATCCGTGGCTTTGGGGTGGAGTTCCATCAGTACGCTGATGACACCCAGCTGTACATCTCCACCCCAGGCCACCCCAACAATGCCCTTGAAGTGATGTCCCAGTGCCTGGAGGCCGTGCGGGCCTGGATGGGGAGAAACAGGCTCCGACTCAACCCCTCCAAGACCGAGTGGCTGTGGCTTCCAGCGTCCCGATATAGCCAGCTGACGCCATCGCTGGCTATTGGGGGCGAATCACTCGCCCCCACGGAGAGGGCTCGCAACTTGGGCGTCCTCCTGGACGCACGGCTGTCTTTAGAAGATCATTTGACGGCCGTGGCCAGGGGGGCTTTTTATCAGGTTCGCCTGATACGTCAGCTGCGCCCCTTTCTAGATCGGGACTCTCTACGCACAGTCACTCAGGCACTAGTCATTTCCCGCCTGGACTACTGCAACGCTCTCTACATGGGGCTCCCCCTGGGGTGCACCCGGAGGCTCCAGCTGGTCCAGAACGCGGCCGCGCGGGGGATTATGGGGGCGACGAGGCGCTCCCATGTGACACCTCTCCTGCGCGAGCTGCACTGGCTCCCAGTGGTCTTCCGGGTGCGCTTCAAGGTGTTGGTGACCACCTTTAAAGCGCTCCATGGCTTAGGGCCGGGGTATTTACGAGACCACCTTCTGCCACCAATAGCCTCCCACCGGCCAGTACGCTCGCACAGAGTGGGCCTCCTCAGGGTGCCGTCCGCCAGACAATGTCGGCTGGCGACCCCCAGGGGGAGAGCCTTCTCTGTGACGGCGCCCACCCTCTGGAACAACCTTCCCCCAGAGTTACATATAATAACAGACCTCCGGATTTTTCGTCGGGCCCTGAAAACCTATTTATTTCAACAAGCTGGGCTGGCCTGAGTTAAATTTTAAATTGATTTTAAATTGGGTTATCTTAATTTCGGCCAAAATATTTAATTATTTTAATACTGTTCTTAAATTTTGTATGCTTTGTTTTTATCTTGGCTGTGCACCGCCCTGAGTCCTATTTGGAGAAGGGCGGTATAGAAATTTAATTAATAAATAAATAAATAAATAAACCGGTAGTAAAACCGGCGGGAGGCTCTGCCCACTGCCCTGGATGTCATTATCAGCGATCTGCGCATACGCAGAAGCTTCCGATCCTGTTGCAAACTGGTAGTAAAGGTAAGTAGAACCCATCCCTGATCTCACTGTATTGCCGTTGTTTTCGTTAGAAAGCGGCTGCTTGCTCAGGAAACTGAGAAGCCATTGAGAGGGGGAGGCCAAATATTGTGATATTTTGTTCCCTGCTGAAGAAAAGGAGGAACAACTGCACGAGAAATGCGCCACAAATCAGGAGCAACGAGACAAAAGCACCAAACCCAGAAGCCAGCAGTTGCTGCTTTGCTTTCCAGCTCCTTCGCTGCCAACAAAAGAGATTTTTGGCACCTTCTTCGCACCTCAGAATAAAATAAGACACTCCCTATTCAACTTTTTTTTTTTTTTTTTTTTTTGGAATTTCCTCAGCTCAGCTTTGTTCTTGACCACTTCACCTAAGCTAATGGAATTGGAGAGATTCCAGCTGCAAACAGCCAGAGTGCTCCAGACCAATTTTGGATGTAAATTTGAACCAAGAAAAAGTGTCAGATACAAAAACAGGCAATGCGAAGGAATCCTCAGACTGCAGACGCTGCTGTATAATCAAGACAGATTAGTTCCAAGGAGGGTGCAATTGATCCCTTTCTCATTCGGTATTCCCCGTGCGCTGGATATGTCTCTCTGTTGCAAAAGAGCTTTTTCACCCATCTTGGAAATACTGCACTATAAAAAATATCCACTTTAACATGCACACACGTTAAGCATGATTAAACGACGTGTCAGCCCTTAATAGACATGTAAACATAGTTTGCTGTAGATATCAGTCATTTCTCATTCTAAACCGAGAATATAAATCTAACAAGCTGTGTTTGTTTGATTAAAACAACAACAACAATAATAACCTATCATGCCAAATTCTTCAGCACAAAACAAACTTCATTTTGCATGAAAGAATCACATTCATGACCAGGAGCCTTTAAGTAACAAAGAGGAAATGCATGGTTGAGTGACAATGCTACATAATGTCGAAATATGTTGGACATATTTGCAAAGCAAAAAAAAAAAATCTTTTTGAATGTTACTTTATTAACCAATTATTTCTATTTCTAATCAACAAGGAACACTCCTTTCCATTTGCAGATTTGAAATGTTAGTGAGGAACCCCATCTGTTCTCAAGCTACACCATAAACTTATATAAACTTAGACAAAAATTATTTTTTTAAAGTCTCTGGTTATTAATTATTCAGGTCATTCATAGAACATAGAGCAATAGGATTGAAAGGCACCTTGGAGGTCTTCTAGTCCAACCCCCTAAATCATTCCAGACAAATGGCTGTCCAATCTCTTCTTGAAAACCTCCAGTGATGGAGCACCCACAAGTTCTGGAGGCAAGCAGTTCCACTGATTAATTATTCTATCAGGAAATTTCTTCTTAGCTGTTCAAGATACTATTATTATACTGGTTTACTGTAAATCAATTCAGTCTTTTGAATTCATGCAATACAGATTATGCTTGTTTCAACAGACTGGTCTGTGGTTTTTCTGCCTTTTATTCCACCCATAATCTATTTTCTTTTGGGGTTTTATTTTCTTTTTTATTTCATTTCTATTATTTTATTTTATTATTTATTTCATTTCATTTCATTGTATTATTTTTATTTTTATTTCATTATTTTAATATAACCACTCTCTCTATATAAGATTCATTCTTCTGTCTGGAGTGCAAAAGGTACAGAATTTAGTATTGTAAAAATAATAGCATTCCAGGTGGGTCACAGTATTGGAAGTGGATTTTAAAATAACGTAAAAGTAAGTATACCCATAATTAGAATTATGACTGAGTAATTTTCCAGAATTTGTATCTGTTCAAGATGTCTTATGGTAAAATGAATGGTGTTTGCCATGACAAGAAAAGTAAGAAATAATATCCATGGATTATAAAACAATGAGCACATCTTCATAACTGACATGAATTGAACATAAGTATTTCATTTCAGATAATACATTGATGCTTGCATTTTGCTGGCATTATCTCTGAAATGTTGGGTACCACTAATATTTGTTTTTGCTGTTGTGGTATAAAAACAGTCTGCAAACATTAAGTAGGAATAAAGGCCCTTCAAGAGAAAAATCACATATGGAATGAAAACATTGAGGCTGATTATAGACAGAAATATTAGCCTTATTTTTGAAAATGGAAAAATCTGAAAGAGAAACATACTGTAATGTTTCAGATTTTCCACTTTTAAAAGTCAGGCTAATGACACAAACTTTCCCATATCAAAATTAGAACCACGTCAAGATTTTCCCCTGAAATAGCTTGTCCATCAGCCAACTCAATTAAATCCCAAATGAAATTAAGGTCAATTTTCTGGAGACAGACTATAGATGGCTCCAAACTCTGGAAGCAGAATCTGATAAGCTCTTCTGCTAACAAAGACAGCAGCACCCTGAAATGGACCACAGAGCAAAAGACATGAAGATAATTATCTAACTATCGGTACAACCAATATCACATAAATGCTTGCTGAAGGGGGGCGGGGGAACAGCCATAGTTATAAAACTGCCAAGATGAGGAGCAAAGGTGAGTGAACTGCGATAGATAGATAGATAGATAGATAGATAGATAGATAGATAGATAGATAGACAGACAGACAGACAGACAGATAGCAAAGATGATAAATAGATAAATCAGAGATCAGAGAAAAAGAGAGAGAAATGGTATATGATAGATAGAAAGATGGATGGATGGACGGACGGACGGACGGATAGCAGAGATGATAAATAGATAAATGATAGATCAGAGAGAAAGAGAGACAAATGGTAGATGATAGATGATAAATATATGATAGATAGATAGATAGATAGATAGATAGATAGATAGATAGATAGATAGATAGATAGATAGATGATGGACGAATGGATGGATGAATAGCAGAGATGATAAATAGATAAATGATAGATCAGAGAGAAAGAAGAAAAATGGTAGATGATGATAGATAGATAGATAGATAGATAGATAGATAGATAGATAGATAGATAGATAGGATCAATTAGATAAATGATAGAGAGATCAGAGAGAGAAATGGTAGATGATAGATTGAGAGACATACATACAGACAGTTAGATAAATGTGTGTGAGAGAGGGGTGGGACAGAGAAGGGCTGATAGGCCCCTTTTCTACACCTTTAGGTACAATTACTTGCACCTTCAGCAGCAAACTTCACTCCTATTTTCTTCATCTATAATTTAACCTATAATGCAATAGAAAAGTTGTAGAAGTTGATTTTATATAAGCTGAAGTAATGTTTTCACTTTATGAAAATTTAATTTGAAAAGTTGCCAATCCTACCAAATTTAAAAAAAAAAAATAGATATACTTTATGTATCCTAGTACAATGCATCCGCTTTTTTATGTTGGCCCTGCCAGAAAACTAAAGCTGTATTAAGGAGACGTCAGAACTTCATCAGCCAGTGCATTTCCCCCAAAATCTTTCAAGTAGAAGCCCAAAACACTTTCCAGAGTGAGGACTACTCCTATGGTTCACTGAGAGTTACACTCCAGAGTGAAGTGGGCCAGGACCCATTTCTGTAGGTTCAAAGGATGAAAATAGTGTTTTAAGCCTCTGCAAAATTTGATAAACAATAAAGATTAACTCACCCACTTAGAAGGGTTTTAGT
This sequence comes from Pituophis catenifer annectens, assembly GCF_029215685.1. NCBI lineage: Eukaryota > Metazoa > Chordata > Lepidosauria > Squamata > Colubridae > Pituophis > Pituophis catenifer. The sequence goes on along the minus strand of NW_027256886.1, from coordinate 87,462,153 downwards.
TGGGCCTTCTCCTAATGTTACCCTAGCAGCTATCATCTCTCAAATAAAGTTCTATACTTTTGCACTTTTTGTTTGTTATCTGTAGATCTGTTAAATGGGAGAAGATTCGTCTCTCTGTAACATTACAGGTTTTTAAGAAAGAGGAGGAGGAGGAGGAGGAGGAGGAGGAGGAGGAGGAGGAGGAGGAGGAGGAGGAGATTCAATCTACAATTTTCTACAACCTTAACAGAAACCATTGGGTGCCATTAGAGTCTAAACGCAGAACATTCGTTCACCAATTTCCTGAGCTTTGGCCACCTTTATTTAAGTAAAGCAATCATGAGATGCTGAGAAAAAATAACATTATAAATGGGAAAATAAAAGGAATTATCTGGTAAAAAAGAGGAACATGACACAGCCTAGCAAGAAGAAACAGCTCTCCCAGGAAATGAATGTACCATCTTAAGGATAGATAAGTGTAAAATAAAACAGTCTAATTTACAGAATAAAACAGAACGTCCCCCATTTTAAAATGGATAAGGTCTCCTTGTGCCTAAAACAAACGGCATCCACGTTATTGTCAAAGAGTATTAACATTTGATATTTTTCAACAATATTCAAAAGAAAAAAAAATGACTAGGAGTGCAACCAATTATCCTAGCTTTGTGATGCATACAACTGCATCTTAGGAGCAGACGATCTACCACATTCTAACAAACTTAGGTGTTTCAACAAAGCCATCAAATTTGTCTATAACCATATTATAGCCTGCCTCAACATTGTGCAAAACAGTGGAATGCTTTGTTGGCAACCTGAAGGTGCAGTATTTCCTGATTTATTAATCTGTGTTATGCAAGACTTCAGCTAATGAAAATTTAATCTTCATCACTTCATAAATTAGTGATCGGAATAACCCAGGGAGAATTGAATGCCTTGAATGAATGGATAACCCATTGCATAATTAGCTGGAAACCTGCTGATATAAGTAAACTAAGCAGGATGAATCCTGCTTAGCCATCTAATGTCAAAAAACTGGCATTAAAAAAAAAACAGATGTGAATTTCACACCCTTAAGGTGATTCCATGGCTTCACGAATTAACAGTGGAAGCTGATATACAGGAAAATCAACTACATCATGGATAAAATCTCATCTAAACAACTGTTTCCTGCCATCTTCGACAATTGTTTAAGGTGAGGATAAATTTATGGAAGTCGGGAGTTTCCATATGCATCTATGGAGGAAGGATTATGAGCTGCAAATGATGAAAAATTCACTGCAACATTGGGATGCAAATTCCATCCTAGGATATCACACACAAATACATTACAAGTGCTGTTTGGGTCGTTATGTCATAACATGCACTAAAGAAATGTTATCAAAGATTAAGGATAAATATTAAAATAGTTAATATTATAAAAGTACATACTAAAAATACCAAGCTTAATATCCACGTATTCTTAGGCATTTATTATAATGAATCCTAAAGTTAGATACTCTGCAGCTAACAAAAACAATGTGCCCCAGGGAAAAACTGCCACCACCCAAAATCCCTGGGCCTAAGAGATGAAAGTTGACCACATGCCAATCAGTCTTGACAGCCAAGTAATTCTATACACCAAATCTAAACAACCAGATATCCCGGTCTCACAATACTTTGGTACCAAATTCTTGATTCCGGGCCAGTGGATAAGTATCAGTATCCTGGCTTTAACATTAGTGCAAACATTTATTACTGGATCGTCTTCTTAGCAAAATAACCAAAAATGTGGAACTTCCTTCAAACATAATTCAAGTTCATGCCAACTAACATTAGATAAATAAAACTGCATAATCATTGTAAAACCAAACTGAAACCTTGAATCTGGGTTCAGTAACTTAATAACTACCAGTATCCTTGCTTTAGAAGGGATGTGTTGGCTCAGTGGCTAAGATGCTGAGCTTGTCGATTGAAAGGTCGGCAGTTCAGCCGTTCGAATCCCTAGTGCCGCATAACGGGGTGAGCTCCCATTACTTGTCCCAGCTTCTGCCAACCTAGCAGTTCAAAAGCACGTAAAAAACGCAAGTAGAAAAATAGGGACCACCTTTGGTGGGAAGGTAACAGCGTTCCATGAGCCTTTGGCGTTTAGTCATGCCGGCCACATGACCACGGAGACGTCTTCGGACAGTGCTGGCTCTTTGGCTTTGAAATAGAGATGAGCACCACCCCCTAGAGTCGGGAAAGACTAACACATATGTGCGAGGGGAACCTTTACCTTATTATCCTTGCTTTAAAAGAAGTGAAAAACATAAATAACCATGTTTACCATATAGCAAAATATAAACTGCAAAAGCCCCATACATAAAATTAAAAATAAACTGCACGGCTAAGATTTCTGGAAAATGGCATAGATAACTAAGTCCCACATTCAGATGGTATTTTAAATAATGCAGGCGGAATGTGGCATTTAATATCTCCTTTGTTTTGACCCTGTTTAACTCTTCTTACTTCAGTTCTCTCTCAGCTCACGCTTCTTTCTCCAAAGCTTGGAAAAGAAAGAAGAGAGAAGGAGGAAAAGAAAATTCTTAAAATTTAAAACAGGCTCTTCCTTTTTTCCTGTTAGTAAACAGAAGCAGCCAAAATAAAGCAAATAAAGAAGAACATGACGAAACCTCTTTCAAACGTAATTCAAGTTCAGGACAAGTAGCCCTAAAATAAATAAAACTGCCTAATCCTCAACAAATAAAAAGGGAAGATTAAAACCCATTTCCTTCTACTAATGTTGCGTTGAAGAACTGGTTTACAGAGTAAGGAAGATGCTGGTATGGTTTAATCTGCTTGTGACTGAGGATTTTCAACGCTACAATAAAGAAACTGGAATCAGGAACAAGGCACGCAGCCCTTCCAAGCAGGGGTCTCAACAAATAAAAGGTTGACTTCTGTCTTTTTGACATTTCTTAGTGGGCAATAATAGAGGAGGGGGTGGAATAAATATTAATATCCCGTAGAATTTGCACATAAAATGAAACCGAAAGAGGTCTGCCTCTAACGCCCCAGTTCTGTAAACTAAATTCCTGTGCATCCTTGCAGACTGTATAACCATATTTAGCAATATTGCAATCAAAAGTCACATATGCCAAAGCGGCTTTGCTACAACTCAGACTCACTTAATTAAGAGGGGTCTTTGGGGGGGGGCATTACCCAAACAACTTTGCTTCTTGAAAGGTCCCCCACTGTGGGAAGAGTATTTCTTAAACTTGGGAACTTAAAGATGTGTGGACTTCAATTCCCAGAATTCCCCAGCCGCCCTTGCTAAAGAAGCAATGGTGGATTGCAGAGTCTCAAAAAACTGAAGAGTTAAAAGGCAGGCTTCTTTCAAATTTCATTTTATGTGCAAATTCTAAGGAGCATTAATATTCATCACCCTCTCTACACCATAACTGCCTGCCTGGAAATGTGAAAGAGAGAAAGAGAGGGTGGAGGGAGAGAGAGGATGATAGAACTACTAACTCTTTTCTACACTTCTAGGTACTTAGTTTACAGATTAACAGAGTTGGAAGGGACCTTGAAGGTCATCTAGTCCAACCGTCCACCCAAGCAGGAGACACTACATCATTTCTGACAGATGGCAGTTCAATCTCTTCTTCAAAGCTTCCAGTGATGAAGCTCCCACAACTTCTGAAGGCAACTTCTGTTCCATTAGTTGATTGTTTTCACTGTCAGAAAATGTCTCCTTATTTGTAGGTTGAATCTCTCCTTGATCAGTTTCCATCCGTTAGTCCTTGTCTGGCCTTCAGGTGCTTTGGAAAATAGCTTGACCCCTTCCTCTCTGTGGCAGCCCCTCAAATATTGGAAGACTGCTATCATGTCTCCCCTGGTCCTTCTCTTCACTAGACTAGCCATGCCCAGTTCCTACAACCGTTCTTCATATGTTTTAGCCTCCAGTCTTGGTTGCTCTTCTCTGCACTCTTTCTAGAGTCTCAACTTCTTTTTATAGTGTGGTGACCAAAACTGGATGCAGTATTCTAGGTGTGGTCTTACCAAGGCTTTATAGCTACAGTTAAAAAGCACCTATAGCAGCAAACTTTGCTTGTATTTTCTTAATCTATAATCCAACCTATAATGTATCAGAAAAGATGCATGGATTGAGTTTATAAGATGAAGAGAAGTCAACCTCTTATTTGTTAAGGATTCTGAGCTTCATTGTTTTCTTGCAGATGTTTCATTCTCCAACTAGCTAACAACATCAGTGCTACGAGGGAGTTTGGTCTCTTTTTCATATAATTTCATATGCTTTCATTTCCAGTCCGTTCGACATTTGCTACCTCTTTCTTTTGAAGATCTTTGACCACCTATTGTCTCCATCCATTATTAAGAGCTGTGGTGGTGGAGTAATTAGAATGCAGCATTGCAGGCTAATTCTGCTGACTGCCAACTGCCAGCAGTTTGAGTCTCACTGGCTCAAGGTTGACTCATCCTTCCATCCTTCCGAGGTCAGTAAAATAAGAGTCCAGATTGCTGGGGACAATATGCTAACTCTGTAAACCGCTTGGAGAAGGCTGTAAAGCACGGTTAAGCGGTATATAAGTGCTATTGTTGTTGCTATTATCTTTGTTTCTCTCCTATTGATCTTACTATATAGTGACCCTATTTTTTGTAAATGCAGATCCTTTATTTCAGACGGTTGTCCTTTAGGATCTATCTATCTATCTATCTATCTATCTATCTATCTATCTATCTATCTATCTATCCATCCATCCATCCATCCATCCATCCATCCATCCACTCACCCACCCATCTGCCTGCCTAGCGCCTACCTACCTACCTATCTTAGAGCCATGGTGCCACAGTGGTTAGAATGCACTATTGTAGGCTAGCACACCCCACTGCCAGGAGTTCAGTTCTGAATGGCTCAAGCTTGACTCAGCCTTCCACCCTTCCAAGGTCAATAAAATGAGGACCCAGATTATTGGGGGAAATAGGCCAACTCTGTAAACCTCTTAGAGGGAGCACTAAAACATTGTTTAGTGGTATATAAGTCTAAGTGCTGTTGCTATTGACTCAGCCTTCCATCCTTCCAAGGTGGGTAAAATGAGGACCCAGATTGTTGGGGGCAAGAGGCTGACTCTGTAAACCACTTAGAGAGGGCTGCAAAGCATTGTGAAGTGGTATATAAGTCTAAGAGCTATTGCTATTAGCTTTATTCCTCTCCTGTTGATCTCCCTATACAGTGACCCTGCCTATACAGAATCACTGGCATGATTCACTAAGTCCTTTTTTTGTAAACACTGGTCCTTTATTTCAGGAAGTTGTCCTTTATTCAAGAGCCTTGGTAGTACAGTGGTCTAAGGCACCCTGTTATTAAGCTGGTTATTAAGACCAGCTGCCTGCAATTACTGCAGGTTCGAATCTCGCCAAGGCTCAAGGTTGACTCAGCCTTCCATCCTTTCTAAGGTAGGTAAATTGAGGACCCAGTTGTGGGGGCAATAAGCTGACTTTGTATAAATATACAAAAGGATGAAGGCTATTGCTGAGCACATTGTAAGCCGCCCTGAGTCTCTAGAGAAGGGCGGCATATAAATCAAATTAAAAAAAAAAAGTAAGTGCTTTGATAGAAAAACACTTAATCTCTCTCCTGGCTCAAGCTGATGAAGGGAGGAGAACTTGTGGCTCAGAGGTTAATACAACTGCCTAATATGCAGGCTAGCCCAAGTTTGAATCCGAGTAAGGGTATTGCTAGATGATGAGAGCTAAATAGCTTGAAATAAATTTATACTAGTCTCCCTTTATTTCTTTATCAGTGAAATATAAATTTGGTATAAAATGGTTTGTTGAGAATGTGACTGCTTGAGGGCTCCTGGATTGGAGCTGAAAGGCGAAAGGGAAGCAGTATGCTCCCTCCCACATGTTAGGGTAGACCAGGTGTCTCGATAGAAAAACACTTTTTATTTATTTATTTATTTATTTATTTATTTATATATTAATTACCAGATTATTGGAGACAACAGGCTGACTGTAAACCGCTTAGAGAGGCCTGTAAAGCACCGTTGAAGCAGTATATAAATCTAAGGGCTATTGCTATTATATTGGGGAAGTATTAGGAAGAGAGACTCTAATGATATCATCTACCGTGTCTGCCTACTCAAGTGAGCAGTTTTACAATGGAGGTGGGAAAATCAGGGGCAGGAACGGAATGTCATCTTCCAATAGGACTAACTGGAGAACAGACCTGTAGAGTCATCTCCTAGCCTCACTCGAGTTTGTTTTCAGATGGTGGATCTTGATCCTTTACGACATCTGTGTGTCTCTGACTAGGTCATTTTTTTTTCCATTGACCAACTGGCTGCTAAAAATAGCAAAATGGTCTGCAGTGACAGTCAAGCATGGCGACACTGCCAATGTCCTTCCTTCAGAAAAAAAAAAAAAGATGATTCACTGGCATTAATGTAATTCTTACTCAAGGACCTGTGAACTTGATGGAAAGGAAAGCTGATATAGGGTAAACAAGTTTGAGTTAAGTAATGCACTTGCATTTTCTTTACTTTTCCGAATGCCATCACATGGTAAATAAAGTAGGATCCCACATTATAGTCATATATAAAACAGAAACAGAAGTAGAACCTTAAAACAGAAGTAGAACCTTCTTTCAAGCTTTAGGCTCTAAAGATAGAACATAGAACCCATAAGGTTGGAAAGGGACCTCGGAGGTCTTCTAGTCCAACCCACTGCTCAAGGCAGAAGGCCCTACACAATCCTGGTGAAGTGGTTGTCCAGTCTATTTTGGAAAATCTCCAAGAAATGGAACATCCCCACAACTCTGGGAGGAAAGCTGTTCCACTGAGTAATTGTTCTCAGTGACAGGAAATTTCTCCTTAGTTCTAGCTTGGATTTCTCTCTTTTTAACGATTTACCACTCTTTATTTTTGGTCCTGCCCTCAGGTGTTTTGGAAAATAAATCAACCCCCTCTTGTCTGTGAAAGCCCCTCAAAGTCCAGTCTAGCTATCATGTCACCCCTATTCCTTCTCTTTGGTAGGCTAGACTCATTAACTTTACTTAACTTCTTTAACTTCGTTAGGTTAGCTCCCTCAACTGCTCTTCATTTGTTTTAGTCTCCAGACCCCTAATCATCTTTGTGATCTTCTCTGCACTCTTTCCAGATTCTCAACACCTTCTATGTATTGTGGTGGCCAGAACTGTACTTAGTATTCCAAGAGTAGCCTCACTACCTGTGTTTCCCTGAAAATAAGACCGGGTCTTATGGGGTTTTTTTGGCCACCAAAAAGAGCACCAGGTCTTATTTTCGGGGGGGGGGATGTCATTCATTGACTCACCTCACTTATGTGTGTTGCCCCTAGACTCCTTTTCGCTGTCAGAGGACTTTTGTAACTACTTCTGCGGCCGGCAAGGCTTTCCTGAAGGCCCTGCAGGCAATAAAAGAGCTCCAGATAGATCCAGAGCTCTGTTATCAGCTACAGAGGCCTTCAGGAAAGCTTTGCAGGCAGAAGAAATGTGTCGGGGTGTGCGAGACCTGGCTGCAACTGCCCGAAGGTAAGTAGTAGGGCAGCACCACCACTCCCATACCCACCCTAGCTTAATTTTTACCTGTGCACCCTGGAATGGGCGGGAACTTAATTAGGGATTATTTTGGGGGTAGGGTTTATATTGGGAGCACATGTAAAAATCAAGCTAGGGCTTACTTTCGGGGTAGGTCGTATTGTCAGGAAAACACAGTAGTAGGATATAAAGAGGTATTGTCTCTTCTCATGATCTTGATCAATCCCTCTATTGATGCAGCCTAGTATTATTTTTTCTTTCAGTATCGTAGCCAGGCTTATTCATTGTGAGGATAGGGAAATAATTATCCCCAGTATATAAATTATTTGAGTGTTCCTTTAGGAGTGGAATTGAAAAAGATAAGGCTGTGGGAGGTAAATGTTTGCAGTTATGGGTAATTTTCATATAATTCCCAAGCTATTCTGTGATTGTACTTTCAGGTTGCTGTTATTTGTAAGTTACCCTACTATCTTTTTCACTTCCAAGTAAACAAATTCATTTTTCATTATTTTTCTGAATATTATTTCAGATTTCGTTATATATATCCCAAATCTGATCTGTTTAAGAATATATCATGTTATTTTCTTTAAATAATGAGATTACTTGTATGTAGTCATATATATTACAGTTTTACAATTTTATAGCAGCCAACATATGTCATGCTGCCCAGAACCATGTTTTCATCAAATGGGTATCCGTATATATGTGATAATTAATTAATTAATTAATTAATTAATTAATTAATTAATTATCACATATATACGGATACCCATTTGATGAAAACATGGTTCTGGGCAGCATTAATTAATTGTTGAAAGAAAAATCAGGTCCAGTTCCAAAAATGGTGTTGGGATAGGTGGGCTTTCATACATTCTTTGGGGTTTGGTGATTGAGATACTCCAGGGGTTTGTGGAATGTAGTGAGCCTTGTGTCTTTTGCTATTCTAATGACAGTGGGCAAATTATATTATGTCTAAAAGGTCCTTGGAACTGGGTGGGGAATGTAGATTTTAGGAGTCTTTGTTTTTCTACTTTTAATCCCTTCTGTGGGAGTTGGGCTGAAGGCATTTTGTTCATTAGTAGATTGGCCTGAATGGATTTCTGAATGGGCACAAAATATCCATCTCTAAAGACTTTAGGCATATGCTGGAAGCCATTTCCTATAGCAGGAAGACTGGGAATACTTTCTGCCTTTAACAGCATGTTTCTCCATTTCTCCTTTGGGTAAATACAATATTCTGCCTCTTTTAATATTCCCCAAAATATTTTTCTAGGAGGGTACAGTTGTTAAATCTAAAGACATCCTATTTTGCTCAACTATCCTTTCATTCTGCAACCTAACCATCAATATTAGACTGCTTTATCTTTATGAAGGATTATATCAGTGATGAAATGCAAAGCAAATACTGATGACATCTTTTAAGAACCATTTCTATTCCAAGAATAATAACAACACTGAGCCAGTTTGCACAATATTGTGAAGACAAATGACATGAAATAAGAGGGAAAATAGTAAGATTTTAATCTATCTCCAGAATTATTTACTAAGCTAAAGATTCAGTGCTTTTGTAATGGAGCATTCACTCAAACGATTCCAATCATTGCTCTTCCACATCTATTAATCAAAAGAGATTTAGGCAGAAAAATCATTGCTATTAATTTATGCAGAAACCCCTTTTTTCCCCCGGGATAAACTGATTGTATGGATGAACCCGTTTCTTTTTCACCAGGCAGTAACATCAATGTAAAAACTGTGTTTATGGAGTTGAAACGAGATTCTAATTGTAATTGTAACTTGATTAAAAGGTAACAGTAAAGGTTCCCCTCGCACATATGTGCTAGTCATTCCCGACTCTAGGGGGCGGTGCTCATCTCTGTTTCAAAGCCGAAGAGCCAGTGCTGTCCGAAGACCTCTCCGTGGTCATGTGGCTGGCATGACTAAATGCCAAAGGCACACAGAATGTTGTTACCTTCTCACCAAAGGTGGTCCCTATTTTTCTATTTGCATTTTTTACGTGCTTCGAACTGCTAGGCTGGCAGAAGCTGGGACAAGTCATGGGTGCTCACCCCATTACGCGGCACTAGGGATTCGAACCACTGAACTGCCCACCTTTCAATCGACAAAATCGATATACAAAAGGATGAAGGCTATTGCTGAGCACATTGTAAGCCGCCCTGAGTCTTCGGAGAAGGGCGGCATATAAATCAAATTAAAAAAAAAAAATCAGCGTCTTAGCCACTGACCCACCACGTCCCTTCGTAACTTGATTACATATATATATATATATATATATATATATATATATATATATATATATATATATATATATATATATATATATATATATATATATATATATATATATATATATATATATATCTTCTACATCTAGATAGATCTAAATACATCCAAGGAGTGAGAACATTTTCATGGAGTTATTTTCACATTTCTTAAAAAGAATTTCTAAAGACATAAAAGTTTGCAATAGATTTTTCTACGAACAAAAAGCAGCCCAAAATTTCAAAGTATTCATGATACAAGTCTTTGTGATGGAGTGCTCCCTGTTCATATATTTTTTTTCTGTCTCTTGGTCAAGAACCTAGGATAATGACTATATCAATCAGAGCCTGAGAAAAGTATCTGAGGTCCTGAAATCAGAACTGAAAGTTAAGAAAAGGTCAAGGACAATTTACACTTAGCAAGGTATCTTCTTACATGACTTAAGGGAAAACCTTAACGGTGCAGCTGTTAGTAGACGTATTCTAAGAATTTAATCATGTGGACAACAGTCTTCCTTTGGTATACTAACTATATTTTGGGTCTCAACCTACAGTGGAATAGAGAGTAGGTTGTCCAGGAGGAGGCAAGTGGAAAAACTATGACACACATGTGAGGTTAATCTTTGAGACAGAATTTTGCAATGATGGCATTTGTATGGCCCCATCCTTCCATGGTGGCATGGCTGTTAAAGACACTGATGGAGACATAAAAGGAATGTGTAAAAACTGCTGGATTACTTAAAGAAATTGAAGGGAAGATGAAGATAGGGCTACTATGTTCAAACTGGCCGACAAATTCAATAAACAAGGAATTTATCATTTTTAAAAATGTTTGATGGTATCCATCTATCTGTTGATTCATACAGTTGTCCATCTCACAACCACAACAGTGGGCAACATACACAGGTTTTTATTTCATGAAGAAAGGTTCTTCAGGTTGCTATTCAAATTTTAGTCAGGTACAGATATGTTTTCAGAAGGAAAACAGATAACTTTTAAACAAATAAAAATGATACACATACCTAGAATATTAAAGTATTCTTTGGCAAGGAACAGAATACTGACTGCTCCCTTATCTCTTATGTGCTCAATTTTGAAAATTATGTATAGATGTGTGAAGTAAAAAACAGTGAGGTTAAATAGATCTATTGTAATTTGATCTACTTGTAAGACAATGAGTTTAGCAGCCAAAGAAAATTATATGGACAAGTCTGTGAAGTCATCAGGATTCACACTGGATTTGAGATTTTATGTTTGTCTGAAAACATTCAGTACAATTAAGACTGGATTCTTTACTCAAATATCTGTAAGTAGGTTCAATCGAATTTTGTACTATAGAACTTTTGAGCAGGCACATACATATATGTGATAGACTGTGCTGTCTACATAAATAGAAATTCAATTTAAACAATGAACTAAATCCCAGAAGAAATGTTAGTTGTGCATTTGTAATGAGAAACTTTGGATTTAAGAAGATGATTAATCTATCACTTTCATTCCTAAAATGACTTGGGTTGACCAAAATGTCGTATTTGGAATTCTATTTAATATAAAAATAAATATTTACATCTCTCAGCAGAATTGCACCCCCGTGACTAAGTTTATGCATTCTTGTTAAAGTATCATGATGAAGGAGAACACATTAAAAGAATTAGCAAAAAAAAAATAATTCCACAGTTTATGAAAAACAGTGAGTTTCGACTGATGGCAATTTATAAATACAGCAATAACTTTTCCTTATGAATCCAAGTTATTTGCTCCAATGTTTTTTCTTAAGGAACAAGAACACAGAATTCTAAGAGCTGAAATGTTAAAATGATACTGCAAAAAAAAAAAAGTATTAAGAAAAGATGAACATAAACACCAGCAAAAGTAATAAGCCACTGTGGTTATTCCTATAATATAAAAATTCTGCAATATAATTTCTTGTACATTTGTGCATACATTATATTTTGCTTGTATTTTGTCATCTGCAACCCTAACCTTAACCCAACAAGACGGACCCAGACTTCAGAGGATAATTAGAACTGCAGAAAAAAACAATTACTACCAACCTGGCTTCCTTTGAGGACCTGTATACTGCATGAGTCAAAAAGAGGGCTGTGAAAATATTTACAGACCCCTCATATCCTAGACATAAACTGTTTCAACTCCTACCCTCAAAACGACGCTATAGAGCACTTCACATCAGAACAACTAGACACAAGAACAGTTTTTTCCCGAACGCTATCACTCTGCTAAATTCCCTCAACACTGTCAAGCTAGTTACTAAGTCTGCACTACTATTAATCTTCTCATCGTTCCTATCACCCATCTCTCCCACTTATGACTGTATGACTGTAATCTTGTTGCTGGTATCCTTAAGATTTATATTGACTGTTTTCTAATATGATTTGATTGCTTATTTGTTCCCTATGACTATCATTAGGTGGTGTACCTTATGATTCTTGACGAATGCATCTTTTTTTTTTATGTACATCGAGAGCGTATGCACTAAGACAAATTCCTTGTGTGTCCAATCACACTTGGCCAATAAAGAATCCTATCCTATCCTATCCTATCCTATCCTATCCTATCCTATCCTATCCTATCCTAACGAAAAGAATGAAACTCTGAAAATATGGAAAGGAATGACAGCTCAAGGACAGAATATATATATTTTTGAGAAACAATTCCTAGACTGAATCCTTAATAGGTAACAGAGGGCAAGTATTTTCAGCATCCCTTAGAAAGACCAAGGGCTTGATTCGGCAAAACAACATAACTCTTAACACTTCACATCTCAAATTCTTTTTTCTTCCCCTTGAACCAAGCCTGTTTCCTATGATCTACCTCGAAGTTGCCAGCTTCCAGATTTCCCAGGTGATACATGGATTATACAGATTACTTTGAAGTCTAAAGTTGAAAGTATTGCCAGAAGCTGGCCAAAGAATGAAAGCTGTGTTATAAAATTTGCTCACTGCTTTTTCTCTTGACTCCATCAATACAGGTAGTCCACAACTTATAGCAGTCCAGTTAGTGACCATTGTGGCACTGAAAAAAGTGACTCATGACCATTTTTCACACCGATGATCCTTGTAGCATCCCCCGTGGTGACGTGATTGACATTCGGATGCTTGGCAACTGACTCACATTTATGACGGTTGCAATATCCCAGGGTTATGTGATCCCCTTTTGCAACCTTTTCACAAGTAAAATCAAAGGGGAAGCCCGATTCACTTAACAATCAGGCTACTAACCCAACAACTGCAATGATTAACTTAACTGTGGCAATAAAGGTCGTAAAATGAAGCAAAATTCACTTAACAAATGTCTTGATTAGCAACATAAATTTAAATTAATATAAAAGAGTAACCAATTCTGGACCTCTAGAATTGGAAGGAACCAGTGAACCCAATCCCTTCCTTTGTCCAAATGCCCATTTTCTTTTTAAAGATAATATATCAACAGAAACAAAGAAAATATATTAAGGCATAAAATAAGAATAAACAAACAATGTAAGAATGTCACCAAGATTACAGTTCTAGTATACCTAGAGTCACTTTGCAGAATGATATGGGTGGCACATAAATTTAATAAATACATAAAATAATACATACTAACAATTGTAAATATTCGTTAATTATGAATAGTTATAATACCTTAAAGGCTTAGAAAATTGCTATTAAGCCCTAAACTAAAGGGGAATATTAAAAATGTAGCAAAAATCACTGAGGATTCAATTGCCACTAAAACGATAATATTACGTGGCTGCATAAATGTGTTTTGGGAAAGTTGATTTTTATGCTTTCTAAACAAGCTAGCATTAGCGAGGGACATGGGTTATTCCCAGACACCTCATATTGAAGGCTTTAAGTTAGCAGCACATTTTAACAAACCTTAAATTTGTTAATAAATAGTTTTGCAGAGCTAAGCAACATGGAGGGTGATTCGGTAAAACACCTCACAGATTAAATGATTTTATCATTATTATTTTTTTCTTTCTATTCTGATAGACATCTCCTTTAACCGCTCTAGTCAACCCATGAGATTGTATTGCTGTTCCTCCATATTTCTCTTGTCCACTACATTAGTTGTTATTCTCTGGGGACATTCGTCTTCAGAAAAATAAATTAGAAAGCTACCATTTGAGATGTTACAATACACAGGATGAAAGAAGCCAATACCACATCTCCCCTAATAACAAAGGCTGCAAAATCAATAATCAGGGGAGGGTGATAGCATAAAAGAAATGTATACTGCAGCAAAAAAAAAAAAATCCTTATAAAACTGTTGCGTTTTCATTTCAGGGAGAGATTTCAGCCACAGAACTGTATTTGAAGACGTAAAGGGTGAAGCATAGATGTTCATCTGTTAAGAAAGGGGCGAGCAACATGAATGTCTCAAACTGTAGGGGCAGCCTCTCCCAAGGCTGCCCCTACAATTCCAAAAATTGTTTCCTGCCAATTTGACATGCATTAACAGTCACGAATTATATTTCATAAAGCAGTTTTTAAACTCGTGTTTGACTCCCCACTGTCTTCCTAAACACGAGGCAAAATAACCCATTATAATTCTGGACTCGGCATCTAGCGTTGTAACACTATTTATTATTGTGAACCTGGCCTATGAGGCTCCGGTGTAAAGATCTCAGGGGAGTTTGCTGAATATTCAGATCTACCCACTGACAAGTCTCTAGGATTAGGACTGTCAGAAACATGACATGGGAGAACTAGAAGAACTAAAACAGTTGATTGCTGCTATCACCGTGAGAGAAAGAAAAGTGCTTTTCTTTTCTTTCTGTAATAACTGCTATAGTTTAAGTCAGGATTTCTCCTCCTCATCATATCCTATTCTTCTTTTCCTTGAGGTTGAGCAACTGCTGTGGGTTGATATGAGAAATTGACTAGAGTTGTTATTCCGTCAGCAAGTTGTGTCCGACTCTTTGTGACCTCATGGACCAAGGGTGTAAAACTGGATTTATTCGAGGGCCAGATCAGCACTATAGTTCTCCGCCGCCGGACAGCGGTGGGGTGGGTGGAGAGGCAGGACGGATGCCTCCTGCAGCACCCTGCTGGCCAAAATGGGGCACAGGGAGTCTGTGTGTACCCCTCCACACACACCCCGTGTCTGATTTTCACATTCATGCAGCACTCTGCCGGCCAAAATGGGGCACAGGGAGTCTGTGTGTACCCCTCCACACACACCCCGTGTCTGATTTTCACATTCCTGTAGCACTCTGCCAGCTGTTTTTGGGCCGTTTTCGGCCAGCAGAGTGCTGCAGGCAGCCATGGAGGATGAAAACGAGGCATGGGGGGGCCTCCACCTGCAGCCTACTTTAGACGCCAGAGGCA
Source organism: Pituophis catenifer annectens (assembly GCF_029215685.1). Lineage (NCBI taxonomy): Eukaryota > Metazoa > Chordata > Lepidosauria > Squamata > Colubridae > Pituophis > Pituophis catenifer. The sequence goes on along the minus strand of NW_027256886.1, from coordinate 87,447,028 downwards.
CCGTGGGTTGATCCTTTGATATTTTCAGGCCGGCCCCGTGGCCCAGTTTAAGCACCCCGTGGGCCGGATCCAGTCCGCGGGCCTTGTGTTTGACACCTCTGCCATGGACTATAGCAGAGCAGGTTCTCCATGTCCTCCACCTTTGAAATTCATGTTCATTGCATCGGTGACACTATCTAACCATCTCATCCTCTGCCACCTCTTCTCTTTTGCATTCAGTTTGACTACACTACTCGTCTCAATCCATATCAATCAGAACAGAGCTGGAAGGAACCTTGGAGGGCTTCTAGTCCAAACCCCTATTCAAGCAGGAGACCCTATATATCAGTGGTCCCCAACCTTTTTATCGCCGCGGCCCGCTGAGCGCGCGCAGGGGTGGGGGCATGGCCCAGGAGCTTTTGCGCACGGCCCATTGCGCACGGCCCAGGAGCTTTTGCGCACGGCCCAGGAGCCTTTGCGCTGCAGCGTTTATGTCCCCCGGCCGCTGCGCGGCCCGGTGCCAGGTACTCCACGGCCCGGCACCGGTCCGCGGACTGGGGGTTGGGGACCACTGCTATATATCATTTCAGATAGGTGGCTGTCCAGTTTCCTCTTGAAAATCTCCAGTGTTGGAGCACCCACAACTTCAGGTGGCAAGTTGTTCCACTGATGACTTGTTCTCACTGTCAGGAAATTTCTCCTTAGTTCTAATTTGGTTCTCTCCTTGATTAGTTTGCATCCATTGAATCATTTTCCTGAATCAGAATAGAGCTGGAAGGGACATGGGAGGTCTTCTTAGTCCAACCATCTGCTCAAGCAGGAAACCCTATACCATTTCAGACAGGTGGCTGCCTAGTCTCTTCTTAAAAGCCTCCAGAAAGCACCTACAACTACTGAAGGGAAGCCATTCCACTGGTTAATTGTCCTCACTTTTTGGAATTTTCTCCTTAATTCCAGGTTGCTTCTCTCCTTGATTAGTTTCCATCCATTGTTTCTTGTCCTGCCTTCAGGTGCTTTGGAAAATAAGTTGACCCCCTCTTCTTTATGGCAGCCCCTCAAATATTGGAATACTGCTATCATGTCCACCCCCAGTCCTTCTTTTCTGTACGCTAGCCATACCCAATTCCTGCAACAGTTCTTCATATGTTTTAGCCTCCGGTCTCCTAATCATCTTTGTTGCTCTTCTCTGTACTTCTCAATATCTTTTTTATATCGTGGTGATCAAAACCGGATTCAATATTGCAAATATAGTCTGTCTGGATACATGTCCTTTAAATAGTAAATTTTTAAAAATCAAATTATAAACGGCTGCTTCACCCTCTGCCATGATATATCATCAGCAAGAGCAGCCACCTACAAACTCAGAATGATGTCTCCAAAGAGTAGCTGTTTTGTAATTCTTCTCACCTTCTTGCAGTTACTGTTAATCCATAGAACAGTTTACGCCTATGGATTACAAAAGAGTTTATTCACTAGATAAAATGAGTCTTTTAGTCCAGGTAAACAAGAAGAAATGGCAAACAGGAAAGTCTCTCAGGAGGGGTTTAATTGGCAAACCGCTGAGATTTCGGATTCAATGATTCACAACCTCATTATTATTTTTTTAAAGAAACTTTCATTGAGCATAAAGAGGATACAAAAATCAAAGGGCCTCCTGCTCTGTAGGTATTTTATGGGGAAAAAAATAAGCACAGATTGCAACACCGCGATGCAAAATGTCATCCTAAAAACTCTTAGAAATCCTTCAGACATTTTGTTGAAGTCGCTGAAAGTGAATTCAGCCTTCAGTTCAAAGCCATAAACAGATGAGTAATCAATTTTTGGTCATTTCTGAAAGTCAACTCAGATGCGGATAAAATGTGTAGATAAGAACAATGAATATTATAATGTGGATATATATATATTTGGAGTAATGTGATTATTCTACTATTGAGTAGTAAATAGAAATGATAGAATAGAGAACTACAAAAGCAAAATACATAAGTCGATACGAAATGCTGTAAAATTACCATTAATGTTATGTAATGTTCAATACGTAATGTCTTGAGATGTTTTGTTTTTCTATATGTGTGATTCAGTGGTTGGTTTCAAAATTTTTTACTACCGGTTCTGTGAGCATGGCATGGCTTGGTGGGTGTGGCTTGGTCGGCGTGGCAGGGAAGGAATACTGTAAAATCTCCATTCCCACCCCACTCCAGGGGAAGGATATTGTAAAATCTCCATTCCCTCCCCAATCCAGGGGAAGGTTACTGCAAAATCCCCATTCCCTTCCGATCAGCTGGGACTTGGGAGGCAGAGAATAGATGGAGGTGGGGCCAGTCAGAATTTTTACTACCGATTCTCCAAACTACTCAAAATTTCCGCTACCGGTTCTCCAGAACTGGTCAGGATCTGCTGAAATCCACCTCTGGGGTGATTGTTTTTTGTGTTGTTTTTAAAGACAAACTGTTTAATAAAAAAATATTTTTAAAAAATAAAAATATGAGTCTTTTATCAAAAATTCTTTTCCCCTTTTCAGGACCTTCCACAGGGGTCTCCAACTTCTCATCAGGAGGAAGAAGATTGCCAGAACAATAGAGGAAACATCTCTATTTTGATAAACTGTGAACAGACACAGAATAGAACCCCCCCACCCCAATACAAAATGATTCTGTTTCTCCCAAATCCACAACCAGCCTTTGTTTTACAAATGTGTTTATGTTAGAGTAAACGTCTTTATACAGTAGTGGCCAAAATTGTGGAAACTTTTTTGGGAAAAGTGTATTTTCTAAAACTAGCTAATAACACCACTTTTTTGGGGGGGAGTAGTAGCATAAAATTATATATCAATGGAAAAATAATTTAATCAAGAATGTAATGCAATAACTTTTATGAGGGATTTGCTATTAGAATAGCAGTTACAATATAAAGAAGAAAAGTGAAACATGTAGAAAAAATGAGATACACAAAAATTATCACCATAGAGAAAACAAGATATACAAAAATTATCACTATGTCAGTTAATACTTAGTTGGGTAACCTTTAGCATGAATTTCGGCCTTACAACGTCTTCCCATGGAATGAACCAAGTATTTGAGTTCTGCAGCTGTTATCATGTAAAAACAAGATTGAATGATGGCTTCTATGAACTGGGTTTTATTGCTGGGTCGCTTCTGACTAACAAGTTTCTTTAGTCGGCTCCATAGATTTTCAATTGGGTTATGGTCTGGACTATTCCCAGGCCATTCCAGCAGTGGAATAGGATTATCTCGAAACTCCAAAATAAATAAATAAATAAAAAAGTGGTGTTATTTGCCATCAAACCTCAAAAATACACTTTTCCCAAAAGGTTTCCACAATTTTGGCCACTACTGTATACAATACCATACAGCAGAAGTCAGAACCAGAACTCAGAATCCAGAAGTACAATAATCAATAATCACAGAAGCACAGAAATAATATTCACAGAACCAAGATATATACACATCTGTGAACTTAAGCCATGCCCAGGCTCTGAGCCATCTGGGTCACCAAACAGTTCCCATTGGCTGACCTGTTACCATGTCTATTCCAATTCATGAACTCTCTCACACTGACAGTTTAAGCAACTGAACAAAGCAGGGTCTTCCATGGTTGTAATTTTTTCTCTCTGCTATTCCCCACTAGGTAATCATCAATGGAAAAATGTCAATTTTTAATGACTTCAACAATAGCTTTAAAACTATGCTTTTTCCAAAATTTGGAACCTGGAATTGTAGAAGAGTAAGAATATTCCTATCAGCAGACATCTTCTGAAAAATTGTGTATACAGGTAGTCCTTGACATATGACCACAATTGAGCCCAAGATTTCTGTTGTCAAGTGAGACATTTGTCAACTGAATTGTGCCCCATACCACAGTATGATTCAAATTCATTGGCAACCTATGTTTTAGTTCCCAGGCAACAACTGAATCCCAACAGGAAGGGCAACATCCTGTAATAAACCTGTAATCCTTTGTAATGTGGATAGGTTCCATGGTAAAAACGCACAGGCAGATCTATGTCAAACGATTGTTCCAATGGCAGGACATGGAGAGATGAACTAACGTATTGCACTCATCTAAAAACTTTCAGAGATGCCCCCTGGAAGCATTTCTATTCACTATTTTTAACTCCAGCTGGAAAGCCCAATTAATAAGCATTCCTTTTGGCAGTTTCCCCAGCTACTGACGTCTATCAAATATCCCATCATTGCTACCTGACCTCGTCCTAGCAATGGTTCCATGCCAAAGTAATAATTGTGATCATAACGTGCCCTACTGTAGAGCTGCAATGCAGTTGCTACAAGAGAACTTTCTAAAATTGCTTCTTTTCCCCCCTAACTTGTCTCCCAACAGCTGATTTTTTTCCAAGGGGGAAATCTATCTCACAGAACTACACACTAACTGTATTTCTTCTAAAGTTGCAGAGAGGTAGCTTTATAAGAGGCATGTCGAAATGTCTGATTTGGCCCATGTGATGGAATGCCTCCCTTCTCTGTGAGGGCACTTACTATCTGGAATGAGCTCCCCCCCAGAGATACGGAGGATCCCGGATCTATGCACCTTCCACCGCATTCTCAAGACCTTTTTATTCCATCAGGCTGGCCTGGCCTGTTTCCCTTTTTTCCCTTTTTAAAACATAAATTTTAATTTGTTTTTAATTTATTGGGGTGTTTTAAATCTGTCTTTGGCCAAATGGTTTAATTCGATTTTATTCAGTTTTAAATTTTGTATTTATGTTTTTTATCCTGTGGCTGTTCACCGCCCTGAGTCCTTCGAGAGTAAGGCGGTATACAAATCAACTAAAACTAAACTAAACTAAACTAAACTAGTGCATGACTGTTTCCTCCATCATTTGCAAATCCGCAACTTCCACAGAAGAATAAAAAGAGGCCTGATAAATAAGGTGGGAGGGGACATGATTGGCCTAGCAGTTAAGATGCTGGGCTTGTCGACTGGAAAGTCAGCAGGTTGAGACTCAAGCACCTCAAGACAGGGTGAGCTCCCGTCCTCACCTCAGCTCCTGCCAATTTAGCAGTTCAAAAGCATGCAAATGCAAGTAGATAAATAGGTATCACTTTGGTGGGAAAGTAACAGTGTTACGTGCGCTTTGGTGTATAGTCATGCCAGCCACATGATAACGGAATCATGTTTGGACAACGCTATCTCCCTCGGCTAGGAAATGGAGACGAACACCACCTCCTAGCGTCTGGCATGACTGGACCAAAGAAACATTTATAATTGTTTTTTTTAAAATTAGGTGGAAGACTTCCTTTTCTGTAGCCTGTTTTCAATAATGGATACCAGATATATCAGCAATGGTCGCATCCTACTGTTTATTACCAGCAGGCAGAGACTCGTATTTATGACCAAAATGGGAGATTCCTTTTAGCTATGGACTCAGCCTCAAGTAAAAAAACAAACAAACAAACAAAAATGGGGTTAAAAAAAATCATTTCTGAGCCATTCCAAGTGATGGTACAGAAGATGGACAGCCTTATAAGACTCTTAAATAAATACATCAGTATAGGTTAAACTTCACAGGATACGACATACATTCTGCTATTCAAGGAAACATGGTTTGAGACAGGAGATCCAAATATAGCAATAGCCCATGAATTTCTACTCCGATGCTACCAGATCTACAAATATCTACATGAGTGTGTGTGTGGTTGTATGTGCCTTTAAGTGTGTCTGATTCTTGGATAGTGCTTGGATATGCCCTTGCAGTCTTCTTGGCAAGATTTTTCAGTTGTTTGCCATTGTTTTCTTCCTAGGGTTGAGAGAGAATGACTGGCCCAAGGTCACTCAGCTGGCTTCGTGCCTAAAGTGGGATTAGAACTCGCCATCTCCTGGTTTGTGGCCTGATGCCTTGAATCACTGCACCAAACTCGCTCTCAGATGAATGTTAGCTGGAAGCCAAAGATTAAGATTCTACCTTATTTCCTGCTGCCTCAAGCAATTACTCAGTTTTACTAACTGGAAATTCTCAGCATTTCTGGCAAACTGTGCAAAGTCAGCAAAAAGAGATGTCTGGCAAGCCCAAAAATTTTCACTGGGCAATTTATCAATCAAACCTTTAATGGGCTGTCAGAAATTATTTTTTCAGTGTTTGTGTTTTTATTCTGTTTGGTTCCGCTCTTCACAAATAAAAACAGGATGTGAGTACATGTGTTTCCCCGAAAATAAGACCCTGTCTTATATTTTTTTGAACCCCAAAATAAGCACTTGGCCTTATTTTTAGGGAAGTCTTATTAGTACTAAATGCAGATTATTTGAATTTTCATTCCTGGTGCTCCTGTGGAGACTTTTCAGAAGGAAACATGTACTTTGGGATTCAACTACATTGTAGATTATTTTCAACTCTTGTCAGAAAAAAACTTTCATTCTTATTCTCTACAGTCTCCTCTAAACAGCCTGGAAACATCCTAGTTAAGGCCCAAAAAAGTAGCAGGAACTGGGAGGGCTGGGGGTAGATTAGAAAACATATTTTACTCTGCAAGAAGGAAAACAGCCGGAAGGAGAATTTTCAGTTCAAAATTGGTTGATGGGAAAGAACTTTTAAAATCCCTGCGGGAGAATCTCATTTGGTGTCTAGAATCAAGATATATGACAACTGCATGTCACATTACATTACCGATATACTTAATTGTTAACATAAAAATCAGAGGTACATTTAAATTCTTCTGGTTATATATTTGGTTATATTTTGGTTATATATTTGGTTATATTTTGGACGCGGTTGTCTTTGGATAAAAAAAACTATTGGAACAGTTATAATTAATGTCAAGAAGATATGAACAATCCTTTACAAAAGAAACAAAGAAAAGTTAAGTTTAATACACAAATGATCGGAGGGGGGGAATCTACAGGAATGTGGTTAACTGAACAATGAACAGTGTTCATGTTAAGGCAATTTTTATTTGGAATAATTTTGGAAAACAGAGAAACTTGTAAGCCTGATCTGGCACCATGTATTTTCTTCTGCATGGAAAGAATGGAATCTCTTCCTGTGCTTTTAAAGATTTCATTCATACTACATAGAGCCAAAAGAATTAAAGTATTAGAGTTTCAACTGGAAACAGTAGGAAGACATGGGAATTTGAAGGAGAAATATATAAAACACAGCTCTCTAAAATCTATCACCTCTAGTATTTGTTTATTATCCTGTAAGGCTGCCTGACTTCATGGTAACTCTGGGTGCCGTACAATAGTGCGTACATCTGCTCTGCAGTCTTAGAATTTCCTGCAGGTCCCTTATTTAAATGCTAAGCTGACTTGCCCATGCCTAGCAATAGGCAGTTCCTTCCTTTTCAAAACTGGAATTCCCTCTTTGATAAGATCTAGAATGAGAAGCTCTTGAATATCATATGAAATTCTGCTGGGAAATCATGAGAGAAAATTAGGCTGGGTTTCAATTTAAGTTAATTCATTTTCAATTATTAGTAAAAAAAAAAAAGAAAAGAAAAAGAAAAAGATAATGACTGTTGCATAGGCACCCCTGGGAATTTTCCCAGGGATAAGGGAGAGGGAGGAACAAAGCTGAAAATTCAGATAGCAATAGCAATATCCCTTAGACTTATATACCACTTCACAGTGCTTTACAGCCCTCTCTAAGCAGTTTACAGAGTCAACCTATTGACCCCAACAATCCTCATTTTACTGACCTGGGAAGGATGGAAGGCTGAATCAATAGCAATAGCACTTAGATTTATATACTGCTTCATAGTTCTTTTACAGCCCTCTCTAAGCGGTTTACAGAGTCAGCATCCTGACCCCAACAATCTGGGTCCTCATTTTACTGACCTGGGAAGGATGAGTCAACCTTGAGCCGGCCAGGCTCAAACTGCAAAACTGCTGGCAGCTGGCAGTCAGCAGAATTAGCCTGCAGTACTGCATTCTAACCACTGCGTCACCACGGCTCAGTGCAAAAGATAAAATCTCTCATCACCGATCATTATTTCTGAATTCTGCTTCTCTTCCCCAAATTGTGAAAGAGAAGGGGAGGGGATGGGGGAGGAAAGGAAGAGAAGAGAAGAGAAGGGAAGGGAAGGGAAGGGAAGGGAAGGGAAGGGAAGGGAAGGGAAGGGAAGAGAAGAGAAGAGAAGAGAAGAGAAGAGAAGAGAAGAGAAGAGAAGAGAAGAGAAGAGAAGAGAAGAGAAGAGAAGAGAAGAGAAGAGAAGAGAAGAGAAGAGAAGAGAAAACTCCCAAATATCTTTAGAGGCATCTATAGATCTCTGGTCATATTGGGCTTTCATTTTCTGCCCCATAATCATTTCTGGCCCAGAGTCTCTGATTTTTATTTAATTTTTCTATAATCGCCTGTCAGTCTTTAAATATCCCAACTCTGCCTGAGGCTTCTTCAATTAAGCTTGCGGTCATTTCTTAATACTTTCCTTCTCTCCACTCCATCCCACCCCCCATTTTTCTTAGCTAACTAAGATGATTCATTGACGAACTGTACCTGACTATGCACAGCGTGATCGTGCAATAATAAGATCTAATTAAATCAGCAGAGTGCGGTTTTTCTATAACAATTGGAGGAATCCATCGGTTCGATTCACTTTGCCTGCTCAGATAGATTAAAGCTCAGATTTTGACCAGATGCTGAATTTGCACATCCCAAATAAAATGTGTCTTTAGCTCATGGTCTTCATTTGACAAACTGTATTCTTTAAAACATCACCAGAAAAGCTGGAACGCAGCCGTCACTCAAACCTGACAGATTTTCCTTTATTTATTGTGTAGTTTATTGTGACAGCATTCAACTATTGCAAGGTAAGGATGACTAACGGCTCTTCAGATGCACACAAAAACAACCAAAAAGTAAGCAAGCAAGCAAACAAACAAGGATTCCAATATTCTAATGATGCAAAATGGGTGTGATTAGCCTGCAGTACTTTCCTTTGATATTCCAAGGCCCTGGGAAGTCTTATTTTCAAAGCCCCCATGACTTTGTCCCCAAGGAAGGATGGCACCATTGAGAGACGCAGATATGAAAATACTGCAGAGGAGGAAGCATCACAAGGTGCCACTAAATCAAGCCAGTTGCTACTAGCAAGTCCAGGGCAAGTGATCCTCAACTTGCAACCAGTTGTTTAGTGACTATTCAAACGTATGATGGACACCACCACCCCTACCAAGGTTATTTTGATCCGGATTCTGAGTTCCAATGGCTGTCCCTCCCCCCACCCCCACCCCAAGGGTACCTGATCAAATTTTGGACACCAGGCAATGGGCCACTTTACGGCCATTTGCAGCCACTACAATTGATGGCATTTTTTGCCAGAAATCAGCAATTGCTTTCAGATTCCAGAAAAAAAAAAACACCTATTAGGGACCAAGGATTCACTTAACAACCATGGGGAATCATTGAATGTGATTCCTTCCTCAGCCCCATACCTCCTTCCCTTCCTTTTTTCCTTCCTTCTACCTCCTTCTTTCCTTCCTTCCTTCCTTCCCTCTCCTTCCTTCCCTTCCTTCCTATGTTTCTACCTCCTTCCTTCCTTCCCCATCCCTCCCTCCTTCCCTTCCTATGTTCTTCCCTCCATCCCCCAACTACCCTCCTTTCCTCCCTCCCTTCCTTCTCCCTCCCTCTTTCCTTCCTTCCCCCTTTCCTTCCTCCTTCCCCCTCCCCTCCCCTCCCTCCCTCCTTCTCTTTATTCCTTCCTACGTTTCTCCCTCCCTCCCTTCTTTCTTTCTTTCTTTCTTTTTTACTTCCTTTCCCCTATCTCCCTTGCTTCCTCCCTCCGTCCCTCCCTCCCTCCCTCCTTGGGGAGGGGTACTTAATACCTTACAGGCCTTTCTTCTTCTTAGCTGTTTTGACCTTTGATGTCATCACTGCAATGTTTAACTTTTATAAGTTTCTTTCAAATTTATGCATTAATTTTAATAAAACCCACCCTGATGTGATTGATTCAACCCAGATAAAACTCACACACATAGTACATCGAAACCTCTTAAAATTGCACAAATATTTATTTAGACATCTCTTTTAATCCCAACTCAGGCTGAAACTAAGCACCACCCAAGTCTGAAACAAAGAAAGCTGAGACTTCCAAAATGTTCACTCTTTGTTGTACCAATCTACATAGTTAAAGTTTTACTTGTCAGAAATGAGAATCAATAAAAGAAGAATGTAGAGGGGGATAAATGATGATTCAATAATTTAGCATCTCAGTTGGTGGTAGTTTCTCTGGTCTTGTTTGGACTCAGAAGCTAAGCAGGAGTGGAACTTGGTTAAGTGCTTTGATGTGAGACTATCAGAACCCCAGGCTGAAAGAGAGCCAAGAAGTCAAAAAATATCCAGAAAAAAAATCAATTAAAACCAGTTCTGTACTTTTGCCAAAGTTCAGATCAATACTTTGAAACTGCTTGAACATGTCTATGAAATCACTGAGAAGTTAATTCAAAGATTTCCTTTTTTTTTTTTAATTTGGCCTTTGCCTTCTTGGTTGTGACCCCTAAGCTCTGGAATAATGTTCCCCTAGAGATCCATATAGCTCTCCCTCTGATTCCGAAGTCTTTCAAAACCTCGAGATTTGAGAGGGAAAACAAACATGTGTCTTTGAAGGAGAATTAATTGAGTCCTTGCCCATTTTTAAATGTAATTGTACTTCTGGGTTGCTTTGTTATCAAGAATTCCAAGGCAAACTCTCGTTTCCTAGATCAATATTTAACAACTTTAAGATGTGTGGACTTCAACTCCCAGAATTCCACAACCAGCAGAACATATCTTAAAAGTTGTCAAGATTGAGAAACACTGTCCTAAATAGTTATACTTAAAGGTAAAGGTTCCCCTCACACATATGTGCTAGTCGTTCCCGACTCTAGGGTACGGTGCTCATCTCCGTTTCAAAGCCAAAGAGCCAGCACTGTCCAAAGACATCTCTGTGGTCATGTGGCCAGCATGACTCAATGCCAAAGATGCACGGAACACTGTTACCTTCCCACCAAAGGTGGTCCCTATTTTTCTACTTGCATTCTTTACGTGCTTTTGAATTGCTAGGTTGGCAGAAGCTGGGATAAGTAATGGGAGCTCACCCCGTTATGCGGCACTAGGGATTTGAACCGCTGAACTGCTGACCTTTCAATCGACAAGCTCAGCATCTTAGCCACTGAGCCACCATGTCCCTTCCTTCACCACGTTCCTAAGTTATACTTATACTTATACTTATTATTATTATTATTCCTTCACCGTGTTCCTAAGTTATACTTAGCTGTACCTTATTTCTTCAGTATTACACTTGTATTTATTTATCCAGCCCATTCGTGATTGTGCTAGGCCGTTCTCTCCAGCTGAGAGAAACAATTAGTAATACTGAATTGTGTTTTAGAAAATAGCCTCTCCATCTTCTGTAAACAAGGAGACAAGGTACAAAATATCTATTATTCAAAATGAGCTTCCAGGAGCAATCATAAGATAGGGACCTAACTATCAGCATGGTTTCAAAATCCAAGAAGTCCAACCGTTTTTTTAGAGTTCATTTCAAGCTGGAATAGGCAACACACAGGGATTGCCAATCTACACAATTTTAGTCCCAAATCCGTGGTAGAAGCCCAACAATTTACATGCTTGGTTTCATTCAAAAATATTTGGGGCTCCTCAGGCAGTTCACACCGTTAATTGATGGTTTCCAAAGTCTTATCAAGAATAATTGATAATCTTCATCAAGTAAGTTGACTCTAGATTCCCTCAACAACACACTAATGGTTCCTATTCAGTGCGTTAAAATTAGCTAAAATGGACAAGAATGAAATATTAGTGGATAAACTATCCAGACAATTGAAGTCCTTTTCTTGTTGCCTTAGGTGTTAATTCGCTATATATCATTATCATTATGTCCTGTTATTGTCATTAACTGGTACATGTCATGAGGAATACTTCTTTAAGTACTCAAGAACTAGTAAATTAACAGAGAAGAAAATAAATGAACCAATGTATCTTTTTTCCTGCACTTCCTCAATTTCAAAATCTAACCGTAACTGTGTAATATGCACATTAAATTAACACTTAAGTGGTATGCACCCTTCGTCATGCTTTTTTGGGGGAAGGGAATTTATGACCTGCTTTCCAATAAATGTGGATTCTACATCGCCATTTATTATGCAATATAATCGGAGAACCAGTTTTCCTACCATTAATTCTTCTTAATGCTTCTCTAAGTTATATATAGAATGATAAGGACAGAAAGGACCTTGGAGGTCTTTTGATTCATTAACCTGTCCAAGGTAGGAGACCATATACCATCCAGGACAAATGTTTGTCTAATCTCTTCTTGAAAATCTCCAGCGATGGAGCACCCACAGCTTCCGGAGGCAAGCTGTTCCATTGATCAATCTTTCTCACTGTCAGGAAATTCCTCATTTCCAGTTTGTTTCTGGTAACAGCCCTTCCAATATTGGAAGACAGGTATCATTTATCTCTAATCTTTCTCTGCGTTAGGATAGACATACCTAGTTCCCTCAGCCATTCAGCATAGGATTTGGCTTCTGTCTGTCTGTATGTCTGTCTACTATCATCTATCTATCTATCTATTTATCTATCTATCTATCTATCTATCATCTATCTATCTACCTACTTTTCATCTATCTATCTATCTATCTATCTACCTACCTATCATCCATCTATCATCTATCTACCTACTTTTCATCTATCTATCTATCTATCTATCTATCTATCTATCTATCTATCTATCTTATCTATCGACCTACCTTTCATCCATCTATCTATCTATCATCTATCTATCTATCTACCTATCATCCATCTATCTATCTATTTTATCTATCTATCTACCTACCTATCATCTATCTATCTATCTATCTATCTATCTATCTATCTATCTATCTATCTATCTATCTATCTATCAAATATATTGGCCACCCATCTTACCATAGGATAACTCTTGGCGGCTTACAGTTACATAAAATCTAAGCCATAAAAAGTTAAAAACAAACATTAAAACAAAACAAAAATACACACAGGGGCAGAGAGGGAGGGAAGAGGTGGGTCCTGTTATTACTCAATCAACCACCTTCATTGCCCTGTGGGCTCCAAGCTGACTGACACAGCCCAGTAGTGGGTTCCAATTTCCGCCGCTACCGGTTTGCTTGCGGGCATATGCGCACTTGCGCGCATGGCACTTCTGCGCATGCGCAGAGACATCCGGGTCGGTGGGCGGAGCCTCCCTCCACCGCCACTACAAGTTTGGCCGACCAGGGGCGAACCAGTAGCAACCCACCACTGGCACAGCCATGTCTTTAGGACCTTACAAAAAGATAGGAGGGTTGGGGGCAATCCAATAGGAGCCTTGGTGGTGCAGCGGACTAAACTACTGTTAAAGTAGCACTTAGCTGCCAGCTGCCTGCAATTACTGCGAGTTCAATTCTCACCAGGCTCAAGGTTGACTCAGCCTTCCATCCTTCCAAGGTAGGTAAAATGAGGACCCAGTTTGTGGGGGCCATAAACTGACTTTGTATAAAATAGAACATCGCTTAGGGGGGGCCAAAAAGCCCTACTAAGCAGGTATATACAAAAGTATGAAGGCTATTGCTTAAAAGCATTGTAAGCCACTCTGAGTCTCTGGAGAAGGGCGACATATAAATCAAACTAATAAATGAATGAATGAATGAATGAATGAATGAATGAATGAATGAATGAATAAATAAATAAATAAATAAATAAATAAATAAATAAATAAATAAATAAATAAATAAATAAATAATATCAGGAGATAAGGTGTTCCAGAGGATGTAGTTCTCTTATCATCTTTGTTGCTCTTCTGGGCACAATTTCTAGGGCTTTGGCAACTTTTTTGTTGCCAAACTGGACATAGTATTCCTAATGTGTCCTCACTAGTGCAGCATAGAGTGGTCTTTCATGTCACGTCATCTTGATGCTATCCCAGAACTGCACTGTGTGGGTTTTTTTCGGCAAATTTGTCTCCTAATATTTGTCCATAATCAAGCATTTGCCTGTAATTTGATTTTAAAATGTACTTATCCTCAACTTCTCGAATCTACATTTTACAAAGCATAATCCTGAATGATGCATATTTGTGGACAACCAAAATTTGGGTGACAGTTACTTACCCGTTAAGTTAGCCATTACTTGTCCCAGCTTCTGCCAACCTAGCAGTTCGAAAGCATGTAAAAAATGCAAGTAGAAAAATAGGGACCACCTTTGGTGGGAAGGTAACAGCGTTCCATGCGCCTTTGGCATTGAGTCATGCCGGCCACATGACCCCGGAGGCGTCTTTGGACAGCGCTGGCTCTTCGGCTTTGAAACGGAAATGAGCACCGCCCCCTAGAGTCGGGACCGACTAGCACATATGTGTGAAGGGGACCTTTCCCTTTATTTTATCAGAGCATCGTGCTGCTTAAGTTACATTGGAAGTGGTAATCAAGGAATACTTACAATCTGACATTATCCTTCACAATCATCCAGCTTTAAAACATATCCTTGAACTGATCCTTCATCATGTAATTCCTAGGGATGTTAGTGACAGATTATCTCTGCCTTCTACTCAATATTTTTTTAAAAAAAAAATTGGAAAGGGAATTGCTTTATCCAATCATACCTCTACTTCCCCAGTGTACATTCTCCATCCTTAGTTTTTTTTAGGACTGGAGTGTAGTCCCTGGACAGCTATCTATTTCCAGTTTCTACAGGAAAACGGAATAGATAATTTCTCTTCTAAAATTAATTCCTTTCGGATATGTGATTTCTAGGCTACCTCATTACATAAGCCCTAATGAGGAAACCTAAAAATTACATATATATCTTCTTCAGTCTTTCCCCAGTGTTCCACTTTCTATTAACAATTAATTCGTGTGTGTGTGTGTGTGTGTGTGTGTGTGTGTGTGTGTGTGTGTGTGTGTGTTGCGGCCTAGTCCAAAGGTATTTTTTACAAATACATGGTCTTGCACTACTTTTCAAGGTCAATCACTAGGAGGAATTTAAATATTCACTGCAAAATAACATTTTGATCTGCACATCAGGCCAGGAGGATCTGCCTCTCTCTTTAGTATGAAATTATTAGTCAATTCAAAGAACTTCAAAAGTTTTAAAACACAGATGATGGATAGAGATATAATATTTTGCAATATGGTAACATGTCAACTCGCAAAGCATCCCTGGCCTGCTCTCGAGTTGCTAAAGGCCAGGGGGAATGGGAAACTGGCGAAACTGCACAGCAGAAAAAACAGATGCACAGCCTTGAGTGAGATGCTTATCTCACTCAAGGCTGTATCCCAGGGATACCTGCAGCAGTCAAACGGGAGTGACCTCTACAACCCACGAAATTGCTCCATTGACGAATGTGATTGATGACACACCCTGGGGGGGAGGGGGGAAACAAGGTCATAATTGGAGCCTAAATTACGTAGGGTCAGAGCTGGCTTCACTTGACATGAAGCTCCTAATATATACCTGGATTTCTTTTGAAGCTTGGCTCAAGACTCATGATTTAATTAGTGCATCCGTCAGAACCCTGACATAACAATAGAAATAAGTGGAAAGTTTAAACTGGGAAAATAGCAGTATATATTTAGTCATATAATGAAATTTATTATAAATACAGATACATTAAGATTAGGAGGTGGAAACCCACAAGATTAGCAAAAATAAGCAAAAAACATTCATCAATGTGTTGGAAGTGTGAGGCAGTGCCAGAGACTTTTTATCACATGTGGTGGGAATGCCCAAAAGCCACAAAATTTTGGCATCAGATAAGACAATGGTTAAAAGAGATATTAACGCAAAATATAGAAGCAAACCGGAATTCTTTCTACTGGGTATTATAGAGGGCAAATACAAGAAGAGTGCAATTTATCTAATGTTACATATTCTAACAGCAGCAAGATTGGCTTTTGCACAAAAATGGAAAAAACAAAGAGACCCCCACAGAAGAAGTGTTAGCTAAAATAGTAATTTGTGCGGAAATGGATAGACTGACTTTGGAACTTAAAGATAAGAATGAATCAGAGTATTATGAAATCTGGAACAAATATTATTATTGGTTGGACAGGAGGAGGAATGCTGGGATAAAGGACTATTGACGAGTAAAATGTTTAGAAGTTTTTATGTTAATTTTCTATGTTAGATAAGATTGAATTAGATATCGATGTAACCTACAGTACATAGATGAAAGAATATATATATTTGAAATGTGATAATTAGTGTAAACTTGTATAGAGATAAGAAAGTGTATCAATTATAAGGTAAAATTTGATGAAAATGTTTAAACCAGGGATGTCATGCTATGTCCACTGTTTTTAATTTGTATTATTAATAAAAAACTTTTTATTAAAAAAAAAGATTGGGAGGTGGAAGACTAGGATTAGGTCTAGCTAAAGGTATTACCATGATTAACAGGATGTAAAAAATATATTGAAAAATATAGTTTCAAGGACTATAAATTCAGGGGACTTAGAGATATAATCTTGGGACTGACTAAATCTTATTGATAACTAGTTTTATTGGTATTTAAAGAAAGTTGAGAACACTGGGTGATAAACTGGGAAAATAGTACAACACAGATACATAAAAGAATATATTATAATTATAATGAGCACATTAAAGTTTAGAAGTTGGAAGATAAAAATCCTGTATATGTAATTGTATTATTACTGTGAACACTGTGTGAAAAATATGTCAACCCAGTCATTACATTCTCCACAAAAAATGTTGGTTGTTAAAGAAAAACTGTAAATAAAACATATACCAAAAAAAAAGTTTTAAATCACCAGTGCATGAGGAATTAGGAAAGCAATCTGAGATCTGAAGCTGTGCCAGTCCAAGAAATCTTGAAACTATCTAAAACAAGCATTTGGAGTCCATAGAGCAATAGACTCCAACAAAGCCAAAGTTTATTAAGTAGCTTCAAAATGAAAACTAAAACATATCCCAAGTCCAGTTGGTTCCAGTCTAGAAGGCCCCAAGATCTTTTTTGAGGGTCTATCAGAGATGTTCTCTCTAACCATCACATTGTTCCTGGATCCATAATACTTTCCTAGTATTGTGGAGTGCTTACTGCTTCCTGAGCTGGGTTGTTTTCTTGCAGACATTTAATTACCAAACTAAGTAACAGTATCAGGGTTAGGAGGAGTGGGGTTTGCTCTCTACTGGCTTGCCCTGTCAGTTTTGTTAGTAATGTTCTCGGGGGTTCCTTGATTAGGCTGTTATTTACAGTTAGGTTGTTTATCTGTATTTGTCAGGGCAATCCAGTAGTACATAAAAACAGAGCAAACCTCACTCCCTTCTAGCACTGATGATGCTACCTAGTTTGGTAATGAAATGCCTGCAAGAAAACAACCAAGTTCAGGACATACCAAGGACTCCACAATTCAACCCTTAGCTAAAAAAAAAAATTCTCTTCTATTTCCCAGTATTTCTCTGCCTTTAACATAAAGATTTAAATGTTTATTAACCGAAAGCTCTTCAGAAATCTGGATGGGATGGAGCTTCTCAGATTCAGCATGGTCAGGTTTCTTTCCCATAGCAGGCTATGCAACCATGCCACCTTCAGTGTGTCCCAAGAGAGAGCAACATATCACGTCTAGCAGAAATCACCAGGTACGTGCGACACAAATTGTCAGACTCTGCCTTCCCTTTCACCCAGCTTGTCTTTGTACTCTCCTTTCTATCAATCTCTATATACGTGATGGAAGAGAACCTCCAGGGCAGTGTCTAATTATGCAACAAAACATACAACATGGATGTTACAATGTTCAAGGTTACCTCCATTTATTGGACTGCACTATCACACAATAGAGTCAACAGAAAGGTCTTTTTCTGGATAAAGTAATAGCAATCGCCCTTAGACTTATATACTGCTTCACAGTGCTTTATAGCCCTCTCTAAAGCGGTTTACAGATTCAGCCTCTTGCCCTCAACAATCTGGCTCCTCATTTGACTGACCTTGAAAGGATGGAAGGCTGAGTCAACCTTGAGCCAGTGAGAATTGAACTGCTGGCAGTTGGCAGAATTAGCCTGCAATACTACCTTCTAACCACTGCGCCACCATGGCTCCTAATCTATTGATATTCAGAAGTAATTAGAGGATAAAATTCCTTTTTGTCTCAGTCCGATTCTTCAACAATACAGTAAAAAAAAAATAGATATTGAAAGGGATGAGATTTTAGTTCATTGATTACATATCATACAGGAATAGCCAACACCCCTAGATGATAGGCTTAAGATCCAGATAGATCTTGACGGACTTGAACACTGGGCCCTATCTAACAAACTGAAATTCAATGTAGAGAAAAGTAAAGTCCTACACTTAGGCAAGAAAAACCAAAAGTACACATGTAGAATGGGTGAAACGAGGCTTAATAGCAGTAACTGTAAGAGGGATCTTGGAGACATAGTGGACAACCAGTTAAATATGAGTCAGCAGTGTGCGGCAGCAGCCAAAAAAGCCAATGCAATCCTAAAATGCATTAGCAGAGGGATACAATCAAGATCAAGTGAGGTTTTTTATTATTATTAAAATATAAACAAAAATACAAAGACAATACACACCAAACAGAACTCCCACCACCCACAACACCCACACAACATTCTACATATATGCTTTTTGTCATCAACAGTGTATCTAGTTCTTTTCATTATCTATTCATAAAAAAATAATATTTGGTTCTTAATTCCACTACTTAAGACTTATGTTAACTTTACATCTTCTCCTTATTGCTAATCCTCTTTCACCCTAGTTATTATCGTCTATGTTTGTATTTATTTTCCTTTCCAGCCATTGATACCATTGGTGCCATACGTTGTAGTAGTCACTTTCTTCTTTGTCCTGGAGCTCCAGCATCAATCTGTCCATCTCGGCACACTCTGTTATTTTTGAGATAATTTTGTCTTTGGTTGGGAGTTGATCTAATTTCCAATTTTGAGCAAATAGTAATCGTGCTGCTGTCAGGATATGTATAATAAGATATTTCGTCTCTTTGGTGAATTGTGGTGTTATCATGCCAAATAAAAAGAATTCTGGGCTGTCTTCTAGTTGTAGATTCGTTATTTCCTCAATCATTTTTTTAATGTCTTGCCAGTATTGTTGGGCCTTTTTACATTTCCAAAAAAGATCAAGTGAGGTTAAGTCTTAGTAATACTCCACCTAGAGTGCTGCATACAGTTATGGTCAACACACTATAAAAAAGATATTGAGACTCTAGAAAGAGTGCAAAGAAGAGCAACCAAGATGATTAGGGGACTGGAGGCTAAAACATATGAAGAACGGTTGCAGGAACTGGGCATGGTTAGTCTAGTGAAGAGAAGGACCAGGGGACACATGATAAGAGTCTTCCAATATTTGAGGGGCTGCCTCAGAGAGGAGGGGGTCAAGCTATTTTCCAAAGCACCAGAAGACCAGACAAGGAATAATGGATGGAAACCGATCAAGGAGAGATTCAACCTAGAAATAAGGAGAAATTTTCTGACAGTGAGAACAATCAACCATGGAACAGCTTGCATTCAGAAGTTGTGGAAGCTTCATCACTGGAAGCTTTGAAGAAGAGACTGGACTGCTATCTGACAAAAATGGTGTGGGGTCTGCTTGGGCAGGGGGTTGGACTAGATGACCTACAAGGTCCCTTCCAACTCTGTTAATCTGTATATTACAGAATAATATAAGTGGAAAAAGTCTTATATCTGAAAGAAAAAGGCAATTGGGTTAAAATCTTTGCCTTGATATTGCATTTTTCTATTGGGGCATTCCTGTCGCACACTTGGGTTTGAAGCAATGGAGGCATTACGTAAAACCTCTTGATGTTGTGGGTTTTTTTTTTCTTGATCCCTTTCAGAAGGGGTGTCCAATCAGCATCTGAGCTTTCCAAGCTTCCTATCCTCCTTTTTATGTGGAAATCAAGGACTGCTTGCTGAATGTCACAACTGATGGTGCTGATCACAATGATGCAAGTGATATCTTCCACTACAAAGAGTGCTGGAGCAGAAAGAAATGGCCCATCGGCTTGACTGACATCTGATAAACAGTTTACTCTTTAATTTTCCAACATAAGACTTACATAAAATATTTTGATAGGTTGTCTTGTGCTCATCAAGGAATGGATGCCATCTATCAACAGCAGCTACTTCGTTCTCATTAATCAGAGACATTGGACGGTCTGTCAGGAAATGCTATGGCAGACTTAACCAGGAGAGGGCTTGTATGGTGAGACTAGAATAGAATAGAATAACAGAGTTGGAAGGGACCCTGGAGGTCTTCTAGTCCAACCCCCTGCTTAGGCAGGAAACCCTACACCACTTCAGACAAATGGTTATCCAGCATCTTCTTAAAAACTCTCAGTGTTGGAGCATTCACAACTTCTGGAGGCAAGTTGTTCCACTGATTAATTAATTAATTAATTAATTAATTAATTAATTAATTAATTAATTTTATTTTATTTAAATTTGTATACCGCCCTTCTCCTAGTGGACTCAGGGCGGTGCACAGCCAAGTAAAAAACATCCAATACAAAATTTAAAAATTTAAAATTGTTCTCACTGTCAGGAAATTTCTCCTTAGTTCTAAGTTGCTTTTCTCCCATTGCTTCTTGTCCTACCCTCAGGTGCTTTGGAGAATAGCTTGACTGCCTCTTCTTTGTGGAAACCCCTGGGATATTGCAACACTGCTATCATGTCTCCCCTAGTCCTTCTTTTCATTAAACTAGACATATCCAGTTCCTGCAATTGTTCTTCATATGTTTTAGCCTCCAGTCCCCTAATTATCTTGGTTGCTCTTCTCTGCATTCTTTCTAGAGTCTCAACATCTTTGGTGATCAAAACTGGATGCCATATTCCAAGTGTGGCCTTACCAAGGCCTTATAAATTGGTATTAACACTTCATGTGATCTTGATTCTATCCCTCTGTTGATGTAGCCTAGAACTGTGTTGGCTTTTTTGGCAGCTGCTGCACACTGTTGGCTCATATTTAAATGATTGTCCACTAGGACTCCAAGATCCCTCTCACAGTTACTACTATTGAGCAAGGTACCACATATACTGTACCTGAGCATTTTGTTTTTCTTGCCTAAATGTAGAACCTTATTATGAGAAGATTGACAAAGTCTACTTGGAAATCTCTTTCAGGGTATCCAAAACTACCTGCAAAGGATAAGAGATCAGTCACAAACTTCAGAGCAACAGCAATCTCCAGCTGGCATCAGAACCACATTTTAAGGTTGATTTCCAACTTCTGATAAATCTCAGAGATTGAAAGGGCTGCTCAGGTAGCTTGCTCAGTGAGGAAATGCAATTAAAGCCTTCTGCACAGAAGAAGGAGAAGGAGTAGCAGAACATGGGGGATGGAGTTAAAAGAGGAATCAGCCTAGAATCCCTATGTAGCCACAAGCAAACTAAGTCTAACCCACCTTGAATTCTGTGGTTCCTTATTTATTTCCAAGCATGTGCTAACTTGTTAGTTGAGAAGATTCCTATGTAGAGGAATTTTAACAATAAATCACTTCAACTGGAACTTCACTATGTAGACCTGGTCTTTTGCACCTGACACTCAGGTGGTCCCCGACTTACAACCACAATTGGACCCAAAATTTCTGCTGTTAAGTGAGACATTTGTTACGTGAATTCTGCCCCATTTTCCGACATTTCCTGCCACAGTTGCTAAGTGAATCGCTGCAGTGGATGAATCAGTCACCCGGTTGGTAAATGAATCTGGCTTCCCCATCGACTTTGCTTGTTAGAAGGTCGCAAAAGGGGGTCACGTGACCTTGGAACACAGCAACAGCCATAAATACAAGTCAGTTGCCAAGCATCTGAATTTTGATCACATGGCCATAGGGATGCTACATGGGGTGCTTATGAAAAATGGCCATAAGTCCCTTTGTTCAGTGCCGTTGTAACTTTGAACTGTCACTAAATGAACTGCCCTAAGTGGAAAACTACCTCTACGAGCCTTCAGTCCTTTGGATGAAAGCAAGAATCTCTACATTTGCATGAAAAAAATAATTAGACAAAAACCTAAAATACACACAGGATCCCTTGCTAACAAATTTTAGTAGCCCCTTTTTAAAAGCTGCTTTCCTTTTCATGACAATCTACAATCAATCAGAATAGAGCTGGGAGGGACCTTGGAGGTCTTCTAGTCCAACCTCCTACTCAAACAGGAGACCCCATACCATTTCAGACAGGTGGCTGTCCAATCTCTTCTTAAATGAAGCACCCACAACTTCTGGAGGGAAGCTGTTCCACTGGTTAATTGTCCTCACTGCTATACCCTGTTTCCCCCAAAATAAGACATCCCCTGAAAATAAGCCCAATCGGGCTTTTCAGTGCATGGCAATAAGGCCAAGCGTTTATTTCAGGATTCAAAAAAATTTAAGACAGGCTCTTATTTTCGGGAAAACACGGTAGTAGCTAATCATCTTACATTGTGTAAAAATTCCCTGGAAAAATTAGTGATGACTAATCTAGAAATTCCCCAACAGTCCAAACAGGGACAGGGTTCTTTGCACGTGCAAAAAGCCAAAAAGCAAAACATAAAACATTTGCAGCTAACATTTTAGCTTTTCTATATAAAACAATCAATCAAGAATAGAACAAAATGAATTTTCAATTCAGGCATTCTATGCGAGTCAGAATCAATACGGAATTGGGAAAAAACCCGACATAGATTTAAAGTAATGTGATAGAGTCAAACAGACTCTATTGCAGCATAAACAGAGTGCAATTCATGGAGTGTCCCTTAAAAGAGCAGCATATTTCTATACAGGTATACAGAATAACAGAATAATAGGATAATAGAGTTGGAAGGGACCTTGGAGGTCTTCTAGTTCAACCCCCTGGTCAAACAGGAGACCCTACACAATTTCAGACAAGTAGTTGTCCAGTCTCTTCTTAAAGGCCTCCAGTGATCGAGCACCTACAACTTCTAAAGGCAAGCTCTTCCCCTGTTACTTGTCCTCACTGTTAGGAAGTTTCTCCTTAGTTCCAGGTTGCTTCTTTTCTTAATTAGTTTCCATCCATTGTTCCTTGTCCTGCCTTCTGGTGCTTTGGAAAATAGGTTGTCCCTCTCTTCTCTGTGGCAGCCTGTGAAATACTGAAACACTGCTATCATGCTGTTGTGGCCCGCCAGTGGCCTGCGCGGATCGTGGCTGATCCCAACGACGAGGAGGCTGGTGCGGTGTCGTGCCAGCAGCCTGCACAGCCGGCGCTCGCGTCGGACAGTGAGGAGGCTAAAGAGGATGTGGTGCCAGAGGCAGAGACTCAGCCAGGGCCTTCAGAACCTCCAGAGGCTCCTTCAAGTGGAGAGAGCAAAGTGGAGGAGCCTCTTCTCAATGCTCGAGTACGCAGGGCTGCCAAAAGGCAGGAGTGGCTACTCAGGAGGAGGAGGAGGTCTCCTCGAGAGTAAGGCTTGAGGATAATTGGCCACTCCCTTAGCCTATTTAAGTCACATGCCGTTAGTAAGTTTCTTGCTGGAAACAACTTGTAATTATCATCAGAGCATTTTTGGAAAAGTCTTATCGTATCTTGTTTTCTGGGCTGGTTGCCAACCTTTGCCGGACTCTGGTTTATTCTTGCTACTTAATAAATTTGATAAGGACCGTTGGTGTGTGTCAATATCCTCGGGAATCTGGAGCTGGGGCAGAACACATACCATCCTTAGTCCTTATTTTCTCTAGACTGGCCATACCCAAATCCTGCAACTGTTCTTCATATGGTTTGTTTGTTTTTTGTCTCCATGACTTCAATCATCTTAGTTGCTCTTCTCTGCACTTTTTCCAAAGTTTCAACATCTTTTTTTGTAATGCGGTAACCAAAAACGGATGCAATATGAAGGTACAAATCTTCACCTACACAATTGAAATGAAAGCATCCAAAATCATTGGCTTTTTGGGGAGCAAGAAGGATTGGTGGAATTTGGAGGCCTCGTTTGTACCTTAAGCCCCGCAGAAAACTTAAAGCACCAATTTCACCCATTAAACACCTCCAATGGGATTTCCTTTTTTTAAACATGAAGGCCTGAAAAGGCAAAACAAAACAAGAAGCTTAGAAAAAGATGTCGCTATGGCAGCATAGCGTATGGATGTGGTGGCTCAGTGGCTAAGACGCTGAGCTTATCGATCAGAAGGTCAGCAGTTCAGTGGTTCGAATCCCTAGTGCCACGTAATGGGGTGAGCTCCCGTCACTTGTCCCAGCTTCTGCCAACCTAGCAGTTTGAAAGCATGTAAAAAATGCAAGTAGAAAAATAGGCACCACCTTTGGTGGGAAGGTAAGAGCGTTCTGTGCGCCTTTGGCATTTAGTCATGCTGGCCACATGACCACGGAGACGTCTTTGGACAGTGCTGGCTCTTCGGCTTTGAAACGGAGATGAGCACTGCCTCCTAGAGCCGGGAACGACTAGCATCCATGTGTGGGGGAACCTTTACCTTTACCTTTATGGCAGCATGGCATCTTCATTTCTGACTGTAATATGTTGGAGTTCTAAAATGTTGGGGTTTCATCTTGAGCCCAATGTTTAATGTTTTTTCAAAAAAACAAAATGGCTTTTAGAGTGGGTGGGAAAGAAACGATACGAGGATGGCTTCCTTCGATTGCCAAGGCATCGGCAGCAGAAAGTGCTATCTGCACAGGAATTGACATGCATGCCACTCACAGTGATATGCGAACATCTCTTAGCAACGGCGTGTTAGAAGAGGATTAAAAAATGCAACATGAGTCCCAATTCAAGCATCCCACCTGCCCACATAAAGTTATAAAAGCAGAAGTGCAAAAGGGAGCGATTCTATTAGAAACCGGCTCCACTGCAGCTATTAAATGTTTCTGCTTGAGAGGGAAGTCGCTTCGTATATACTTTTTTTTTTTTTTTTGATTTATATGCCGCCCTTCTCCGGAGACTCAGGGTGGCTTACAGTGCGATAAGCAATAGCCTTCATACTTTTGTATATTTATACAAAGTCAGCTTATTGCCCCCACAAACTGGGTCCTCAATTTACCTACCTTAGAAAGGATGGAAGGCTGAGTCAACCTTGAGCCTGGGGAGATTCGATCTTACTTTAATTGCAGACAGCTGATGTTAAATTACAGTGCTTCTGTCTGTTGAGCTAAACCAGGCTCCTGAGATAGAAAAGAAATCCTTTGCCTTCAAAAGCTTCGTTGCTGTCATTTTCCTCCCCAGGAAATCCAACAGCAGAAGGCTTCTGAACTACTTGGGACTTACTCCAAATTCAATGCTTTACTAATGTACAGAAGGAAGTATCACTTGCATCGATTCCTACAACTGTCCATCAAGAGAAAGTTCCTGGCTAAAAGAAGGCTCAAATAGAGAAAATAGACCAGGGTCCCAAATAGAGAAAAGAAGGACTGGGGAGGACATGGTAGCAGTATTCCAATATTTGAAGGGCTGCCACAAAGAAGAGCGGGTCAGCTTGTTTTCCAAAGCTCCAGAAGGCAAGGGAAGAAGAAAAGGATGGAAACCAATCAAAGAGAGAAGCAACCTGGAATTAAGGAGAAGCTTCCTAACAGTGAGGACAATTAACCAGTGGAACAGCTTGCCTTCAAAAGTTGTGGGTGCTTCATCACTGGAGGTTTTTAAGAGACTGGACAGCCACTTGTCTGGAATGGTATGGGGTCTCCAGCTTGAGCAGGGGATTGGACTAGAAGATCTCCAAGGTCCCTTCCAACTCTATTCTGATTGATTGAAATCAATATTTCATAGCTGGCTTCTTACTTTTCTGGATCAAGTAGTCAACACTTAGTCAATAATATTGACTAGTTTCTCCATTCAATTTGCTCTTTGCAGTGTGAGTTTATACCTTGAGAAACTTGACCTTAAAAGTTAGTCTAGGCTGGATTTGGCTTTGACCACCAACACACTGTAGCCAGATCCTAATCAAAAATAATTAAGATAGAATTTGAGAAATAATTTGCTAAAAGAGACATTTCATCACACAGAACTTTTTGGTCAGGAAATGGGTAAGGAGACTTGGGAAAGTTAGAATGTTGTGCAAATGTATGTGTGCATTTTACTCATTTAAAAAAAAATCTAATAAAAAGTGACTCAAAATCAAATGCCTATTTATTACAACCACATCACTTGGGGCAAACTCAATTATTGGAAAGCTGGTATGACCTTGGACAGGTTCAAAAGATAGACACAGCCAGACATTCAGGGTTACAGACCCAGATTTAAAATCAACTCTCTTCTCTGCCCATTTTGCTTCTATAAGAATAAAATATAGCCGTGATGGCAAAATTTTAAATTGATTTTAAATTGGGTTGTTTTAATTTACGGCCAAAATATTTAATTATTTTAAACTGTTTTTAAATTTTGTATGTTCTGTTTTTTACTTTGGCTGTTCACCGCCCTGAGTCCTGTTTGGAGAAGGGCGGTATAGAAATGGAAACAAATAAAATAAATAAATAAATAAATCTATTGCATGCGTGCCACAGGTGGTACACAGAGCCCTCTCTGCGGGCACGGGAGCTGTCACCCCAGCTCAGTTCCACCACGCATGCACACATGCCTCCTGCTGGCCAGCTGATTTTTGGGTCTCTGCCGCACATGCATAGGGGGTGGGGCACAGGTGGGGTCGCACGCGCATTGCATTATGGGTTGTAAGTGCAGGGAGGCCTAAGAGGCCCAAAACAGGGTGCGGGGGGGGGGGGTGCGACCCCTCGTGGCCCATTTTTGCTCCCAGGAGGCTGCCAGGAGGCCTACTAGGCCCAAAACAGGGTGCAGGAGGAGTGCAGGTGGGTCACATGCACATTTGCAGGGGTGTGTGGCACATGGGGGGGTTGTGCATGCATTGCATTATGGGTGCAGGCACGTTTTCGACACGCGACAGCAAAAAGGTTAGCCATCGCTGAAATATAGGACATGTCCTATATTGTACTGTACAAAACCAGTTTTTTTTCTACGGTTTGCAACTATCTTTTCCTCCCCCTTCTCTCTTCCTTGTTTTTATCCCTTAAAAAAAAAAAAAAAATTCCAGATTTTCATTTGTTGTTCAGACAGCAGATGGACTGTTGCTGGTACTTAAGTAACGTCAAAAAATTGACAAGCAAAATGTTAATGATAACTTGAAACTTTATGGTAATTTGCCTTATGTTGTGGATAGCTAGTAGTCAAACTTTTCTATTGATCTTGAAAAGCTCTGTCACCACCACAAACTATTCATCAAACATTAATTTCTCTAGGGAACAAGGTATGTTTAGCTTAATGAAGAGACAATGTAACTGTCGTCTAATGCTTGAAAGGCTGTCAGAGAAGAGGGCAAAGTTTATTCCCCAAAGCACCGGAAGGCAGGACATGGATGGAAGCTGGTCAGAAGGAGAGTCAACCAGGAAATAAGGAGGAATTTCCTGACAGTGAGAATGATTAAGCAACAGGGTAGCTTGCCTCCCAAAATTGTGAGTGCTCCGTTGCTGGAGGTTTCCAAGAAAAGATTGGACAACCATTCATCTGGGATAGAATAAGGACTATTGTTTTGGGAAGGGGGTTGGACTAAAAGACCTCCAATATCCTTCCCAGTCCTTTGATTCTATGATTCTTCACCAGTCGAAAAAAAATCAAATTTTTTTACTACCAGTTCTGTGGGCGTGGCTTGATGAGCATGGTGTGGCTTTGTCGGCGTGGCAGGGGAAGGATACTGCAAAATCACCATTCCCACCCCACTCCAGGGGAAGGATACTGTAAAATCCCCATTCCCTCCCTACTCCTGAGGGAAGCATATTGCAAAATCTCCATTCCCACCCCACTCTGGGGCCAGCTAGAGGTGGTATTTGCCAGTTCTCCAAACTACTCAAAATTTCCGCTACCGGTTCTCCAGAACCTGTCAGAACCTGCTGGATTTCACCCCTGTTCTTCACTGAATTCCTTTTTGAAAGACAAGTTGATTTGATTGATGCCTTCATACTCACATGCATCTGTTTAGCTAATGCTAACAACATTAGAGAAAGCATTAATCTCTTGCAATACATCAGGAAAATAGGAAGCATTTAGTGTGAGCATGCATGTAGACTCATCTATAAATCTAATGTGTATGGGAGGAGAGTCTCCCAAACACATTCTTTTATCTGATCGTTTCCTTGACAGCATCTCTTCCTCCCTTCTCCCAAGGTGTTTCCTACTTCTTGGGCTTTGTGCTCAAGAGAGAACAAAATGAACTCTTTGATGTTGAATTTTGCTGATTGATATAGTTATGCTGTTATGGCTAATACTTGCTAAATTGGTAAAGTAAAAAGTTGAAGCTGTAATTCTGTTCTGAACTTTACTGCACTAAAAAAAGTTCAAAGTCAGACTTTTTTAAAATTTTGCCCTTTGCCCTACACCTGTTTCCCATTTCTTTCCCCCTATCATCCATCTCCTCCCACTTATGACTGTATGACTGTAACTTGTTGCTGTATCGTTACGATCTATGTTGTTTCCTAGTATGATTTGATTGCTTATTTGTACCCTATGACTATCATTAAGTGTTGTACCATATAATTCTTGATGAACGTATCTTTTCTTTTATGTATACTGAGAGCGTATGCACCAAAGACAAATTCCTTGTGTGTCCAATCACACTTGGCCAATAAAGAATTCTATTCTATTCTTTATATATGTATATACATATATACATATATACATATATATATTAAATTTATATTTTGCTGATAAAGAAATAAATACACACACACATATATATACATATATACAGATACAGATACAGATATAGATATAGTTATTTATTTTTATTTCTCACAAACATACATGAATGTACAATCTCTTATCCATTACTAATCATACATATTATCTTTTAACTTTCATATTAGTTCATTCTTCATCCTAAAAAATTAAAGTATACTTGAGGTTGTACCATTCCATCTCCCTTATTTTACAACAACCCTTCCTCTCCTTCTCCCCTCTTTCCCTTCCCTCCCTTCTTCTATCCTTTTCTACTTTCTTCTTTCTATTCTATTCTATTCTATTCTATTCTATTCTATTCTATTCTATTCTATTCTATTCTATTCTATTCTATTCTATTCTATTCTTCGTATCATCTTTATTTTCATCTGTATTTTATGTTATGATATTTTTAACAGAATTCTCGGGGGGAAAAGACCAGCAATGCATGGGAAGTCTTGGGTGCAACTGAAAGACATCATTGTATCTGATAGTTACTAATCTGTGGGGTCCTTGGTACTCTCTGAGCTTGGTGGTTCTCTTGCAAATATTTCATTACTCAACTAGGTTACAGCGCCAGCCCTGATGGCATTACCTAACTGGGTAATGAAACGTCTGCAAGAAAACAACCAAGCTAAGAGAGCATCAAGGTCCCCTCAATTCAACTCGGAGCTACAAATATTCTCTTACATCAGTTACTAATCTGGTACATGCTTCAGTAACCTCTCTTGAACTTTGCAGGTGCTGTCTACTAAGGAGTTACATCTGACAGGACCTAGGAGGTATCTTTTCTGCCTTGAAGTCTGCCCTGTGGAAGATCATCTCCCTTAAGGTGAGATTGGCCCTATGTTGGCCCTAAATTCATCAGAATAGAGTTGGAAGGGACCTTGGAGGCCTTCTAGTCCAGCCCCCTGATCAAGCAGGAGACCCTATACCATTTCAGACAAGAGGCTGACCAGTCTTCAAAACCTCCAGTGATGGAGCACCCACAACTTCTGAAGACAAGACTTTCAACTGGTTAATTGTTCTCACTGTTAAGAAGTTTCTCCTTAATTCCAGGTTGCTTCTCTCCTTGGTTAGTTTCCATCCATTGTTTCTTGTCTTGCCTTATCCCAGAGGTCCCTTAAACCCTAAATGTGCCAACAAGCCTGTGGATTGCAAGCAAATGGTAATCTGATGAGGTGGTTTCATTGTTTCTTATCTGATGCTCTCGCTCAGCCTTTTCTTAATAATACTAATTTTTTTTGTACTTTTTGAGTGTTTTTAAAAATTGTTTTTAACAGTTGCTTGAAGACACCTAAGAACCACATCACAAGAGATAGGTGACCCCTTAAATATAATAAATAAATCTTATATTTGAAAGGGGCTGCTTAACATACCGCTTCTTATTTTTTAAGAAAAAGTAGTAAGGAGTAGAGAAAGAACAATATCCCTGCCAAACGATATGACCAGTTGGGGGTTTTTTTCTGTTTCTTCTTGGACAGTTCTTTCCCATTCCAGAGACTGGTCATCATAGGACTTCCTAATAAACTTCTTTTCCTTTTCAAAAAAACCCTGTGACAAATATATTTTGTCAATCGTAGTGACTAGAAAAACGTACAGTGGTTTTAATATTCTACAAGCAAACATCTACCTGCAAAATAAGGACTCTCATACCCATGTTTTCCCGAAAATAAGACCCTGTGTCCTATTTTTTTTGAACCCCGAAATAAGCGCTTGGCCTTATTGTCGGGGAGGTCTTATTATTTTGGAGCACGTGGACCAAGATGGGGCTCCTTTTGCTGTCTTACCTGATTTCCAGCTCTGTCTCCCTAATCCTAACCAGAGGAAATGGCAGGGACAGGCTGCGCATGCGTGTAAATATGGGGAGGGGCTTATTTTTGGGGAGGCCTCATTTTCGCGGGGGCTTATTTTAGCGCATGTGCTCCAAAGCCCGATTGAGCTTATTATCAGGGGATGTCTTATTTTCAGGAAAACACGGTATTACAAGCAGTGCTGATGATATTCTTGGAGCATGTTTAAAAATATTGCAATCAATTTTTATTTTGCAATGCTCAAAGCAAGCACACTATGAAAATATATAATTCAGTTTTGTTTTATAAAGACTGAGAGAGGGGTGGTGGTGGGGGGGAACTTTGTTGTTATCTCTTCCGTGATCTAATCTTCTTCCAAACTGTTATCTGCTCCCTAGGGATAACCGTGGCATTTGGTCAGAACCATTCCTCATTCATTATGCGACCTCAGCCATTCCCTCTTATCCTTCAAACGGTTCAATTTATGTAAGGCAACATTGCATAATTGAACGGAATGTTTAATACTGATTCCCTTTGTCTTCTGTCCCTTGGATGAGGCTTCAGCACTGGTAGAGCAGAATGACTAAGCAAGAAGAATATTGATGCAAGACTCGTCCTAAAAATGAAATAAAGCTGCCTTAACAAGGTTGTTGTAAATTTACTCAGATAATAAACAGGAACCTCCAGCATGCTAAGTTGCTATTACAAGGGCTTTATAGCGTGATTTTACAATTAGAAGGATTTCACAAAACCTCCGTAGGATATTGCACTCGTATTTCAAGAGACACAAACCTAAACATTTCAGCAGCTCATAACTCTAAGTCAAGGGTGTCAAAACTCAAGGCCCGGAGGCCGGATGCGGCCCACGGGGTGCTTAGATCTGGCCCGCAGAGTGGAAATAGCAAAGGACTGGCCTGCAGTGCCTCTGCCAGCAAAAACAGAGCTTGCAAGGGCCATGTACGCCCTCCCATCCTGAGCTCCGTTTTCACTGGCAGAGGGTTGCAGGAAGCCATTACAGCCGAAAACAGAGCTCGGGAGCCCGTTTTTGCTGGTAGAGTACTTGGGCCACCACAGGAAACCCCTGATACGAGTGACGTCATGCTGGCCATGCCCCTCAATGAAATCAAGTTTGACACCCCTGCTCTAGCTCTACCACATATTCCACCAGCGACAGAGAGACATTGTGGAAAAATCACAGAATTAGTTAAATGGAAGCATCCTTAATGCTTCTTTAAAAAAAAATAAAAAAAAACTCTTTTTGAGGGAATTGGATTAGGAAGGTTAAATTTTGGTTTTGAACCTATATAATTATGGCAGCCTATTTGTGACCAAGGTTTCTGCCACAGGGGAATTGAGCTTTTATTAGAAGACGTAGAGGTCCCATACATCAGTTCTTCTCTAAGACTGCTGATGTAGAACAATCATTAGGAAAAAATAATAACCAAACACTGTATAACTCAAAGGCAAGATCATTACACAGCACATAATACGAATTCTCCATTCTTTCCGTCACCATCTGCAGAATACTAGAGTGCAATGATAATTTCTCTCAAAAGCTTTCCAGATCATAAAACTGTTTTTAAAGAACAGTGTCTTTAATGTCTGCTCTTCTTTCCGTGAGCTAGAAGAAGAATTCGCTTTTTTTTTTTAAGCATTATGGAACAACTCGCAACAACTTTTTCTTTTTTTCTTTTTTTTTTCCAAAAAAGTTTTTATTTTTATTTCTCATAAACACATTTACATGTAGTCATTTATCCATCATTTTTCATTCATCTTATCTTTTAACTTTCATTTTTCATTTTTACTTTTTGGGGGCTGCTCTTTTACCATTTATCTTTATCCCAACCTTTCTTCTTCTCCTCCCCTTCTCTTTCTTCCTCTTTCTCTTTCTCTTTCTCTTCCTACTTTCTTTGTTCTTCTTCTCCTTCTCTTTCCTACTTCCCCTTCTCTTCCCCCACTCCTCTCTTCTTCTCCCCTTCTAGCCTTCGCTTCTGCCCCTCTTTCCCCTCCCTTTTCTTCCTCTCCTTTTCCCTTTCTTCTTTCTCTCCCTCTCCTCTCCTCTTTTCTCCCTTCCTCTCTCTCTACTCCTTCCCCTTTCTCTTGTTGTTTCCCTTTTCAGTTCAATCTAAAGTGGTACTCGAGCAGCCCCGATTTTCTATTTATCTTTATTCTCATTTCAATTTCTTTTTTTTTTATTTGATTTATATGCCGCCCTTCTCCGAAGACTCAGGGCAGCTTACAATGCGTTAAGCAATAATTATTTGATTATTATTTGATTAATAATATTATTATTAATCAAATAATAATTTGATTAAATATTAATTATTTGATTAATATTTATTTTTATTTCATCATTTGTGTACATTTTTATAATATCTCACTTTTTTCCCTTTTACCACCCTCCCTCCCCTTTCTCCTTTTACTTGGTATCATCTAGGTTTCTATTTTTCTAACTGTCTTCTCCCATCTATTTTCTATCTATTTTATCTCTATATCCTTATTCATATTTCCTTTCTAACCAATCATAAAATTTATCCCATGTCTTGAAATACTTCTGCTCCTCTTTATCTTTTATTCTCAATGTTAATCTATTCATTTTCATGGAACAACTCGCAACAACTTTTCTGAAGTCTGATTATCCAAGTCAAAACACAAAATACATTTAAACTAGGCATCTGAACAGAGGGCTGGTATTTAAAAGCACAGTGTGACAGTCAATATTGATGACCTGTTTGCATTGCACCAATGAAAACAGATGTGTTTTATTTGTTAATGGGGTTGCTTAAGGCTCACCAATGAAGAAACATTCAAGAATATTTATGGCCTGCCACTTCAACTGGACACAATAAATTCATATAACTCTTTTCTATTTTACCCCACGCAGATCTGCCCCACTTTTAATCTTCTTTAAGATAATGTATTATCATTCGGGGATTTCTGAAAAGGAAGGCCAAGTTGGCATAACCTTGTTAGCTTTCTGCCAATGCTGCAATTTAACAAACAGGCACATTAAGGCAAGGAGTCACTTTAGGCAATTTTGAGCGCAGTGGCCATTTTCTCCTCTGCCTTTCTCTTTCTGAGACTGTTCTCTGTCACCTACAACAAATGACTCAGTTGTGCTGTTTATCATTGTTGACTCACTTGATAATGAAGGCGAGATTGGCACAACGTTATTTATCCTAATTCCAATTTTATTCTCCTGGAACAAAACAACCAGAGATTCTGTTGACACCCCAAAGATGAATATTTATTTATAGCAGAATAAAAGATTGAAAGTATACTTTCCGTTTAGACAAGCTCAGTCCCATCCTTGTAGTATTCTTGGCAAAGTGTCTTGTCATTGACAAATAGCCCTCCTTGTCTACTCCAGTGATCTGGAATTCCTGGTGATTTCTTATCCATGCACTCATTGGACCT
The DNA here is from genome assembly GCF_029215685.1 of Pituophis catenifer annectens. Taxonomy (NCBI): domain Eukaryota; kingdom Metazoa; phylum Chordata; class Lepidosauria; order Squamata; family Colubridae; genus Pituophis; species Pituophis catenifer. The sequence goes on along the minus strand of NW_027256886.1, from coordinate 87,413,211 downwards.
AATTCTACTTACTTTGTCGACATTAGCCAAGATGCTAATGATACCACCTAAGTATACATAAAACATATTCCTGGGCATATCCTTTAAGAAGAATGATGTTACCTTCTTCAAAAGCTGCCCTCTTTCATAGGTTAATACTATATTTCATGCTTTTGAAGCAAATGCGTGAGAGAGAGGTTATGATAAACAAAGTGACTGGGATTTCTACCCGAAGAAAGATAAACTTATTTAAGCAATCTCATCTCGGTACAATTGGGCCACTAATTTGAGTCGTACCTAAGTACAAGTACAGAATAGCATCTTTATGCAGTCAGATTCAATACAGAGGCACATAATTCTGCCTCCTCTTCAACCACCACCCTTATCATCTCCATTCTCTTGAATTGGGAATGTCGGCATTTCAAGAACATGCAAAATTTCCAAATTCACGAAGGACTGAATCAGTGGTGGGTTGCTCCCGGTTCGGCCGATCCGGTAGCAGTGACGCTATTAGTCACCGAACCGGTTCTCTTTCTTCAGGAGCTGGACCCTCCTGCCCACCCTTGCGTTATTCCGACCGTATTTTTTTTTTCACCCAGCTGACAGGTGCGGCAGAGCAGATTGCCGCACCTCAGCTGGGCAGATTCGCAACGCACTTGCGCAAAGCGCAAGTTTGGCGCGCATGCAAGCGAAGCAAACACAACTGAAGAGGCGATCGTGCGCAAAGTGCATGCACAAAGACAACTGGTAATAAAGCCGGTTAGAACCCGCCCTGGACTGAATTGTTTTCAAACAAACCTCTACACCCACTATTATTCTCCAAGAATGTGAAGAAACTGAGCACTGAATGGACTGTAACAACAACATGTCTACGGAGATCCTCAGTCATCCATGGTTGTCCCAAAGGTGCTTTTTTTCAAAAAAGCAACTGGATTTTGTTTTTTTCTTTGAAGATGTTTTGCTTCTCATCCAAGAAGCGTCTTCAGTTCTAACTGAATGGTGGAGGATGGAAGGATTTATATTAAACCAGGTGACTGCAAGGGATATAAATCCTTCCATCCTTCACAATTCAGACAGAACTGAAGAAGCTTCTTGGAGGAAAAGTGAAACATCTTCAAGGAAAAACAAAGTCCAGTTGCCTTTTGAAAAAAAGGACCTTTGGGACAACCATGATCTGGATGACTAAGGATCTCCGTAGACATGTTGTTGCTTCTCTCATTGACTCTGCTTGTTGGAAGACAGCTGCAAACAACAATCACATAACCCTGGGATGCTTCAACCTTCATAAATACGTGCTGCTTGCCAAGCACCCAAATTTTGATCGGGTAACTATGAGGATGCTGTATCACACTTTTTTTTTTTTTTTTTGACCAAGGTCAAATAACATAAATATTTTATCTAATATCTATTTAGCATACAGTTCATGTAAACAGGAAATGTGCTTGCTTAACAGAATGTAAAGGAACATGGAGCAATAACATAAACACAGAGACTTCTCGGTGTTTGTAGCACAAGTGCTGTTCTGTTCTTTTATCCATTTGTTGGGCTTCTCCTGGTGAGTAAAGCCTGCCATTTGCCCAGAGTCATCCCATTAGTATTGTCTCTGTGTCAGGGAGAGACTGGAGGAGGAGTCAAGCAGGAAATTAGTTCAGAGTCCCTACATGGTCACAAGAAGGCAAAGTCTGCCCACTCCCATGGATACCATTAAACCTTGTCTATTTTAACCCAGGTGCAAACTGTTAGTCTGAGAAGATTCCCATGAAAAAGTTTGAGCAATCAAACAGCAAACTGAACCCTCCACATGTGGACTTGGTTGTTCATGCCTGATGTATGCAATCATTTAAATTAGGGATAAAATAAGTATGATAAGGGACCATGGAATTAGTCAGCATCCCTTTTGTGATCAGAAGATTGGGTGGAGGAAAAAAAGCTTCCCCCTCTATTTTGCATTTTCATTCTTCTCTACTTCAATTGGTAAATTTCCCAGAAAGCATCATTCCAGTCAAGTATAATATCTTTGGTTACTTGGTTACAACCTGCCTTTTGTTAAAGGAGCAAAAAGCAGTGTTCATAGCACTTCATTCTCTTACACTTCCTTACACTGTTGGAGGTCTTGTAGTCCAACGCTCTGTTCAGGCAGGAAGCAATTTCAGACAAATGGTTGTACAATCTCTTCTTAAAAACTTCCAGTGTTGGAGCATTCACAACTTCTAGAGGCAAGTTGTTCCACTGATTAATTGTTCTCACTGTCAGGAAATTTCACTTTAGTTCCAGGTTGCTTCTCTCCTTGACTAGTTTCCATCCCTTGTCCTCCCTTTGGAGAATAGCTTGACTCCCTCTTCTTTGTGGCAGCCCCTGAGATATTGGAAGTCTGCTATCATGTCACCCCTTGTCCTACTTTTCATCAAACTAGACATACTCAGTTCCTGCAACCGTTCTTCATATGTTTTGGCCTCCAGCCCCCTAATCATCTTTGTTGCTCTTCTCTGCACTCTTTCTAGAGTCTCAACATCTTTTTTTTTTACATCGTGGCGACCAAAGCTGGATGCAGTGTTCCAAGTGTGGTCTTACCAAGGCATTATAAAGCGATATTAACACTTCACGTGGTCTTGATCCACGTAGTCCAAAGCCACCTAAGAAGTCTCCATAAATGAGGGCAGACTAAAACCCGGGAACTTCCTGTTGCTACTCCAACACCTTCACCACTAGATTACGTTGTACCGTACAGTCCCCTATTTTTTTCCACAGACTGCTAGTCATACTTTTATGAGCAATTACTTTAATTAAAAAGCACAATTCCCTTTTGTCAGTGTCCAAACCAGCTTACTGTATGTTAATCGGGAAACGAGCAAAATATCCTTTTCCAGAGAAAGGAAAGACTAATGAGCAAAAGGATGCTTAATTACCCTGAAAACCTGATTCGAAAACATTGAATCACATGAGAAAATTCAGCTGCACATCAACAAATAATTGCCTGTTGTATTCAGGTTATCTGGTTCACTTATGTTAGATTTGATATGTGAACCCCTCTCCAGAGTATACCTATTACCTAACTCTGCTTTACAAATGGCAGAAGAACCCTGGAACACTGAAGCTCAGTTAAGCTGTTTGCAATTACTAGCTAATTATTTAACACAAATTTCAATTAGATGAGTTCACGTTGTCATTCCATTTCAGAATCAGACCTTCCTGACTAAAACATATTGATCTCCGCAGAACAGCAGGAGCGCCTTTTAAAAAGAGGGGAAAAAAAATCAGAAAGCACGTCGAATTTTATCTCAAGATCACGTCTTTTAGGAACAGCTTGGCACCTTCAGAGGTGAACCGCAGGATATGAAATTCAGCAGATGCCGCTTAATTAATTCATTGCAAAAAAGGGCAGGGAAGCCTTTAAAACCCTGAGAGGCATAAATGGCAGAGCTGGCTGGAAAAGGTGAGCTATTTTATCCCCGTGGCGCCTCCAGTGCAAGTGAAAAAAGGCCTAGATGACCTCAAATGGCCCCAAGGCAACTTACAGAAGACAAATCTGCTAATGGTTCCTGCACCCTGAAAACCAAATGGGAACCTCTTTATTTATTAAATGTATACGCCGCCTATCTCACTATTGAGTGAAACAATACCCTCGGAAGCTCTAATGGTGAAAGGTTCTGTGTTCTCTGCAAAGACCAAAACTTTGGTCTCTCCAGATGTCTGAAAAGCTATGGGTTAAAAGACGTTCATGAATCATCTTCAAGTGGTCCCCATCTGCATGCTTCCTGGTTATAACAAACCAAAATTATTTTTGTTAAAGGGTGCAACAAGGCCTGCCGAGGTGAGAAATCAATTCTCAACAGGAAGGTGTAGGGTAGGCATATTTATTAAACATCCACTCAACATGACTGTTTCCTCATCCAGAGGTTCTTCTCAAAAGAGAATGCCTTCAGAATTCCAGCACATTTGGTTTCCTGTATTAGTACTAACGCACTCCTCAAATAATCCTTGCTAAAAGGGAAAAGGTCCATTCTGTTTATTTATTCATTTAATCCATTTCAAACATGCTTTTCTTTCTAGCAAGTACAGATAAGAGCACCTCTTTCTCCTTCTGTCCTGGCTGCTTTCTACAGAGGCACAATTGAGAGCGTTTTAACAAACTGCATCCCTGTTTGGTTTAGTGGCCGCAACGCCTCAGATAGAAAGTCCCTACAGAGAGCGATGAGGACAGCCGAGAAGATTATAGGAAGCTCGCTTCCCGTTATTCAGGATACTGCTTATAAGCGCTATGTGTTTAGAGCTCAAAGCATTGTGAACTCTACACACACACACCCTTCATGGTCTGTTTCTGTTGCTCCCCTCTGGGAGGAGGTTTCAAAGTATTTCTAGCAGGACTACCAGATTCTGTAACAGCTTTGTTCCCTATGCCAATCTGTCTGGTACACTCACAAGATTCGTTTTTCTCACCAGGTACTTGTATACATCTGAACTAGACTCTGTTGCTTCTCTGTGTCATATAAGATATGTGGGTATATGCCTAATTTTCTATTCATTCATTCATTCATTCATTCATTCATTCATTCATTCATTCAATCATTCATTCATTCATTCATTCATTCAATCATTCAATCATTCATTCTGTCATGGTTATGTAGTGTATATTGGGAGTGGTGACCTCCAATATACATTCATTTTAAGGTACTCCAATTAGTGTACATTCAAAGTGACAATAAAGTTATTCTAAATTCTAAGTAATCCTCAGTTTATTATCACAACTGAGTCACTGACAGTTTGGCAACATATGCATTAAATTAATTATTAGTAATTATCATTATTATTATTATTAGCAACCTCCCAAGCGCACCATCAACTGCTCTATTCATGCCTGTGACTATAAACCCAATAGCCCCTTAAGTCTTGCAATCATCTGGTGCTTAGTTAAACTTAGATGCATCTCATTTCAAATTCCCTGCAGGAACTTACCTGATGTGTCCACCCAGCACGGAGACAAGCAGTCAAGAAGCACAAATTGTTGTTTGTTTATTTTCCCATTCCTTACATTTTCTTACCATTTCTAAGGATCACTTCCTTCTCTGCATTTAGCAATTTGCACTGAAAGGAAACTTCATTTTCATTTTTGCCGTTCATGGATCAGCTATCCTCAACTACAGGAGATAAAGGTCTCCTGTAAGCGTTACAAGTTCTAGGAAGGTCTGAGGCTAACTGCCTATATGTTTCTAACATGGGAAGAAAAGAACTTCTCATATTAGAATTTATCTTAGGACTTAGAAGAGCATTTCCCATCTTAAAAGTGGTGAGAAGATTGCCTCTAATAATGACCTGGGATGGACCACATGCATATCTTGATGCTCAGATTCAATTGTGGCTCTCGATTAAAAGTAAGTATTTTAATTCAATGAGTGTGGGTGGGTGGGTGGTCTACACTGGACTATTCAAAAGCCGATTCATTGTTAATATTTAAAAAAAACCAGACATTTAAACCACTCACTGTACATGCTTCAACATTAAGAAAACTAAGATCATGGCTCCTGGCCCTTTCAATTCCTGGCAAATAGATGGAGAAGAAATGGAGGTAGTGACCGATTTTATTTTCCTGGGCTCCAAGAACACCGCACATGGGGACTACAGCCAAGAAATTAAAAGACACTTGCTCCTGGAAGGGACCTTGGAGGTCTTTTAGTCCAACCCTCTGCTCAAGCGGGAGATCCTATATCATTTCAGATAAGTGGTTGTCCAGTCTTTTCTTAAAAACCTCCAGTGATGATGCACCTTCTGAAGACAAGCTGTTCCCCTGGTTGATTGTCCTCACTGTTAGGAAGTTTCTCCTTAATTCCAGGTTGCTTCTCTCCTTGATTAGTTTCCATCCATTGTTTCTTGTCCGGCCATTAGGTGCTTTGGAGAATATGTTGAACCCCCCACCTCTTTGTGGCAGCCCCTCAATTATTGGAATACTGCTATCATGTCACTCTTAGATCTTCTTTTCTCTAGATTAGACATACCCAATTTCTGGAACCGTTCTTCATACGTTTTAGCCTTCAGGCCGTTAATCATCTTAGTTGCTCTTCTCTGCACTTTTTCCAAAGTCTCAAATCTTTTTTGTAGTGTGGTGACCAAAACTGGATGCAGTATTCCAGCCGTGGCTTTACTAAGGATTTATCAAGCGCTACTAATACTTCAGGTGATTTTGATTCTATGCCTCTGTTTGTACAACCAAGGATTGTATTAGCTTTTTTGGCTTCTGCCGCACACAGCTGGCTCATGCTTAAGTGATCGTCCACTAGGACTCCAAGGTCCGTCTCACAGTGACTGTTTTTGAGCCAGTTGAAAAGGAGAAGGAAAAAATCACCTCTCTAGATGGCAGCCCATAGGATTTTGTAACTGCTAAGGAAGCTCAGATCTGGTATCAACTCTTAAAAACTAATTACACCAGAACCAAGAAGAGACTTATTAGAATGGAAAAGAAATCAAGTTACAGAAATCTCTGCAACAAATACTCCACTTTTAGGACCCAATTTTGCTCTCTGTTTGCTAGAGTAGAGGTTTCTTTATTTCCTTGGTAAGAAACCGTTGAAAGAAATATCCAGGTCCAGTTCCAAGCTGGGAGAAAGGCACTGGAGACAAAATGGAGGCTGAAGGCTGATTGGAAAGATGGTTTAATGCTGAAACAGAACCACATGGATGGTCCTGGGCAGCTGACCACATGGAGTTGAGAGTGAGGGGTATTTATTCCTTCTCTTGGGCTTTGAACTTGAGCTTCCTGTTCCTGTGCAAGAACATGTATTCTATTGGCTGTGTAGGGGCCATAGCTGGCTCTGTAGGTTGTCTGAGCTAAGTTTGGTTGAAGTTTGGAGGGTGATGCAATGTCCTTAGGAGATTGTGCAATGTGGTGAGCTCTGCTGCTAGTGGGTTAATCCTATTATGTCCTGGAGAGTCATGTCTTAATCCCTTCAACCTGGAGCTGAAGGTCTTTTGTTTTGTAGATAGGCTGGCTCAGTCTTTCTCAATGGGCACAAAAATCTGCTGGGGGGAGGGAGATTGAGCGTGCTTTCTGTCTTTTAAGAAAATCATGTTTCTCCACTTCTCATTTAGGGAAATATAATATTCTGTCTTTTTTTTAACATTCCTCAAAATATTTCATTCTTCTAGGGGGGTGGGTGCTAACTTTCTACAAACCCTTTAAAGAACAGGATTTTCCAGGTAATGGAAGAAGGGGCATTTTTCCTAATTTTGCAACATTTTGCAAACCCCACCCTTCTCTTCTCCATTTCATGCTGAATAAACTAAATTATTAATGTATCTTAAATAGAAAACTATCTTCAGGTAAATTTTTACTCCAAAAGCATTTTATTAAAATAAATTTGATAAAAATAAAAAAAATCCAATTTAAACTTTAAAAAATCCAATTTAAATTTTAAAAATCCATTTTTTAAAATCTTTTTTTAAAAGAAATCATCGATTTTTATCCACCTTGACAGCACCTCTCCACCAGCCATCAGCACGCAGATCAGCATAGATTAACTCCAACATTAACATCAGACCAATGATCAAATAAACCATACCCAACAAAAATAGAACTTGAGAAGTTAAGTGATTCAGTCAAGGAACTGCCAACACAGCCCAGCCAAAGAACCTCTAAGACCACCCCCCACCAACACTGACAAGGCAAGTCACCAGAATATAAATTGAAGCAAACCCCACTCCTTACTAGCACTGATGATGTTACCTAGATTGGTTATGAAACGTCTGCAAGAAAACAAGCAAGCTCAGAGAGCACCAAGGACCCTTCAAGTTCTATTTTTGTTTATCAACTCTTAACAGAGGGTAAATATTTAGTCCAATATATTTACTTCTTTGTCTAGATTATCTACAACTAAGCCACTGGTGGGTTGCTACCAGCTTGCCCCGGATTGGGTGAACTGGTAGCGGCGGCAACGGGGGGCACTGCCCACCCCCACCCCGGATATTTCTGCACATGTGCAGGAGCGTTGTGCGCATGAGCGCGCCCACGAGCAAACCGGTAGTGACGGGTTTTGTAATCTACCCCTGAACTAAACCTTGCCTTGACTAGAAAGAAAGCTGCCTGGGCCTATTGTATTAATATTCTGTGATCCCTTCCAAACTGAGCTATGTGTACAAATTATATAGGCAGTAACATATCTCGTGTTCAGACGTTGGTTATTACTGAAGCATTATCCTTTGACTGGGATGTCCAAAAATGCTGCCTAAATCCACAGAGCTTGAAAATTAAGACTTACAGAAGGCCCACAACTCTACAACGTTGTGTTTTCAATCTTGGGTATCTTTCCACACTGAGTCATCAACTGGAAAAAACAGTGCACCATAGAGAATTGTACATTTGGTTGTGGTGGATTTCTGGTGGGGTGTGTTGGACCTTGAAAGCTGTAATGAACCAAAAAAAGAGTTGACTGTAAAAAGAACAGCGCGGTTAATTTTCTCTTGAAGAGATGTGTGGGTGAAACTGCTTAAACCGTCCCTATAACCAGCAATTCTTGTGCTTGTGAATGCTAACTTTAAGAATTTCATGAAGGAAAACCTAACTATATAAGAAGAAATGAGTAAGGTCTGCACCAGTAATCTTATAAAATTACCACTGCAGAAAGGGGAAAGATTACATTTTGATACCCATCAAAATGGGTTATGCTGATTGGGAAATTATGAAAAATTAAATCCAGCTCATCACTTTTGAAGAAAAATGTGTTATTAACTATCTTGCTCACGGGCGACATTTGAATCTTCTAGCTTCAAGGAACCTTCTACATCCATTTGCCAGTTGCTGAGCAAACTTCTTTATAGATGTGTGTTCTGGTGACAATTAAAGTTAGGCAGTCTGTCGAACCAAGCAATTATGTTTGGTTTAAGGTCACATGTATGTAAGGAAGTACATGCGAATATATCTTGAATGTATTGATGATAGAACCTGAACAGCAATCTTATAAATTGAGGAAATCAAAGGCCTGGCTGGAGAAAGAGGAGACGTTTGAAATGGGTTGAAAGAAAATATATGGATAATTGGGAAAGACATTGCGCAATGGAGTATCTAACAAGTAACACCATCCCATTTCTTTGACAGAGAGTTTGTAAGACAATAACACCTCTCTAATTCTGCATGGTCTAGCTAGCTGGACATTTTAATTTTCCGCCACACTTCTCAAGATCATCTGGTTGTCTGCAGTGTGCTAAATCATCATGTGTGTTGTTTCAACTTAGACTCGAAGTATAATTTATGAATAAAAAGGTATTGGTTAATCTCAGGGGGAATAAAACAATGGCTTAATGTGATGTTGGAATCCAGTCCATGTTCTACGCATTCTGAGAAAATGAAGAAACTTTAACTGGTAACTGCCTTCTCAAATCAGTAGCTAGTCCTAACTTAGGAGAAATGTCTACTGTAGGAGTTACTCAAAGTTCATTTTGAGAGTGATGCCATTTTTCGTTTCATTGTTCCATAAGAACTATACCCCTAAACTTTTGCGGGTGATACATTCCAGAAAGTTTTATAATGTCACACAATCAGGAAAGTTTATCTGACGTTACTAGTTGCTGGAGAATGAATGACAGAACCTGGGGGGGGAGTTAAAAGAGGAATCAGTTTAGAATCTCTACGTACGTAGCCACAAGTGGATTAAGTCCAATCTGCCAAGTATCAACCATTGGTTGAGAAGATTTCTGTGCATTGGTGTTTTAGCACTAAATCAGTTTTCACATGAGGACCTGGTTTTTCACACCTAATACCAGTCTTTTCAGTCAGAAAAACCTGTCCTTGTGCCACTTGCATGTGAGTGAAACATTGGGCTATAAAGGAAATAAATAAATAAAATAAATCTTTGGACCTTTATGGGTGCTATCATGCATATAGGCAAAAGCTGTTGCCCAGATCTTGAAATACTGTAGAGATCAATCGCTTCCTGCAGTTTGTGTTAAATCCCAGGAGATTTTTTTTTCACTTGGTGTAAACAGCCCTGTGCATAATTTCCATTCCTGCCTTATTTCATTCTGAAACAAAGTACTATCTCCAGTAGGCGTAAAGTAATAGAAAGAATAGAAAGTAATACTTAAACTGAAAAAGTTGAAGTACATGGAAGGCATCAAGGTTGACAATTTGTTGTTCTGTTCATATTCTCTTATTATGAATAATATCAGCCAGCAACAAAGGGAGGTATATAGAATCTATTAATAGGCTAGCACTTATATCCTGCAGGGAGCAACTCAACAACTCAACAGGGCAATAAAAAGGACGCCTCTGAAACAATCAAACAAAACTGACAGCATTTTTCCACTGAAAAAAACATGAGCCCCGAAAATCAATGGGGGAAAGAAAACTCATGAGTCCCAAGTCCTCATCAGATCTGAGAACAAAACTAGCTTTGAATTCTCATCAATTAACAGATTAACAGAGTTGGAAGGGACCTTGTAGGTCATCTAGTCCAACTCCCTCTCCCCAAGCAGGAGACCCTATATCAGGGGTGAGTTCTACTTACCTTTACTACCGGTTCGCAATGGGGCCGCGCATGCGCGTGGTCTTCTGCGCATGCACAGAAGCGTTCTGATGACGTCGGGGTCGGTGGATGGAGCCTCCTGCCGGTTTTACTACTGGTTCTATAGAACCGGTGCGAACCAGGGGCAACCCACCACTGCCCTATACCATTTCTGACAGATGGCAGACCAGTCTATGTTTTAGTCTCCAGTCCCCTAATCATCATGATTGCTCTTCTCTGCACTTTTTCTAGAGTCACAACGTCTTTTTTATTCTATCTGGTGACCAAAACTGGATGCAGTACTCTAGGTGTGGTCTTAGAGCTGAGTAGAGAATTTGAATAGCCTCCTGCAATTTCTGAATTAAGTTCCCTTTAACAGCTCCCGTATCACCATTCCTGTTTGACAGTATCCTGTATTATTAGTCCCTATATTTAAATGTTTGAATTCAACCCCAGTCCCTTTTTGCCTAACGACTACTTTTTCTCAATAATTTACTAACAGTGAGGGCGATGGGATAGCATTAAATCAACTGCTTTACTGTGCAGTAAAATGCTAAGAGCTAAATCTGAAGTTCAGCAGTAACTTTTCCTGTCTTCGCTCGGTTGGAATAAGTCACCAGAGTCTGCTCTTCCTTTTTATCTGCATACATATGTAGTTCATCTTTACCAATAGAAGATAGTATCTGTAGCTCAGGTGGAGGCCTTGGTGCTCTCTGAGGTTGGTTGTTTTCTTGCAGAAGTCTGCAAGAAAACATCCAAGCTCAGAGAGCACCAAGTACCCAGCATTTCATCTTTGTATCCTAAATTTACTTTTAATACGACTCAAACATTTTGGAAAATCACTGAATGTTAAAGATGCAGCAGGTGTGGGAAGCCACCCACTCACCCCCCAAAAAAGAATGAACTATTTTGGGGGATATTAAAAAGGCAGGATAGAATATTTCCCCTAAAGGAGAAATGGAAAAAAAAAGACCTTAAGGGAGGTAGAAACCAGCCCCAGTCTTCCTGCCCCAAGCAGAAACTGAGGAGGTCAGTTTATAGAAATGCAGATTTGGTAATCCATTCAGAAAGACTGGGTCAGACAGAGACTCCAGATAAGCAACACAGTTAGGCAAGCCAAAGGTTGACAAGATTAGCTCAGACAAACAGCTAGGATTTGCATTTTCCTATTTGCCTATAGAGCCAGCCATGACCCCTACATGACCCCATAGGAATCCAGAAGGTATAAAACCCATCCACTCTCAACTCCATTTAGTCAGAATCACATGTGGTTGGTGGTTCTACTTCATCAATAAAGAGAATCTTTCTTTCCAATCAGCCTCCATTTTATTCCCGGCTTGGAACTGGACCTAGGTATTTCTTTCAACACAGGTCATCTTGGCTATACTTGATAACTTATTGATTGATCAGTCTTACAACCATATCAAAGAAAATAGGCTAGAAAATAGGTGTTTGGGAGTTCTAGTCCTGCTTTAGGCACAAAACGAGCTGGGTGACCTTGCACCAGTCACAATCTCAGCCCTAAAACGGAGGCAATGGAAAACCACTTCTGAAAAACCTTCCCAAGAAAACTCTGAGAAATGGACATGACTGAAGAGAATTGGGGGGGGGGGGCGGTACAGGCCACTCCAGTCAACCATATCTGAGGAGTATACAACTTCCAAAATAATCTAGGTTAAACACCAATACATACTCAATCAGAATACATTGTAAAGCAACCACATTTAAAATTTATGATGATAAATTATGGCTAGGAAAATAGTCATGTAAACTTAACTAAGCTGGAATGTCAATTTTACAGCTGATATGCAGCAATATATTATTCATACGCTCTCCCTCCCTCTCTGTATATATCAAACAAACTGCTAGGAGAAAACTTTTGAGGATTATGGATGCATGTTTTAGGATAGTTTCCTTTATAATATAATTTCAAAGGCATTTTGTCTTTTTTGTTCTTCTTGTTAGTACTGTGCTGCTTATTAAAAGCTTCCTAAATATCTGGGCTTTTCTTTTGTTGATTAATTTAGCAAAACTGCCATTCCATTGTAAAATGGAAATCAACCATGCTTCTTTATGCTTTCCTTGTTGCAAAATGATGCTTCAATTAAGCATTATTCTGCGGTAAATAAAAATGGATCTGTTAGTTCAACAATATGGCTACAAGTGATCTACAAATTTGGTTCTTGGGTTTATGCCTACAACAGCTGCTAATAAGTTTGATGAGGTCCTGAAGAACTCTCCCTAAGACCACTTTGGTCTTCATGGTTTTAACATCTAACGCAGAGGTCGGCAACCTTAAACACTCAAAGAGCCACAAAGGCCCTAACCGGAAGCTCACCGTTCAATTTTGGAGCCGACCGGAAGTCCGGTTCCCCCACCATAGAGTCTCCTTCTAGCATGGCATCCTTTTTCCTCTACCTATCCTAACTGAAAGCCCTATCAATCATGGAGCTGACCGGAAAGCCTGCCCCTTGCCATAGAGTCTCTTCCTGGTGCACCGTGCTTTTCCTTCCCATAATCGGAAACTCCTCTCAAAATTGTGGCGGCGACAGGGAGCTGCAGCAGAGGGATGAAAGAGCCACATGCGGCTCCAGAGCCACGGGTTGCTGTCCCCTGATCTAACGTAACACCAACAATACAGTGATCAGGAGCTATTTTAGAAAGTGGAGGCTAATTTGTGTTCTCCTTTTTGTTTTGTATCACTCAATGAAGACATCAATAATAGAAGCAGGAAAGTCAAGGAAGAATTTTCCAGGACAGCATCTGAATGAAGTATTAATTACACTGAAATAAATTAAAAGTTGTCTTTATTACAAATGCCATACATTGAACTATGATACATATCTACAATCCAGTTTTCCATGTTTCAATCCAGTTCAAACTGAAATCCAATTTAACATTTGAAAAGCAGCAAAGGGTGCAACCTAATATGCAAACAAGTCAAAGAATTATACCTTATCTAATTTTGCAGAATGTAAAGGTTCAAAAGAGGGACACGGTGGGTCAGTGGCTAAGACGCTGAGCTTGTCAATGGAAAGGTCGGCAGTTCAGCGTTTTGAATCCCTAGTGTCACGTAACGGGATGAGCTCCCGTTACTTGTCCCAGCTTCTGCCAACTTAGCAGTTCGAAAGCACGTAAAAAATACAAGTAGAAAAATAGGGACCATCTTTGGTGGGAAGGTAACAGCCTTCCGTGTTCCTTTGGCGTTGAGTCATGCTGGCCACATGACCCCGGAGACGTCTTTGGACAGCGCTAGCTTTTCGGCTTTGAAACGGAGATGAGCACTGCCCCCTAGAGTCAGGAACGACTAGCACATATGTGCGAGGGGAACCTTTTACCTTTACCTTTAAAGGTTTAAAATCCAACACTGGTATGAGCTGAATACTTGAGGAAAATTTCCCAAAACTGGTATTCTCTGGATATGGGAACTTCAATTCCCATAACTATCAGCCAACCTGAGACCATGTTGGCTGGGAACCATGGCAAGTGAAGCTAAATATACTGCAAGATCACCAGAACAGATAAGGCTGATTCCACAAAATTAAAACTCATTTGCAAGAGTTTATTGACAACACAGATTATTCTTAACACGTATCTAACCCATATAAGGCAATTCAAGTTAATCCTGATGTCCATTTTCAAGAGTCATAATCACAGGCGATAATAAACCATGCTTTCCTTCTTTGATCCAATACCCATGGAAAAAGCATGCTATTCATCAGAGTACCCAGCAAAACAAAACCTTTTGGGGGTGAGGTTTCTATCACTGAAAATGTTCTACTCTCATTAACAATTTGACAGATGGAATTCAACCTGTAAAAGAGAATATTGGTAGCTCAGGGCTGAATTGTGGGGTCCTTGGTGCTCTCTGAGCTTAATGGTTTTCTTGCTGACATTACCAAACTAGGTAACATCAGTCTCGCTGCCGTTAGTATATGCAACATTAGATATATTGTTCCTTTATTATATTTATCCTTTGTAATACCCAATAGAGAGACTGGTCTTCGCACAAAATTGGAAAAGTAAAGAGATCACCCTTGAAGGAGAGATAATAAATAAGATACTGATTTGCACAGAAATGGACAGGCTGACTTTGGAACTCAAAGAAACGGAATATCATGAAATCTGGAATAAAATGTATTTAAATGTACCTGTATTAATATGACAATGGGAGTATCATGATGGCAATTCTCCTCTTCAGAAAACCTTTAAGTAGGGTAAAATGTTTACGGCTTTGGGACAGTGGAAATTCCCAGTTTAAAACGATGGGGCCACCACAGAAATGTGAGTTGTTATATATAGGGTGTTGAATCATCTTATTTCTGTACAGGGTTCAATTATTGGAAGAAATAATCTCATTTGAACATTCTAGGTTTCTATCTTCATTCCTGAGCTCCCTTCGTTGTTTTAAAAATCCGTTCCTAGCTTCTTCTCTGAATGAGTAAAATTCTGTCATTGGTATGCTTCTCAGGTACACTAGGCTACCTAATTAATTTTTTTTCTCTAGCCCAAAAGATTGTCAAGCACTTTGTATGATCATGGCTTGATTCAGGCCTGATCTTAAGCCTTAATGATTGAATGTCTACAACTTACTAAGTCAAATGCAAACAACTCCATTTCAAGAGTTTGGGCAGCGGAAACTTCCACTGGTATTTGGTCTTTTACGATGATAATTGGGGAATGGTGACTTTTGCACCTTGTATCCAGTGGTGGGATTCAAATAATTTAACAACCGGTTCTCTGCCCTAATGACCGGCTGGGTGGGCATGGCCATGGTGGGCGTGGCCATGGGGTGTGACAGGCAGCACTTGGCCTCCTGCACTCCCCTGGGAGCAAAAATAAGCGGCGGTGGGGGGGACGCACAGCCCCCCGGGGCCCAGTTTTGGGCCTAGGAGGCCTCCCTGCACTTACCTGGGAGACAAAATGGGGCAGGTGGGGACTCCTGGAAGGGGCAGGAAGGGGCGGAGCCAGCCAGCAATTTAACTACCGGTTCACCTGAATTGTCCCGAACCGGCTGAATCCCACCACTGCTTGTATTGTTTCTCGAACCGTAACCAATAAAAACTATAAAAGTTTTACTGCTGGCTCTCTTTCCCACCCAGTCAGGCTGGTTGATTATCTAGCATGCTGCAAAAGGCTGTAATACTGGCATGGATAATTAAAAACTGCGTGTATCACAGCAATATGACCGTTCCACACCATTCAATCCAAATCATCATAGCTTTATTATATCCCTCTCTGCAATAAATCTGACATAAACCACCATACAATGGCCATCAGCGTCCACCTTCCCCACTATTTGTAACTTCTGTCATTGGTTTTTAAAGAAAGGTGTGTTTAAACTTTTAAAATATCATGACCCCTAAAGACATTGTTGATATTACATGAACACAATTAATCTTGATTAATTTATGGAGGCTGCTTTAAATGTATCACGAGAGCTTGATACATCCATAAATAACCTTCCGTTATTTATGAATCCCTATGGATATTGAAAGAGGACTTTTGACATCTTTGTTCTTGTCCGTGTCTTTTATCTCCAAGATAGGTTTTAAAGGGTCTGAAGAATACATAATACAGAATAACAGAGTTGGAAGGGACTTTGGAGGTCTTCTAGTCCAAACTCCTGCCTAGGCAGGAAACCCTACACCAAAGGCTTTTGTTGCAAGCCTTTGTTTATTGTGAGCCTTAACTTTCCTCACTTCATCTTTGTAGGTTCAGGCTATTTGTTGATATTCTGCTTTAGTTATGTGCCCCTCTTTCCACTTTTTATACTTGTCCTTTTTGTCTTTCAATTTGTCAGAGAGTTCTTTATGCATCCATGTTGGTTTCTTTTGAGAGCTGTTATTTTTCTTCTTCATTGGTATTGTGCTAGACTGGGTTTTTATAATCGCACTTTTCAAAATTTCCCAAGCTTCTTGAGTTGTTTTCACCTTCAGGATTCTCATCCATGGAATCCTTCCCAAGCTCTCTTTAGTACAAACTACTAAGAAATTCTTAGTAGTTCACAAATAACTTCTAAGTTCTGAAAATTGATACTAACTGGTCATCAGAAGTCACACCAAGGTAAAAACAGTGACTGTCCTTTGATTGTTTTGCTTCTTATTGAGGAAGTGCTCAGAAGAACGCAAACATAACCTTATTATTAAGGATATAAATAACATAAATAAGGACCATTTTAATCCAGCATTTCCCACGGTGGCCAATCAGGTGCCTTTGGGATGCTCACGAGCAGAAGATGTATTTCCCTGATTGAGTTTTAAAACAAATGATAGTAATAACACTCGATAGAGCTGTCTTGTCAGGAAATCATTACAAATTGTAATGTAAACCGCATTCATGTCATGATTAAGTCTTCTGGTTATGAATTCTGCGGACTAATTATATACAACAGCGAGCTGTCAGGGCCAGCAAGACATCTAAAGAGCAACACATATGCTTTTATATCCGTGAGGATATAAAACAAGTAGAAGAGCAACTTGCATTGTAGCTTTCTAATCTTGGAACGGCTCCATCTCCCGCACAAACCCTTGACTCTTGCAGATGTTGCCTTGCTGCCAAAGGACTCAAAATGAAAGCTCTCTCATTCATGGCATAACAGCTCACTGACTCGCTTTCATTTATTTACAAAAATCACTGGTCTAGAAAACGTCGGCAGTATTCTATTTCATCATTAAGGGCCATTCCAAAGCGGGACTCGATCCAGCTTAGTCCTTTGGGAAACTAAAAAGTCAGATCTGCCACCATTATTGGTCTTCCCTCTATCTCTCTCTCTCTCTCTCTCTCTCTCTCTCTCCTTGGCAACGTGTAGTTAAATAAAAACACAGGACCTCGCATCTCCTTGCTTTGAATTTTCATATTTTGTTTCGCTGGATGCCATTCTTAAAGAGACAAGAAAACCTATTGTCAGGCCTGGAAGCCATCTTTTGCCTTGGAGCTTCAGGACTGCCACATTTACTACTGTGGGAAAATGGGAGGGGGCAGGGGTGAAATCCAGCAGGTTCTAACAGGTTCTACAGAACTGGTAGCGGAAATTTTGAGTAGTTCGGAGAACCAGCAAATACCACCTCTGGCTGGCCCCAGAGTGTGGTAGGAATGGAGATTTTGCAATATCCTTCCCCCGGGAGTGGGGAGGGAATGGGGATTTTGCAGTATTCTTCCCCTGGAGTGGGGTGGAAATCGAGATTTTGCAGTATCCTTCCCCTGGAGTGGGGTGAGAATGGAGATTTTGCAGTATCCTTCCCCTGCCACACCCACCAAGCCACACCATGCCCACCAAGCCATGCCACAGAACAGGTAGTAAAAAAAATTGGATTTCACCACTGGGAGAGGGGAATTGTGTGGAACCAGGGTGATATGTAGTCATAACAACATTCCTTTCTCAGAGAGTCAAGGACATCTTGCCCTGCACCGGGAAGGCTGGAACTGGGAGGCATCTCCAGTTGGGACGGTGCTTTGATTGGACCACGTGGTGGACATGTGGGTGCTGGGGCAGGGACTTGGACTTTCCTTTGGGTGGAGAAACCCTGGAAGCTTTCAGATTCAGGTTTTCCCAGATGTGCCATTATGACATCTCTCATAAAATGGAACTTTGAGGAACGTCAAGCCTTGGAGTTTTCTTTCATTGGGGGTGTTACTTGGAACCCTGACATTAACCCGAATCTGACACCTCCGTCTCAAAACAAATCCTGCGAGGCTGGATGATCAGGGAAGATGATCGGATACTTCTGCCTACCAAGTGAATGTCTGCTTCAAAGCCCACTTTAATTGGGGGGGGGGTTTAAATGTATCACGAGAGCTTTAATTTCCAGAAAGCTAAGAACTAAGTTATTGATGAATCGCTATGGATGTTGTAAACAATTTCTATGTACTGAAAATTGACACTAACTGGTCACAGAAGTCATGCCAAGATAAAAATGGTGACTGTCCTTTGATGGTTTTACTTCTTAATTGAGCAAGTGCTTAGAAGAACATAAACATAACCTTATTATTAAGGACAGAAGCCTAATTAATGAGCATTTTAATCCAGCATTTCCCACAGTGGCCAATCAGGTGCTTTAATTTGTTGTGGCTAAATCAATTGTCAGGAGTATCAGAAAAGGGGGAAGGCACGGAATGAACTAAGGACCAAAAGATAAAAGGGGGAGTGTGAGGGAAAAAAACACTTTAGTCTTCTTATGCTCATTTATCATTCTAAATCTAATTACAGATAGTCCTCGACTTACGACCACAACTGAGCCCAAAGTTTCTGTTGCAAAGTGTGACATTTAAGTTTTGACCCATTTTTATGGCCTTTCTTGCCACAGTTGTTAAGTGAATCACTCGTTAAATTTGTAACACGGTTGGTGAAATGAATCTTGGATGCCCCATCAACTTTGCTTCTCAGAAAGTCGCAAAAGGTGATTACCTTACCCCGGGACACTGCAACACGTCATAAATATGAGTCAGTGGTCAAGCCACTGAATTTTGATCACATGACCATGGGGGATGCTATAATGGTTGCAAGTGTGAAAAATGGTCTTAAGTCGCTTTTTCCAGTAGTGTTGTAACTTCAAACAGTCATTAAATGAACTGTTGTAAGTCAACGACTACCTGTGTTCTAATTCTAATAATTCTAATTATGGTACAAGATGCAGTTCAGTGGTGAGGAGAGTAAGGTTGACAGTAGACTGGGTATGTCTAGTTTAATGACACTATAAAAAAGATGTTGAGACTCTAGAAAAAGTGCAGAGGAGAGCAACCAAGAGGATTAGGGACCTGGAAGCTAAAATATACGATGAATGGTTGCAGGAACTGGGCATGGCTAGTCTAGTGAAGAGAAGGACCAGGGGAGACATGATAGCAGTCTTCTAATACTTGAGGGGCTGCCACAGAGAGGAGGGGGTCAAGCTGTTTTCCAAAGCACCTGACGGCCAGACAAGGAATAATGGATGGAAACGGAACAAGGAGAGATTCAACCTAGAAATGAGGAGAAACTTTCTGACAGTGAGAACAATCAACCCATGGAACAGAAGTTGCCTTCAGAAGTTGTGGGAGCTTCATCACTTGAGACTTTCAAGAAAAGATTGGACTGCAATTTGTCAGAAATGGTGTAGGGTCTCCTGCTTGAGTAGGGGGTTGGACTAGATGACTTATAAGGTCCCTTCCAACTCTGTTAATGTATTAAATGTGTTGTTCTCCAGAGCATCTGAAGGCAGGACAAGAAGCAATGGGTGGAAGATTGTTAAAGAGAGATCCAACCCAGAACTAAGGAGAAATTTCATGAAAGTGAGACCAATAATTCAATGGAACAGCTTGCTTACTGGAGTTGTGGGTGCTCCATCGTTGAAGGTTTTGAAGAAACTATTGGACAACCATTTGTCCTGGATGGTATAAGGCAGAGGTCCCCAAACTTGTCAGCTTTAAGACTTGTGGACATCAACTCCCAGCATAGCTGGCTGGAGAATTCTGGGAGCTGACGTCCACAAGTCTTAAAGCTGACAAGTTTGGGGACCTCCTGTATAAGGACTCCTGCCTTGGGCAAGGGGTTGGGATAGAAGACCTCCAAGGTCCCTTCCAGCCCTATGAGTCTAGGATTCTAATTGTTCTTTGCTGCAGGACCATCTTTATCATAAGGAGAAATCTTTCCAGGAGGACCAGAGCTTAATGGCTTATTTAATACTTGCTTAGTGTTACCAAACAAAAGGCTTTGTGCAGCTGTTTTACCTCTTGCTTAATGGACAATTGCATTATAGAAGTCTCTTCTTGAAACCTGCTACAGCTAAATGGTAAACATTGATCTATAAACTCTGCTGGGAGATGTTTTGGCAAAAGAGGGTGGGGGAGCAAATATTTAAATTAATAATTAAAGCAGCATGCAGATTGCTCCTAGCTGCCTAGAGTAATGGAGTGGTGAGGAACAGGTTGAAGAATATAGTCATGGGGCTGTGAATAGAATATATAGAGGCTCTATATATAGAGAGAGCCTTGGTAGTACAGTGGTCTAAAGCACCCTGTTATTAAGAACAGCTGCCTGCAATTACTGCAGGTTCGAATCTCGCCAGGCTCAAGGTTGACTCAGCCTTCCATCCTTTCTAAGGTAGGTAAATTGAGGACCCAGTTGTGGGGGCAATAAGCTGACTTTGTATAAATATGCAAAAGGATGAAGGCTATTGCTTAGCACATTGTAAGCCGCCCTGAGTGTCCGGAGAAGGGCGGCATATAAATCAAATTAAAAATAAATAAAAATAAATATAAAATATAAAATATAATTTTTTATTGGCCTAGTGTGATTGGACACACAAGGAATTTGTCTTGGCGCATATGCTCTCAGTGTACATAAAGGAAAAGATACGTTCATCAAGAATCATAAGGTACAACACTTAATGATAGTCATAGGGTACAAATAAGCAAATTCTGTGTGTAGTTCTGATCTTATCAAGAAGTTGATACTGATTTTATCATTAGAATGCTGTGGTTGTTTTAATTTGGCTGACAATATAAATATTTCCATCCTGAGCGCCAAAATCTCAAATCTAAAATAGAGGTAGGGTTGCCAAGAAGACTGGGGAAAACTCCATGGTACATCAATCCCCCGCAGAAATTCCATTCAGGGCAATCCTATTCTTTTTGAGTTCCTCCTGTTGACCTTCAACTATATTCCACACTCATTTTCATATTTCGCCAACCAAATATGAGGATTTCTTGGCTCTGTGAAAGCTTCATTTGGCCTTGGGTTGAATTCCCTGACAGAGTTCCTACAGGACTCCAAATCAAATAGGTCATTTCAAGTGAGAGGAGAACTGGCTTAATTGTTGACAATTTCTAATTATCCACATCTTGTTCTATTTTTTCCCAATCTATTTTGGATATTGTCTCTGGTTTATTGCTAGATCTGGCCCCAGTCAGACACTGCATCCAGAATTCTTTATTTCTGAGTGCTGTTGATCACAAATAAACTATTTATTTATTTTGTATGGCATAGCAGAATGCAGCATAGCGCATGAAATTCACAGAAACAACATATAAAATCTGCATCAAAATATAGAACACCAGAACAGTGAATTGTTTTAAAAATACACGGAACGAGTGATGAATAAAATTACGAATAAAAATTAAATTATGTATGGACAGTTACCGGAGTGACTAAACCTATGGCCAAATATCTAGATCATTTAGCCATTGGACAGCAGTGCCCTCAAGATCTTGAGGGGGAATTCCATCGCAATTTGATGTAAAGTTTGTAGGACGTTCCCACAGTCACAGCTAGGATTATCAATCAGTCCTCTGTACTGGCTCCTGACAAAGTTAGTTCAGATCCGTTTGAGCGCTACCCAGATTTTCCATGGGAGATCAAATCACAGGAGCATTGTACTGGATCAGACACTAAATTAAAGAGATCTGGGTTTACAATCAAGTTATAACTGAACTGCACTGAACATTCAAATGTCGATTATTCCTCCACCATGACGGACTGATAAGCATACACAGTAGGAGGAATGGCAGAATCTGGGGGTGGAGTTAAAAGAGAAATCAGCCTAGAATCCCTATGTAGCCACAAACAAGCTAAGTCCAACCCATCTTGAATTCAATGGACCCTTATCTAACTCCAAGCAGGTACTAGGCATTGGTTGATGCACATTCTTGTGCATAGGCTTTTTAGCAATAAATCAGCTTAATTAGACCTTCACGTGTGCACCTGATATATACCTGGTCTTTTGCGCCTCTAGTACCACAACAAAATACAAAGGCTATTCAATTCAGCTGTACGGAAATATCCATTTATTCCAAAGGTTTTTAACCATCAGCTCAAAGAATAAAATGTGGTTCTCTAATGAAAGAGCAGGTGGTACAACGAAGACAAAGTTCCCCATGGAGTAAAATTCCCACTGGATTCAGGTAAGAACGTATAGAACTCTATATATATGGAGTAGGCATTTCCTATGCTCAAAGCTGGCACAAGAGGCTGTGAACATAGGGAGCTCTGGGTCTGACTCTCATTTGATAATGAAGAATAATTAATCCAGTCAAGGTTCCTTCCAGCCCTATAATTCTTTTGATTCTATATATTGGGATGCTGCTATAGCTATGTCATGGTGACATAGATTCTAAAATAACTAGGAAGTAGCTATGGTTTATGCAATTGCTATTTTTATTAGATTAACCTATCAATGTTTAGATTAACCATTAAGTCTTTATTTCTTCCTAGTAACCCTTGATGATCTTTCAGTTCGTCCTTCTTACTGCTGATCATACACTTCTCTTTTTTTCCTTCCACCTTTCCCAGTATTAGAGCTTCTCCAAACAGCTGATATTTGCATAATATATAATTTGAAGCTTTGATATTATACATGTCAACTTGCAAAATGCAGTAATCCTCCTTTCATTATATAGGTAAGTACTACACCATCTATCTAGTGAGACTTTTTATGATAGCCATAATTTTTGCCTGCTATTTATGCATCTTGATGATGTTATCATTTTGCTTTATTTTTATTCATTCATTTTGATGTTTCATCACTGTGTTATCATTTTGCTTTATTTTTCAGAAAAATTGCCTGCTCTTACTTTGGAACCTACATTTGTTTTTTGTTTTTTTTATTCTCTGACTGTAAATAAACTTCAGTCAATCAATCACCATGGAAATAACCAGCTCTTCTGTAACCCTGCATGTCCACCTTGTGCTAATCAGAATCACTTGTCATTTAATGAACTGCTAGATCCATCTGCTTTCTATCTCTGCTCTCTATTAATGGGCCAACTGGAAACAGCTGCCACTAATCATAAAGATCTCACCATCTACACAACAGTGTTTGCTTCCGTGTGATGGGGGCATCCACATTGTAGTCTGTCAAGTGGTAGCTTGCGGGGAGTTGTAGCTTAGCAATTGGCAAAGCTTGGAAATCATGCTTTCTCATTAGTTTAGCATACCCAGTATGCTTTGATAGAGGCTTATTTAAACAGCTGAGTTGTACATTTTGCCAATTTTGTCCCAGTTTCTGTGCATCAAACAGAGATCGGAGCAATGGGGGCTGAAAACCAGCATCATGGCTAAAGGGACTCATGGCTTAAAGGTCAACTGCTTTAGAATTATAGTTCTGGCACTAAAACCCAAGCAGGGAATAACAAGTGACTTTAATTAAAATAGTAATATTTAAGGTCCTGGAAGAGTTGGGTGTTTGTCTCCAAAAAGAAATTTCCAGGTTTGGCGTTTTTACTGCTCCTGCCTGCTTTTTCCATTACTGTTCAGAAAAAGTCAAACTTATGTATGAGGAGTTAAATGTATGTAGCAGCAATGTGTTAAGAGGTCACACCTGCATTTTGTGATCTGGGCAGACGTGAAGGCAGTGGTGGGATTCAAGGAATTTAACAACCGGTTCTTTGCCCTAATGATTTCTTCCAACAAGCAGTTTGCAAAATTGCTCAGAAAGTTAACAACCAGTTCTCCCGAATTGGTGCGAACTGGCTGAATCCCACCACTGTGTGAAGGTAAAGAAAATGGACATACATGGTTCCACCATCTTGCAACAATAAAGGAATCTGTTCAAGAAGACTTCAACCCCAAGAGTGTACTTCAATTCCACTGGTTTCTGAAGGGCTCCTTGGAGTTGGAAGCATTATTACTTAATAGCAACTTAAAGACAAACCATGTTAGCATTTTTTGACATTGAAATGGTAGTCTTTCAAGCTCTTTCAAGCCTTTCACCAGGCTGATTCCAGCATCAGGACTTTGCAAATTATCCCCAAAAGAGGGGGTGGGGGGAAAAGGACAAACAAACTTTTCTTCAATCTCTTGGATAGCCTGTACATAAATCAGATTAGCCCAATGTTTCTCAAATATAATCAAGGTATTATCAAAGCATGCCTAATTCCAAGTGCACATCTGGGACTCCATGGTTGGTGTCTTCCAGCCCCACATAGGACTTCTATGCAACTCATTTGTCTGACACACTCCCTCTCCATGACATGCAAGGGAGGACTGGGTGTCATGTCCAAAAGACACTGGAGGATCCTAGCCAGGATAACATCAACAGGTAGAGTACAGGAAGGGAAACAAACCTTGGTGAGCCAACCATTGACACCAAATTTGGTGTTCTGACCTAGGCTTCCCAAGAGCATGAAGCAGACTTCTTGTCCCTTAATAAATAAAAATAAATAAAAAACCCTTTTTATTAAGTTACTGTGAATTCCTCTCATTCACATCCAGCAAAGTTTTTCAATGGAGAATTTACAGTCACAGACCTTCTCTGGATTGGAGAGCTGCCAGGCTGATATCTTCCAACTGCAATGCTGAACAAGAAAGTACTTGGCAAGGAGTCTCTGAGAGTCATGAACCAATTAAGCAAACTAATTGTCTCCTGCAAACTCCCCTCCCCTTTCCCTCCTCTTTTATTCCCTCTGGGAGGGGCCCTTCATCATCCACCTGTGGCTTTACTCCCAAGTCGACCCTTGTTCTTTAGCTGTTCCCTTCATCTGGCAATTCTGCACATGCTCACACTGGGAACAGGCTCCAGCTGTTCTTCTGCCCCACTGATGTCTGACTCGAAGGCAGCTGACAACTGTGAGACGGCCGTGGCCCCCTCTCTGCCTCCGACGCAGAGCACCCATCAGAGCCTTCCACAGACTCCAGGACTGGTCCATGTTCCTCCCCAACCTCCTCACTGTCTGAGTCTGCCACCAGCTCCGCTCAGCATGCAGCTCTGAAAGGCAGACATTTGATCCTGAAGCAACTAGACATTGTAGGGCAATTGACCAAGGCAACGTTCTGTAAAATTGAAGCTATGGCACATGATCAGGATTAAATCAACTCCCCTTCCAGGTGGGAGGAGGGGGCTAATTTCATCCTATGCAAGATGAGGTCAGTTGAGGGCCAAATTTAACATTTTAATGAAGTCAGGCTTCAAAACCCAAGAAACACTGAGATTCTTCCAAGAAGATTTCTTTATTGTTCATCACCTATAGGCAGAAATCTTAAAATTAAAACAGAATAATAAGCAGAGTTGGAGGGGACCTCCACTCCACTATTCAAGTCCTGCTTGACAAAATGGCACAGCAGCCAAAGACAGATGCACATTCCACGCTTATCTTTCTCAGGGCTGTATCCCAGGGTTACCCACAGCAGCCGGAGGGGAGTGACTGTTGTGAATGTGATTGATGACACACCCTGGGGGGAGGGGGGAAACAGGGTTATAAATGGGGGCGTAAATTATGTATGGTCAGAGTTGGCTTCACTTGGGAACGTGCCGACATGAAGCTCCTAATAAATAACTGGATTTCTTTTGAAGCTTGGCTCGAAGCTCATGATTTAATTAGGGCATCCATCAGAACCCTGACACAGGAAACCCTATACTATTTCAGACAAATGGTTGTCCAATTTTTTCTTTAAAAGCTCCAGTGTTGGAGCACCTATAATTTCTGGAGGCAAGCGGTTCCACTGATTGATTTTTCAGGAACTGTCAGGAAATTTCTCTTTAGTTCTAAGGTTGCTTCTCTCCTTGATGAGTTTCCATCCATTGCTTCTTGTTTTGCCTTCAGGTGCTTTAGAAAATAGGTTGACTATTTGCACATAAAACATATACTCTGGAACTATTAGGGAGAACCCATCTTCACCCACTTTCTCTCACACAAACTATCTAATTTGTATTGTCTCTTGGGAAATCTGGACAACATTCATCAGAAATGATGGGCTAATGGGGCAATTCACCCTATTTTGGCACTCTCACAGTACCACTTCCTTCATTCAGTAAAAGGTATGCTGGGAACAATGTCCAAGTGAAACAAAACAGGAGGCATTAAAAAAATGTCCTCGGTTTACCACCCCAAATTTCCATTGCTAAGCGAAACAGTTAAGTGAGCTTTGCTCCATTTTACCACTGAACAGTTGTTAAGCAAATCAATGCAGTTGTTAAGTTAGGAACACAGTATGTTAAGCGAATCTTGCTTCCTTGTTGACTTTGCTTGTCAGAAGGTCTCATATGGTGATCACATAACCCTGGGACACTGCAACCATCATAAATACATGCCAATGGTCAAGGGCTCCAATTTGGAGCTAGCATGGAGATGCTGCAACAGCCATAAGGGTGAAAACAGTCATAAATCACTTTCATCGGTACTGTTGTAATTTTGATCACTAATGGTTGTAAGTCGGGAATATCTATAAGGAGGTCCAATGCACTGTTCCTTCCAGGTCTGCTTATGAAAAGTCCTATTAAAATTATCCTTAAGAGAAAGTGATTTCCCCCCTTTACATGAAGGGGCCAAATGAGGCAATTTATCATTTCTGACAGAAGCCACATGAGGTCCGGTTCCATCTTAACAACCTAGAAATAAGAAGAAATTTCCTAGCAGTGAGAACAATCAACCAATGGAACATCTGGCCTTCAGAGATTGTGGGTGCTTCATCACTGGAGTTTTTTAAGAAGAGACTGGACAGCCATTTGTCCAGAATAATATAGGGTCCCCTGCTTGAGATCCTATAAAAGACCTCCAAGGTCCCTTCCAGCACTATTCTAATTGAAACTAATCAAGGAAGGAAGCAACCTAGAACTAAGGAGAAACTTCCTAACACTGAGAACAATCAACCAGTGGAACAGCTTGCCTCCAGAAGTTGTGGGTGCTCCATCACTGGAGGTTTTCAAGAAGAGACTGGACAGCCACCAGTCTGAAATGGTACAAGGTCTCCTGCTTGAGCAGGGGGTTGGACTAGAAGACCTCCAAGGTCCCTTCAGATTCTGTTATTCTGCCTACAAAGCTCAGAAACTGATCAGTGGAAACCTGAAACACGGGAAGGAGAAGAAAGTGCTTCTGTCCTCCTGGTTAAAACTGCAGGCCTGTGTTTTCCCCCTACGAGCTAAATTAATGGAGTGGAAAAGAAGAAGGATGGCAACTGTTCCAATGCCAGTCAACCTATTTATAACCACACATAGTAAGGATATAATTAGTAAGGCTACAATCTGAATAGTGCTATGTAAACCTGCAAGTGTTAGAGGGGAAATAAAACATCCTAAAAAAAATAATAATAAAGGCATGGCATCAGAAAAAAACCCTTATAAGTTAACTGGGATCTAAAAATAGCTTGCATTTGCATATGATCCAGGAAGCCAGCCTTCATAGATTTCCTTTGCAGGAAGCCTCCCAGCTAGACGTATGTTTCGGATGCTGTCCCCAGTTTGCAAAACAAACCCAGGTTAGCAATCCTTGAAGTCTTACAAAGGCTGCAAGAAGACGATGCTACAACACTTCGTTTGCTCTGGATAGTTGCACGGAGCCTACCAACCTTCATAACGGTTAGAAAAAGTGCCTGTGACTCAGTGGTGGTATTCAACTGGTTTGGACCAGTTCAGGCAAACCGGTAGTGGCGACCTGCCCCCGGGACTATGCCGCCCTATTTAGCGATGTTCTCTAAGCCACGCGCATGCGTGCAAGCCACACGCACTCACATTTTCGGTGCACGGCAAACCAGTTGTAAAATTATATGAAACCCACCTCTGCCTTGACTCCTGGTAATTTCATGTTTCTATCCATGCTTTTTTCTTAGCAAAAATACAGAAGCGTTTTCTTCCAGAAAGAGCTTTCAACTACAGTCTAGCTGACAGCTCTGACAATTCTTGGTGAATTTGCCATCTTGCACTAATCAGGCCTGACTCTGCTTAACTTCTGAACCTAGGCAAGATCAGCCATTTGACCCTTCAACCTGACGATACTAAAAAGAGGGGAGCATTCCTAGCAAGCTGCTTTACACCATTGGTCGTTCTAGCTCTCTATAGTGAGGCAGGATGATAGGAGCTGTGCCCAGCCTTAGCTGAAGACTGAATCTGGCATTCTTGAATAAGCCTATGTGTGTATGCATATTCTCTGCCTCTAAACTTCATGCCTTCTCTCTATCACAACGTGATTTGCATTTTTTAGTTGGATTAAATGCTGTGGCACAAGTATAATTTAGCTTCGGTTCTCATTTCAGCAGGGAGAAATATTTGAGTTTTTCGATCTTCTGAAAAAAACTATCCCACACGTGGATTTTCTCTATAGATGTTATTCATCCATCTATTTCTTCCTTTTCTGCAATTTGTCTGGTTTTACTTAAGTTGCGTGTCACGGTTACTGCGATGCTTTTGTGAAGACTTATTTCCTATGCCATGTTGTTGCTTATTATTTATAGAATGCCTGCCTGCTTAGGTGCTGTATTTGAATTGCAAGATTCCTGAAGATTTGGGTGAAAATAATTACTGAATATTTGGGGGTGGGGGAGTGAGTCAGTTTGAAAACACTAGGATGGATCTGAGTATTCAAGACACATTTTCACTTAGATTGGGAAATTCCCAATCAGGCAAGGAGAAGAGATCAAGCAGGGAGTTAGACTTGAGTCCTCATACAGCTGTAATAAACTTAGACACAACATCTCTTACACAGAGATGTTTCATGAAAGCTTATCTGGTTGTTTCCAAGTGAATGTGACAAGTCTGTGGAGATTCTTGTATTATAGGTAGCATGCAATCGAGTACAGGTACTCCTCTATTGTCCACAATTGAGTCCAAAATTCCAGTTGTTAAATGAGACATTTGCTAAGTGGGTTTTGCCCAATTTTGGCAGCTGCTGCACACTGCTGGCTCATATTTAAATGGTTGTCCACTAGGACTCCAAGATCCCTCTCACAGTTACTACTATTGAGTGAGGTATACTGTACCTGTGCATTTTGTTTTTCTTGCCTAAATGTAGAACCTTACTTCAAAAGTCATCATGGTTGTGGTAAAGTCTGAGAAGATAACCTTGGAAAGACACTTCTCTAAACAGTTCCCCTTGGCATCACGAGCACATAAAATAGAGCCAACTTACACAACCAAAATAATTACCATGAAGGCTAATCATATCATAAGAGAGTGGAGGGCTGACCCTAATGAGAATAAAGGAAATAAAAAAATTATCCGGTTCAGTAAGATTGTTAAAAGGTTTGTTCCCTGAAACTTTTTTTTTAAAATTGCTATCAAGCTTCTTATGTGAGCTGAAATCAGCAAGAACAGCTAAAGTGTTATGATTGGAAATTAGAATTAATGTGTAGTTTCTCCTTTCAGAGTGCATAAAAGTTTTTCTTTCCATAGTTCTTTTGGTCTCCCTTTACATAACAAAGCTTCAAACTATTTTTATATAATACCAAGAAGTGAACTTTGGCTTGGTTAATATGAGTTCTGGATTGAACTAAGCAGATAATTCATTATGTCTGGTTATTCTGGATAGGTGACTAAGCAGAATATGGAGGAAACATATACAGAAAGGGTGATCCTGCCAACTGGATTTAGCAGAACTAGCAGTAACTTAATATTCTGCAGACTTTCATTTCAGTGGTGGGATTCAAGCAATTTCACAACTGGTTCTCTGCCCTAATAATTTCTTCCAACAACCAGTTCACCAAACTGCTCAGAAAGTTAACAATCGGTTCTCCCGAAGTGGTGCGAACTGGCTGAATCCCACCACTGGGCCATTTGCATATCTTCCATGAATAAACCAGCTGGCAATGCAGCTGTTGAAGAAATCCTTTCCTGGATCTCAAGACCTTCATCCACTTTGGCCACAATGGTAGCCATGAGTACCATTTAGACCATAGTTAACATAACCCCTGATTAGTGGTTTCCTTTGCCTCCTTTCCCCTCCCACCATGCCGTGACGTGCAAGAGTCAATCACATTCCTCTATTATGGGCCTATCTTTTCAGGACTATAAAAAAATCAACAAGAAGCATTTCTTCCTATCATTTGGGCTATGAGGGGAAATTGACAGAAATCTGGTCAATTTCACCATTTAATAATTGACCAAATTTTTTTTACAGAAATATCTGTAATGGAATTTGTACTTCTAATCCTGTCATCTCTGTACATCTTTGACTTTTAACTTTACATGAAGTATGTCTGTTCTAAAAACAGTTATGAACAGTCAACATTATAGTCCTGTAACAGAATTTCTGGCACCAACACAAAACACAATTCTGGCAGATCTCTTCTGGCGATTTCCCTCTTCCTATTTCCAGAGGCTTCTTAAATATTTACTGTCAAATTTATACCCCCATGCTCTTGGCAAGTCAGACCTGGTTTGCTGTACAACAATAAACAGCACTAAAGAATACCATGCAAGACAGCATAAATAAAACAATAAATAGTACCAGTGAAAACAAATACAAAATCCAACGCAGCAATCATACAGTATCAAAGGAAAATATGCAAGATTAAGAATAGAACCCACTGATGCATGTTAAAACTTTAGAGTTCCTTCAAAAGTAAAGAGGAAAACTGCATCTCTTTCTGGTTGGCCAACCCAACTTTACTTGGTGGAGCGGGTCAACTGTCCCCACGTGTTCCTGAGTCAAGAGATCCTACCCCACCTCACTCCAGCCAGTTGAAGAAGTAAATTTCTCTCCTCTTTTATTTTCTGTTCTGAAATATGAAAGACCAGAAGGATGGAAGATGAACAGGCTATACAGGTAGGTCCTGCAAGTACTTCGATCCCATTCTTCCATTCCAAAACTCTAGGAGACCTATGCTCAGCTCATATGCACCACATTGGCTGTATTCACACAAATGTCAAGGTGACACTGTGAGATCCTATCAAGTCCACTCCTTTATTTGCTTACACTTAATAGACAGAATCTTGCCAGACTAAAGCAATAACCTTCTAATCTACTAGATGTATCTTGAGACATTCTCAAGATACATCTTGAGTAGGGGTATCAAACTCGCGGCCTGAAGGCCAGATGCGTCACGTGCTGGCCCCACCCCCGCCCAGTTTAGCGAAGGGGAAAAAAGTCCTGATACGTCATGTGACGACGCTATGACAATGTGAGTTTGACACCCCTGTCAAACTCAGGCTACCCTGAACTTCTTCCTTCCTCCTCTAGCTTGAAGTTGTGTAGTCTCTTAATCTTGGCCCCTCTCTGGAAAAACTGTGTTGCCACAACTCCCCGCTCTTCTCCTGCAGCTGCACATTCCATCATAACTGTACTGATAATCTTGTTACTGAATGCACCCACGTTTCATGTGCTAGATTAGATACTAACCAAATTGTGATGGGTTTGCACAATGTGCTGAACCATAAAGACCAACCAAGCTTAACGTGAATGAATCCAAGCCATCCACTAACTTGGTTAAGCACACCGTGTGAGTTTGGAATAGTTTATAATAAGTATTATGAGACGGTTTTATTGTTTTCCAGTTTTGTGGCTAGGAACGGTAAACTGCCAGAATGTGCAATTGTAATATATAAGGAATGGAAAATCATAAAAATGCTGTGTATTTTGTATGGTGGACAAATAACAGCAATGATGTAGTTCTTTGGTTTGGAGTGACTTAGCACTTTTCTGGATTTTTGTTCCAAAGATGTAAAAACCATCCTCCCTCTGTTAAGTATCTAAACTACATCTCTAAACTTACAAAAGTCAGAAAACATCCATGTATGTATAACATTGTTTGCATATTTATTAGCATGGCACATTCAAAGCCATTAGTATTTTTAATCTCAAAAAAAAAAAAAAAGATTTACTATCATTGAATGGAGCTAGGAAACTAGCAAATTGGCCTTTTTATCCATTTCTGTGGTGTCCTTTTTACTGCTCCCTAATGATGTAGGCAATTCAGAATTTATAAAGTATATGAATATGCATGAATAAGCTTTAGCAATGGTTCATTCACCCTAATCAGATGTTTTAAATCTCTCTCCCTCTTTCCATTTTTGGTTTTTTTTTATGCTTTCAAGCAGTTTAGGGAAGCTAAAACACTGCATTTCTAGAGTCCTAAAACAAAATCATCACTAAACAGTCGGTTTTTTGTGTTGTATTGTATCATGATGCTTCCATTTCTTTTGCTGACCCGGGTGGACAAGGGGAGAAAACAGAATGGTCCAGGATCTAAATTTATAAATCACCTGACAAGTATTTATTTGTAATTTATTTTTTTAAGAGCAGATATTTTGACTTAGTAGTGACCTATGTCCCAGGTTATCTATTTCCATGGAATGGTAGGGCCCAGGGGTAAAATCCAGCAGGTTCTGACAGGTTCTGGAGAACCGGTAGCGGAAATTTTGAGCAGTTTGGAGAACCGGTAGTGGAAATTTTGAGTAGTTCAGAGAACCGGCAAATGCCACCTTTGGCTGGCCCCAGAGTGGGGTGGGAATGGAGATTTTGCAGTATCCTTCCCCTGGAATGGGGTGGAAATGGAGATTTTGCAGTATCTTTCCCCTGCCACGCCCAAGCCATGCTCACCAAACCACGCCCACAGAACCGGTTGTAAAAAAAATTGGATTTCACCACTGGTAGGGCCTTATTTCCAATGCCACCTTTCCCATAAGTTAGATGTCAACATTCACTGTCTGAGCCATCTTGTGACATATTGTGTCACAACCTATTTCAAAGCCAAGCTTCTAGTTTGTGTAGATCTTTGAATTCCAAGGGAAGATGAGACTTCAGGGTTCACAGAGACCCAAATGTGTCCCCTTTTTTGCCATTCCTTTAATCAGGCCAATTTTTTGGTAGGAACACATCTCATATTCTGCACGGCTATTTTATTTATACATTTACTTTACACCCACTATGTTTATGCAATTTTTTTTAAAAGTAAAAACTGAAGCTATCTTTAAACTTGGGTGAAAAGAAAAGCAGTACTGAAACACTAGCCCGTTTTTAACTACATTAAACCATTTTCCAGAGTGTATTTTATGTGTATATATACATTTGTGAAAATAATCAAGCAAGAATGCCAAAATAAAAAAAGTATTTTAGAATAAACGGCAAATCCATTTGTAGATCCTCTAGAATTAGATCGAGGTTTACATAAAAAAGGCTAGAATCGTGATGGCGAACCTTTGGCACGCGTGCCAGAGATGGCATGCAGAGCCCCCTCTCTGTGGGCACGTGTGCCATTGCCAGCTGCTCTTCTGGTTTCCAGCATGCATTCCGGCCAGCTGGTCTTTGCGGGCACCGGAGCACCGGAAAACAGCCCAAAACTGGGCATTTTCAGGCCATTTTCCAGGCCGTTTTTTGGGGCATTTTCAGGCCTTTTTTAGGGCCCGAAAAATGGCCTGAATATGGACCTGAAAACAGCCCAAAAAACACCCTGAAAAACAGCCAAAAAACAGACATGTGCGTGCCGGCCAGCTGGGCTTCGGCTTTCCGGTGCTCCGGTGCGCATGCATGCATGTGCGTTCCGGTTTGGGTACTCAGTGCTGAAAAGGCTCGCTTCGCTCCCGTGCGCACTCTTCTGCACATGCGCAGAAGCATTCTGATGACATCAGGGTCAGTGGGCAGAGCCTCCCTCCGGTTTTACTATCAGTTCTATAGAACCGGGCCGAACCGGGGGGCAACCCACCACTGCATCACTGGGCTAGAAGGTCTGGTGGGCGATTGGCAGCTGTGGTGAATTTAGCAACTCAGTGGAAATATCCAGTAAGAGAAGGATGGATTCTTCTTCTGAGCTGGCTTGTGAATAGTTTAGGAAAGACAATTAAGCTGGTGAGCTAAGAGTACAGGTAGTCCTCAGTTTACGACAGTTGAGGCCAAAATTCCTGTTGTTAAGCGAGATATTTGTTAAGTGAGCTGATAAATTAATAACCCTGATGGTTAAGTGAATCTGGTTTCTCTGCTGACTTGGCTTGTCAGAAGGTCACAAAAAGGGATCACATGACCTCGGGATACAACAACAGTCATACATATGAACCAGATGCCAAGCGTCTGAATTTTGATCACATGATTTTGGGGATGCTAAAAAAGTTGTAACTGTGAAAAAGGGTCATCAGTCATTTTTTTCAGGGCCGTTGTAATTTGAACAGTCACTAAATGAACTGTTGTTAAGTCGAGGACTACCTCTCCAAGAAGGTCTGCAGCTCATCAATGTACTTTTAAAAATGATCTCAATATGAATTGCACCAAATGCTTGATGTGCCAAATCAGGGGTGGGTTCTACTTACCTTTACTACCGGTTCGCAACTGGAGCATATTGGGTAGAATAAGGAGGGTGTCAACTTGCAAAGCTTTCAAGTTGCCATGAGCAGGAGGGAGGGAGAACTGATAGAGCTGATTGATTTCCCTAACTGAGATGCATTCCATACATTCTTCCTGACCGCAATCAGAAGGAGGGTGTTGGATTTCACAGCCAGCCAAAGTGGTTAATTGGAGAATGTGATTTATGACATGGCCAGAGAGGAGGGGAGAGACAGGGTCATAGGGGAACGTAAATCTACGTGGGATAGTTCTAACTATCCGAATAGCCGAAATAGTGCTCCTAATAAATGACTGTATTTCTTTTGAAGTTCGGCTCATGGCTCATGAATTAATTAGGGCATCTTTCGGAAACTTCACAGAGGGATTTCTTTGGCTGAGGTGCATAGAAGCACACTACCAAACTTAATACAAGGTAGTCCTCAACTTACGACCTCAACGGAGCCCCAAATTTCCCTGTTGCTAAGTGAGACAGTTGTTAAGTGAGTTTTGCCCCATTCTACGACCTTTCTTGTTATAATTGTTAAGCGAATCACTGCCATCGTTAAGTTAGTAACAAGGTCATTAAATGAATCTGGCTTCCCCATTGACATTGTTTGTCAGAAGGTCACAAAAGGGGATCACATAAACCCGGGACACTGTAACGGTCACGAATATGAGTCAAGATGCGGCTGAATTTTGATCATATGACCAGGGGGATGCCACAACGGTCGTAAGTATGAAAAGCGGTCGTAAATGTGAAAAGCGGTCGTAAGTCACATTTCAGTGCCTGGTCACTAAATGAACAGATGTAAGTCAAGGACTATCTGTATGTATTCTCAGATGCAAAGAACTTTCTCACCCAATTGCTGAAATAGAAAGACATAGAAGTATGAAAAATTAAAGCTTTATCAATACATTTACTTCATAAATCTCCCATTTGGCACAGAATGCATGTTACACCTGCATTCTCTGTTCCTAGCTAAAGTTGGAAAACGGGTCTCCATGGGGGGAAAAAAATATCCTTTTTTTATATTCACAAAATATAAAAAAGGATATTGACAAAATCCAATTGTTTCACCACAAGGACAAAAGGAGTGTCACCAGCTCCATTCCCTACATATAGGTACATCACCTCACAAGATATATTTACTTATTTATTTATATTTCATTTCAGTTTACTTTATTGATTAGCCCTTGGGCCATATCAAAGTGCAGAGTTCCAGACACAAATTATGACTAAAATCTGATTAAAAAACCAATTTAAAATGAAATTGGAATAAAATATGATTTAAAATGAAATTGGAATAAAATACAATAATTTTAATATATAGATAAATTAAAAAATGATAAAATTATATTTCGGTATCACCCCTACAATCTACTACTTATATTTCACATTTCCAGACTGGCCATCTCCCTCTGGAAGGGGGTATATTCAAAATGGTTGGAGCTCCCACTGTGATAGGAAGGCATTTATTTTTGTCACTTCCTGTCCACCCTCAGTCTCTATTATTCTTCTACTGATCCATCTCTTGATGCCCTATGGATACCAGCCTGTAATTTATAAAATAGGCACTAAGTGGTTTTTGAAGTGGCTTTTCTTCTCACTGTGTCATCTGCTGAAATTAGAGCTAATCAGCAAAGAATGCACGCTGCCGTAAAATTATAGGCAGAAGGGGACGGGAGGGAAGTATCATTACTCATTAACAAAGAAAGGTTATTGGCACAGGGGAAGTTATCAAAAGAAGGTGAAATTGGTAATATTTTCCTCCACTAATAGTAAGGACAGCTATGTTACAAATGATGGTTATAATAACACACTCAGCACTGTCCTATTCAGAAATGACATTTTTCTATGAATATATAAATAAGAGATGGGACTGCTCAATTCTTCATTTCAGTAGGAGAGAGAGGAAAAAATCATTATTCGGTCATGCTTTCAAAATAGGAGTGCATGTGTCTCATCCTTTTTTACAAGCTGAGTTTGGGCCTAGAGCTCTGTGCATCTGCCTACTACAGAGTGGGTAAAATAGTTTTTGCTTCTTGCGTTTCAGATTAAATGCATGTCGCATTTATCCAGAGGCCATCTGAGTTATAGAAAGGAAAAGGCATTTTTGTGATGTACAAAACAGTCCAGTCATTGTTTAAATCTTTGTTTAAAAAACTGCTTGGATGTTAGCAATAACACTTAGACTTATATCCTGCTTTACAGCCCTCTCTAAGCGATCTACAGAGTCAGCATCTTGCCCCCAACAATCTGGGTCCTCATTTTACCGACCTCGGAAGGATGGAATGCTAAGTCAACCTTGAGCTGGTCAGGATCGAACTCCTGGCAGTGAGGAGAGTTAGTCTGCAATACCACAATGTTGCCACTGTGCCACAATGTTGTTGTTATAAATATCATTTCCAAGAACAGTCAGAAAAAAGAGAGAGAACGAGGAATAAGAGAGGCAAAAAAAGTAAAAGACTAATTTATAAACATTGTCATATTGGATAGATTAAATAAAACAATTAAATAAATGACACACACACATATGAATCACTTTGGAATATATCAATTTAATCTAAAAATACTATTAAAACCAAACAATATAAAAACTAATGACAATAGATATATATGTGTCCCTATACTAATCACAGTAATAAACCAAAAGACAAGGTAAAACATTGCAATAATTTCATTCTGGTCTAAAAATATTATCCTTAATTAACAAATTGTAACAAACTTGAATTGTATTACTCTACGTACCAAAGAAACTCAAATTCTGGATGTGGTAGAACTCTGTGTACTCAACTGTAGCTTTGAGATGGTTTGAATGCTAAATTAAATTCAGTATCTGATTTCTTTTTCAGACATGAAGCTAATTCTGACACTGAAGCACAATTCCATCATTTAATTAGTCATTTTTTCTACAGAAGGGATTGTGTGTTATTCCCATTGAGAATCACAAAATATCTTAGCAGCTGTTACCATGTATGATAACAAATTCGATACAAAAGATGCATCAATAATTGACACACAAAGAGCCATGGAAAGATACACGCTTGTCATCACAAGATAAGATAGAAAGACCTGCACGTGGATTAGAGAACAAATGAAAATACAGGATGCCATCATGAGAGTAAAAGGATGGAAATGGAAACGGGCCGGTCACAGAGCAAGAAGAACTGATGGCAGGTGGAATCAAAGCAGTCATAGAATGGATCCCACTTGATCAACAGCATCCACGAAAGAAACCTAAAACAAGATGGATGGACGACATCAGCAAGTATGATGGGCCCAACTGGTCAAAGGAAGCTCAGGGCTGTATGGGTTGGAAACATGCAGAAGAGGCCTTCATCCTGCAGTGGATAGACAATGACTAGAACGATGATGACCATTAAGGAGACGGGTTCGGTACTCAGAGTCTGTTAGAGAAAATTTATTTCTCTATAGCTGTGCCTATTAATGGCTTTTGGAATGGACAGATACATAAGCCAATCAGAGGACAGCTAATATGTTTGAATCTCCAGGGTTCTACCCTAACTGTCATAGTTAGCAGTATAAAAGGAGATTCTTGTCAGAAACTCTTTTGCTCTTCGATCTTCACTCGTCTTAGCTATTTGATCTTAGGTCTTAGCTCTTAACTCTTCTAGGATCTTCCATTAAACAACTGTGAGCAGTTTGGAAGTCTGTTAGATGAGCAGTTCTGGTGGTTTATAATAATATTTCTTCTGAGGAAGAATAGTCATAGATAACATAGTTTAGAGAGAATAGATATTGATATATAGCTGACAGGATAATTAATCATAGTAACTAAGTGCTGTTTATTAATTGTATAGATATTGTTATGTTTTTATTATGTAAATAAAAACATTTACTGTTAAATGATTTAAAGGCTCATTTGTTAAAGTAGAAATTCACAGAGACAAAGGTTCATGGTTCATTGATTTTATTAACCTCCACAACAGAGTCCAACGAGAAAGATAATATTTTTCTTTGGTAATATTGTACTACTAACTAGAGCATACAAAACATTTGCTAGACCAATTCTCAAATACAGCTCATCTGTCTGGAACCCACACTGCATATCAGACATAAATACAATTGAGAGAGTCCAGAGATATTTTACAAGAAGAGGCCTCCATTCCTCTACCTGCAATAAAATACCTTATGCCACCAGACTTCAAATTTTGGGCTTAGACAACTTAGAACTACGCTGACTTCGGTGTGACCTAAGCGTAGTACATAAAATTATCTGCCACAATGTCCTACCTGTCAATGACTACTTCAGCTTCAACCACAACAATACAAGAGCAAATAATAGATACAAACTCAAGGTAAACTGCTC
Source organism: Pituophis catenifer annectens (assembly GCF_029215685.1). NCBI lineage: Eukaryota > Metazoa > Chordata > Lepidosauria > Squamata > Colubridae > Pituophis > Pituophis catenifer. Next base: position 87,374,483 of record NW_027256886.1, on the reverse strand, counting down.
CAGACTCGATTGCAGAAAATATGACTTCAGTAACAGAGTGGTCAATGCCTGTAATGCTCTACCTGACTCTGTAGTTTCTTCCCCAAACCCCCAAAACTTTAATCTTAAACTGTCGACCTCACCCCATTCCTAAGAGGTCTGTAAGGGGCGTAAGTGCACCAACGTTCCTATCGTCCCTGTCCTAATATTCCTTTTTATTTTTTAGTCTTACTCTTCTCAAGTATTCAAATTATGTTTATACTTTTACCTGTTATCTTATATATGCTTGTCAAATAAAATAAAGAGCTAAAAAGTAAGTGAGGCACAGATACAACCTTCTTCAATATAGTGAAACTAACACTGTGAAAATTAACTGTCGCAATGACTGTCAATATTTTATTATTCTGACTGCAATTGCTTTAAGAAAAGTTGGACATTTGATCTAACCATTTGGAAACAAAGTGCTTGTTTCCTGATTCTCATCTGAAAACAACCAGGGTCAAACTTTCCTTACCACCGAGGAGTTGCCACTGAGACCACTAGCACTTTTTAATCATCAAAACTGCAAGAAAATCAACTTTGTTTAGACTGCAGCTTTGGACTGATGGAAAGCAGCAACACATACAATGAAACCAGATTGAAAGAGATATTGGGTGGTGTGTTTTTTTTTTTCCCCAGTCGGAAAAAGGAGAAATGTAAATCTAAGGAATCAATCAATCACAGAAAAAGAAGGAAAACATGATTACAACATGTGACTCAGTTACGATGTCATGAAATCGCCAAACCGATGGAAATCATTCCACTCCCTTAAAACTATATCCCAACTCTGCTCGTCATGAAAAGGAGCAAGGCACGCCTTCAGAAAGTCTTTTGGTATGAAATTTGGTTTAATGCTTCATGTCCAATCATGTTTATGTACACGATTCCGGTTTCCTTTTATAGAAAATAGTGGTATACAATTTCTTACTTTTAATTACCGTTATTTTTACGCTTGTCATAGCGTTCGAAGTTACAACAGCACTAAAAAAACATTAATTAGGACCACTTTCCACACTGCACCGTCCCCTTGGTCACGTGATCAAAATTACAGTTAGCAACTGACTCACACTTATGACGGTTGTTTCAGTGTACCACCAGGGCCGCTTTGAAAGAAGCGGTTGTGAGGCCCCTCCTCAAGAAGCCCTCTCTGGATCCGGCTGTTTTGGCTAACTATCGTCCAGTCTCCAACCTTCGCTTTGTTGCGAAGGTTGTTGAGAGTGTGGTAGCACAACAGCTTCCCCGGTACCTGGATGAAACTGTCTATCTAGACCCGCTCCAGTCCGGCTTCCGACCTGGGCACAGCACGGAAACGGCATTGGTCGCGTTGGTGGATGATCTCTGGAGGGCTCGGGATAGGGGTTGCTCCTCTATCCTGGTCCTATTAGACCTCTCAGTGGCTTTTGATACCATCGACCATGGTATCATGTTGCACCGGTTGGCGGGGTTGGGGTGGGGGCACCGTTCTGCGGTGGTTCTCCTCCTACCTCTCTGACCGGTCGCAATCTGTGTTGACGGGGGGGCAGCAGTCGACCCCGAGGCACCTTGCTTGTGGGGTGCCACAAGGGTCGGTCCTCTCGCCCCTTCTGTTCAACATTTATGTAAAGCCGCTGGGTGAGATCATCCGTGGCTTTGGGGTGGAGTTCCATCAGTACGCTGATGACACCCAGCTGTACATCTCCACCCCAGGCCACCCCAACGATGCCCTTGAAGTGATGTCCCAGTGCCTGGAGGCCGTGCGGGCCTGGATGGGGAGAAACAGGCTCCGACTCAACCCCTCCAAGACCGAGTGGCTGTGGCTTCCAGCGTCCCGATATAGCCAGCTGACGCCATCGCTGGCTATTGGGGGCGAATCACTCGCCCCCACGGAGAGGGCTCGCAACTTGGGCGTCCTCCTGGACGCACGGCTGTCTCTAGAAGACCATTTGATGGCCGTGGCCAGGGGGGCTTTTTATCAGGTTCGCCTGATACGCCAATTGCGCCCCTTTCTAGATCGGGACTCTCTACGCACAGTCACTCAGGCACTAGTCACTTCCCGCCTGGACTACTGCAACGCTCTCTACATGGGGCTCCCCCTGAGGTGCACCCGGAGGCTCCAGCTGGTCCAGAATGCGGCCGCGCGGGGGATTATGGGGGCGACGAGGCGCTCCCATGTGACACCTCTCCTGCACGAGCTGCACTGGCTCCCGGTGGTCTTCCAGGTGCGCTTCAAGGTGTTGGTGACCACCTTTAAAGCGCTCCATGGCTTAGGGCCGGGGTACTTACGAGACCGCCTACTGCCACCAATAGCCTCCCACCGGCCAGTACGCTCGCACAGAGTGGGCCTCCTCAGGGTGCCGTCCGCCAGACAATGTCGGCTGGCGACCCCCAGGGGGAGAGCCTTCTCTGTGACGGCGCCCACCCTCTGGAATAACCTTCCCCCAGAGTTACGTATAATAACAGACCTCTGGATTTTTCGTCGGGCCCTGAAAACTTATTTATTTCAACTAGCTGGGCTGGCTTGAGCTAAATTTTAAATTGGTTTTAAATTGGGTTGTTTTAATTTACGGCCAGAATATCTAATTATTTTAATACTGTTTTTTAAATTTTGTATGCTTTGTTTTTACTTAGGCTGTGCACCGCCATGAGTCCTATTTGGAGAAGGGCGGTATAGAAATTTAAACAAACAAATAAATAAATAAATAAATGTGATTCCCCCTTTTGCAACCTTCTGACAAGCAAAGTCAATGGGGAAACCCGATTTGGTTAACAACCATGTTATTAATTTAAGAACTGCAGGGATTCACTTAACAACTGTGGCAAGAAAGGTTGTAAAATGGGGCAAAACTCACTTAGCAACAGCAATTTTGGGCTCAATTGTGGTCGTAAGTCAAGGAATACCTATATATATAAAAGATAGGGACGTTCCGGGTAGGCTACAAGAGGTCTGCAAAATGTTTTGATTCAGAAGTGCCCTTCTTTATCTCAAAATAGGGCACTGCAACTACCAATGCATAACTGGAATTGTTCCTATTTGCGGTCAGAATACTTCACTAAAGCTGAAATAGCATCAGAACCAGTGGTGAAATTCAATTTTTTTTTACTACCGGTTCTGTGGGCGTGGCCTGGTGGGCATGGTGTGGCTTGGTGGGTGTGGTAGGAGAAGGATACTGCAAAATCCCCATTCCCATCCCACTCAGTGGCCAGCCAGAGGTGGTATTTGCCGGTTCTCCAAACTGCTCAAAATTTCCACTACCGATTCTCCAGAACCTGCAAGATTTCACCCCTGATCAGAACACGTCTGTGTACAGTTCAAATGGACACATCTGGGTTAGAATATTTTGGTCTGAAATGTTTTTGGCCACATCTAGTCCAACTATTAAGAACATTCTCACACAATGTTACAGTTTTTCCCCTCTACAGTGATTCGACATTTATAGTATCATATAATCAATCAGGAAACAATATAATCCATAAAACTTTCAAGAACTTGCTCAGTTCTTGAAAGTCTCAGACGTCATAAGTCATTTAAACCAACGTATGTGCTTACTGTGCCCCACAAATCAGGCCTCCTTCCTAAGCTTTATAAAAAGAGTGAAAGGCCACTTTAAAACTTTATCATAAAGGCTATTTGTACAATATTCTCAGTGCCTTGAGCATTATTGACAGGACCTCAATCAATTCAATTCAATTTATTACAGTCACAGACCAGAGACCAGAACAAATAAAAACACTCAGTGAATATACAATTAAAAATTCTAGAATAAAATAATAAATAAGAGATAAAATCTATGATAAAATCCAGTCTGTCAATTATACATAGTCTAACTATACTAAAGAGCCTTCTGATGCGGGTGAAGGAGGAGAGTGCAAAAGTCGGCTTGAAACTCAACATTAAGAAAACTAAGATCATGGCTCCCGGCCTGCTCAATTCCTGGCAAATAGATGGGGAAGAAATGGAGGTAGTGACAGATTTTATTTTCCTGGGCTCCAAGAACACCATACATGTGGACTACAGCCAAGAAATTAAAAAAGCAGAGACATCACCCTAAACTTGCTCCTGGGGAGGAAAGCTATGGCAAAGTTAGACAGCATACTAAAAAGCAGAGACATCACCCTGCCAACAAAAGTGTGTATAGTCAAGGCTATGGTTTTCCCAGTTGCAATGTATGGCTGTGAAAGTTGTACTATAAGGAAGGCTGAGTGCCAAAGAATTGAGGCCTTTGAACTATGGTGCTGGAGAAGACTCCTGCGAGTCCCTTGGACTGCAAGGTGATCAAACCAGTCAGTCCTAGAGGAGATCAACCCTGACTGCTCTTTAGAAGGCCAGATCCTGAAGATGAAACTCAAATACTTTGGCCACCTAATGAGAAGGAAGGACTCACTGGAGAAGAGCCTAATGCTGGGAACCATTGAGGGCAAAAGAAGAAGGGGACGGAAGAGAATGATGTGGCTGGATGGTCAGTGAAGCAGTCCGCGTGAGCTTAAATGGTCTTCGGGGGATGGTAGAGGATAGGAAGGCCTGGAGGCAAGTTGTCCATGGGGTCACAATGGGTCGGACACAACTTCGCAACTAACAAGAACAACTATACTAAAATTACAATCCATAAACTGTGTGGCCCGTAGTCAGTTTAATACTAAAAGGGAAAGCAGTGCAAAAGGTTTGCCACATTTGTTATATAACATAACTATGGTGGATTAGACATGTTTCCAACGAATCCCCGGTGCTGCTGTGCAGAATCTACCACCTGTGTTGTGGTTAAGGACTGTTTGTCCTTAAGCAGCCACTGGAGATAAGCAATGTCAGAACAGCCAGGATACCTAGCAATTATTGGAAGGATATGTTTTTTTCGAATCTCTGTGTAAAAGGAACATCGAAGGAGTATGTGACCCATAGTCTCCACCTCTCCTGAGCTGCAGGAACAGAGTCTTTCAGTTAGGACAGGACCTTCTTTTTCCAGAATCATTGGTTCATATACTGAAGGTGATGAAAGCAAGACAGAGCACACCCAGTCTATCAGGTTTAATGTTGACATTGCTTGCACACTATTTCTGGGGAGAAGAGCGACACTCCTTCGCCTGACCCTGCTGATGGCTTCATTGCCAGGGCTTTGATCCCGTTGCAACTCTAGCGGTTAGCAATTTCTCAAGACTGCTTGGAACAGATTGGGAACGAGAGGATGTCCTTGCATTTCTGGTTCTCAAGGTTAAGAGAGGTGGTTGGACATCTCCCTTAAGGAGCTTAAGGAGCTTAAACTGCTGTAATTCCAAACTTCCCATGAATGCAATGCTGAGCTTACAGTACATTTCTTATGTAAAAACCTTTTCTAAGATGGACTCATTCCGGCATGTAAATATTGAACTTGTTAAGGTACACACAAGACTTGTAGTGTGCATTTTGTTCCTTACACTCCAGAAACCTCCCTATACATTCTGCAAACCCCTGTGTGCCACAAAGGTAAAGATAAATCATAAATCATTTAAAAAAAAAGTTTTAAAAATGGGCTACTTTTTAAGTCCCCTGGTCAAACTGGGAATAGGTTGTTTACTTCAAAGCAAAGGTTGTTTGAGAATGGAGCAAGCAAAGCTACAAAGGAATGGACATATCAAAAGACTTCCATGCCTTTTCACGCATTTAGATGTGGGTGATTTTCAGTAACAAACAAGAACTTCTCTCTGCTTGAAAATAGCTCTTGGACTTCTTGCCTGAACATCACAAAAAGGATCATCTTTACTGGAAGAGACGCAAGTCATCCTAGGACATTTCACCCAAACATTTCTTCTTATAATGCTGCTCTTTGTACCTGGCTGGTTCTGCAGAATGGAATTTTCCTGCAAGGAAGAAGATTTAGTTACCGGCCCACTGAGAAGACCGAATGATCTCACTATTTTTTTTTTAACCAAAATAAATTTCAAGGCAGTAAACAGCCTTTGAATTTGAGACACCTACAGAAACTGCCCATTTCCTGAAAGGGAAGTTTTGATTCCCTTTTGGATAAAATCTATATCCAAGATGATTGCAATGGCCGATCAATTTGAGGCATGACAATGAATTGTCTGCGGAATTCCCATTGAATTCGCAACACAAAAGACCATTCGTGACTGGTTCTGCCTAAGTATAACCTTGCACAAACACAAGAACATACTTAGAGAAGGACAGCAACTAAGGTGTTCCTGTCTTAAAGAAATGGAGGGATGCTCCCTGGTGGCCAGCTTTTTCTTCTCAAAATTAGGAATCTTCAATCTTCCATGAGAAAAGACTGAATATCCATATTCTTTTATGGTAAGAACTCAAAAGCCAGTGTCCCTCATCCTCCATTCATCTCCCCACCAAGAGTTATCTTCAAACATGAACGAAATTCCTTTCTACCATCCAGAATGAAAACTCCAACTCCAGTCAATATATGAAATTAAAATAATAGAACCATAGGGTTGGAACGGACCTTGGAATCCTTCTAGTCCAACCCCATCCCCCAGCCCTGGCCCAGCCCAAGGCAGTAACCCTAGGCAAATGGTTGTCCAATCTTTTCTTGAAAACCTCCAGTGATGGAGCACCCACAACTTCTGGAGGCAAGCTGTTCTGCTGATTAACTGTTCTCACTGTCAGGAAATTTCTATAAAGCTCTATAAAGGCTTAGTAAGACCACACCTAGAATACTGCATCCAGTTTTGATCACGACACTATAAAAAAGATGTTGAGACTCTAAAAAGAGTGCAGAGAAAAGCAACCAAGATGATTAGGGGACTGGAGGCTAAAACATATGATGAACGGTTGCAGGAACTGGGCATGGCTAGTCTAGTGAAGAGAAGGACCAGGGGAGACATGATAGCAGTGCTCCAATATTTGAGGGGCTGCCACAGAGAGGAAGGGGTCAAGCTATTCTCCAAAGCACCTGAAGGCCAGACAAGGAATAATGGATGGAAAGAGATTCAACCTGGAAGTAAGAAGAAATTTTCTGACAATGAGAGCAATCAACCAATGGAACAGAAGTTCAGAAGTTGTGGGAACAGAAGCCTTCAGAAGTTGTGGGAACTTCATCACTAGAAGCTTTCAAGAAGAGACTGGACTGCCATCTGTCAAAAATGGTGTAAGGTCTGCTTGGTGGGGGGGGGTTGGACTAGATGACCTACAAGGTCCCTTCCAACTCTGTTAATCTGTATCTGTATTTCTCTTTAGTTCCTTGTTGGATCTCCCTTCTAACAAGCTTCTACCCATTGTTTTTTGTACTCTGGAGAATAAATCGACCCGTCTTCCCTGTGACAGCCTTTCAAGTATTGGAAGATGGTGATCAGATCTCCCCTCAGTCTTCCCTTCATTAAGATAAACATACCCTTTAAATATGCAAGCACTAACTAGTCCCTGCCTCATCTATACTTTTGAGAAGTTATAATCCTGCAAAGCTAAGCACCAACCTCAAGCATAACCTACATTTATAGCAATGCCTCTGAGCCTGTGTATTTTAGTTATAGACAATGAAATGGTGAGTAGCAACAGCCTAGTGATTTGCCTGCCTTCTAGCAAAGAAATAATTATTCAAGTGAATAATACATTGGTGGTCAACTGTACCTCCAAATTGGTTGCTGTAATAATACATTCGTTGACTTCCTTCTGCTGTCTTTGCCCTGTATTTAAATTAACCTTCCCCCCCTACCCCTCCAAATTTTCCAGGCCAGAAAATGCAAATCTGGAGATCCAAAATACTATTGCTGGCTATTTGTGGCAGTTCCCCTCTAAACCCTTCTGGCCACAGGAATTCATGGTACATAACGTGACACTATAGCAGAAATATTTCTTGTTCCAGGACTGTAATGAGTACGTTTCGGTAGGCGGCCACACGCATACAAAAGGTTAACTTCAAGATGCTGAATTAAAAAGCAGAATGCTAACATCCTATAACGCTCCGTGCTTCCCTCCAGGTTCCTTCGGTCTCTAAAAATAAAACGGTATGCTATTTGCAGTAATGTGGAGCAGGCCAGCCTTTTCAAAGCACATGTCAATTCTTGTATTGTGATGTTTTTCCTCTCTAAATGTTTAATTGAGGGAATTTGATTCCTCAATTTTCACTGCTACCAGGAGGAGCTTTTCACCTGCATCTCTGGTTTTGAAAGGGGAGGGGGGAGGGGGGTATCCAATCGAAAAGGAAATGATTTAACCTCCGTTCCCTGTTGTTATGAGGCATGCAATTCTTGGCGGAATAAAAGATGATCCCCCCCCCATTCTGGAAACTCACTGTAATACAAGACTTACAATGGGGGAGATCCGAGTTCGTGCTTGGAACAATGGCTGAAAGCCAGAATGTAACAGGGCTTTTGGTAACCTATATCAGTAACAAGAGGTGGACCTTAAATGCAAAGTATGTTCCTGATGGGATCAGAGTCTCTTTGACCCATTTCTGACAGCTCTGCAGCCCGGTGTTTCACAGCATCTGTTGTTCCTGTAGTTGGATGGATCAAAGAAGGATGCTTTTAAGAATAAATGAGAAAATGTGGGCTTCAGTGTAATGACTCTGGAGCAAAGACAGAGCAGCAAACAACTCCCAAATAGGGATGCTTTGAATACTGAGGGCCAAATGTTTGCCAAGCTGAGATGGCCAGGGCTACATACAGTGCTTAGCCTTTGTTTAGAAGCACTATATTAAGATTAAGGCATCACACACAAATCCATGATAAATATATCCCCATGGCTACAGATTTATAAACATTCTGTTTCTGAAATAATTTTGTCTAAACACGACATTTGCAATGCACTTGCCCACTCAATTTTCATCCTTTTCAATACCCTGTTTCCCCTAAAATAAGACATCCCCTGATAATAAGCCCAACTGGGCTTTTGAGACCATGCACTAAAATAAGCCCTACCCCCAAAAAAATAAGCCCTCCCCAAAAATAAGCCCTCCCTGAAAATATTTAAACGAATGCACAGCCGGTCCCCGCCATTTCCTCTGGTTAGGGTTAGGGAGATAGAGCTAGAAATCAGGTAAGACAGCAAGAGGAGCCCCGTCTTGCTCCACGCGCCCCAAAATAATAAGACATCCCTGAAAATAAGGCAAAGCACTTATTTCGAGGTTCAAAAAAATATAAGACAGGGTCTTATTTTCAGGGAAACATGGTATACAGATTATAGAAGATAAACTCATACAGTGAATGGATATCCCAGTCAAGGCGAATGTGAGATGTACACCTTGTTGCAACCCCACCATATCTTGACCGTATATCTAAGTTAGCATGCTTCATCTTGTAGGCCTAGCAAGCTAAGGCTTTCAACCTTGACTAAAATGACCACCCTCCCCCTTCTCTACGCTGCACATTGAAAGCAGAGTTGAGGTTTTTTTATCTGCCCGATTCCCACTGCTTTTAAATGGCACTCATGCATTAAATAACCCCATGTGATATGTTTTCTAATGGAAGCACTTTAAAAAGGGGAAAAGAAAGCAGGAGGAATCAGGCAAAAAAAGAAGCACCCTGAATTTTTTAAAAACCAAAAAACAACAACAACAATAACACAAACAGGCAACTCTCTCTATAAAAATACAAAGCTAGTACTGATGTCACAAAGTGAGAAAATCATTTTTTTAAAAAAAAACAGAGCCGATAAGTATTTTTACTTAAAGCCATATGTTTACAGCATCAAGCTTCAAAATATACCCCGCGAATAATCTTTATCTGGATCCTTCTGGTCCAAAAAAAAACCCCTGCAAAGTATGCAAAATATCCACACTATCCTAAAAACAGCATCCCCAAGCATGCTACAAATGCAGCAAATGGGCCTTTCAATCATCATCATGAGGGTCTCAAACTATTTTTTTAAGCACTTGAAAGCAGGACAAGCAGCAATGAATGAAAACAAAAGGAGAAAAGCAACCTAGAATAAAGGAGAAATTTCCTGACAGTTAGAACAATGGAACCAGTCTTGCCTCCAGAGGTTGTGGGTGCTCCATCGCTGGAGGTTTTTAAGAAGAGATTGGACAACCACTTGTCTGAAATGCTATAGCACAGTGATGGCTAACCTTTTTGCCACCGCGTGCCAAAAATGGGAGGAGCGTGAGGGGGTCACGCATGCGCATGCCAACACCCATAATTCTATGCGACCCGTTCCCCCCCCCCACGCATGTGCACGCTCCCATGCTCCCCCCGCTTTTGGCACCTGATGGCACAGTGGGCCAAGTAGACCTGTTTTTCACTCTCCCCAGGCTCCAGAGCCTTTCCAGGAGCCTGGGGAGGGCAAAAACGGCTTTCCCCACCCCCACCCCAGAGGCCCTCTGGAGGCTGGAAATAGCCTGTTTGCCGACTGGTGGGCCCAGAAGGTCTGAAAATCAGTGTGCCAGAGTTGAGCTCGTATGCCCAGTGATATGGCTCCATAAATTTGCCATAAATTCGCCATCACGGCTATAGCGTCTCCTGCTTGAGCAGGGGGTCGGACTAGAAGACTTCCAAGGCCCCTTCCAATTCTGTGATCCTGTTAATTCGCTACATTGCATCAAATTATAATAACAAAGCAAGAGAGACATGGGTTACATAAAAGACAGGGCTAAGTAGAATAACACACAATAATACAAAGAAAAACGACAGGTTTCTATCTTCCTACACTTTTCTGCTCTTCCTAGCAAATGTATCCTAGCCAGCAGGCTGCCGAACAGAATTTTGTTGCTTGCCACATGATTCAGCTGCACGGTCTATATATAAATAGCTTGCATAAAAATTATCCATGGTTTCCAGCTGTACTGCCATCAAGGGGGGAATTCTGTAGTATTAAGGATGTCCATATCAAAGAGAGTGTAAAGAGGAATAGGGCCACTGTTTCTATTCCATATTCATTCTATTCATATGGGCAGTATCTTCAATTAAGAGGAATGGGGGGAAATGCTAAAGGTTCCAAGGTGAAAATTTCATTGGCAGAACATTTGTTTGAGCTATGTCACCAGATTATCTATCTATCTATCTATCTATCTATCTATCTATCTATCTATCTATCTATCATCTATCTATCTATCTATCTATCATCTATCTATCTATCTATCTATCTATCTATCTATCTATTCTATTCTATTCTATTCTATTCTATTCTATTATTTATTTATGCAAATAAATTTATTTATTTATATGGCCTCCCAATTCACTCTCAATGACCCTGGGAAGCTTACAATACAAGAACGATACCAAAAGCAATAACCCACGACTGCCCTGACGACAACAATCAAATGAGTCTCTTGATGGGCTTCGTCCCACTCTGGAGTCCCCAGGCCCGTTGGCAAAACTAGGTCTCCAGGGCCTTGCAAAAGAGTGTCAAAGTGGGGGCCAGTCTAATCTCCACAGAGATTTTTATTTATTTATTTATTATTCATATTTCTATGCCGCCCACTCTCCGAGGACTCTGGGCGGCTTGCACCAAAGACAGTTTTTCTAAATAGCATATTTCCCCCAACAATCTGGGTCCTCATTTTACCCACCTCAGAAGGATGGAAGGCTGAGTCAACCTTGAGCTGGTGAGATTTGATCCGCTGATCTGCTGAACTAGCAGTCAGCTGAAGTAGCTGCAGTACTGCACCCTAACCACTGCGCCACCTCGGCTCATATGATGAGATGATGTTCCAAAGAGAGGGAACCTCCATGGAGAAGGCCCTTCTTGGTCCCCCTAGATGAGCCTCCTTAGGAGAGGGGGCTCTTCTGAATGGCAAGCTACTCACTGGTTTTTTCTTCTCTTTCAGGAAATTTCTCCAAAGCAATCTAGAAATTTTCTGACAATGAGAACAATCAACCAGTGAAATGGCTTGCCTTCAGAAGTTGAGGCAGCTCCATCACTGGAGATTTTTAAGAAGAGACATCCATTTGTCTGACATGGTATAGGATCTCTTGCTTGAGCAGGGAGTTGGACTAGAAGGCCTCCAAGGTCCCTTCCAACTCTGTTATTTTGTTATTTATTCCCTGGCCCTTCCTTGTTACGGGTTGGATATATGTGACTGGGAAAAGACAGTCCTTCAAATAACCTGCGACCCCCTCCCCCAGGGCTTTGAAGGTGATAACCTCCACCTTGAATTGAACCTGGAAGCAAATTGGCAGCTTCAGCTCATGTAACTTATGTATTATGGATTATGCAACTAAATCCTGGCTACCATGCTTGTTCAGGCTGTACTTCAGGCTTCCTTATATCCATATCAGTAGGCCTCTGTTCCAGCATCTTCTTGTTCAGGTGTATCCATCCCTACAAGCACCTGGAGAAAAAGTCTCCAATACTCCATTCTGCAGTATTTTAAAGTCTACTTTCATCCTCAAAGATATATAGAAGAGATCCACCAATGCTAAAGTGGAGTATTAGATACCACACAAAGAAATTCATGAATCAATTGCTGGATAGTAACAAAAAGCCGTATTGAGGTTTCTTTCATTCAACTCCATGCAAAGAAGAAGAAAAAATAGTTATTCGTATTAGCCTTCTGGTTGATTAAAAGTTTGAGCTTTCTTATGCTTCCCTCGCACGTATGTGCTAGTCGTTCCCGACTTTAGGGGGCGGTGCTCATCTCCGTTTCAAAGCCGAAGAGACAGTGCTGTCCGAAGACGTCTCCATGGTCATGTGGCCGGCATGACTAAAAGCCAAAGGTGCACAGAATGCTGTTACCTTCCCACCAAAGGTGGTCCCTATTTTTCTACTTGCATTTTTTATGTGCTTTCGAACTGCTAGGTTGACAGAAGCTGAGACAAGTAACGGGAGCTCACCCCGTTATGCGGCACTAGGGATTCGAACCACTGAACTGCCGACCTTTCGATCAACAAGTTCAGCGTCTTAGTCACTGAGCCACCATGTCTCAAGATATATATATATATTGTATACACACACACCCAATTTGTTCCACAGCACTCGGGACCTCAAACTGGGCTGAAAGTTCACTTTCCAACATGACAACAATCCTAAACACACAGCCACGGTAACACAGGAATGGCTTAGGGACAACTCTGTGAATTTCCTACAGTGGCCCAGACAGAGCCCTGACTTGACCCCTATTGACATCTCTGGAGGGACCTAAAAATGGCTGTCTGCCACTGATTGCCATCCAATCTGACTGAGCTTGAGAGGATTTGCAAGGAAGAATGACAGAAAATCCCCCAACCCAGGTGTGCAAAGCTTGCCACATCATACCCCAAAAGACTCAAGGCTTTAATTGCTGCCAAAGGTGCTTCAACAAAGTACTGAATGAAGGATCTGCATACTTATGCCAATGTGATATTTCAGTTTTTTTCTTTTTAATAAATTTACAGACATTTCTACAATTCTGTTTTCACTTTGTCATTATGGAATTAATGAAAAAAAATGAATTTAACATCTCTCTCTCTCCGCCTCCCCTCTCTCTCTCTCTCTCATCTTGGAGATATTCTGCTGGCTTCATACATCACACTGCTTAATCACTGTTTGCTAATTAAATTGACCACAATGGTGCACTTGTCATTGTACTACACACCATGATATCCTAACCGCAGGGATAGAGCATTATGTTATAAAACATGGTAATCAAATCACATTATCATCTGGCCTAGTGTATGAACTCATCTCTGCTGGGTAATAACCTTATGCAAGATCCAAAAATCCAATGCAGGATAAGGAAGCTCTCCAAGATAAGATCTCTTGATTCTTCCAAGGGCAATCAGCCAGAATAAAGAAGAGCAGAAAGCAAGGAAACCTTCAACTATCAACTTATTTGATTTAGCACCAAGCAGCTCATGAGCCATTGCTGGGCCTCTGGCAAATTTATGACTCATTGCAAATGTACTGTCTGAGGTGCCTTAGGAACATTCTGGCTAGGAAAACACAGAAAGTCACGTTTAGCCTTTTTGGGTTATCTTCTTGCAAAAAGATAAAAATGTTGTGTGTTACTGCCAGTTGAGGTTCAGCTCTCAGTGTCTTGTTCTGCTGACTACATACCTGACCGTATTAATTTCTAGCCTGCGCTGAAACTGCCTTTTGCTATGTAGGAAGCCTCACCACCACCCCTCCCCAGAATAAAAATATTCTACAGGATGTTAAAAGAGGCAGGATAGAATATTTCCCGTAAAGGAAAAGAAGAGAAAAATCAGCCAGTCCTATTTTGTATCCATACAGAAAACCGGGCCATCTCTATTCATAAACAAAGGGCAGCCAGAAACTCCGAATAAGCAGCACAATAGGCAAGGTGCTGAAACTGACAAGATTAGCTCAGACGAACAAAACACCTAGGATTGGCATTTCCTCTTTTGCCTGTAGAGCCAGTCGTGACCCCTACATGACCCCATAGGAATCTGGCAACAGCCATTAAAATATTAAAGGACATATTCTTGCACAGGAAGAGGCATCTCAATCACAAAGCCCTCCCAAATTGTATAAAAGCCCATCTGCTCTCAACCCCAATTTGTCAGCCACTCCAGAGACATGCTCTTGTCACAGTTGTTTCTGGCTACCAAATAAATGGAGACCTCCTTTCCAATTGCAGCCTGCCTCAAATTCATTTCTCCATCGTCTTTCTCCTGGCTTTGAATAAGAACCGGATCAGATTTTCATTCCCACAGCCACATTGGGGATTCCTTTCAAATAAACCCAAGCCCTGGGAAGATTTGTGATTCTAAGCTCCAGGAGAGTCTTTATGTATCATCTCCTTGTTGCAAAACTTGTCCTCATTATAGGTTCAAAGATTTTGGATGTTAGATCATCCGACAGCTTCACGCATGGAAGAGATCATGGAAGCGTCAAAGAGTGTCTGAAGTCTTCCTCTTTTAACATGGAGATCTGAAGGCAGCTTTTGTGTGCTGAGTGGTACGCCCATCTGGCATAGTTCAGAGAGGTTTAAACACCATTAGTGGTCTCTCACAGAGTACAAGTAGTCCTCGACTTACAACAGTTCATTTAGTGACTGTTCAAAATTACAACAGCACGGAAAAAAGTGACTTATGACTGTTTTTCACGCTTATAACTATTGCAGCACCCCAGTGATCAGAATTAAGACTCCTGGAAACTATCTCAAATTTATGACAGTTTACAGTGTCCCGGGGTCATGTGATCCCCTTTTGGGACCTTCTGACAAGCAAAATCAACGGGGAAGCCAGATTCGCTTAACAACCGTGTTACTAATTTAACAACTGCAGTGATTCACTTAACAGCTGTGGCAAGGAAGGTAAAATAAAACGGGGGCAACGTCCACTTAACAAATGTCTCACTTAACAACAAAAATTGGGGGCTCGATTGTGATCGTAAATCGAGGACTACCTGTGTGTCCCCTTTCATGCTCCAGCTCTCTAATGCAAAAAGCAGCTTGGCAACGCTGCCTAATTTAAGCTGTAAACCACTCAGCCACTGAACCTGATGAAATGAAGGGAATTGCGCTACTAAACAATTGAATGGAGCACAACAAGGAGAGGAAATGGGTGTGTAAACTAATTGACACTTGGCTGCATAAAGGCTTTCACAGCTTTGACAATCTTGGTATTTTACTGGAAGTAGACCTCTCTGTCTCTGTCTCTCTGTCCCTCTCTCTGTCTCTCTCTGTCTCTCTCTCTCTCTCTCTCTGTCTCTCTCTCTCTCTCTCTCTGTCTCTCTCTTTCTCTGTGTGTGTGTCTCTCTCTCTCTCTCTGTCTCTCTCTGTCTCTATCTTTCTGTCTCTCTCTCTCTCTGTCTCTGTCTCTGTCTCTGTCTCTCTCTCTCTCTCTTTCTCTCTCTCTCTCTCTCTCTCTCTGTCTCTCTCTGTCTCTCTCTGTCTCTCTCTTTCTCTGTGTCTCTCTCTCTCTGTGTCTCTCTGTCTCTCTGTCTTTGTCTCTCTCTCTGTCTGTGTGTGTGTGTGTGTCTCAAAAAAACCTGTGTTTCCTTAAAAATGAGAATACTTACAGCAGTCAGTTACGCAATGTGCAAGGAAATGTAGAATATGTTGCTATTGTTACCAGGCACCTTAGATCACGGTTCCCCCAACCTTTCGGGTACCAGGGAACGGTTCTATGGAGACAGTTTTTTCCCATGGATTGGAGGGGGCATGTTTTTGTGTGCTGCCTGTATCCCATGGATCTGGGCTTTGCTTCTTTGTGTGGCCTGGTTTCTGGCATGCCGCAGCCAGGGGTTAGGGACCCCTGCTTTATTTATATTATTTTATTAGGCCTTATATTCTGATTTAATTTGCCACTTTGTTTTTTCCTGCTTTTAAACTACCAGTTAAGCCCAATATTGTTTATCGGAACTTGACCCTAAACGTTTGAGATAAACAAAATTAAGAGTACCTTTTTTTCAATGCCCAGGTTCCTACACCAAGTCATTGCTTACCTGCAAACCATTTTTCACACCTGGAATACAGGTAACATTTCTAATGCCAGTGGAAAGCTGACAAGCAAAGGAGATGAGTTGTCTTCCAATACAGCTGAGTAGGTTTTCTAGCACTATTAATCAGTTAAATAATTAACAACGTGCAAAAGGTGAGGGAGAGCGGTGTCAAAATCCATCAGAAAAAGATGCTACATTCTGGGCTACTGATTGCGCTATTCTCACATCTTATTACTTTAAGGATACAAGCATTACACAATTCCTACAGTATGAATTACACGTAGACTTCAACTTACAACCACAACTGAGCTCAAAATTTATGTTGCTAAGCGAGACATTTGCTAAGTGAGTTTTGCCCAGGGGTGAAATCTAAAATTTTTTGCTACCAGTTCTGTGGGCGTGGCTTAATTAGTGGGCGGGGCTTGGTACTAAGGTGACTGGGTGGGCGTGGCCAAGTCAATATCACTTCTTTCCCCTTTTTTAACCTACAAAACACAACATAACACAACTGGCTCACCCACAATGTAAAAGCAGCTGTGCTAGACTCAAAATGGCCCCGCAACAAGCAGGAACCTCACACAGCCACAAAAAGCCCAAAAAACCAACTTTCACACTTTACACACACAAAATTCCACATACAGCTTTGTGAGATTTTGTGTGTTTGTGTAGTTAGAGTGAAACACTACAGAAACACACTAAATCTCAGAAAGCTGCACATATATTATTTTATTTTATTTTATTTTTATTTTTATATAACAGCAGCTATATTTAAAACTTCCTAAACTTTAAATGGCTAGGTCTAAAAAAAGAACTAAAAAACCCCCCAATTAACTATTTTTTTTAAAGCTCCCAAAGGGGAAAAAAACTTACCCAATAGAACAGGGGTCTCCAACCTTGTCAACTTTAAGACTTGTGGACTTCAACTCCCAGAATTCCTCAGCCAGCTTTGCTGGGAGTTGAAGTCCACAAGTTTAGGCAGGAAGACAGGCAGGCAGGAAGAGCTGCTCACCAATGAGCTTGATTGCAGGCAGGGAGATTCAGTTGCTTGCTGATGCATGGATTGCAATCGTCATGTGATCAGAAGCTAAGGTAAGCAAGCTGGAGGCGGGGGGGGGGGGGGAGAAAAAAAGAAACTTTTTTTCTTTTACATGGCTCTGGCGATCCAAGCTGAGTTGCCTGATTAGTAGGCAACTCAGCTGGGATCGTCAGAGCCATTTAAAAAGAAAAAAAGGCTCTGATGATCGCGCGGCTCAGCTGGGCATGGGGGGCGGGGGCAGGGATTTTTGCTACCGGTTCTCCGAACTGCCCACCGCCATCGCTACCTACTCATCCGAACCGATCCAAACTGGGAGCATTTCACCCCTGGTTTTGCCCCATTTTACAACTTTTCTTGCCACATTTGTTAAGTGAATCATTGCAGCTGTTAAATCAGTAACCCGGTTGTTAAGTGAATCTAGCTTCCCCACGGGCTTTGCTTGTCAGATGGTCGCAAAAGGAGATCACATGACCCCAGGACACTGCAACCGTCATAAATATGAGTCAGTTGTCAAGCATCCAAATGTAAATCACGTGACCATGGGGATGCTGCAATGGTTATAAGTGTGAAAAATGGTCATAAGTCACTTTTTTCAGTGCTGTTGTAACTACAAACGGTCACTAAGTGAACAGTTGTAAGTCAAGGACTACCTTTACACATCCCTTTGAAAAAGCCAAGGATTTAACACTGGGACTCTGAGAGGGGAAACGAAAAGATTTTATGATCTTGTATTCAATGATACTTTTCCCAAACCCCACATCTGGAAACAATTCAAATTGCTAAAATTATGCTTTAGATTTAAAATCAATGCACACTCAGGATGTTCGTTTCCTAAATCTACCTAGGAAAACGACGACATACTAAATATAACTTAATCGGAAAAGAGCTGTTGGTGGAAACCTAGTAGAGAGGAAAGCCAACTTCAAATAAGTCAGACGGAATCAATGGCCAAACAAATGCACTGGTACCAAGTGGCCTTTAGCTATTTGCTCCGTCATTAAGGGAAGTCATCTAATAACACAACCCCACAATCCGCTGCATTTGTACAACCATCCTAAGGATAGCTGGAGCAGAAATAGTGGGGGAGGGGGGAGAATTTATAACAGTCCTGACAGCACATTCTATGGTTAATATCTAAGATCCATGCAAGGAAAAAGCAGATGGAAGACTTGCTGCATGTTGCTATTTAAATTGTGACATTAACACAGTATCAGAGTCACCCCAAACCACGAGATAGGTAGTAAAGAAATTTGATGATGATGACGAGAGTAGAGTAGAGTAGTGTAGTGTAGTGTAGAGTAGAGTAGAGTAGAGTAGAGTAGAGTAGAGTAGAGTAGAGTAGAGTAGAGTAGAGTAGTTAGTTAGAGTAGGAATAGGAATAGGAATAGGAATAGGAATAGGAATAGGAATAGGAATAGGAATAGGAATAGGAATAGGAATAGGAATAGGAATAGGAATAGGAATAGGAATAGGAATAGGAATAGGAATAGGAATAGGAACAGGGTAGGGTAGGGTAGGGTTAGGGTAGAGTGGGATGGGGATGGGGATGGGGATGGGGATGGGGATGGGGATGGGTAGGGTAGGGTAGGGTAGGGTAGGGTAGGGTAGAATAGAATAGAATAGAATAGAATAGAATAGAATAGAATAGAATAGAATAGAATAGAATAGAATAGAATAGAATAGAATAGAATAGAATAGAATAGAATAGAATAGATGTACAGGTTTGTACGCAATTCATTGGCTTGTTATTTTGGTTGCTTTCACCAGACTGCTTTCCAGATCAGAGTTCATCAGCTACACAATGCAGATTGGTTAAATAAATGGGATTAAATATGTAAATTCCAAGTCACGTATCTCACCCACTAAAAGGGTAGCCTCAAAAGTAGATTATTTTTAAGATGTTGCATGACTCATTCAATATCTCAGGCTGTTAGGAACAAATCCTGACCAGGCCATCATTTTGATGGAAATTAACTAATGACAGGTTACATCTTCTGGCCATACAGCTAAATTTCTTCTGATGGAGGATATCATACCCCTAAGCTACTTTTCTCCTGTATCATCCTGGGTTGGTAGGATCCTTTTCAAATTAGGGAATCAGCTTGCAAAATATTCAGCCTAGGAAATAGTGTATCACAACTCCCCATTGGACAATACTTCTACTATGAAAAGAAGGACTAGGGGTGACATGATAGCAGTCTTCCAATATCTCAGGGATTGCCACAAAGAAGAGGGAGTCAAGCTATTCTCCAAAGCACTTGAGGGCAGGACAAGAAGCAATGGGTGGAAACTAGTCAAGGAGAGAAGCAACCTAAACTAAGGAGAAATTTCCTGACAGTGGGAACAATTAACCAGTGGAACAACCTGCCTCCAGAAGTTGTAAATGCTCCAACACTGGAAGTTTTTAAGAAGATAACCATTTGTCTGAAGTGGTGTAGGGTCTCCTGCTTGAGCAGGGAGTTGGACTAGAAGACCCTCAAGGTCCCTTCCAATTCTGTTATTCTGGCTTTTTTATTATTATTATTTTAAAAAATATTTTAATTCAATCATCATCTTTCATTAAACAGTGTGTCATCTGGGTACGAATATTTTGTGCAAATATTTTATACAATAGCAATTACAATTTACAGTCATATTTATTATTTTATCTATTCTTTTATTTATTTAATAAAAATAAATAAATAAAATAAAAATATTCTTAACTTAATAGTAATATGTACCATATCTAATACTATAACAGTCCTCTTCTTAAACTTTTTTCCACTTTTCATATTTATTCTCTAACCATTGATAAAATAGTTCCCATATGTTATAATAATCAAATTGTTCCTTCTCTTTAATTTGAAGTGTTAACCTATTCATTTCTGCACATTCTAATATTTTCCTAATCCCATTCTCATCCATAGGGATCTCTTCATTTTTCCAATTTTGTGCAAATACAATCCTAGCTGCAGTTATTACGTGAATTATCAAATATACGTTTTCTTTATTGTAAGTTTCTGGTAAAATCCTTGACAAAAATAATTCAGGTTTCAGATCGATATACTGTTGTATCATCTCCTCCAACCATGTACATATTTTTATCCGAAATTTTTCTGTTATTCTGTTCTGTTATTCTGAAGAACTGCTATGTAATTATTGTAATACTATACTATATTTTTTACTCCATCAAACGTGGAAAATATTTTAAAAGACAACGTAATATGTAAGCAGGTTTCACTAATAGGTTGCAGGTTACATCAAGAGTAGAGAACCATGTCTTCTATACAGAAGTTGTTACTTTTTGATAAGTTTCCATCCTTTACTTCTTGTCCTGCAATCAGGTACTTTGGAGAAAGTCAACTACCCCTTCCTTGTGACAATCCCTTAAGTACTGAAAGACAGCTATCATGTCACCCCTGGTCCTCCTCTTCAGTAGACTAGACGTACCTAATTTCCCCAATCATTTATCATACAATTTAACCTCTCCTAATCATCTTTGTTGCTTTTCTCTGAACTCATTTTAAAACCACAGAGTCTTTTTCAAATTGTCCGGTGGTGACCAGAACTGGACATAGTACTTCAAAAGTGGTTTGTAATAAAGTGGTACAGGTAAACCACGACTTACAACAATTCATTCAAAGACCATTCAAAGTTACAACAGCACTGAAAAAAAGTGACTTATGGACGTTTTTCACAATTACAACCTTTGCAGCAGCTCCAGGATCACGTGATCAAAATTCAGAAGCTTGGCAACTGGTTCATACTTATGACGGTTGCAGTGTCCCGCAGGGTCACGTTTTGCGAACTTTTGACAAGCAAAGTCAGTGGGGAAGCCACTTCAGATCCACTTAACAATCAAATTACTTACTTATCAGCTGCAGTGATTCACTTAACAGCTGTGGCAAGAAAGGCCGTGAAATGAAGCAAAACTCACTTAACAAATGTCTTGCTTAACAACATAAACTTGGGGCTCAATTGTAGTTGTACTACAAGTTGAGGACTACCTGTACTATCACTCCACAAGTTTTTGAAACTATCTCTCTAGTAAACTAAAGATGGCCCCTTACCTACACCAACATGAAATGAGGAGAGAAGTGTTCCCTCTCCTAGCAACCAATGGGAATATTTGGAAAATTCTATTCTTGAGGTTCCCGTCTCCTCTAATGGACATGGGGAAATCTGTGGATAAGAAGTGAATCCATGTCCCTACTTCAGGGCTGTCAAACTCCTGGCCCGCAGGCTGGATGTGTCACACGCTGGCCACGCCCAGGCCCAGTTTAGCGAAGGGGGGGGAGTCCTGATACATCATGTGATGCCGCTGTGATGACCTGAGTTTGACACCCCTACCCTGCTTGGTCTCCAACCTTTTAAAAAGTAAAATTATTGGGAGAGGGGCAAGAGATCCTGCCCCCAAACAGCAAAATGAGGATTGAACATTGGCAGGAGTTAATATAGGGGTGAAATCCAGCAGGTTCTGGAGAACCGGTAGTGGAGATTTTGAGCAGTTCGGAGAACCGGCAAATACCACCTCTGGCTGGCCCCAGAGTGGGGTGGGAATGGAGATTTTGCAATATCATTCCCCCAGGAGTTGGGAGGGAATGGGGATTTTGCAGTATCCTTTCCCTGGAATGGGGTGGGAATGGAGATTTTGCAGTATTTCTTCCCCTGGAGTTGGGAGGGAATGGGGATTTTGCAGTATCCTTCCCCTGGAGTGGGGTGGGAATGGAGATTTTGCAGTATCCTTCCCCTGACACACCCACCGAGCCACACCCACCAAGCCACACCACGCCCACCAAGCCATGCCCACAGAACTGGTAGTAAAAAAAATTAGATTTCATCACTGAGTCAATGAATATGGGGCCAGAAGGGAGAACAGGAGTTCTTGCTGTTAGGCTATCTTTTCCCAAACCAGCTGGTCATAACCTCTGTTTTAGTAGAATCTGGCCCCACATCACCCCCCCCACCCCCACCCCCACCCCCGGTTATGCTCTCTAGGGAATGATGGCAGTTTCTGCCAAGTACATTTGCAGATTGCATATGGCTTTGCTTAATGCAATGATCTTTTTGCAAGTTCCATTTGCATCAGTGATAAAAGAATAATAATTTAATTTCTTTTCAACCCAAGCCCGGCAGTCGTGTCTTTGGGAGAAGAAACACAGTCTTATTGTCTCTAGCTCATTGTATTTGTGGAACAAAAATGTTCAGTTCAAAGAGTAAGCTGTCATGGGGAGGAATAGCTCGGAAACTGAAGAGGGATGGAAGCAAAAAGCTAAATCCAAAGTCAACCTGCAGATGGAAGGGAGCAAGAGAGGGTTGTGATAGGTACACAATGGATGTATTTGAGATGTTCAAGTTCTAATCCTGTTCTGATTACATTAAAAACCAACGTCATCTTTCTAGCACTGCATCCCAGCTAATTCTCTGCTCTACATCAAGCTTACCTTGCTTGCATTACAATCTTGAAAAGGAGCAGTAAATACCCCTGGGGTCCCTAATTCAGTTAGCATAATTTGTGCACATGCATATGTTGTAACAGCTATTTCAACAGATAAACCCTAGAAAATTCCTAAGAGGAAAGTCGAGCGAGAATCAGAATGGGACGCTGAAATGACATTTGCATTAAAAAAAAACAACTCCATAAACCACCAGAGCCAGCATTTAGGACAGCAATCTTAGACAATAACCAATTTGCATTCAGACATAATACTTTATTCATGATAGAATGATTGCAAAATAAGGTCACCAATGCAATCCATGAAAATAGACTCATCAATGCACCCTATCTCTTCTGGAATTTTGTGGTCCAGAAGGTTAACTTCCAGCAGACATTAAGATCCAAGGATGGTAAAGCATATATATATATATATGCTTTACCATCCTTGGTAACACAATTACTAGAGCACTGTATATCTTGACTTCAACAATCAATGTTTAATGCTTGAACTGGCCTTTTGATCAGAATGTTACAAGGCTGTAGGTTATTTCTCCTTGGCCTGGGTATTCCCCCCCCCCCTCCTTAAAATGATTGCATTCATTTGGGAGCAACTCTTGATTTATCAACCATCGATTCTTTTTTAACTTTTGACTTGATCTAAAATGGACACTAGTGGTAGTTTTAACCATTCAGTCACATCCGAATCATGGCAACTTCATAGGCAAGTGATCGCTATGCCAGTTGTTTTATGTTCAAATTTACATCAGATTTGTTGTTATCAAATCAGCGTGTTCTTTGCTTGCCCCTTCTTCTTGTTCCACTAACCATTCCTAGCATCATAGACTTCTCCAATGAAGTCGCACACATGACATGGCCAAAAAAATTCAGACGTAGTCTTGTAATTTGGGCTTCTAGTCATATGTCTGGTTTTATACGGTTCAGCATTTCGCTGTTGGAAAATGGACACTATACATTTTTAATTCCTATGTAGAATTAGTAAAGTTTAAAATCCAGTGCCTTAACACTGTGCCCATGGGACATATGGATCTTTATGCCCTTTGCACAGATATAAGACAAAATTGGAGGAGGAAAGAGAAATGGGAATGTTCACTGCTTTGTGTTAATTATAAAAGTAATAAAGGTGAGATAAAAATAATATTTAAAAAAAAAAATTCCCTCCCCATACCATTAGTCCTGTGAGAAGACCCAAGAAATGGAACTTGTTTATGATAAATGTTAACAAATATATGGTGTAGTTCCAACTTTCTCCTTCAGCAGGGTTATGTCCCTAATGGTTATCTGTTCTGGGTGGCCAAACCCCAAACAACCATTAGATACTATAACAGCAACATCTGGAATTTCTGTTTCTCTTTATTTATTTGCAGCCCAAATCAAATACGACAGGGGTGTCAAACTCAAGGCCCGTGGGCTGGATCCAGCCCACAAGAAGCTTAGATCTGATCCATGGGGCCGCCCTGGAAACAGCAAAGGACTGGCCCGTGGTGCCTCTGTCAGCAAAAACAGAACTTGTGCAGCTTGCGTGGCTCCCCTGGGCTCCATTTTCGGCTGTGACAGCCTCCTGCAGCCCTCTGCTAGTGAAAACGGAATTCTGCTTTCACTGGCAGAGGGCTGCAGAAGGATCCCCCCCAGCCCCGCCCGGGCCACCAGAGGTGCCCCTGACATGAGTGATGTCGACCTGGCCACATCATCCTGGCCAAGTCCTCATGGCCATGCCCCCCTGACCCCCGAGGTCAAACACAACCCTGATGGGGCCCTCAATGAAATCAAGTTTGACACCCCTGAAATACGACAACTTTAATCTCTCCTAAAAGTTACTTTTAGCATAATGAGAATGGTTTTCTCTGCACGAATAGCATGTGGAAGCTAAACAGCAGGATGGCAGCCATTTGTCATCGAAGGAGAGCCATTTAAGGTGATTATTAGATGTCCCAATGTTGACAGGTTTACTACCCATCTATTTTGTCCTATTTCTTTTCAGAAATCACACCTGGTTTGCCAGGGGCCATTTGCATGGAATTTCTGCAATTCCTACTATTCCAGAGTGTGAGTTCCAAAAGCTCAAGAAGGAATGCAAAGTTGTAAATCAAAAAGCAGGTTATTCCAGGCAGGAATGAACGTAAAAAGGGCCCAAGAAACAGAATCTGGATTGGGAGTAAATGCTATACAGTAGAGTTAGTCCTGGACTTATGACCACAACTTAGTCCAAAATTTCTGTTGTTGAGTGAGACATGTGTTACGTGTGTTTTGCCCCATTTTACAACCTTTCTTGCCACAGCTATTAAGTGAATCACTGCAGTTGTTAAATTAGTAATAATTTAACTGTTACTGGCTTCCCCATTGTTAAGTGAATCTGGCTTCCCCATTGAATTGGCTTGTCAAAAGGTCACAAAGGGTGATTATGAAACCCCAGGGGACACTGCAAACGTCATAAATATGAACCAGTTGCCAAGCATCTGAATTTTGATCCATGACCCACAAAGGTTTTAACAGTGAAAAATGGTCACTTTTTCAGTGCCGTTGAAACTTTGAATGGTCACTAAATGAACTGTTGTAAGACAAGGACTGCCTGTACATCAAGACCCAGGAATAAATTATGTTTTTGCAGCTTTCCATGAATCCACACATGGGCTTCAGTTAAAGCTACGATTAAACAAAGATCTGACCTAACCTATCTAGGTAGTTCCTGTGAGCTACTAGGGGAGGCACAATGCTCTGGTTTTCACATTTGCTACTGTTGTAGTCCCCCTGCTTGGTGTAAGCATCCCAATGGCTTACACCAAGAGCCGATACTAAAATATATGGCCTCAAACACTATATTTCTACTTTGAGGGCAAGGCAGGTTGAGGATGGTTGGCTTAAATTCTTTGCGCCTTTGAACATGGTAGATGTTCTAACTCAGCAACTGCTTCGGTATCCTAATCCCACATTGCTACATGATCAGATTTCTTTATGCAACAGGGGAAACTGCAGACATGGACCGTAAAATTATCATGTGTTCACATCAGTACCTTAGTCAAACTTTTTGCCAAACGGAAAGGACAATTCTTGACTGCCAATCACATAAAGGGGAAGAAAAAAAGGAGAGAAGCAACCTGGAATTAAGGAGAAACTGCCTAACAGTTAGGACAATTAACCAGTGGAACAGCTTGCCTTCGGACATTGTGGGAGCTTCATCACTGGAGGTTGAAGAAAAGACTGGTCAGCCACTTGTCTGGGATGGTATAGGGCAATGATGGCTAACCTTTTTGCCATCGTGTGCCAGGAGGTGGGGGCGGGGGGGTCCCGCGCCTGCGTGTCCACATCCATAATTCTATGCACCCTGTCCCCACGCACATGACACCCCCTCCCCCTGCTCCCAGCACGTGATGGCCCAGTAGGCCCATTTTTCTCTCTCACCTGGCTCCAGAGCCTTTCTAGGAGTCTAGGGAGGGCGAAAATGGCTTTCCCTATCCCCACCCCCACCCCCACCCTGGAGGCCCTCCAGAGGCCAGAAATGGCCCTTTGCCAACTTCCGATGGGACCGGAAGGCCCATTTTTTGCTGTCCCCAGCCTCCTAAGCCTCTCTAGGAGTCTGGGGAGGGCGAAAACAGCCTTCCCCACCCCCCTGGAGGTCCTCCAGAGGCCAAAAACGGCCTGTTTGCCAACTTCCAGTCCCACCACACAGGTATAGGGTCTCCTGCTTGAGCAGCGGGTTGGACTAGAAGATCTCCAAGATCCCTTCCAGCTCTATTCTGGTTCAAAAGCCTGGGATACATTTTCATCCTTGCCCACTTTTTGTTCGGTTAAGTACAAACTTTAGGAGAATATCACTAGCAGAGCCAAGTGCCTTCAGACAGTCTGTTTAAGAAACCTTGTTTGCTTTTATGGATGTTTCTCAGAATTGCTTAACAAAGGGATCCACCATCTGTCACATAAGTACATTTAAGGAAAACCAACAGATTTAATGTTTACTTTGGCTCACAACATCACACCTGTTCTCTCTCACCCATCTACGCCTTAGAGCGTCGAGCTTGGACCCAAAGCACAAGTAAAAGATAAATCATTCATTTTGATTAACAGACACAGATTTAAATCCAGCCCTCCTGTTGCTTGCCTTTCTTGGTTACAACCAGAGAGCTAAGCTGACACTAAATAAGATTTTCCTTTTAAGAACACAATACTGCATTCACAAGGAAAGCCGGAGAAAGCTCAAACAAGCTAAGAATAGCTCAGCTCACAAAATCTGGGCTCAAGCAGAAAATCACACTTGAAATCTTAATGCTGGCTTATTCTTTAGAATGTTTGTTCTGCAACTCAAGACTTTCTAAAATTAAATTTATTTTTATGCCTGCATCCCTGTGGGGGAATGCTACAATCTAGATGTTATAAAGAGTAATGGGGATACAGGTGGTTCTCGACTTACAACAGTTCATTTAGTGACCGTTCAAAGTTACAACGGCACTGAAAAAAGTGACTTGTGACCATTTCCCATGCTTACGACCACTGTAGCATCCCTACAGTCACACGATCAAAATTTGGATGCTTGGCAAGTGACTCATATTTATGATGGTTGCAGTGTCCCCAGGGTTGTGTGATCCTCTTTTTCTGACCTTCTGATTAGTAAAGTCAGACTCACTCTACAACCTTGTTACGCAGGTGGCACAGTGGTTAGAGTGCAGTACTGCAGCTACTTCAGCTGACTGCTAGTTCAGCAGATCAACGGATCAAATCTCACCCGCTCAAGGTTGACTCAGCCTTCCATCCTTCCGAGGTGGGTAAAATAAGGACCCAGATTGTTGGGGGCAATATGCTATTTAGTATACTGTCTTTGGTGTAAGCCGCCAGAGTCCTCGGAGAGTGGGCTGCATAGAAATATGACTAATAAAATAAATAAATAAAATAAATAACTCAAGAACTGCAGTGATTCACTTAACAATCGTGGCAAGAAAGCTAAAATAAAATGTGGAAAAATTCACTTAACTAATGTCTTGCTTAGCAGCAGAAATTGTGGGCTCAATTGAGGTCGTAAGTTGAAGGTTTCTTCATTTGAAAACCGACAAGGGAGAAAGAAATATCCAAGGAGGAATGAAGTTGCAGGGATTTAGAGGACTTCTGAGAGATCACAGAGCTGGCTTAGTTAAATTACTTAATTGTAATGCATCTGTTTTTCAAGTCATAACATGAATGTGCTGTCATTGAATGTGCTGTCACGGCTAACACAGTATTTTGGGAACTGGGAAAAGCCAGTTTGAAGATGACCTTACCATTCTCTGACCTTCATGTAAAATTAAAGTATTGGTCTAGCATTCCAAATTGTTGGAAGGTTTCATTGGTCCACAGTTTCATTCACAGGTACTCCTCAACTTACAACTTTTCGCTTAGTGACCATTCGAAGTTACAACAGCACTGAAAAAAGTGACTGATGTCCGTATTCCACACTTATGTCCATTTGCAGCATCCCCATGGTCCCATGATTTACGTTTGGATGCTTAACAACTGACTCATATTTATGATGGTTGCAGAGGTCACGTAATCCCCTTTTGTGAGAGGATCACAAGCAAAGTTAATGGGGGAGTCAGATTCACTTAACAACCACATTACTAACAATGGCAGTGATTCTGTTTTTAAATTTTTTAAATTTTAAATTTGTCTTATAAATTTGGGGTGTTTTAAATTTTGTTTTCTGGGCCAAATTATTTAATTGTATTTTAATGGTTTTGTATTATATGTATTTTATCTTTTGGCTGTTCACCGCCCTGAGTCCTTCGGGAGTAGGACAGTATACAAATTTAATAAATAATAATAATAATAATAATAATAATAATAATAATAATAATAATAATAATAATAATAATAATAATAATAATAATTCACTTAACCCACTGTGGCAAGGAAGATCGTAAAATGAGGTAAAATTCACTTAAAAACTGTCTTGCTTAGCAACCAAAATTTTGGGCTCAATTGTGATTGTAAGTCGAGGGCTATCTTGAGAAGATTTGATAATTAGATCTGTTATAATTATAAAATCATAGTGTATTTTAATTATTACAAGATATTTTATATCCTATATTTATATATGTTTACAATTTAGCATAAGATACCATTTAGTTATATAATTTTAGTGTTACTTTGACTGTTTAATTGGCATAATTTTATATTAAGCTTTTGTTTTAACTTAGTGTGATTGGCTGTTTTATTTTTATATATATATATATATATATATATATATATATATATATATATATATATATATATATATATATATATATATATATATATATATATTTATATTTATTTTATATATATATATATATATCTGTACTGAAGAAACAATTTTGTATTTTTTTCTGTTTTGTTGTTGTTGTCACTTTTTAATCTCTCTTTCCTTTTCATCTCCTCCCTTCCCAACCCTTTTTTGTTACTTTGTATTTTATCTCTTTTTGAAACTTAATAAAGTTGGCTTAAAAAAAAAAAGAATCAGCATGATCCAAATCATATAATATTTTGCAATTTGTTACCAATTCTGAAAAAGAACCTCTCAAACCTAAAACATTATAAACAAAAGAAAATCAATCATAAGATTCTTCAGATATGTTAAATACATCTCTTTTTTGGGGGGGGGCAGTCTAGGTTTCTAAAGACATTTCACAAAAAATACCAAGCATGCCATATTAAATATTCTAGGTTAAGGGAAACTAATTATGATGGGACATACAAATCCCACTTTTATATAATTTTCAGCATGCTATGATGTCATTTCCAGTTATGTGAATTGCAGGATAGGCAAATCATATCGTACTTTATGTTTTTCATAATATCTATGCTTCTTGCAGGATCACTTGTCCCAATTTATAATGGCAAATTCACCTACTTGTTTCTAGTTTATATGGAAGAGTTCACATTTTACCTTCTTAGGGTGTGATCTAATTTTGTCTTATTTCTTAGCTTCTCCACAATTTGCTTTTTGTTTTATTAAGAGATCTATACTATTAACAGCAAGACAACAGATGCATCTTTTCTTGTAAAGATCAAAACCTTCAGTTTTTAATTATCTTTTTCTTCTGTATTGAAATAGGACATCACCTTTTCCACAAGTCTCTTTCTGACAGCCGTGCAACAGACTTTAATTCTACAGTTGAAGGTTTTCCCACCAAGCTATAGAAAGCTTCCCCTGTTGAAATGTTGCCTGTCGAACACTAATCAGCAGGAGCTTACCAGCGATGGAAGGATCTCAGTATTTGTTTCATAGTTTCAAAAACTTACACACACAATCTGCAAAACACTATCAACTACTGTCACTCAGTTAAAACCCAGTATCTATCATTATTATGATTCATTATTTGTACACGTTCGAATTAACTGCCAGATGCTTATTTAAAATATCCTTCTCCTCAATCACCTCAAAAACTGGCTCTGGCACAGATTCGTGCAAAATTTATTTTGTTTCCTGGTTCCTTTGGAATTTAAAGGTATCATCTCTGAGAAATGGACTGAGGTCATCATTTGTTCTAAAGTGTAATTTTAACTATGATTTGATGACTTAACCCAAAAGTCTGTGTTCACATATCGCACTAGGCAAAATCATACCCAATTCAAGTTATAAGATTATCATTACAACCGAATCTCTGTGAATGCAAACAGAACATCTACCTCTGACTCATTAAAGCAACTGTGGCCTTCTTCAGAACTCTGCAGTACATGCCAAAAAAAGAAACAGCTACTTTAATAAGTTGCAGGCAATAATGTAATATAAATACCATTGTGTTACACCAAGTAAATAATGTTGTGGAGTTTTTTTCTCTTTTATTCAACTATATGCAAATAAAGATTAATTATCAATAGTTTTAGAACTAGCTCAAAATGGTTGGGTAACATTTCTTTACAAAGGGAGTGGTCAAAAAAAGTAACAAATAAACTAATTGACATAGTTTTATATTAGATTTTTAAATAAACTAATAAAGAAGTGAGTATATTGGTTCCAGTGACAACTGTGCCATCAATTGTCTGGATAATGCTAGAATCACAAAGTGAAGAGGAAGGAAGGAAGGAAGGAAGGAAGGAAGGAAGGAAGGAAGGAAGGAAGGAAGGAAGGAAGGAAGGAAGGAAGGAAGGATATTACACTAAGCAAAATCTTACCCAAATCAAGTTAAAGATGATCACTGCAATAGAATATGTTGGAGTGCAAACAGAGCATCTCTCTCTGACTCATTAAAGCAGTGGTGTCTTTCTTCAAGATTGTGCGATTTATGCAGAAAAAGACACGGCTACTTTAATAAATTGCAAGCTGTAAAGTAATATAAAACTCATTGTGTTACTCCAAATAAATAATTTAGCTTTTTTGTGTTTTTTCCTCTTTTATTCACCTATATGCAAATAAAGATTCATTTTCAAGAGTTTCAGAACTAGCTAAAAATGGTTGGTTAACATTTCTTTACAAAGGGAATGGCCAACAAATAAACAAATAAATAAGTGAGCATATTGGTTCCAGTCACAACTGGGCAATTAAAGTGGCTAGTGCCAGAGTCACAAATTCGATACTTTTGCAGCTGAATGGAATTGATTTCCAATCAATACTTCAGGGAAATACTGATGCTGCTTTATAGTCTTGGCTTTTGCTAAGAAAGAAAGAGAGAGAGAGAAATATCTCTGCAAGGCTATAAATCTCCTAAAATCTTCTACTGATGTGAGAGGGTTGGTTTATGTTTTTCCTAAGAAATATATGGGAAGAAGGCCAAAATCTCATGCAACATATTTGTCCTGGTGATCAGGTCATATCCAAGGCTTCAGAAAATAATTATGCAGGGTATGCCCTTCAATAAATTGCCTACTGGTAGGAATGATGGAGACATTACTCAAACATAGGGGCAGTGGGAGTGAGAAGGCTCTAGTAAAGCAGTGTTTCTCAACCTTGCGACACTAAGACATGTGGCTGGTTTGCTAGCTGGGGAATTCTGGGAACTGAAGTCCATGCATCTTAAGAATTACCAATACGCTCCCACAGAGAGGGCCAATACGCTCCCACAGAGAGGGGCTCCTCAGGGTGCCGTCAGCCAAACAATGCCGACTGGCGACACCCAGGGGGAGAGCCTTCTCTGTGGGGGCACCAGCCCTCTGGAATGAGCTGCTCCTAGAGCTTCGTCTTAGCGCCGACCTGCGTACTTTTCGCCGTGCCCTTAAGACCCTTTTGTTCCAGCAAGCCAGACTGGCCTAATACGAATTTTATAATGGGTGTATGTGTGTTTTAATTCGCGGGCCAAATTTTATATATTCAATTTTAATTGGTTTTAAATTTTATAAATCTATGTGTTTTAAATATGGCTGTACACCTTCGGGAGAAGGGCGGTATAGAAATCTAATAAACTTCAAATGTCAAACTTCAAGAGTTGCAAAGCTGAGAAACACTGGATCAAAGGCTAAATTATGCTTTATGAACTATTAGTCCTCATTTGCAACAGCATCTAAAGCTTCAGAAAGTTCTCTCAAGAAAATTTGTTCAGTTTCTTCCCTGTCATCTATTTCCAAGGATATTATCAAATTATTACCTTTGGAGTTGTTTATGTGTTGGATTGGTAGCTTAATTTGCATCGTTTTCTTCTCTGTTGAAAAGTCTATGAATTGCTTTATTTTATACCTTGTGGTATTCTTGGAATGCAGGGGCAATAATTTTAAGAAAATCACAACTATTACTGCTTCTCCTACTAATGCTCCACTTATTAATCAGTGGCAAATGTAAGACAGGGAAACTGGACAGCTTTAAAGCCTCCTATTAAATTAGTCCCATATGTCATGCAGCCTCTGCACTGTCTACATATTACAAACATAGAGGCTCAATTTGGTCTAGTGGTTAGGGAACCAGGTCAGAAAGCAGAGACCACGAATTCTAGTTTCATCTTAGCCATGAAAGCCAGTTGGGTGACTTTGGGCCAGTCACTTTGTTTTAACTTAACTCACCTCACAGGATTGTCGTTAGGGAAAAATTAAGAGAAGGGGGGGCATGTTGCATATGTTTATCACCTTGAGTTATTTGTAAAAACAATAAAGGCAGGATATAAGTAAGTAAATTTCCTTCATAGCTGATATCTCTGATTTGAGCAGCCAGCTAAGGCAGTGACCTTAACATTTTGGACACCAGAGACCGGTTCTGTGGAGAGACATTTTTCCATGGACTGGAGGGGGCATGTTTTCATGTGCTGCCTGAATCCCGCAGATGTGGCTTTGCTTGTTTGCATGGCCTGGTTTCTGGCATGCCGCGGCCTGGTGCCAATCCATGGACCGGGGGTTGGGAACCCCTGAGCTAAAGTCCTGAGTTCATAAGAAAACTAGCAGGATAAATTCAGACAGAAGGGCTTGCACTATTGAAGATCCCTACCTGTGTCCCTAGTCAATGCTACAATCATACCTGCAGAGCTGCCTGAACCACGGTGGCGCAGTGGTTAGAGTGCAGTACTGCAGGCTACTTCTGCTGACTGCCAGCTGCCTGCAATTTGGCAGTTCGAATCTCACCAGGCTCAAGGTCGACTCAGCCTTCCATCCTTCCAAGGTTGGTAAAATGAGGACCCAGATTAGGGGCAATATGCTGCCTCTGTAAAACTGCTTAGATAGGGCTGTAAAACACTGTGAAGCAGTATATAAATCTAAGTGCTATTGCTATGGAGTCAGCCTTCCATCCTTCCAAGGTGGGTAAAATGAGGACCCAGATTGTTGGGGGCAATATGATGACTCTGTAAACCGCTTAGAGAGGGCTGCAAAACACTGTAAAGCAGTATATAAATCTACGTGCTATTGCTATTGCTATTGCTATTGCTACCCTGTCCTTAAATTAAGATACATTAAATCTCCTCCATGCTCATGATCTGCTCTTTAAAAAATGGAGTTAGTTAACTCATGTATATCTCCATAACAATTTTTCTTCATTCTTATTTTGCTATTGGCAAGACAACAATGTCTAAGCACCCACCCGGAAGATCCCAGGAACAACTAAGGTTGTAGGAGTTCTGGGCCACCATTCTAAGCTTCTCAAAGCTGCCTGACCTCCAAACTCTTCAACAGCAAATTAAGCTGATGCCCATCTGTTGTGCTAGTCCTCTCCATGACAGTTTTCCTGGTGTTAGCTTCCTCGCTCTTGTCAGGTTAAGACTAGTTTAGCCTCTTAGGCATTTTAACAGCTTGAATTTTAAAACAACACTGGAAAGACAGTATATTTGAAAACCCGGCAGTATGTATATATTGTGTTTCAAATGTTATTTTAAATGTGACTTGTAATATTGTTGCTTCAGGTTTGTTGCTTTCCTCTGTGACTTGACAGAACCACTAGAAGCTGCCCGTCACCTGCACCTCTCCACTCTTCTAATTGCGGCTACTTTGGGGCAGAGATTCTGCCTCGCACTTTGAAGTCTTGATATTATAGCTCCACCATTCTACAATCCAACTTTACCACCTTTTGGGGATCTCCTCTCACACCGATATTGTTATGTTGTTTTCCAATCTTCTCTTCCTGCTCCACGGCTGTCCCCGTTTAGAGGCTTCCCGCCAGGAAAATTCGGGCTTCGGGAACAGAACCCCATTCCCTTGCTCTGCTCCACAGTGACGTCACCGTCAGAGCTCCAGAGGAAGCAATTTTTTTTGAAAAATTCATGACCATATCAATTTTTAGAAATGCAGAAACCCTGTGAGTTTGTATGGGTAGGTTATTATCTGAGAACTGCCCTACCAATGCACCTCTTATTAGAAATGAGCAAAACTCATTGCTTCCAAGAACCTTAACAAAACTGTACTGCATGTTTGGGAATTTTATCCCTTTTCATATCAAACAGATTTTTCAAGAACAGTTTTTTTCCCAAACCCCATCACTCTGCTAAACAAATAATTCCCTCAACACTGTCAAACTATTTACTAAGTCTGCACTACTATTAATCTTCTCATTGTTCCCATCACCCATCTCCTTCCACTTATGACTGTATGACTGTAACTTTGTTGCTTGGATCCTTACGATTTATATTGACTGTTTCCTAATATGATTTGATTGCTTATTTGTTCCCTATGACTATCATTAAGTGTTGTACCTTATGATTCTTGATGAACATATCTTTTCTTTTATGTACACTGAGAGCATATGCACCAAAGACAAATTCCTTGTGTGTCCAATCACACTTGGCCAATAAAGAATTCTATTCTATTCTATTCTATTCTATTCTATTCTATTCTATTCTCTCTAATATTTCATTCAGGTCTGCCATTACAAAATGCAGCCTGACTTTGCCTGCCGTATCTGTTCTGTCAAATTGACTTAATTGACTGAATAATGATGTTTTTACTCTTTTCTTTTCTTTTTTCTTTCTAGGTAGGTTGATAATCACGGTTGCAAACTCCTTCCTTTAGGGTTTCTGATCTCTTCCTGAAAAGATAGGATTTTTACTTCAAGTGACAAAAAACCCCAACCTTTCTCGCATCTCTTAACAACTGGATAATCCTTCAACAGCCGTAAGAAGAATCAAACATGAGCCATGGATATAATCCAGCTATCCTTTCCTGGATGCAATTTAATGGAGAATCCATCGACCATTTCATTCTCCTTGAGTTAGGAGGAAGGGAAAATGAACAGCCAGGCATTGTAGAGGTAGTCCCCGACTTACAAGAGTTCATTTAGTGACCGTTTGAAGTTACATATGATCATTTTTCACACTTATGACTGTTGCAGCACCCCCATGGTCATGGGATTTACATTCGGATGCCTGACAACTGACTCATACTTATGACGGTTGCAGTGTCCCAGGTTCAACGTGATCCCCTTTTGCGACCTTCTGATGAGCAAAGTCAATGGGGAAAGCCAGATTCACTTAACAACCGGGTTACTGATTTAACAACTGCAATGATTTACTTGCAACAAATGTGGCAAGAAAAGTCATAAAATGGGTCAAAGCCCACTTAGCACATTTCTCACTTAGCAACATAAATTCTGGGCTCAATTGCAGTGCTAAATCAAGGACTACTTTTAAATTGCCACAGATAGCAACGAGAAGCATAAATGCAGCTGTTTCCATTCCTGATCTGACCGGCTGCTCAGATCTGCTGGTTCACTGGCTCACTTGAAAGATCTGAGAACAATTATCGGGTAACAGCACAAGGGAGAACAATCCTTGTTCAAGTCGAGTGAGCGACTCAGCCTTAAAAATGTTTTGCTAGTCCAAAGGCCATCAAATCCCCTGCCAAGGAAATCCCCCATTCATCGTAGACTGAGCCCACCCGCTTGATATATTACTAGCACGACCTCCAGACTTGCCTATTCAGCTTTCCATACTTAATAGGCTATCAATGGGATGACTCATTCATAAAATCTGTGGCTGCAAAACTGCAAAGCCAAGTGACATCTTCAAATGTACCGCTACAGAAGAAATGCCAAGGAAATGCCACATCAACGCAGGTGAGCTAATATGTAATTATTTTCCTAGCAGAATCAATCCTTGGCATCTATGCCCTGCTGCAGAAAAAGAGTCATTCAAAACATACGCACGTGGCACAGATTAGCTGGAGGTTTATGCTTTCAACATGAGCATCGCCGCTGCCCATAAAAGTACATGTACACCAACAGAAGAGAATATTTGTAGCTCAAAGTTGAATCGAGGCGTCCTTGATGCTTTCTGAGCTTGGCTGTTTTCTTGCAGACATTTTATTACCCAGCTAAATAACATCACCTCACCCTGATAATGTTACCTCATTGGGTAATAAAAAGTCTGTAAAAAAACAGCCAAGCTCAGTGAGCACCACAGACCCCTCAATGCACATATATGCAACAACATGCATTTTACTGTCTATTTATTTCTCTCCTTCATATTACTTCATCCATAACCATTCCTGTAAAGCATTCAATGTCCAAGATAACGTACAGAAATCTGCCTTTTCTTATCATTCACCTACTGCAAATAGACAATTGCCATTTTGCCACATTTCTAGTTTTAGGAAAATATACTGATTTTGAGTCATTTTGTTTTTCAACATTGTCCATAATGTTAGTACATTTACAAAATGAAGCTGTAGGTATGCTTGAAAGAGAATGAAATAAATTGCTGAATACAAAATTCAGCCACTGGAGAGTTTCAGCAAAGACTCACAAGGTATTCCAGAAGACAGTCTTTAAGAAAGCAGAATTATAAGTTTCTTTTAGATCCTTCTTCTCCCAGTGCTGACAAAACCAAAGTAATTGATGGCTTGATTTACATTAAGTTATAAACATTGCAAAACTGAACTCCTCTCCAGTCATAGGGAAAGTAAACATTAATAAAAAACTAAATTACTTGGCACATACAATAGTTCTTTTGCAGTTGAGTTAACTTTTCTTATATGAAAAATAAAAGTGGCTATTGAGAGTAGAAGTGTTCACAGGTAAGGGAAAGCAAAGATTTGCTTTGACCATAGTTTGTTCAACAAACTAGAGTCAATCTTGCATGTCAGCAGAATAACCCTGGGGAGTGCTGTCCCTATGTTGTTATCAAGACAAATTTGAACGTATCAAACCATAATTTGCACCAAAACATAACTTGTGTGCTTATTCAATCTGGATGTCACCCAACTCCAACAGACTGGCTTGAGTTTGAATGGATGATCTGAATTGGATGGGAGCAGATCTGCAAATTCTTATAGTAATAAACAAAATCCTATATGATAATGTGAGTTCCCTTCAGGCAATAATCACTGTGTATCTGGGTTTGTTTTAGTGCCTCTGAATCACTCTTGAGTCCTGGCAGTTGCCAAATCAGGTCCCTACAATTGTTTTGGCGAGGCTTTTCAGAAGTGGTTTCCACTTTCTAGACTGTTGCTTTAACTTGCTCTATCTTCCTGGCACATTATGGAAACGTGTCTTAAAAATATTCTGACTCTTTACTGAAAGTTACAACTGAATAACTAGGTTGGTTTATTCTTCTGAAGTGGTTTTGCATTTCTGGGTTGGGAGTATTTCAGCCTAAGTCTATCTGTAATTTAGATCAAAGGCAAAGTCAAGCTGACTCCCCAAAATATCTGTTTTCAAACAAGCAACTGCAATTAGTCTAAACTCTTGTGTTTAGCGAATATGGAAGATGTCAGCTTAATCTCAGAAAAGCTTGATGTGTTTAGCCGCTCTGGACAGTTCGCACCGGTTCACGTGAACTGTTGGCGGGAATTTGGCCAAGGTTGCCGAATCAGTAGCGATGGCCAGCTGGCCATGCCCCCAAATCAGTCCGCCCCCGGTCTCTGCTCAATCACCCCACCCACCATGTTCATCACCGCCATGTTCTTCGTGCACGCGCATCCCATTGCCTTGCAAGTCCAATGGGATGCACATGCGTGAAGAATATGGCGGCGACAGCAGCAGCTTTTTACGTGACCTCTGGTACTCTTTGGCGGCCTGAGGCCAGCCGCCGTCTCTTTGAGAGCCACTTTGCCTCAAAAGGCAGCGGCTGGGAGGCTTCTTTGCCAGCTGCTTTCCAGCAGCGGCAGCTGGCTGGCGGCTGCCGAAAACTCTGGTCAGCTTGCCTTCCAGACTCTGGACCAGCTACCATGGAAGGTAAGCAGCCCAAACAAAGAGGTGGTGATGGGTGAGGAAGCAGGCTAGGGCTGGGGCCGCTAAAGGAGGGGAAACACGGGCAACTGGCGAAAGGAGGGCAGGGGTAGATAGGTGGAAATTCCAAAAATTTTCCTACCTTTTCCTGTGGGCGTGGCTAGATGGGAGGTCATGTGATTGGACGCATGGGCATGAGTGACATCAAGTTGGCCACACCCACTCAGTCACATGCCCCCCACCTAGCCATGCCCACCGAACCAGTAGCAAAAATTTTTGAAACCCACCACTGGCTCTGGAGCCCAATGAGACAAATTGCTACTTAAGAGCAAAACTCTAAATAGGAGTTATTTTAGCCTCTCTCCCTACCTCAATTTCCAGCTGTCTTTCTCATCTTGTGAATAAAAGCAAATTTCTTTTCTTTTTACTGACACTTTTAAGTCACTTTAGTGACTTTAAAAAAATCTATAAACTCTGAATCCCTCTTTAAGGGGTGCACAAAAAAAAGAACTGTACAACTGGCTGAGTAAACAGTTCTGGTTAATAATACATTCGTAAATGTTTTTAAAGCCTGTTTGATATTGCAGTAAAGGCATCTGGCTAGAAACCAGAAGACCGTGAGTTCTAGTTTTGCCTTGGGTGGGTGATCTTGAGCCAGTCATGTTCTCTCAGCCCTTGAAAGAAGGCAAAGGCAAACTACTTCTGGAAAAGAAAAAACTAGCTGTAGGAGGACACCTAGAACTCAGGGGTGGAATTAAAAAGGGGATTAGCCTAGAATCCCTACATAGCCACAAGTGTACTAAGTCCAATGTTCCTTGAATTCTGTTGACTCTTTATCAAGCTGATGCTAACCATTAATTGCGGAGATTCCTATACACAGGCCGCTTGGCAATAAATTGGTTTAATTGGACGGTGTGGACCTGGTCTTTCGCACTTCAAAGTTGCCAAGGAAACTGCAGGGACTTGTCTAGGCAGCCTTCTAAAATTGTACATCATGCACAGAATAAAAGAAAAATGCCTTTAGTAATTATTTTGTTGATGATTTTAATCTGTGCTTTTCTTTATTATGATTTTCTTTTTAATTTTTGTTAAGTGCTGGCAGGAAAAAAAAATTGCAGATTATAAATCAAATAAATACAACTTGCTCACCTCTACCTAAGTTAATTATTAGAGTCAGCTACTCTACTTAAATCATATAACTCAATGAAACGGGTCAACTAATTGATTTTTAAGGCCACCCAACTTCACAGCAACTCTAGCCGGCATGCAAAAAACAATGTAAAAATGCAAGCAAAAGAATACCATTTGAGTTACTTTTCTAAGATGCGTATAACACTATAAATATCTCAACCAAAAGAACCAAAGAATGGCATTCCCTAAAAAAAAAAAAAAAATTAAATTCAAATACGGAAACAGAAACAGGGAGAAAAAAGATAGCAAAAAATATATAACCTGCATTATAATCTAATTACAAGAATGCAACTTAAAACTTAACACAAAGAATGAACTGGGTATTTTACACTAAAATACATTAAGTTACTGCCTGTCTGATATGACTCCGCTCCAAAAAAAGGAACATCATTCAAGACCATTATAGCTCAGCCTAATTTAAAGTCTTTGGAGTTGCCGTGCAGATCAATCTTGGACAGCATAGCTGATTCCAAAATATTTACTTGGTAGAGTGAGGCAGAAAGCATTCACATTGCAATGTTTGTCAGGATAATTGTCTCTAGAGCCAATTCAATTCAAATCTTTATTGTCAGCACACAACATATGTACAATGAGATTGGTTGAGCTCCCTCAGTGCACCCCCCCCAACACAATACAATTTACAGCGAAGACAGAAAATCCCTAACCCAATAAATCGTATTAACAAAACATCCAGTCCTATTGCACCAGTGTGAACATGTTACACATTGCACCGGCCCTGCAGTCCATCATACTACGTAGTTATGATGTTATCTTTCATTCAGAAGTCTGACAGCCCACGGATAAAAATTGTTCTTCAGCCTGTTTGTGTGGCTGGCTATACTTCTATATCTCCTTCCCGATGGTAGAAGGGTAAAGAAGTGATGACCACAGTGAGAGTCGTCCCTGAGAATTTTCCTCCCTCTTCTAAGGAAGCGAGCCCTAGCAATCTCATCTAGTGAGATCAGGGGGACAGCCCACCAAGTTTTGTGCTGTGCTCACCACCGTCTGTAATGTTTTTCTATCCGCGGCTTGGCTGTCTCAGGAATTCTGGGAGTTGAAGTCCACAGGTTGTAAAAGAGCCACAATTGCCCACCCCTGCCTTATACCATTTTGGACAAACAGATGTCCAATTTCTTCTCCCCACCCCACCCCATTTAGGTCAACAGTAGGAGAAGCATCAAGCAGAACATTGTGAGCGTGGTATATTGCTTATTTGCCTGTTGGTGGCCCAGAATTGACCTTGGATAGTGGTTAATCTAGGTTTAGATTCACAGCATCTTCTAATGCAGGACTCTCATTTGTGTCCTCTGCGCTTCCTGCCTTTCTTCTGGTGTTGATCAGTTGACCTGTGGGCTTCAAAAGATCTTTCATTTCCAAGAAAAATGAATCATTTCTCTTTCTAGCAGGGAAGGCAGCTGAAAACACTTCGTCGTGGCATCAGAAACGAATAATCATTAACCTCCTCTGCCAAAGAATAAGGAGCGACTCTGGGCACTCCCTTGCCATCCTTGTGCAAACAAGAGAATATCTGTGCTTCTCTGCATCCGCAAATATCTCCAGGCCCTTCATTATGGCCATCTTAAAATATGTTTCTCAAGTCAGCAGAAAAGTAAGCCACATGAGTGGCATGCTTCTGACAACTGGCTTTTATTTTGCCTGGATGACAAAGCTGGCAATCCAGGAAGGAAAATCAACCACCAATTGTGGACTTTAATGCAGGGGTCTCCAAACCTGGCAACTTAAGACTTGTGGACTTCCCATAATTCCTTGGCCAGCCAAAGTTGCTGGAGAGCCCTGCTTTAATTGGTGATAAAGCAGGCTCAGTCAATTGTGAGTGGATCCCTAATATGTTGTAACTACTTTTCACAATGCCTGGGACATGTCATTCATCTCTCAGGCTATTATTTCTGCATATGGGACTAGCGATTTCTGATAAAGAGCTAGAGCCATTTGCTTAAATATGCATGTATGTAGCCTTCTTCTTGGAAGTTTATTAAAGCCACATCAAAATATAGTACAGCTAACCGAAGACATGCACACTGAAGAAGTACAGTGTGAGTCATTCCAGGAGCTCTCTCCAGCTTAACCCACTCCCTGTGGTATGGCAGGAAAATGCCCCTGTTGTTGGTTAAGTGGCCAGGATCATTGATTTTAATCTTGACTGTATTTGTAATTTGTTTCTTGGTCTATAGCAGAGGTTCCTAAGCTGTTTGGGCCATTCTTTGAAAGTCTGATAAAACCAGCAGACCCCTTCCCAAATAAAATGTATTTAAATGCATAAAATAAACAGCGAAAATAACCTAATTTTTCCTCCACACAAGTTTACAGATCTCCTGAAATCTTTATACCCCAAATTAAGAGCTGTAATCTAAAAGGAAACAAGCAAAAATATTGTCAGTTCCACGCCAGTTCTCATATATCCCAAATCAGTATTTGGTGCATAGTGGCACTACCGCCACTAGTAAGTTGCAGAGAAAGGCAACCAAGATTAGGGGACTGGAGTCTAAAACATACGATGAATGGTTGCAGGAACTGGGCATGGCTAGTCTAGTGAAGAGAAGGACCAGGGGGAGACATGATAGCAGTCTTCTGATATTTGAGGGGCTGCCACAGAGAGGAGGGGGTCAAGCTATTTTCCAAAGCACCTGAAGCCCAGACAAGGAATAATGGATGGAAACTGATCAAGGAGAGATTCAACCTGGAAATAAGGAGGAATTTTCTGACAGTGAGAGCAATCAACCAATGAACTGTTTGCCTTCAGAAGTTGTGGAAGCTTCATCACTGGAAGCTTTCAAGAAGAGACTGGACTGCCGTCCGTCAGAAATGGTATAGGGTCTTCTGTTTGTGTGGGGGGTTGGATTAGAAGATCTACAAGGTCCCTTCCAACTCTGTTAATCTGTTATCTGTTAGTAAGTGTTAAACCATGAGGTTCCCTGATCTGTAAAAGCTGCAGAAAAATATGTAGTGGACACGCTTTGGGACAGAACCAACGATAAAGAGCTGACAGAAGCTGACTTCAATTTCTGTAGATCAATCCTTGTCTTTTTTTAAACAGGTAAATCAAGCATTCATTCAAGACTCTGCTAGAGAGAACTTCCCTGAAGATGGGCTCCAGCACGAGTCCGAAAAGCTTTGGAAAACAAAACCTCTGGTCCCAGTGACCAACCCAGATTGAATCCTGTTTCATGCAAGACTGTTAAAACAGATGTTGAAAAAGTCTTGTGTGCTTTCAGAAATGCAGTACAATCATATATGTAAGGAACATACATCATGCCAACCAATGCTTTCTGATCCAGTAGGTGACTCTGTGGAAGCCAAGGATCTGGTCTATAATGGCTATAGAGGGCTGTGACCAGGTCCACTAGGAAAAGCACATGCCCACAGAGCTACAAAGAGTTCAAAGATGGACCATCCCAATATCACCTAAAAGGCATCTTATATTTTCACCAAAACCCCTAAATACAAGTCTAAGACATGTCGGTAATGAGTTGGGTTGCGATGAAGAAAATGTCATGGCAACATTAAGAGCCAATTTAGTTAGTGGCTATGGGGCAGGGCTAGAAACCAGAAGGACATGAGTTCTAGTCCTTTCTGACTGAGGCATGGAAGATGGATGGATGACCTTGGGCCATTCCTTCTTTCTCAGCCAAACCCTCTCCACAGAACTGTTGTTGAGTTGATCAAAATACAATGGAAGACAACCACAGGATTGGTTGACAAGTGGTCATTGTAGTATCTTTGTGCCACTGTTACTGGGATAGGAAGATGGCCTTTCTGCCTGCAGCATTATATGCTTAGAAAATCAAAGTGCTTTGCAACTGCCCCAAAAGAGTTAAAAGTAAAATGGGGCTTGTAAGAAATAGGAATATGGAATGAGAAATTAATCTTAGCTTAATCCATGTGGTATATGGATGTGATTTCTTTGCTGTGCATATATACAATGAGTCTCAGTGTTGGCTTATTCTGATTTATATGTTTTGCTTATGCTATGCCATGCCATGCCATGCCATGCAATACCATTCCCATTCCCATTCCAGTCCATATTTTCTATTCTATTCTATTCTATTCTATTCTATTCTATTCTATTCTATTCTATTCTATTCTATTCTATTCTATTCTATTCTATTCTATTCTATTCTATCCCATCCCAATGGTGGGATAGAATAGAATAGAATAGAATAGAATAGAATAGAATAGAATAGAATAGAATAGAATAGAATAGAATAGAATAGAATGTAGTTTTGCAGACTAATTCTGTCTTACTGCCAGCAGTTCGATCCTGACCA
This sequence comes from Pituophis catenifer annectens, assembly GCF_029215685.1. Taxonomy (NCBI): domain Eukaryota; kingdom Metazoa; phylum Chordata; class Lepidosauria; order Squamata; family Colubridae; genus Pituophis; species Pituophis catenifer. Next base: position 87,330,764 of record NW_027256886.1, on the reverse strand, counting down.
GCTCAAGGTTGATTCATCCTTCCATCCTTCTGCAGTCAGTAAAATGAGGACCCAGGTTAATGGGGGCGATACGCTGACACTCCAAACTGTTTAGAGAGGGCTGTAAAGCACTGTGAAGTGGTATATAAATCTAAATGCTATTGCTATCAATATACAGTATATTACAAATGCTGAAAATTCTTGTGTTCTAATTAAGCAGCATTTATTAAAAACTGCTTGGAGTTTTACAAATGTGTCTATCCTAACTTATCTAAAATGTCTCCTGTATTTGCCATATTTAGTTTCTTATTTTTAAGTGACCATGTTTTATTTATCTGTGCATTTGTAGGCAGACATGCATAGGAAACATAGTAAGACATTTGAATAATTTTCCTCTGAGGTCTTATTTAAACCACATTCAAAACTGTGAGGGACCTTCTATGATCCTTGGGCATCAGATAAGACTGGATCAGAAGTCCCTTTAAGAACTAGCCAAGCTTTCAAACTTTTATCTCACACCAACTTTGCTCCATCATCTAGGAGACAAAAGTTCTATGAAAGGATGAAGAACTTGAGAACTCTCAGAAAAAAATATCTTCCCAGTTGCCAAACTTGTAGTCTGCAGGATTCATTGGGAGAAAAGAGGAGAGCTAAACTAACCCAATACTGAAAAAGGTGTGTATTATAATCCACCCCTTTCTTCCATATGGATATTTGTCAGGTGCAAAAAATCAAGTCCATACACATGAAGGTCCGATTAAACTGATGTATTGGCACTTATGCCTATGTACAGGGATATTCTTAATTAACAGTTAGCCCCTGCTTGGAGTTAGATACGGGTCAATGGAATTCAAGGGAGATTGGATTTAGTTCGCTTGCAGCTATGTAGGGATTCTAGGCTGATCCCTCTTTTGACTCTACCCTCAGGTTCTGCTAGCCCTTCTCCTACAATATTTGAAGTGCCGTCTTTTCCCAGTTTATAGCTACCCAACCCACCAGAGTGGGTAGGCAGGGTATGTTACAGGTACCCCCTCTTAAGGAGCTCCATCTGATTGGACCACGAAGAGGTGGTTTTCTCCATAGTGCCTCTCTCCCTGTGAAGCATCATCCCTGTGGAAACAAGATTAGTTCCTTATGTTGACCCTCTTTTGCAAGACCTCGAATATGTGGTTTTGCCAAAAGCCCTGGGAACCCCAGGGAAATATGGAGCCCATCAAATACTTGGTGTGATTGTTGTCACCAGCGGAATGGGGATTTATTGGGTTTTGTAATCGGAATCTTATTTTTGCAAATTGTGAGTGAACTGGGCGGCCATACAAATGTTCTTAATAAATAAATATCCAATCTTCCGTAATACAGTTTCTTCTTGCCTGGCCTTGGAGCTTAATTTGTTTGCATAACATTATTCCTCTAAAGAGCCTTCATGCAGAAGTTAAGAGCTGAAGGGCAAGGCACATCAGCTGATGTGCTTTGTCACCTACTTGTTATCGCTCCCACATACTGCAGGGAATGAGCCCCTCTAAATCTAGTCATTTCCTCTTTGTGCCATTCATTCCTGGAAATAAACCATTTTCTCCCTCCCTCCCTCTTTCTTCTTCTTCTTCCATGACATCAGAGCAAGAAAAAAAAAGCTGATTTCCCAAGGATAAGTAGATGAGACCATCAGGAAGAAGAAAAGAGAGGGGAAAAGATGGTGTATCAAACAATGTTAGGTGATTCTGACATAAGTCAGAAACTAGCATGGCTCAACAGCAGAAAAGAGAATTTAAAAAATTAATAAAATGCAGATAGAGGGGGACAGTTCAATGACAACAGATCTGTGATGGTTAAGCAACTAGCCAGCCAAGGGGTAACTTTAATTGCTGTCTGTGTTATGTTGAAAGCAAGCAAACAAAAGTAAACAATGTATTTACAATACACTTCAATTGGAGTTACTGAATGAATTGGGCTTAGCCCAATGATCGACTAAACCAAGCTAGCTGAGTTTACCCAACATTGCAGGCTACCAAAACAGGCTGGTCGACCAAGGTTATCCCCTAAATTGAGCATCTTTATTTAGCAGCATTAGGATTTTGGTGCACTCATCTGGTACATTCATCTTGTGAATTTCATTTATACTATCTGGGAAACATCTAGTAGGAATTCCTGTTCTACATAACTGTCTGGATTAGAACGTTTTCTCCAACAAATGCATTAACATATTACAACACTGATCAAATGAAATATGTGCCCTTTATTATGGAATAGGCAGGATGCTTCATTTCACATTTATTCTGAGATAATTTATGACATACTCCAGAAACAGTCATAGCAAAATTGAAACCTTTGAGATAGAAGGATAGATAAGACGTATTTATTTCTACCTTTTCACAGGCCGCTCTGATCTGTGTAAACTCTGAAAGGCACACCACAAACATAACTACATAAACATAACCATCAATGATAAGCTGAGTGGCTGCCCACCACGGTATTAAGGGACAAAGGCTCACTGATGACTTTATTGGGGGGGGGTCTGTCAGCATGAAAAGAAAAGGGTCAAACAATCTTCCAGAGAAAGGCGTCCTAGAGAATGGAATCCCACCTTTACAAGGTAGCTCCTAATCTACTGTGGGCCATGCCAGACGGCTTTATAAATATTAACCACCCTCTGACTTTTGCCAGCTAGATCTCAAAATTACAGTAATTCTTCATTAACCAGTTTCACCAGCCAACAGCTTGGTCACTGTATTCTGGACCAATTAGAGCTTCTGAGCCTACTTCAAAGGCTTAGAATATGGAGAATACATAGCGGTAATCATGCCTTGTGGTGATCACAGCATGGAGTCACTCTTTCTAATGGCTTCCTAGTCCATAGGGGAACCACTGTGATTGCAGTCATGTGGGGAGGCTCCCTCAAACCAGAACTTCCATCTTCTGGGTCAGCAGGAGCCATGAGTCACAGACCAACTCCAAGATAACTGGGTTTAGAGCAGCTATCGGGAACAGTGTTCTCAGAAAGCCTAGGGAGCAATGAATGAACCACATCTCCATTTTGTAGAATTATATCTGATGTCTCTGACTGATCTCAGACTTCCTTCAGACTGAGCCTGTTCAGGACTGTCAGAGCATAACCAGCATTATCTGAATGTAACAAGACAGACACAGACTTCAGAGGATAATTAGAACTGCAGAAAAAACAATGGCTACCAACCTGCCTCCACTGAGGACCTGTATACTGAACGAGTCAAAAAGAGGGCTGTGAAATATTTACAGACCCCTCACATCCTGGACATAAACTGTTTCAACTCCTACCCTCATAGGAGCTATGAGGGTAGCTATAGAGCACTGCACACTAGAACAATTAGACACAAGGACAGTTTTTTTCCTGAACACCATCACTCTGCTAAACAAATAATTCCCTCAACACTGTCAAACTATTCACTAAGTCTGCATTACCATTACTATTAATCTTCTCATCGTTCCTATCACCCATCTCCTCCCACTTATGACTGTATGACTGTAACCTTGTTGCTGGTATCCTTAAGATTTATATTGGCTGTTTCCCTATGACTATCATTAAGTGTTGTACCTTATGATTCTTGACGAACATATCTTTTCTTTTATGTACTCAGACAGCGTATACACCAAGACAAATTCCTTGTGTGTCCAAACACACTTGGCCAATAAAGAATTCTATTCTATTCTAAACATATGAAAAACACATATATCATTTTGTCACAGGAACTTTGTTTTGGCTTCATATGTGTCAGTCACAAAAGACCAGGTCTATGTGCAAAGGTTCAATTAAGCTGATTTGTAGCTGAAAGTCTATGCACAGGAATCTTCTCAACTAATGGTCAGCCCTTGCTAAGAGTTAGATAAAGGTCAATAGCACTCAAGGGGAGTTGGACTTAGTTCGTTTGTGACTACATAGGGATTCTAGGCTGATCCCTCTTTTGACTCCGCCCCCAGGTGCTGCCACTCCTTCTCCCACAATATGGGAGTGTATATATATCACCTTAAGAATCCCCTTTTGACTGGAGCATCATCCCTGCCATCTTGTATTATTGTTGGTGAAGAGAAGAAAAACACATGAACCTCATAAGGATTCCCCCAGAAGAATTCCCCACAATTTATTCTGGCTATCTTTTCAGTTTCCCAAAGGGAAATGTTGCTTTAAAAATGCCCTTGCCTCTATAGGCATGTCATGTTGACTTTGGCCTCCTCTTACCTAGCCACCCCAAAATGAGAATGGGAAATAAATATAGAAATGCAACCCATGCAGTTGAACCCATACAGTTGCCCAGTTATTTCAATGTGGCTTAGCTTTCTTCAGTGATCTCATCATTTGGGGGATGCTCTCATTATTTCTGGGATATTATTTCATTGTGTTATTTCTATCATCTTTTCCCTTTGCTTCCAATTTTTTTTTCTTAAAAAAAATCCACACTGTAAGCTAGGTGATGGCATATCTCCGAAGAAGCAGGAGATCCAATTGCTGAATGTCATATCATGACAGGTGCCTAGCAACCATATATATTTAAAAGGCTGGTGTGTGTTTTATGTGTATCTTTGTGCCAGGAATAGCTGGAACAGATCTAGTCTTCCATTCACAATCTAGAAAAGGTAAAAAAAAAAAAAAAGGGAAAGGGAAAATATCCATCCGCTGGCCTATTTTGAAGGGTCGTTGATTGCCTGTCAGTTGCCACATGGACAGCATTAACACTATATTTTGTTTTGCGAAAAAGCATTCTTGCAAATCAAAAAAAATAAAATAAAGTATTCAGCATTCTGTTTCTTAAGACTGCAAAGCTGAATGGCAGGTCAACCACAATCATACACTTCCTTCGTGGCCAAATCAGTACCAAACAATGATAACCGATAGACCACACGCCTGTAGAATAACACTATTAAACAGTCAGGAGTATTTAGGGGAAAGGAAATTGCCAGTGACATCCACAGTCCTCCTCAAGAATCCAAAAAGCATGGAGAAGCATTATCTGTTTAAGGTCCAACAAACCGATCGGAAAAGAATTAGCAAGGAGCTGGACTTCTTGTTTTATCAAGTCAGATGTGAAGCACAGAATATAAAAAGAGTCATACTAAAAACATAAGAATTTCCCAGAAGGGTTGAGCTGTTTCTCTTCGCAAACCACATAATTCTTCTTACAATGTGTCTTTTCAATCTTTTGGTGTATTTTGGTTAAACCCACATGTTCCAGGACAGAACGGAGGCTAACGGACATTGAGTTCTCAGTCCCTTCTCACCTCACTCCACCCCCACCTAAAAAAAAGCATAGGAAAAATTGTACTCCTTTATCCGCAGTGGTACACCCTGGTTCCTCCTTAACAAGCAGTCACGAACAAAAGGTTCATTTCACACACACACACACACCAAGCAGTGATCTCACACGTGCACCTGCTCTCCAAGTAAAATAATGCCAGAATTCAGGACCAATTAGGAGAGTATAGTCAACGCATAAGGAACATGATCAGCAAAACCAACAGAAACCTAGCAACTGAGTATCTTAGGAAACAAGTTATATTTTCTTTTTCAAGGGTCATCATCATCCCGGCTAAATCTTACTGGGAAAACAAGAAACATAGCCCAAGCATTTGTTTGCATACTGGTTTTTTTTAAACTAAACCAGATGTGATCTACTTCAACTATTGTAAGTTTATTGAACTAAAGGTAAAGATAAAGGTTTCCCTGTCTAGTCATGGCTGGCTTTAGGGCACAGTGCTCATTTCAGTTTCTTCGCTTAGGGAACCAGCATTGTTGGAAGACAATTTCTGTGGTCATGCAGAATAAAACTGCTCTTAGTATAACAGAGTTGGAAGGGACCCTTGGAGGTCTTCTAGTCCAACCCCCTGCTTAGGCAGGGAAACCCTATACCATTGGTTATCCAATCTTTTCTTTAAAACTTCCAGCGTTGGCGCATTCACAACTTCTGGAGGTAAGTTGTTCCACTGATTAATTGTTCTCACCGTTAGGAAGTTTTTCCTGAATTCCAGGTTGCTTCTCTCCTTGATTAGTTTCCATCCATTGTTTCTTATCCTGCCTTCAGGTTGGAAAATAAGGTAAAGCCCCTCTTCTTTGTGGCAGCCCCTCAGATATTAGAAGGCTGCTATCATGTCACCCCTAGTCCTTCTTTTGTGGCCAGCACGGCTATATGCCAAAGGGTCACGGACTGCTGATATCTTCTCACTGAAATGGTACCTATTTATCTACTCACATTTGCATGCTTTTGAAGTGCTAAATTGGCAAGAGCTGAGACAAGGAACGGGAGCTCATCCCATTGCACAGTGCTCAGGTCTCCAACCGGCGCTATCAGCTCTCCAGCGTCTTTAACTGCTGAGCTATCACACTCCCAACTGATCTGAGGTAGTTTTATGGAATTAGTGGCTTGTTTTTTGCCTCTATACTGAGAAGCAGAAATCCAAAACTAGGGGGAAAGAGAAGTATGGGGCATCAACTAGAGTAGCAGGCTCACTGGTTCACAGTTCAGAAATGTTTTGCTTCTACACACACACAAGAAAGTGAATGGCAGCTCTGGGTGACCTTGCCTGGGTAAGAAACAAGATAAGGTTAGGTTACTTTTTTGAACTATTACCATCTGGCAGATGGTACAGGATAATAAAAACAAGGACAAATAGGCTGAAAAACAGCTTCTATCCCAGAGCAATAACCATATTGAATTCTACTGTACAGTGCAATATCAGGTTTTCAATTTCAATTATATAGAATGTAAAGGATGTATGTTTGTGTTTTTATTTTTATAGTAATAATGTACACTGAAGACGGCATTTAATTTCGTTGTACCATGTGCAATGACAATAAACTAAACTAAACTAAACTACTTCAATAAGGGAATTCTAAAGTTGAAGCTGGACTAGGAAGTCAAAATAATGTCCCAGAAGTCAACAGTAGTAAACCGCTTCCACATCATACCAAAAAAAAAAAAAAAAATCTGGAATCAAGTTCAACTTGACTTAACCTAAGTACAATTAGAGAATATGGGCCTGCCTTATTGAAATAAGAGATCTAAAGTCTTTATGTATCATGGAAGAAATAGACACTCCCATTGTTCACAGAAGGAGATCACTTCAATCCTATCAAAATCAACAGGATCATCAATAATGATCATACAAAGGCTGGTGGACATATACTCTGATCCAGGAAAAACCAACTGTCTTTGGTATGTCTATTTGGAAATAAGCCCCACAGTGTTTTCAGTAACGTTTACTCCCAGGTAAGGACATTTTGTGTTACATGCCTCGTTATCCTTCAGTTTCATGGAAATTTACTAAACAAATTTACTAAACACCTAGAAATAAGGAGAAAATTTCCGACAGTGAGAACAATCAACCCGTGGAACAGAAGTTGCCTTCGGAAGTTGTGGGAGCTTCATCACTGGAGGCTTTCGAGAAGAGATTGGACTGCCATTTGTCAGAAATGGTGTAGGGTCTCCTGCTTGGGCAAGGGGTTGGACTAGATGACCTACAAGGTCCCTTCCAACTCTGTTAATCTGTAAATGTTGATTAGAGCTATTCATTTAATGACTCAAGAATGACATTCTGTTTTCATAAACACAACTGTCCAGATCAGCACTAAGTGAACTTCAGCTCAAGACTCTCCTTAGTCTAATACTTTGCTTCTTATAGTGGCCAATTAGAAGTTTCTGGAATGCTCAAAAGCAGCAGAAGGGAATATACCCTGCCCCACCACTGTTTGCCAGCAGCTGCCATCTGGGAGCATGGCGACTCTGACCAAGAGCCAACACTGATTCTCAACACTGACAACTCTAGAAAGGCCTGGTTTACATGAACATATTTAATCCCAATATAAAGCTATCCATGTTAACCTCAATCACTGTACCTTGTAATGAATGTAATACTTATTCATTAAAGTAGTTACTTATGTGTACATAAATAAGCACTTCCTTTTTCTTCCTGCAACTTTAAAACTCCTTCCAGCCAGCTTCCTAGGATCGTAGTCTTCAGAAAAGCTTGATCCCTAATCACTTTCTCCATATCACGCATGATTTTATAGATATTAATCATGTCCTCTTCTCAATCGTCCTCTCAAAATTAAAGAGTCTCAGGCATTCCAGCCTTTTCCCATTGGAATGACTTCAACCCCTTCATCATTCTAGCTGAATTTTCTTGGCCCTTCCCTAACTCTACTAGCTGCTTTTAAAAATATTGCAAAAAAAAAAAAAAAGGAAGAAAAAGAAGAAAAAGAACCAGACAGTATTCCAGATATAAAATGCACCATAATAACCACCACTGAAAGTTATGACGAAGCTTATAAATTAAGCATGCAAAGACTCAGCATCTCCAGTTTAAGTCAATCAACGAGCACACTTAAACTCCAAACCTCAATGAAGTCATTGATACCATTCCTGTTTATTTCCATGTGGCTTCCTCTACTGGAAGGCCACCTCACATGAATTCTGCCCAGGAAATATTTTCAAAACATTACAATTCCAGATAAAGATTATGGATTGATTGGATGAAACATGGAGAGGCTTGAAAAGCTCAAAGTGGTGGCCTCAACGTGATCTGTTTGGTTTTCTCTTTTCTCTGTCATTTTTCAGTAGGTATCTGAACAAGAGTTATCAATGTCAACCTAAATTTTGCTTCCTTTTCCAGCACTTCTGAAAACATTCCACAATTACAGTCTCAGCTAGAACTGATTACAGGCAGGAAAGGGAGATCTTCAATCTGAATGCTTCAATCTGAAGTCTAATCAACCGAAGGAAGATTTTATTCAAATCTTTCTTTGGAATGAAAAAAAGGAACTGGGTCAGAATGAGGGAGAGGAGCGTATTAATTGAAGAAATCAAGTGAAAAGTGAACTAAGTCGATTTTTTACACTGAAGGATATTCAAATATTAAGGGAGAAGAGTCCCATACCATGTTTGAAATAATAGCTGCGATTGTTTTTGTATGTTGTATCTTTCAAGTATCTCTTTCATAGATAGAAACTGTTGCAAATGGTAACATTTGCACTTCTCTTTTTCCTTCCAAATTATAGTCAACATTTTTAATTCTATGCTGGTCTGAGTGAACTAGAAGATCCTTATTTGGAGTCTGTATTAATTGGGGAGGGGGCTGCTGCTGAGTGTATTAATTTATTTGTTATGCTATTTGTTTATTATTCATTCATTCAACTGTTGCAGGTTATAAATCTGTTGCTGGATAAGATGGATTTGACAGGGTAAAAGCAAGAACAAATTAATTGTGAAGTCCTTTTATTTATTAGAAGCTGTATTTCTTTCTGTTGTGGGTTTTCAGTAGATGGGGGAAGGCACTGATGGATAAGACAGAAGATCCCCTGCCAATCATGTATTCTTCACCCCCCAACATTTCATTCAAAGAAAGCCGCCATGTATGTCCATACACAACTGCCATTTTAAACAACTTCCCTTGGAATCTGGCTTTTCAGGATCACAGTGTCCTCAAATTGGCACCGACAAACAAGGAAGGGAAAGGAGTTACTGAACAGATGGCTGTAAGGCTCCATTCAGAGACCCACCTACAGTCATCTTAATTCAGATAGACAAATTTGTTCCTTAATACAAAAAATGCTTAAACTTTTCCAGTCAAAGAAGAACAGTATCTCATGGAGACACACAAGAAAGAGATGAACCACATCAGTTTTAGAAAGAGCTGAAAAATTATCAGCAAGAAGAAAAGTGGATTTTATTTGGGACTAAGGCTGTAATTCTAAACACTACAAAGTCCTACAGAACTATGTAAGATTTGGATTTCGGATGACATGGCATGTTGAATCCTTCAAACAATCAACTCCCAAATATGCATAGAGATGACCCAAGCCTCTGACTCAATCCAGCTTATTATTTCTGAGCAAACATTAGCATGTCCAGGATCAGCGAGACAAATTGCCCCTTGCAAGTTTCTTTGCAAATTGAACAGCATTCAGTGCCACCCCAAGAGACAATCTGGGACACATTTCATATCTCCAAGTTTCTCACCTGCCTGCAAAAAAGGAAGCAAGCTCAGCCTTGCCGTTTGGTGACCCCACTTCCAAATGCTGCCCCATCCTTCTCCACCAACAAGCCCAGAATTACTAAGCACTCAGGCCAACCTACCTCACAGGGCAATATTCTACATACAAAGAGGGGAGAGAACCCCTGAGGAAGGTGGCCTGAGCTAAAACCGAAGGAAATATAAAGGCACTAAAAGCAGAGCCGAAACTGGAAGACTGGCTGGGGAACCAAGCCACCTTAACCTTCTAAAACTTCTACTTTTCTGGATAGCATATTGCAATTAAAGATTTACAGCAATTGTGATTTTTTTTTAAAAAAAATTATCTGTAACATGCCTTTGTTTCCCTTTTGAAGTATCAACATTCTTACTAAATAGATTTCTGGGAACTAAAATGAACTACTTCTAAGATGCTTAAAAGCTCTTCTATTTTTCTATAACAGGAAATGTTATAGAAAAATGTAAGTGTACAGGTAGTCCTTGACTTACAACCACAATTGAGCCCAACATTCCTGTTGTTAAGTGAATCACTGCACTTGTTCAAGTTAGTAACAGGATTGTTAATTGAATCTGGCTTCCCCATTGGCTGTGCATGTCAGAAGATCCCAAAAAGTGATCCCATGACCCCATGAACACTGCAACCGTCATAAATATGAACCACTTGACAAGCAATCGAATTTTGATCACATGAGCATGGGGATGCTGCAAAGGTTGTGTGAAAAATGGTCATAAGTCCATTCAGTGCCGCTGTAACTTTGTACTATCAACTAAATGAACTGTTGTAAATCAAGGACTACCTGCATTAGTTGGTAACTAATAACTAACTAATGGATAGAAGTCCATTGGTAGTTCTGATTGGTTAATCTCCAATATGTCTAGGGAGATTCTCAGTCATCCAGGTTGTCTCAAAGGTTGCTTTTTTCAAGAGGCACTTTCTGGTTTTTCCTTGAACTTTTCCTTCTCATCCAAGCTCTTCCCCACCATCCAGCCAGAGCTGAAGAAGCTGCTTGGTTGAGAAGCCAAACGCCTACAAAGAAAAAACAGAAAGTGCCTCTTAAAAAGAGCACCTTCGGGACTACCCTGACCTGGATGACTGAAAATCTCCATAGAATCAGAGCCGAAGCAGCTTCTTGGATGATGAGAAGCCCAACGTCTTCAAAAAAAAACAAGGAAGTCCAGTTGCCTCTTGAGGAAAAAAAAAAAAAGCACATTTGTGACATTTGGATTATTTTCCACCAGTTGGTCCACAGAGGGGTCCTTGTCCCACTCTCCGAGTTTGCTCGTTTCCCCTGCAAGAGATTTCCTGACCTAAACTAGGTAACACAACCCTCATGGCTAGTCAGTAGCATCACTAGCAACTGATGGCGTTACCTCGCTGGGTCACGAGAGGTCTGCCAGAGAAAACCAGCCAGCTCAGAGAGCACCTGAAGGAGTCTCCCCCCCACCCTCCTGTCAACCCCGAGCTACAAAATATTCCTCCCCCCTTTAGTAGTTTTCCAGCGAAAAAGGGATCCGTTTTGGGGTTTCCAGCAGCCGGAGGCGCCAAGTTGGTGCGGGGTTTTGTGTGTGTGTGTGTGTGTGTGTGTGTGTGTGTGTGTGTGTGTGTGGTGTGTTGTGGTGTGTGGGCTTACCTTCTCCTTGCCCCCGCAGTGGCAGCAGACGGTCCACAGGTACTTGAGGGTCCTCCAGAGCAGGATGATAAAGAGACCCCCGAAGAAGGTGACCATGGAGGAAGCCAGGAAGGCCCACCACATGCGCTGCCCGCTGTCGCAGGGCACTTCCATGGTGATGGGGATGATGAGAGCGTTGGACGCCCGGGCGGGCGCCGACGACGAGGCCGTGTTGAGGGTGCCGCCGACGGGGCTGCTCATCCTAATGTTGCCGCTGCCGCCGCCGCCGCCACCGCCGCCGCCGCCCGAGTAGTAGCTGCTGGAGCCGCCGCCGCCGCCGCCTCCGCCGCCTCCACCGCCGCTGCCATTTGCCATGGCTAGCACCGAGCAGGGCGCGCCGCCGGCGCTCCGGGAAGCTGCTCTGGCCGATGCCGAGACCGATGCCGTCGCCAGCCCCGGCTACGAAGCCCATCCCCGGCCATGATGCCGCTCAAGCCCAGCGCAGCCGCCGCCGCCGCCGCCGCCGGGGCGTCCTGCCTTCTCTCTCTCTCTCTTTTTTTTTTTTTTCCACCCCCCTCCCCTCCCCTCCCCGCGCGCGGCCCCTCCCACCCGAATGAAGCGGGGAGGGGCCCAAAAAAAAAAAAAAAAGCGCGCCCGCCGCCTCAGCCGGCCCTCATATCTTTCTCACCCCCCCTCCCACTCCTCTCCTGCGCCGCCTCCTTGTCCGTCAGTCAGTCAGTCAGTGGGCGAGGGTGGCGAACTTGGCCGCTCACTCAAGGCAAGCCTCCTCCTTCTCCTTCTTCTTCGCCTCAGCCGCCGCCTCAGCTTTCCTCCGAGCGGGGGGCTCCCGCGCTTCTCCCGCCGAGGCGCTCTCCCTGGTTGCTGCGCCTCGGCTCGGCTGACGGTGGCGGCTCTGAGGAAACGGGTGGCTGAAGCGGGCGTGTGTGGAGGGGGAGAGGAGACGGAGAGAGGGAAGGAGGGTCCGTCCCAGCCGCACGCGCGCGGCAGCGGCGGCTGCTTTCGCAGGTGGCCCCGGGCGGCGGGAGGGAGGACGAGGAGGAGGAGGAGGAGGAGATGAAGAAGAAGAAGAAGCAGCGAAAAGCCGGCCGGCCGGGCTCTGGTTATGGTCCGTCCCTGTGGGCGGAGGGGAAAAGCGGATCCGGGCGGGCGGCTTGCGCTTCTGCCCGCTTAGCCAGGCTCCGGGTGAAGGGGGGGGGGGTTGGAGGGGGGGGTGAGGATGGGGGGGGGGTCAAGGCGGGGGCCGCGCAGCAGGCAGCGGGGAGGGCTCAAAACCCCGCGCGGGTTATGCCGGTTGGCGGACGGCGTGACGCACGGGCTGTCAGTCACTCCTGGCGCGCGCCCGCGTATATGTGTTTGTATGTGCGTGTATTTATATATATATATATATGTGCGTGTGTGCCCCCGCCGCTTGCCGCCGCCGCCGCGAATCGGCTCCGGCTCCGGCTCCACCGGTGTTTTTCCCAGCGTCTCTGCTGCGCTCGGCGGCTCTCGGTGACTTGCGTGCCTAAATCGGAGGGCCCGAGGTCCGGCGGTGGGAGCCGGAGGCTTGTGCCCGCCGCCACTCGCGCCCGCAGCCTCCCCTTGCTGTGCCTTGCCAGCCTCTTCCCTTCCCCACCCCCAGCTCTTCCCCCGGGGTCGGAGCGGCGAGCCTGGGGATACGGCGATAAACAGACGCGGGGCAAGCGCTGGGGCGTTGTAGCGCTCGGCTGTGCCTTCTTCTCTTTCCTCCTCCTCCTCCTCTTCTTCGTCCTCTTCCTCCTCTTCCTCCTTCTACTACTACTCCTCTTCCTCCTCCTAGTACTACTACTACTCTTCCTTCTCTTGTTCTCCTTCTTCCTCCTCCTCTTCCTCCTCCTCCTAGTATTACTACTACTCTTCCTTCTTTTTTTTCCTCTTACCCTCTTCCTCTTCTTCCTTCTCCTCTCCTGCACTTCTTCCTCCTCCGCCTCCACTTCTTCCTCCACTTCTTCCTCCTCCTCTTCCTTCTCCTGCTACTAATACTCTTCCTCTACTTCCTCCTCCTCCTCTTCCTCCATTTCTCCTCTTCCTCCTTCTCCTCCTTCCTCCATTTCTTCCTCTTCCTCCTCTTCTTCCTCCTCCTCTTCCTCCTTCTCCTACTACTCTTCTTCCTCTTCTTCCTCCTCCTCCTCCTCCTTCTCCTACTACTCTTCTTCCTCCTCCTCCTCCTCTTCCTTTCTCCTCCTCTTCTTCCTCCACTTCTTCCTCCTCCTCCTCCTCCTCCTCTTCCTCCTTCTCCTACTACTACTCTTCTTCCTCTTCTTCCTGCTCCTCCTCTTTCTTTTTCTCCTCCTCCTCTTCCTCCACTTCTTCTTCCTCCTCCTCCTCTTCCTCCTCCTCTTCCTCCTTCTCCTACTACTACTCTTCCACGTCCTCCTCCTCTTCTTCCTCGTTCTGACCCATCTTGAAGTCTCCACGCAGAGCCCAGGGTCGTGTTTGTTGTTGTTGTTGTTGTTCCATGCAAAAGAGAGGGAGAGCAAGCGAGCCAGCGATTGGCAGCGCTGAGTTGCAGAAACAGGTGCTTGGCGGGCAGCGGAGGAGAAGGCAGGCAGGCGGCGGTCGGGGCTGGCGGTGTTTTTTCCCTTTTCCAGCGGATCGCCCACCAGGAAACGTTTCGGATGTGTGGGTCGCCTGGCTCCAGAATTGGCACCGAATTGGAAGAAAGCGGGGAGGCGGCGTGGTGGGGGAGGGAGAGAATCCCTTAATCTTCTTCTTGGCCCTGATTGGGAATGAAACAGGCGGGGGGGGGGAGAGAAAGAGAGAGGAAGGGAAAGCCGATGAAAGCACCGGGGAGTTTCAGCCCCATAATTTAGGGAAGCCCACATTTATCCTGGGATAAATTTTTCCCCGGGACCAAAGAGGGCGGCTGGATGCCAAAAATCGGCGCAGAATCTCCTTTCATTTTTTTTTTTCAGCTCGTCCTGATTTTTTTCAAGATTAATCCCCGACACAAGGAGAATCTGTCGTCACTGGTTTCTGAGAGGCTTTCATTACATTAAAAAAAATAATCCAACAACTGGAGAAAGAAAGAAAAAGAAAACCAAAAAAAGAAAACGGACACGTTGAAACACCCCCACTCACATTCCCATCGTGTCCACAAGCAACCTCAAAAACCTCCAAACCCAGAAATTCAGCCCTATTGAAGACCCTAATCCAGTTTTCCAGCTTAGCCTCTTAATTTTGGTTAAGCCTCTTCGGGGTGAAACAGGCAGCGTTACTCAAGGACTGCTGAACACAAGGCTTGGTTGACTTTGTAGTTGTGAGCAGGAAGGGAAGGGCAGCTGTAGGGTACATCTGGAGGGCAACATCTGCCTCATTTTGCCAGGAAAAGGACAGGGATGAGGATGTGTTTATGAAATCCCATAGAGTCAAGCTTGGCTCTGAAATCATTCCCTGGAAGACAGAAAAACAGCAAAGGGAGACGAGCAGCCTGTGAATAGAATAGAATAGAACAGAACAGAACAGAACAGAACAGAACAGAACAGAACAGAATAGAATAGAATAGAATAAGAAATAATAGGAATAGAAGGAACAGAATAGAATATGGAATAGAATATGAAATAATAGGAATAGAAGGAATAGAATAGAATAAGAAATAATAGGAATAGAAGGAATAGAATAGAATATGGAATAGAATAAGAAATAATAGGAATAGAAGGAATAGAACAGAATAGAAGGAATAGAATAAGAAATAATAGGAACAGAAGGAATAGAATAGAATAAGAAATAATAGGAATAGAAGGAATAGAATAGAAATAGAAATTAGAATAGAATAGAATATGGAATAGAATAGAATAAGAAACAATAGGAATAGAATAGAATACCGTGTTTCCCCAAAAATAAGACCTCCCCAGATAATAAACCCAATCTGGCTTTTGAGCGCATTCACTCAAATAAGCCCTCCCCAAAATAAGCCCTCCCTGAAAATAACCCCCCCCCCAAATATTTAAAAGTATGAGCAGCCGGTCCCTGCCATTTCCTCTGTCTGGGAGACAGAGCTGGAAATCAGGTAAGATGGCAAGAGGAGCCCCATCTTGTTCCACGCACCTCAAAATAATAAGACCTCCCTGAAAATAAGGCCAACCACTTTTTTCAGGGTTCAAAAAAATATAAGACAGGGTCTTATTTTTGGGAAAACACGGGAATGGAATGGAATGGAATGGAATGGAATGGAATGGAATGGAATGGAATGGAATGGAATAGAATAGAATAGAATAGAATAGAATAGAATAGAATAGAATAGAATAACAGAGTTGGAAGGGACCTTGGAGGTCTTCTAGTCCAACCCCCTGCTTAGGCAGGAAACCCTAGACCACTTCAGACAAATGGTTATCCAACATCTTCTTAAAAACTTCTAGTGTTGGAGCATTCACAGATTCTGGAGGCAAGTTGTTCCACTGATTAATTGTTCTCACTGTCAGGAAATTCCTCCTTAGTTCTAAGTTGCTTCTCTCCTTGATTAGTTTCCATCCATTGCTTCTTGTCCTGCCCTCAGGTGCTTTGGAGAATAGCCTGACTCCTTCTTTGTGGCAGCCCCTGAGAGCAGCATAGACAGGAGAAACTGAGAAAGACAAACAAAACCTTTAGTATTTACCATTCAACACTCCTTGTAGCTGGGACATTTTAGGAGCAACCACATCCAAAGCATAAGCCTGTGGCTACAGACAGGTGACCCCCGCAAGCCCTGATGCTCAAAACACAAAGTGAAAGTTTCTTGTCTAATTGACATTTGAGACTTGGGGAAAATATTACATGAGACAGATTCCAGTTCAGTTGTTTTTTTATTTAAATGCTGTGAACTATCCAAAGACTGAAGAAAACCACAGCAAGAGCTATTTGTTTAATTGTTTATTTAAAGAATTGTTCTGACTCTATCACAGGGGTCCCCAAGTGTTCCGTCTTTGGAGACCGACAGAGAAGTGGGGGGGGGGGGGTGGAGGAGAGAAAATGGTTTTGTGGCTTGAGTTAAATTTTAAATTGATTTTAAATTGGGTTGTTTTAATTTACAGCCAAAATATTTAATTATTTTAAACTGTTTTTAAATTTTGTATGTTCTGTTTTTTACTTTGGCTGTTCACCGCCCTGAGTCCTGTTTGGAGAAGGGTGGTATAGAAATGGAAACAAACAAACAAACAAACAAATAAATAAATAAATTTGTGTGAGTGGCAGGTGCACACGTGCGTGTGCACAGCTCCATTTGTAAAGAGCCTTGGTGGTGCAGCAGACTAAAGTGCTGTTAAATAGCACTTAGCTGCCAGCTGCCTGCAATTACTGCAAGTTCAAATCTCACCAGGCTCAAGGTTGACTCAGCCTTCCATCCTTCCGAGGTAGGTAAAATGAGGACCCGGATTGTGGGGGCAATAAGTTGACTTTGTATATAAAAAAAAGAACACCGCTTGGGGTGGGGGCGAAAGCCCTACTAAGCAGGTATATACAAAAGTATGAAGGCTATTGCTTAATGCATTGTAAGCCGCCCTGAGTCTCCGGAGAAGAGCGGCATATAAATTGAACCAATAGATAGATAGATAGATAGATAGATAGATAGATAGATAGATAGATAGATAGATAGATAAATTTGCGCGAGTGGCGGGCATTCTGACATTGGGGACTCCTGCTCTATCCCACCAAGGTGAACGTGAGCACTGTAAATAGTCTAAAACAAAAAAGAATTAATCAGAAACTGAAAAACTTCACCTTTTTTTTTAAAAAAAAAAAACTAACAAAAAGTGCTTCATTTTAATGTAACCCAATTCATTCCAAAGGCTCAACACAGATTATAGTGTTTTCAAACTTTGGGACTTCACTTGTTTTATTTTAATTGTTTATTTGTATCCCGACTTTATTATTTTTTTTACAGATAATACAAGGCAGTGAACATATCCAACACATCTTCCTTCTCCTATTTTCCTCACAACAACCTTGTGAGGTGGGTTGGGCTGAGAGAGAGAGAGGGACTGGCCCAAAGTCACCCAGTTGGCTTTCATGGCTAAGGCGGGACTAGAACTCACCTCTCCTAGTGATTGTTCCAAGTCACCCAGTTGGCTTTCATGGCTAAGGCGGGACTAGAACTCACCCTCTCCTAGTGATTGGCCCAAAGTCACCCAGTTGGCTTTCATGGCTAAGGCGGGACTAGAACTCACCCTCTCCTAGTGATTGGCCCAAAGTCATCCAGTTGGCTTTCATGGCTAAGGCGGGACTAGAACTCACCCTCTCCTAGTGATTGTTCCAAGTCACCCAGTTGGCTTTCATGGCTAAGGCGGGACTAGAACTCACCCTCTCCTAGTGATTGGTCCAAGTCACCCAGTTGGCTTTCATGGCTAAGGCGGGACTAGAACTCACCCTCTCCTAGTGATTGGCCCAAAGTCACCCAGTTGGCTTTCATGGCTAAGGCGGGACTAGAACTCACCCTCTCCTAGTGATTGGTCCAAGTCACCCAGTTGGCTTTCATGGCTAAGGCGGGACTAGAACTCTCCCTTTCCTAATGATTGGCCCAAAGTCACCCAGTTGGCTTTCATGGCTAAGGTGGGACTAGAACTCTCTCTCTCCTAGTGATTGGCCCAAGGTCACCCAGTTGGCTTTCATGGCTAAGATGGGACTAGAATTCTCCCTCTCCTAGTGATTGGCCCAAGGAGATAGATAGATAGATAGATAGATAGATAGATAGATAGATAGATAGATAGATACATAGATATCAAAATTTCAATCTATCAAAATATATCAAAAATATATAGTATATATATGTATATACTAACAATGTTTTAAATACCCATAAGATTCCAACTAATTAACCACTACCCAACCCTGAGACAAGGAGAACCAGTCAAACAGTTCAGGATTTCTGTAATGGTCTCCATTCATTGTCCCAGTTAATGGCCTACTTTATTAGAAGCGAGAGTCAATAAAAGAGGAATGCAGGGAGATAAAGTATGAACCAATAACTTATCAGCAAAATTGGTTCTCTCTACAATAGCTACTTTCAGCTCTCTAAATTGCAGCAGTTAGCCACTGAGCAAGAAAATATGGCTTTATATTTAATATATGTATTAGGCTTTTGATTTAAGCTATCCCTCAATTGTACTTTGGCATTTTAATAATTCTAGCTCCATTTAATAACGATTGCACTCAGTGTGGTCATGAGATATCGGATAATAAGAGACATCCCTACTTGAATCTGGGGAGGGGGGAAAGGAACTGGAGGTAAATAATATACCTATAGTATATTATTATAAGGGGTGAAATTCAGCAGGTTCTGACAGGTTCTGGAGAACCGGCAGCAGAAATTTTGAATAG
Organism: Pituophis catenifer annectens; assembly: GCF_029215685.1. NCBI lineage: Eukaryota > Metazoa > Chordata > Lepidosauria > Squamata > Colubridae > Pituophis > Pituophis catenifer. The sequence continues at coordinate 87,311,853 of NW_027256886.1, read as the reverse complement.
TTTAGAGAAACGGCAAATACCACCTCTGGCCCCAGAGTGGGGTGGGAATGGAGATTTTGCAATATTCTTCCCCTGCCATACCCACTAAGCCACACCCACCAAGCCACACCACATCCACCAAGCCACGTCCACAGAACTGATAGTAAAAAAAAATTGAATTTCACCATTGATTATTATACTATAATATTCTTCGAGAATCTTTACTGCCACCAGATTTTTTAAAAAAATTGTAAAATATTTAGAATCTGGAGAATGCATTTGGTGAAGAGGTAGAAGCGGTAGGAGAATTATATATATATATAGTAGGAACAGTTTCCTGGGGTGTTTACCCTTCCTTTTGGCTGGTATAATGTTACTCAAGCAGATTGTAAATTACTCATAGGTTGTAAGTTGCTTTAAACGAGAGCAGCACAGAAATCGGTTGTTTTTAAAAAAAATGGAAAAGGAATGCACCATAAAAGAACCATGTTGCTTGATGCCAGCAATTTAGTACAGGCAGATAGAAGAAATGAGGCACTGAAGAACTTCAGAAGGATACCTTCAAAGTGAAAACAAATATGCTAGATAAACAGAGTAGAAATAGTTTAAATTTTTTAAAAAATGGTCATTATGGTTGTTGGTGGGAATGGAAAAATTGATACTAACTAGACCTTTATTTAGAGACCCGGTGGCTCAGTGGCTAAGATGCTGAGCTTGTTGATCGAAAGGTCGGCAGTTCAGCGGTTTGAATCCCTACTGCTGCGTAATGGGGGGTGAGCTCCCATTACTTATCCCAGCTTCTGCCAACCTAACAGTTCGAAAGCACATAAAAAAACGCAAGTAGAAAAATAGGGACCACCTTTGGTGGGAAGGGAACAGAGCTCCGTGCGCCTTTGGCATTGAGTCATGCCGGCCACATGACCACCGAGACATCTTCAGACAGCGCTGGCTCTTTGGCTTTGAAACGGAGATGAGCACCGCCCCCTAGAGTCGGGAACGACTAGCACATATGTGCAAGGGGAACCTTTACCTTTAATGCCACCAGGAAAGATGTCTGCTGATCATGGATTCCCTACCAGATATGATGGTTACCTGATGCCACTGAAAAGGTTACTTACCAGTCCCAACATTAATGATTAATATCACCCTCCACCTAATTGCATTGACCTTTTAATAATCTAGGGCTTGTCTCTATCAAAGAGCAAACTCTGACTTCAGCAATACAGAAAACCTCAATAAGGTTTTATTTTAAAATCAGCCCCTCAAATGCAGGCATAAGAACTTTTTAAGCCACAGCTTGCCTGTCCGAATGTTAAAAGACACCTATTTTCGCAAAGTTTAACCCGGAGATTGTGCACCAACACACACAAACCACCTCCAAGTCACCCGCAAGCATGAAAAAAACGATCATAGCAATACAACCTATTTTGTGTCTTTGTGATTGAAAATAAAAAGCTAGTCAAATACTTTAAATTCCTATGTGCAAAGGTTTAGCTGTAGGTATATAACTGAGCAGAGACACACCCTCAAGAAAACTACAGACATATTTATTTATTATTTATTTATTATATTTCTATACCGCCTTTCTCCCGTAGGACTCAAGGCGGTGTACAGTCAAGAAAAAGAGCCTTGGTAGTACAGGGGTTTAAGGCACCCTGTTATTAAGCTTATTAAGACCAGCTGCCTGCAATTACTGCAGGGTTCGAATCTCGCCAAGGCTCAAGGTTGACTCAGCCTTCCATCCTTTCTAAGGTAGGTGAAATGAGGACCCAGTTGTGGGGGCAATAAGCTGACTTTGTATAAATATACAAAAGGATGAAGGCTATTGCTGAGCACATTGTAAGCCGCCCTGAGTCTTTGGAGAAGGGCGGCATATAAATCAAATTAAAAAAGAAAAAAAAATATAGATACACAAACATCATAAAATTGCTAATTAAAATTATTATTATAACATAGTTTGGCCCAATTAAATAGAACCTAAAATTAGATAACATTTTAAAAACATTCACATGTTCATATGTTTAGCCCTGCTTGTTGGAACATCAGGGTTTTGAGGGCACGGCGGAAAGCACGGAGATCAGGGATATTTCGTATCTCCGGGGGCAGTTCATTCCAAAGGGTTGGAGCCCTCACAGAGAAGGCCCTTCCCCTGGGAGTCATCAGTCAGCATAATTTGACTGACGGTACCCTGAGTAGTCCCTCCCTGTGAGAACGAACTGGTCGGTGGGAGGCTATTGGTGGCAAAAGACGGTCTCGTAGGTACCCAGGTCCTATGCCATGGAGCGCTTTAAAGGTGATAACTAACACCTTGAATCGCACCCGGAAGACCACCGGGAGCCAGTGCAGCTCGCATAGGAGAGGTGTTACATGGGCCCATAATCACCCGTGCGGCTACATTCTGGACCAGTTGGAGCCTCCGGGTGCTTTTCAAGGGGAGCCCCATGTAGAGAGCATTACAATAGTCCATACAGGAGTCCATACATATGCAAAACACATCCTGCAATAGGTGTTCATTACTTGTTTGGGCATTTCTTTCCCCCAGGGGCAAGATTTTGTACATGAAGCATATCCAAAGCCATTATTTATTTGCTGATTTTATATTTTATTTTATTTTATTTTATTTAACTTTGCTTTGCTTTGCTTTTTACTTTACTTTACTTTACTTTACTTTACTTTACTTTACTTTACTTTACTTTACTTTACTTTACTTTACTTTACTTTACTTTACTTTACTTTACTTTACTTTACTTTTACTTTTATTTTTATAAGAGACGTGTTTGGCCACCTATCTTGAACATCTCTGAGCAGCTCACAAACTGTTTATTAAATTTGCGTGTCATTTCGCTCTCTGCCAAGCAAATCTAGGTGGCTGTTTGGTTCTATCCTGCCCTATCCTTTTCTGTTAGAATACTTTATTCTATTCTAAACTACAGTTTAGAGCTCAGCTGCTTTGAAACTCAACAAATTTGGTACTCAACACATTTTGATGCAAAACAATTTTGTCCCGGTACTCATCGTTCGTTTGGTACTTTAGTGATATTTGATCACTAGTAAAAGTATGGCTATTTCTCTTTGTGTTCTTTGGGGACACAATAACACCTGCCACCATAGCATCTGGACTGCTACTGACACTGCATACCTGTTCAATAAATGGGATGTGTGAATGAGATTATATGGGAAATATTAAAAGTCCAAAGGAGGAGAAAGAACGTAAGACAGAAGATCATGTCAGAATAATAGACCGAAGGTGAGATTTGAAAATGGCTACTGGCAGTTACTCAGATGAAGGATTCATCATCCCAAATCAGGGACAGAAAGCAAAATAGTGCTGTACCAATTAAATTTACCCTGATCAATTACCCTTTTGTATCACTCTTGTTTAACCCAGGGGTCTGCAACCTTAAACACTCAAAGAGCCATTTGGACCCATTTCCCACAGAAAAAAACAAAACAAAACAAAACAAAAAAACACTGGGAGCCACAAAACCCTTCCCATGCCTGACTATTTCTTGAGCGGCCACAAAACTAGCATGTGTAGTTAAACTAAACGTTCTGTTTTCTTCTGAAACTTTTATTTTCTTGGATTTATCCATGGCTGGCCTACCACGGGTTGAAAAGCTCAATAAATCATGTGCCGGCTGGTGTTGCACACTGGCGGTTGTGACACATATTTTGAGTGACAGGGAGTCGCAGCAGAGGGGTGAAAGAACCACTTGAGGTTCCAGAGCTGCAGGTTGCTGATCCCTGGTTTAACCAGATGGAACCTACCTTGGTAGTTTCCCAAGAGTCACCACAGCTATTTATTAGTTTATTGGACTAGAATTGATCAGATTCTTCACATTGATTATGACATCCTGGGATCCAATATACAAGGGGAGGGTTTTATAAAGATCGCTCTAGACTCACGGAAAGCCACTTGTTGATGCATTTAGAAGACTTGCCAGTATCCAAGTGCCAGACATCCTGCTGATCAAGTAAGGATGAAGGTTTAAAGTGTTCTTGCCCACTACCTTGTGTATAATTGGAGAACCTGTTTTGGGGTAGCTGCTTGACACCAACAAGTAGTGTTGGTGTCAAGAGCCAGGAAAATCAGGAGATCCAGACATTTCAAAAGGATATAAATATTTATTGTACACTTAAACTCTCTACAAAAATCTGAACTACTAATGGCCAAGGGAAAATTAGCAGGAGATAATAGTAGAAGGAATTCAAGGTGGGCTGGACTTAAATCTCTTGTGGGTGCGAAGGGCCTCATGATTGATGATGCATTTGACTCCTCCCTTGGGCTCAGTCTGGTCATCTCCTACAGGTGGGAGATGGCAAGACAAGAAACAATGGATGGAAACTGATGAAGGAGAGAAGCAACTTGGAACTAAGGAGAAATTTCCTAACAGTGAGAACAATTAATCAGTGGAACAGTTTGCCTCCAGAAGTTGTGGGTGCTTCATCACTGATGGTTTTTAAGAAGAGATTGGATGGCCACTTGCATGAAATGGTATAGGGTCACCTGATAGAGAAGGAGGTTGGACTAGAAGACCTCCAAGGTCTCAATTCTTATTACTCTGTATTCTGTATTCCGTATGAGCTATCATGAACTTGTTTGCATCCTCTATTAGTTCAGTTTCTGGCATGGCCTTCTCTGCACTACTTTCACTGTCCGAGGAACCCCCAGAAAATCAGTCTTGCAATTTTTGCTTTTAAAAAAAAAAAAAAAATGTTGCAGAAATTTCTACAAAACCACAAGAGTATATTTACATAGCTGACTCCTTAAACCTGCTTGCTATTGAATGTAGCACCACGGAATTTCTACCTTTTTTTTTTTTGTCAACATTTTTTAAAATTTATCTCCAAAGTTAAAATACAAAATAGAGGGGGAGGGAGGAAGAGGAAGAGGAGGAGAAGGAGAAAAAAAAGCATCAACTGCAAACAACGCCCAAAAAATAGCAATAAAAATGTGTGTACAAAAAATAACAAATCACAAATATATCATTAAAATTAAACATAAAATATTCCTCCCAGTTGCACGCTCAAAAATATATCTGAAATATCTGGCATATCCTCTCACCTCCCCCACCTCCCCTTACATAACAGGTCTTCAAGTAATTATAAACTTTCCTTTCTATATTTAATAACAATACTGTGTTGTATTGAAAGATGTCACTGAAGGGAAAATCTATTTATTAATCAATCAAGTGAACCTACCTTATATTTACTGTATAAAAAAAGCAGTCAACAAGTAACCCCCAAAAACAACTTTAGTTTTCAAAGCCCTGTGTTGATTAAATCATTTCTACCTTTTAATAGCCCTTCGGATCATCATAAATTATATAGGATATTGAAGGACAAAGATTGCCCATAATATATTGGTGCCATTGTGTGTCATTAAGCCCAAAGATCATTCTGCTGATATTTCTTCACAAATGTAGTCCTAACATCTATTCATATCAGTCCTGTCCATTCTCAAAAAAAGGTTCTTCTCAACTATTAAATTATATAAATGGCTAGATAAGGCAGAGCACTTCCCAGTGAAATACTGTAGTCATTTTTGCTCCTTTATATGTCCCGTGGACATTACAAACATTACAAACAGTCAAATTTCTTCACACTTTGGCCAAACTAATCAGACCAAGGAAATCTGATTTGGATAATATCTTGCTTTGATTTGATACAATTGTATCCATCTTTTTTATTTATTTATTTGGCAAACCAAGTTTGCCAAATAAATAAAAAAAGTATCTTAAAAGTATCCATCTAAATATTTTTATGATAAAAGTCAGTGCAGGTGTATTGACCTTTCCTTGTAAATGATAAGGAGGATGCTTTGATCTGTCAGTCTTTTCGGACTAATGGACTATTTGACTCCCGTGTTTGACATTAATGATCTCTTCAGTGCAAGGTGTGTGAAGGTTAGCAGTTCGACAAAAGTGTCTTCATGAAATAAAAATTAATCCAGTCTTGTGGAAATATTTATGATGATCCAAAGGGCTTCGGGTTTAGCAAAAGGTTTTACTGAACTGTGTTTTAGGGCAGCTTTCAAAAGAGAGAGAGAGAGAGAGGGAGGGAGAGGGAGGGAGAGAGAGAGAGAGAGAGAGAGAGAGAGAGAGAGAGAGAGAGAGAAAGAGACCGTATGATAGATAGATAGATAGATAGATAGATAGATAGATAGATAGATATAGATATAGATATAGATATAGATATAGATATAGATATAGATATAGATATAGATATAGATGTTGGATGGATGGATGGATGGATGGATGGATGGATGATAAATAGATGATAAATAGGTAGGTAGGTACGTAGGTAGGTAGGTAGGTAGGTAGATAGATAGATAGATAGTTAGATAGATAGATAGATAGATAGATAGATAGATAGATAGATAGATAGATAGATAGATATACCATGTTTCCCCCAAAATAAGACATCCTCTGATAATAAGCCCAATCAGGCTTTTGAGCGCATGGCAATAAGGCCAAGTGCTTATTTCAGGGTTCAAAAAAAATATAAGACAGGGTCTTATTTTCAGGAAAACATGGTAGATAGATGGTAGATAGAGAGAGACAGAGACAGAGACAGAGACAGAGACAGAGACAGAGACAGAGACAGAGACAGAGACAGAGACAGAGACAGAGACAGAGACAGAGACAGACAGATTCTCCATCCAAGAACATTGAAGGATTTTTTAGGACATCAGCTTTCAGAATCGGCTTCATGATAACATTGTGAGACCTCACTGTTTTTCAGAAAAAAATGAGACAAAATAAGAATATTTTGGGGGCTTTAGAACTAAACAGGAACAATTTTCTTTTATCTTTACACATATCATTTGTTGGGTTGCAAAACCCATAGCAACAAGGAGTAAAGCTCCATCTGGTCCATCTGTAGCTCAAACAGAATGCCTTATTTAGGGGTGTGGGGTCTCTTTATTCTGGCCCTTCCCTGTGGAGTCAGGGGTCCATTTTATATTAAACAAACCACCTTCAACCAGCCTACTTGAAAAAAAGATCCCCAGTTCTGTCCAGATGTGCCAAAATATATCTCATTTTACTAAGAAACAGGCTACATTTGCAGAGGATGCTTTGCATATATGACTAAAATAATTACCTTAAAGATGTAACCAATAATACCCTGCAGAACATGCTTAGCACATGCCGAAAATAATAATTTTGGATATGCTTTGTGCAGGTGTAGAACCTGCCCCTGTGCTAGATTTGTGGGTTGTTGTTTTTTAAAGTAGTAGCTTTTATTTTCCTTCAGAAAGGCCGAAAATAAGGTACGTTATTGTGTCAATCGATTGTACAAGTTTAATAACAATCATCATATCTATTGTGACTTCAGTGACTGTACTTCCTTTATTATAAAGGACAGTGCTTTATTTCAGAAAGCTGTCCTTTAGCCTTTATGAATGTAATTATTTGTTTTCTTGGTTTTATTCTTCAGTTTGGCTCTGTAAAGCAAATACATGCAAACATTTTTTATCATTATGTAATTAAATTCAATTATTAAATTACATTAAATTAATCTGTCATCTTCTAAAGTGACATATTATTGAAAGACACTTTTAACGGGGATGACTATAACTGCAAAAACTAGGGTTTTTGGCACTCTGACAAATTCGCCATCAACAGACACATAGCTATCAACAACAGCTACATACTATGCAAAAGAGACAAAAAAGAAAAATAAATATATGCACAAACTGTGCATACACACACACACACACACACACACACACACACACACACATATACACATATATACATTATTAGCTTAACTTGTTATATACAAGTGCCATGCACAGAAAACTCATAATTGCTGAAGCCTGGTGGGCTAGATAAAATAATCCAGTGGGGCAGAATCCCATTGGATTTATGCTGGTCTGGAAAGATCAACTCAGGTTTCTTCCTGGGTTGCAGAGTTGAAAACTATTGGAAGAAATGTCCATCTGGGTTCAGTTCCAAGTGGGAAGAAAGACACTGGAAACACGGAGACTGCTTGAAAAGATGGTTTAATGGTGGGCAGGACCACATGGTTTTGAGGTCCTGGGCAAAAAGGCACATGGGTGTGTGCGTGAGAGATTTATACCCTCTGTTGGGCTTTGAATTTGAGCTTGTATTCTGATTAGTTGTCAGACTCCCATGGGGCCATGTAGGGGTAACTTTGTAGGTTGTCTGTGTCCCAGGCTTGGTCGAGCGTTGCTGGGTGATGATGTAATGAAAGGGCTTTAGGCAATTCCTACTATGGCTCTGCCTGAAAGAGGTAGATCTTTGTTATGTAGAATAGACTGGCCCAGGTCTTAATGGCCCATTGACAAGGGTGGGGGGACTGAGTTTCTGCCTTCCTTTTAGGGGAAATATTCTGCCCTTTTTAATATTTCCTAAAATATCTCATTAGGAGGGCTCAATAGGAGAGGGCTGGGTGCTAACTTCCTACACTGGGTTGCAGAGTTGAAAACTTCTGTCTCTTGATTCTAGTGAGAGAGTTAGGCGTGGCCCTAAATCTTTCCCCAATAAATCTGTTCTCTCAGAAACATATCTGGCAGAATTATGTAAAGCTTCTTCTGAGAAGAAGACAGATGAGTACATTGTGGCTTTCAAAAAACTCAGAAGCCAGTGAATTGAGCTCTGGCCAAATAATTATTAACAGCCATTTAAATTACTACAGGAGTATTTGTGTGCCACAGAAATTACAGGTGAAAAACCCTATGAAATCTGTCATGAAAACACACAAGAGGCCAATATACTTGATAACAGCCCAATGTTTTCCCATATGAAGTTTCTGGACACATAAAATCTTACACCACGAAGCACTATAATCAGCTTCAACAAAATGCCCAACAAAGAATAAAATCATTTCTCTGTGATTATTTTAAAGCCCAGCAGAATTTGCTTTAATGTTATACATATCTTCTCCAGCAATTGAGGAACATAACTGTTCTCATGTGAGCCTCAGAATTCAAATATAAAAATATTACTTTATACGACAATAAGATTATATTTAAACTACCATTCCAGGCTGGCTGTTTGGTCGTAACATTAAATTGGTACAAAAGCATTTTTGGAACCAGTAAAATAAAATTTCCCTGTTTCACCTAAAATAAGTTTGGTAAGAAATTGAATAATTGTGATTTAGTTTTATACAAGCATATTCAGCGAAGTATCTAAAACTGTGTGCAACTCTTGACATTCACTATCTTGACAATATTGCAAGGACACAATCCAGAGGTGGGTTTCAGCTGGTTCTGACCAGTTCTGGAGAACCGGTAGTGGAGATTTTGAGTAGTTCGGAGAACCGGTAATAAAAATGCTGACTGGTCCCGCCCCCATCTATTCTCTGCCTCCCAAGTCCCAGCTGATTGGGAGGAAATGGGGATTTTGCAATAACCTTACCCTGGAGTGGGGTGGGAATGGAGTATCCTTGCCCTGCCACATCCACCAAGCCACGCCCACCAAGCCATGCCACATCCAAAGCCACACCCATAGAACCAGTAGTAAAAAAATTTGAAACCCACCACTGACACAATCACAAATCACAGATTGCGCCAAGTCTTTAGTCCCTAAATTTTAGAGTTTGAGATTTTAGTCTCTGTGAAATTAAACACCTATGCATTCAGATGGATGAAGAAGCATTTCTTTGCACATTGCAACATTTATCCCTACAAAATAAGAAGCTACCAACTTAAGGAGCCCACTGGATTTGGCAGAAAAATAAATTTCAGTAAATAGTGGCTATAATAAGAATGTGATTGTCAAAAGATATCAAAAGATAGTCATTATAACAATGGAATTTTTATGAACAAAGGCAATATCCTTGGGTTATGACAGGATTTGGAACTGGAATCCATCACTAAGTCATAAAGTACAATGTTACATGACTGTGTCACTTAGCAATGGCAGTGGCAATTCCATCAGTTACCATGGTTAAGCAAAGACCACATGATCATTAATCAAGGATGTGGCTGTGAGTTTTGACTTCCTGATGGCTTCCCCATTGACTTTACTTGTGGGAAGCCAGCAGGGAACATCGGAAATCATGATCATGTGACTTGATGAGATATCTCAATGGCCAGAACTACAAGGACCCATCATAATTGCTATTTCTTCAGTGAAGTTATAACTTTGAATGTATTGTGACCCAGGCCCAAGTAGGTATTATCAGACGCAATCAGTTCTAAACGAACAGCCTTTATTAGAATAGCTGAGAATTAACTCATTCTCAGGGTAGTCCAAACTAATTCAAAACAAATTCTTCATAACATAATTCTTCAGCCTTATCACCAACCTTGGTCTACTTTGGCAACCTGCCAAAGGCTTTTCTTGGCAAAAGTTCAGAAGCAGAAGACGCCAACAAGAAATAAATGCAGCAAGACAAGAAACAAATCTATCAACATTGTTTTCCGATAAAGAGCCCAAGAACTCTTGCTGGTCTTTTAAGCCTTATGGGAGGGGCCAATCATCTCTTGGCCTTACTCCCAAGTCGTCCTTTTTGCTTTAGCTGCTCTTGCCTTCTGGCAGCTCTTATATATAAATAAAATAATAGTATACAGCCTCTTTTTTTTTTTTTTTACTTTTGCATGATACTGTACACTAGCCATTTCTCCAACAACAAACTTATCTAATCAGAAGCAGCTTCCAAGTAAAAAAAAAAAGTTGGTTATATTCTTTTCTTTAATTAAAGCAGTCAATTCGGCATCTCTGCTAACTCCATCAGCTTTTGAAACCAATCCTCCACTGTGGGAATTAAAGTAGCTTTCCATCTGTGTGTACATTCTTGCCGTTGCAAGCAAATAGAACATCAAAGTTCCACATTTGTTTTCAGGTTCTTTGTCCTTTAAGCCTTAAAAAAAAAGTTCCTAGTTTTATCTTTATTTTGATAAACTAATAAAAAAATTGAATGATTAAAATTGGCCCTATTACATTCCTTCCTGTCCCATTTTCCTTACTTCCCTCTTCAGCCCTGTGGGCATTCTATATTTAGTAGGAAGTGTCATGGGAACTTAAAATTACTTAGCACCCAACTGCTCACAAACACCTTTATTGGATACAGTGTATGTTTTCCTTGCAAGGACATGCAGATCCATCATATGATACAGAGGTGGATTTCAGCAGGTTCTGACCAGTTCTGAAGAACCGGTAGCGGAAAGTTTGAGTAGTCCAGAGAACCGGTAGTAAAAATTCTGACTGGCCCAGCCCCCATCTATTCTCTGCCTCCCGAGTCCCAGCTGATCAGGAGGAAATGGAGATTTTGAGTGACCTTCCCCTGCCACGCCCACCAAGCCACACCCACAGAACCGGTAATAAAAAATTTGAAACCCACCACTGATATGATACTCTGGCTTTGCAATATGGTGTGAGTATATCTGTATATCTTCGATGAGTAAGATAACCAGGGAGACACTCTGCTGGGACATCAGCGATCATAGTACACTATGATTTTGTTAACCCTCATGCTCCGCTGTGATTTTGTTAACTGCGATTGATTGAAGATGGCACAATTGTGTACCCTGTGCTGAAGCACGAAGCTTCAGGATTACAAATCACAATTTCTGGATTCACATCCCTGCGAAAGCGAAGCTCACTTAACAAACGTCTCACCTAGCAATGGAAATTTTGGGCTCAATTGTGGTCATAAGTCGAGGACTATCTGTGGGGTGCTTGTGATATTTCCAGCATGGATGAATTAAGCCTATCCAGGTGGTGAAGCTATTGAAACAAGCAAAATATCCAGAGTGAATGCAGATAGGGAATATCATTATGGTTGTTGTTATTGTTGTTAGTTGCGAAGTCGTGTCCGACCCATCGCAACCCCATGGACAATGTTCCTCCAGGCCTTCCAGTCCTCTACCATCCTCTGGAGTCCATTTAAGCTCACGCCGACTGCTTCAGTGACTCCATCCAGCCACCTCGTTCTCTGCCATCCCCTTCTTTTGCCCTCAATCGTGTCCAGCATTAGGCTCTTCTCCAGTGAGTCCTTCCTTCTCATTAGGTGGCCAAAATATTTGAGTTTCTTCTTCAGAATCTGGCCTTCTAAAGAGCAGTCAGGGTTGATCTCCTCTAGGACTGACTGGTTTGATCGCCTTGCAGTCCAAGGGACTCACAGGAATCTTCTCCAGCACCAGAGTTCAAAGGCCTCAATTCTTCGGTGCTCAGCCTTTCTTATGGTCCAACTATCGTAATGGCATGGTCCTAATTTGGGGGTTGAAATATATTTGTGGTACTATGTGATATACTACTTTGTTGTACTGTTTGTGAAGAGTGCCAAAGAGATGCCTTGAGCTCTGTGGGGTTGACAGCTGATGCAGAGAGTTGGTGGCTGTTTGTGTTATGGCATTTTATATTCTAAAATCTCGGCAAGGAATCACATTTCATCGCGTTACACAACAGACCCAACCAACAGTTCCATTTGTACACTAAAATCACTACCTCTAATATTTCTCCCGTTTCCTTTTCGGTCCCACCAACTTTTCCAACAGTCATCATGGTAAGAAGCTATTTCTGTAAAGAGGGTGCCAACCACCATTTCTCTGCCTCCAGCCTGCAGAAATTCCAAATGGGACACAATAGGTGAACAAGCGAAGTTTAGCAACTTTAAAACTCTTCGATAATTCAGCACCTTGCAGGATTTGTGAACATGGCATGATTGCTTTGCCAGGAAGTGTGCTTTTTTCCTAACAAGTATTGTCCTTGTCTCTTCTTTCAAATTTTCCTAGGGCTGTAGCAATAGCAGTAGCACTTAGACTTATATACAGCTTCACAGTGCTTGACAGCCCTCTCTAAGCGGTTTACAAAGTCAGCCTATTGCCCCCAACAATCTGGATCCTCATTTTACTGACCTCGGAAGGATGGAAGGCCGAGTCAATAGCAACAGCAACAGCAGTAGCACTTAAACTTATATACCGCTTCACACTGCTTTTACAGCCCTCTCTGAGCAGTTTACAGAATCAACCTATTGCCCCCAACAATCTGGGTCCTTGTTTTATGATCTCGGAAAGGATGGAAGGCTGAGTCAACTTTGAACCGGTGAGAATCAAACTGCCGAACTGCTGGCAGCCGGCAGTCAGCAGAATTAGCCTGCTGTGCTGCATTCTAACCACTGCGCCACCACGGCTGTAGCTGTCTGTAGCAAGGGCATTGTTAGGGTCCAAAGCAGGGGTGAAATGCTCCTGGTTCGGACTGGATCGGACAATCCGGGAGCGATGGTATCAACTGGTTCAGAGAACCAGTAGTGATGGTGGCGTGAGGCTCCGCCCACCCACCCGATTGTCATTACTTCCTGGTTTTAACCAAGAAGTAATGTGATTTTTACCCTCTGTGCATGCACAGAAGGTTTTGCGTATGCACAGAGGGTCTGCACACGCATGTGATATGCGCACACAACAAGCAAAGTGTGCACTTCCGAACTGGTAAGGAAGGTAAGTAGATTTCACCCATGATCCAAATTATGGCGGTGTCCTTAGGGATTGTTATTGTTTCATGATGGTCCCTTACAGAGAAAATAGAGGTGCAGCTGAGAGGTGAAGGAAGGAAATGGAGATGGAGATGATTAACATAGACTGAGTGTCCTTTGGAAGGACAGATACTGAAGCTGAAGCTCAAATACTTTGGCCACCAAATGAGAAGAAGAGGACTCAAGGGAAAAGACCCTGAATTTTGAAGGCAAAAGGAGAAGGGGACAGCAGAGGACATGTGCTGTGACTGAACAACAATAACAATAAATTTAGAATGAAGTTTGATGGCAGCTTTCAAGGATAGTTCTACCATGATATGTGTGGCTTAAATTGCAGATTAGAAGTGGCACACAGCTTCTTATGTCAACCACCACTTGCTGGGTGGCTGCTATTTCTAACTGGCAGGGTACCAACACTGAAGCATCCTTATTTTACCCAAGCAAGGTATTTCAGATTAACAGAGTTGAAACAGACCTTGTAGGTCATCTAGTCCAACCCTCCCCCAGTCCATCTCCAAGCAGGAGATCCTACACCATTTCTGACAAAATGGCAGTCCAGTCTCTTGAAAGCTTCCAGTGGTGAAGCTCCCACAACTTCTGAGGGCAAGCTGTTCCGTTTGTTGATTGCTCTCACGGTCAGAAAATTTCTCCTTATTTCTAGTTTGAATCTCTCCTTGTTCAGTTTCCATCCATTATTCCTTGTCTGGCCTTCAGGTGCTTTGGAAAATAGCTTGATGCCCTCCTCTCTGTGGCAGCCCCTCAAATGTTGGAAGACTGCTATCAACTCACCTTTGGTCCTTCTCTTCACTAGATTAGCCATGCCCAGTTCCTGCAACCGTTCATCGTATGTTTTAGCCTCCAGTCCCCTAATCATCTTGGTTGCTCTTCTCTGCACTTTTTCTAGAGTCTCAACATCTTTTTATAGTGTGGTGACCAAAACTGGACGCAGTACTCTTGGTGTGGTCTTACTAAGGCTTTATAGAGTGGTATTAGTACCTCACTTGATCGTGATTGAATCCCTCTGTTAATGCAATTTAGGATTACATTCAATGGGTTTCTACTACAAGTGTCTTGCCTACCTCTACCCAGTGCAACTGATGCAAACTCTTCCTCTGGTCATGTGAGTTAAGAGCTCACCGCTTTTCTTTGAGTGAGATGGAATGCTCTTCATAAGATCAATTGTGCCTTTTCTCAACTGTAAAATGTTCAGTTCAACTCTTGTCACCCGACAATCTGCGGCACTCCATCTACACTTGCAACTTCAGCACTAAAGAACCCTGGCCATCAACTTCCAAGTCTTCTTCCCTTGACTTCATCTCCAAATCTTCTCCATGCAGGGCTCCACCCAATGGAAGGGACAGTTCTTCCTTCAGCCTTACGATTTGCATTTTTCAACCATGATTGAAAAAATATCCAGCATCGTCAACAGCTTGTTAGTTATTTTCTCATTGGAAGACTTCCTTTCATATCAACGGTAACCAAGGCAGGCTGCTGGCTGGTTTGGTTTCAATAATGAGTTATTTATAAAATAAAAACAAGCAGGTACATATAGCGTTTCTTCAGGATTTTATGTTCTAGATCAGTGGTGGCGAACCTTTTACTCACCAAATGCTAAACAGGTATGAGCTTCACATGATTTACATGCATGCATGCTATCCACGCTAATGCGCGGCTCCTCCCCCGTGCACTGCATGCGCAACCACACCATCTCTGCATGCACACGGCTTTCATGAGGTTCCCCCATGCGCTGTGTGCACAATCACACCATCTGTGCATGTGCGCAGGATTTGCACGGCTCCCCCGTGCGCTGTGCGTGCAATCACACCATCTGCACATGTGCGTGGGTTTTGCGCGTGCAATGTACACGCGTGAATGTCACCTACGCAAGCATGCACACATGCACAGGACAGCTCCAAAGACCAGCTGGGTCCCCTGAATTACACGCATGTGCACCGGAAGCTTGAACACCAGCTGGGGTGCGCACACATGTGCATCTGCAGGCGAGTTGGTCGAGAGCTCGCATGCCCAGAAAGATGGCTCTGTGTGCCACCTCGGGCACGTGTGCCATAGGTTCGCCATCACGGTTTATTTTTTATTTTTATTTATTTTTATTAGTCATATTTCTATGCCCCCACTCTCCAAGGACTCTGGGCAGCTTACAACAAAGACAGTATACTAAATAGCATATTGCCCCCCAACAATCTGGGTCCTCATTTTACCCACTTTGGAAGGATGGAAGGCTGAGTCAACCTTGAGCCGGTGAGATTTGATCTGCTGATCTGCTGAATTAACAGTCAGCTGAAGTAGCTGCAGTACAGCACTCTAACCACTGCGCCACCTCGGCTCTTTCTGCGCTATCTCGGTTCTAGTTAGAGTCACAGATTCATTTTGCTCCAAGATTTTCGCCCCAGAGTTGGAATCTGTACTAAGAAAACCTTTCCTTGACTTTTAAGCGATTATGTGTAGGCTAACATTAGTGTAGATTGTGTTTTAAAAGCATTTAAGCTGTGGAATAGAATACGTTATCAATCATTCAGGCTTTCCAATTTGCCATTTCTTTAAGCACTTCTGATGACTTTCTCAATCTATTTCCCCCCAGTTTCTGAGAGCCACTTAGGTGGCAAGGTCAAAACTTCCATCAAGAATCTTCAATTTTTGCCAAACCGCTCTTAAAAATGGACTGCATGAACCATTGCACTGAAATGTTTCTAATACAAAAAGAAATACAAAAAAATGGAAAGCAATTACAGTGACTTTCAACCATACAGTACTTCATTAACCTCTTTCAAACACAGGTCTAAGGTTACAGAGAAATGATTTTTTTTCTCTCCCCCCCCCCAAATCAGTCCGAACCGGCTGAATACCACCTCTGATTATACTGCTTAATAGGAAAATATCTAGGAAAACAACAGCTAAACACTTTTATTTATTTGTTTATATTTCATATACATTTATAGTTCTATACTTACATTTCATATTTATATAGACATGTAAATATTTATATTTACTCATGCCATCTCTCTCAGAAAGGGTCTCTGGGCAGTGTGCAACATAATCAAGAAAAAAAATTGACATTAAAATCAGAATTCATTTAAGATTTAAAAGTTTTAAATGTCTAAGAACAACATTATAAACATTTCAAAAGATGAAGAATTCCAAATTGAGGGGAAGATGAGCAGTTGTTAATACAGGGGAAGAGGAGGGGTTCTCACGAGGCTGGCCAGTCGGTCCTACGATTTTATGTGGGATGTGTCCCCCACACACAAAGCTGCACAGCCATGTTCTGTCCCCTTTGCAGAAGGTCAAGAGATTGGGGGCTTTCCTCACCTTTGGGGGCAGGATGTTCCACAAAGCAAGGGGAGAATCAGAGCAGGCTCTCTTCCTAGACACCTGCCAGTCAAAATTCTTTGACTGATGGCATCTGCAACAGACCTTCCCTGCCAGATTGAGTGAGACGGGCTGATGAGATGTAGGTAGCCTGGCCTAATACTTCCATGTTCTTTCCCTTACCATACCAAGCATGGCCTGAACTGTACAGAAAAAGATCATCCAGCAGAATAGGGTGGAACAGTGGTGGTATTCAGCCGGTTTGGACCAGTTCGGGTGAACCGGTAGTGATGACCTGTGGGTGGGGCTGCTCCCCCGCCTGGCGCTATGTCGTCTTATTTAGCCATGTTTTCTAAGTTGCTGTTGTGACCCAGGCCCAAGTAGATAGTAATTGACGCAAACAGTTCCAAACTAAATTAAAACAAACTCTTCATAACACAAATTCTTCAGTCTAATCACCAGCCTTGGTATAATTAGGCAAAATGTCAAAGACGTCTCTTGGCAATAGTTCAAAAGCAGAAAACGCCGACTAGAGATAAGTACAGCAAGAATATCAACGTTGTTTTCCAACAAAGAGCCCAAGATCCATTGCTGGTCTTTTAAGCCTTATGGGAGGGGCCAATCATCTCTGGGCCCTACTCCCGAGTCGTCCTCTTTGCTTGAGCTGCTCTTGCCTTCTGGCAGCTCTTCTCATGCATGCACTAGGAACAGGCTCCTCCTGCTCCTCTGTCTCTCTACTGTCAGCCTCTGGAGGCTCCGGAGTCCGCACATCACTCCCAGATTGCCGTGGCCCCATCTCTGCCTCTGACGCAGAGCCCTCATCCTTCCCCAACCTCCAGGACTGGCCCATTTTCTTCCTCAGCATCCTCGCTGTCCAACTCCGCTACCAGTTCCGCAGGCTGCTGGCGAACCACAACAGTTGCATGCATGCGTGCAAGCTGTGCGTGTGAGCAATACGCATGTGTGGAAGGCCACATGCATGTGCAAAAGGTGAGCGCGAGCGAAACAAGCATGCGCGTGGCGAACCAGTGATAAAATTATGTGAAGCCCACCTCCAGGCAGAACAGTCTTGTTCCTGTGGCCTCAGTGCTGAAAGCAACTTACCCAAAGCCAACAAAAACAGTCTTTCCAATGGACTGCAGTTCACCTAAAAGAAGGCATCTGATGGAAAAAGAGGGAGGCTATCTCACAGGTCATAGCGCTAAGAGAAAAAAAAACATTTGGTCCTTGCTGAACTGTTGAAAGAATCCTGCCCTCCACATGAGAAAAATTGCCCCTCCCTCACATCAGAGGTTCCTAAAGATCTCACTCCAGCCACAAATGATTGGGCCTCAAATTTTTGTATTTTGGACGTACAATAGTGGCCAAAATTGTGAAAATCTTTTGAGAAAAGTGGATTTTCTAAAAGTAGCTAATAACACCACTTTTTTGGGGGGGGGAGTAGTACCATAAAATTATATATCAATGGAAAGATAATTTAATCAAGTATGTAATGCAATAACTTTTATGAAGGACTTGCTATTAGAAGAGCAGTTACAGAATAAAGAAGACAAGTGAAACATGTCGAAAAAACGAGATATATAAAAATTATCACCATGTCAATTAATACATAGTTGGGTAATCTTTTGCATGAATTACGGCCTTACAACGTCTTCCCATGGAGCGAACCAAGTCTTTTAGTTCTGCAGCTGTTATATTGTGAAACCAAGATTGAATGATTGCTTCTATTAAACTGGGTTTTACTGCTGGGTCGCTTCTGACTAGCAAGTTTCTTTAGTTGGCTCCAGAGATTTTCAATTGGGTTAAGGCAGTGGTTCTCAACCTTCCTAATGCTGCGACCCTTTAATACAGTTCCTCATGTTGTGGTGACCCCCAACCATAAAATTATTCCTAAAACCATTGAAAATATGTGTTTTCCGATGGTCTTAGGCGACCCCTGTGAAAGGGTCATTCGACCCCCCAAAGGGGTCGCGATCCACAGGTTGAGAACCACTGGGTTAAGGTCTGGGCCATTCCAGCAGTTGAATTTGATTATCTTGAAAATCCAAAAAAAAAAAAAAGTGGTGTTATTAGCCATCACACCTCAAATGTACACTTTTCCCAAAAGGTTTCCACAATTTTGGCCACTACTGTACGATGAAAAGACTTATGGTAGCTCTCTTGAGAAAACCATTCAGCTGGGAAAGGTGGGAAGAAAGAGGAGAAGACAACCAGCAATGGTGACAAGGGATGTTGGAAGACCTGAAGGCCCAGGCTGGGGACAGATACAGAATGCAGAATAACAGAGTTGGGAGGGACCTTGGAGGTCTACTAGTCTGACCTCCTGCTCCGCCAGGAAACCCTAAACCAGATCATCTTGCCGATCTGTTTTTTGTGATTGCTAACAATTCATCTGATAACCTGATAACCCAATCGGTTATCATAGAAGTTCACTAAACACTCAGCTATCTTCTGGAAGGGATCTCCTAATAGAGTTTGAGATCATTTAGTGAATAGGATGATCTACTAGGGTTTAATTATCTTGGTATCAGAAGAAGGAGACCGTGCTGTGTTTGTTTCTAAACTCTGCTGTCACTACAAGAGGACAAACATCAGATCTATTTATGCATTGCTGAAATTCTACACACTTCACTCAAGTAAACAGCTGCTTAATAACAGTTCCTTTGCTACTGGATCATTTAAAATGCTTACTGACCGTTCGCTTTTCCAGGACAGCCTAAACACCCATGTAAGATTGAGGATGGAAGCAGCTAGATTGTGTTACACTGACACCACAAGCTAAGTGACATTCAGCAAAAGATTGGGTTGCGTTTTGAGAAGCCTCAAGCAGCCAGTGGAGAGGATCCTATGGAAAACAATTCTTGAAATTTTCCACTCTAGTTGTGGAAAAGTACAATCAAGGAGAATCACTCCAAGCAACATTATATATTAATGGAAAGTCTTCTGACCTTTTGCATAACAAAAATAATAATAATATTTTTTTTAAAAGGAAAATTGGAGAGGAAAGCAAGAAGGGAGATAGAGGAAAGTTATACAGTGTGATTGCTAAACTGTGAACTGTGTCAAAGTTAGATCCCAAATGTTGGAGACAGAAGAAGGGTGGATTCTGCTTCCAAATCCTCCTAATCCAGACACCCAAATGGGGAATTGGAAGGGGAGAAAGTAATAGAGATAGATGGAGGAAGGCAGAAGAGATAGACTGTTGACTGGCAAGGAACGAGCTTTGAACCAGGAATTAATTTTGGTTGTAGATGAAGGTGTAGGGTTTCCATTAGGAACTTCTGTCTGGTGGTCCTGGAAGAAGACCACCAGAGGAGAACTTGGTAGCAAAGAGGAAGAGAGATGGAGGGAGAGTAGCAGGGAGAATAGCAGCAGAAATAGGCAAGCAAAGGAGGACCACCAGAGGAGAACTTGGTAGCTAAGAAGAACACAGATGGAGGGAGGATAGCAGCAGAGGTGGGCAAGGGAAGGAGGACCACCAGAGGAGAACTTGGTAGCTAAGAAGAATGGAGAAGAACTTGGTAGCTAAAAAGAACACAGATGGAGGGAGAAAGCAGGGAGAATAGCAGCAGAAATGGGCAAGCAATGGAGGACCACCAGAGGAGAACCTGGTAGCTAAGAGGAACACAGATGGAGGGAGGATAGCAGCAGAGGTGGGCAAGGGAAAGAGGACCACCAGAGGAGAACTTGGTAGCTAAGAAGAATGGAGAAGAACTTGGTAGCTAAGAAGAACACAGATGGAGGGAGGATAGCAGGGAGAATAGCAGCAGAAATGGGCAAGCAATGGAGGACCACCAGAGGAGAACCTGGTAGCTAAGAGGAACACAGATGGAGGGATGATAGCAGCAGAGGTGGGCAAGGGAAAGAGGACCACCAGAGGAGAACTTGGTAGCTAAGAAGAATGGAGGATAACTTGGTAACTAAGAAGAACACAGATGGAGGGCAAATAGCAGAGAGAATAGCAGCAGGAATAGGCAAGCAATGGAGGCCCACCAGAGGAGAACTTGGTAGCTAAGAGGAAGAGAGATGGAGGGAGGATAGCAGGGAGAATAGCAGCAGAAATGGGCAAGCAATGGAGGCCCACCAGAGGAGAACTTGGTAGCTAAGAGGAACAGAGATGGAGGGAGGATAGCAGCAGAGGTGGGCAAGGGAAGGAGGACCACCAGAGGAGAACTTGGTAGCTAAGAAGAATGGGGGAGAACTTGGTAGCTAAGAGGAACAGAGATGGAGGGAGGATAGCAGCAGAGATGGGCAAGGGAAGGAGGACCACCAGAGGAGAACTTGGTAGCTAAGAAGAATGGGGGAGAACTTGGTAGCTAAGAGGAACAGAGATGGAGGGAGGATAGCAGCAGAGATGGGCAAGGGAAGTTTGGGCAAAAGCCATTCCAGGAAATGTGACCTTGGATACCTAATCCTTAATATAGCCGTTCCCCTCAATCTTATTGGGAAACCAATCCCAGGCATAGTCGTTTTGATCACTGCAACAACTCTAACTTCACCCAAAATAGAATTGTGAATCAGGTAGCAGACCTGGCATGTGCTATCCAAAATCTAGCTGGGTTACAAAAAAAAAAAAAAAATGGGGCATACTGTTCAGTTCTTGGATAGTGTCTACTAAGCCATAATCTGGGGAAATGGACTAGAGAATGTCTACTGGGATATTCTCACAGTGGCAAGAAGCACTATTTTGTGGGTGTGAGACTGAGATTGTGAGCCAAAAGGAGAAGCTGGGAATCCTGCATAACAGCAACACTTCCTGGGCTACACATCATCATTGTAGGGGTACATATGGATTAAAAATAGAGTTATTAATTCATGCATGTTACTCATCCTCCCTTCTCTTGTATTGTATGTATTGGTGGTTTGGAAATTCATGGCGAGCATAATCTTATTGGTTCACCCTAGATCCTTTATCCTCTGTGCATCTCTTCCCTATATCTCTTCTATAACATGCAGCAGAGTTCAATCAATCAATCAATCAATCAATCAATCAATCAATCAGAATAGAGCTGGAAGAGACCTTAGAGGTTTTATTTTATTTTATTATATTGCATTGCATTGCATTGCATTGCATTGCATTGCATTGCATTTTGTATTTTATTTTATTTTATTATTTTTTAATTATTTTTTGAGGGAGGTGTTGAAAAAAGAATGAAAATTCCAAGAATATCGTCCAAATATCTGAGTTGTTCAGTTTATACTTTCCAAGCTTCCTATCTCTGTTTTAGTACTGAAATTATTTCATATCATTAGCAGAATTAAACTGAAGATTAAAAAAAAAAAGTAGGGGAATCACATAAGTCACTGGCTTCCAGGAGATCTTATCTTAGCTCAGGGGTGTCAAACTCAAGGTCCAAGGGCCTGATCCGGCACACTGGTTACTAACCCGTGTTTCCCGGAAAATAAGACCCTGCGTTATATTTTTTTGAACCCCAAAATAAGCGCTTGGCCTTATTTTCGGGGAGGTCTTATTATTTTGGGGCGCATGGAGCAAGACGGGGATCCACTTGTCATCTTACCTTCCAGCTCTGTCTCCCTAACCCTTTCCAGAGGAAATGGCGGGGACTGGCTGCACATGCGGTTAAATATTTTCGGGGGAGGGCTTATTTTGGGGGGAGGGCTTATTTTCCGGGAAACACGGTAGATTTAATTTAATTTAATTTAATTAATTCAATGTATATGCTGCCCCTCTCCGAAGACTCAGGGCGGCTCACAATACATTTTAAAAAATCATTAATTAAATGTTTTCGGGGGAGGGCTTATTTTGGGGGGAGGGCTTATTTTCGGGGAAACACGGTAGATTTAATTTAATTTAATTTAATTAATTCAATGTATATGCTGCCCCTCTCCGAAGACTCAGGGCGGCTCACAATACATTTTAAAAAATCATTATAAAAACATTTAAAAATTAAAAACATTAAAAACTCATTTACACCATTCATGGCCGGATCTCGCCAGATCACAAGAGCGAGATCAACGGCCCCAGGCCTGCTGGAAAAGCCAGGTCTTCACTGCTTTCCGGAAGGCCAATAGGGTGGGAGTAGTCCGGACCTCAGGAGGTAACTGTTTCCAGAGAGCTGGGGCAGCCACAGAAAAGGCCCTCCCCTGCGGGCCCGCCAGCCAGCATTGTTTAGCTGACGGGACCCGGAGGAGACCAACTCTGTGGGATCTTACTGGTCGCTGGGAGCTATGCGGTAGAAGGCGGTCTCGAAGATAGCCTGGTCCTGAGCCATGTAGGCTTCCAGGATATCTTATCTTAGCTCAGGGGTATAAAACTCAAGGTCCAAGGGCCAGATCCGGCACACCGGTTACTTACCCGTGTTTCCCCAAAAATAAGACCTTGCTTTATATTTCTTTGAATCCCAAAATAAGCGCTTGGCCTTAATTTTTGGGAGGTCTTATTATTTTGGGGCGCATGGAGCAAGACGGGGATCCTCTTGCCATCTTACCTTCCAGCTCTGTCTCCCTAACCCTTTCCAGAGGAAATGGCAGGGACTGGCTGCGCATGTGGTTAAATATTTTGGGGGGAGGGCTTATTTTTGGGGAAGGGCTTATTTTTGGGCGAGGGCTTATTTTCAGGGGAGGATTTATTTTTCAGGGGAGGTCTTATTTTCAGGGAAACACGGTAGATCTGGCCTGCGGGGCTGTTCTGGAAACAGCAAAGGACTGGCCCGCAGTGCTTCTGCCAGCGAAAACGGCCCACCCAAACTCTGTTTTCACTGGCAGAGAGTTGCAGGAGACCGTCGCAGTTGGAAATGGAGCTCAGGAACCTGTTTTTACTGGCAGAGTGCTCGAGCCCCCACAGGCGCCGACACGAGTAACGTCGAGCTGGCCAAACCCCCTTGGCCACGCCCCCCTCACCCCTCCAAGGTCAAACACAATCCTGATGCAGCCCTCAATGAAATTGAGTTTGACACCCCTGTTTTAGCTGGTTATTTGATGTGAACCAATCAGCTGATCTGCAGCTATCTTACAAGCAAATCAACCCTATGGACAGGATTTAGGGTGATTAAATACAGGGCCAAATTAAGGTTAGAAGAAGGTGACAAAGAGCCAAAAAGAATCTAAACTTCAACTAGAGATGCCCTACTGCAATATTTGGCCTTGATGCTGATGTCCTTTATTATATGCATGAGTGGGAAGGAAGGCACTGACGTACGTAATCAAGGAAAAGTTGCAATGCCCAGCACAAAATCAGTGGATGCTGATGTTGCTTTATGCAATATAGTTTATATCAACACGTATAGTTTAGCTCGTGCAAAACAAGCATACCATCAGCCTCCTGGATGAATAATCTTTCTCTCTCTTTTTTCCCTCTTTCCTTCCTTCCTTCTTTCCTCCCTCCCTCCCTCCCTTTCTTTTCTCAATTTCTCTCTTTCTCTTCTTTCTTTTTCTCTTTCTTTCTTTCTCTTTTTACCTTCCTTCCTTTCTTTATTTATCTCTTTTTCTTCTTTCTCTCTTCTTTCTTTCTCTTCTTTCTTTCTCCTCTTTCTTTCTTTCCTTCTTTCTCTTGATTTCTCTCTCTCTTTCCCTTCCTTCCTCCCTTCCTTTCTCATTCATTCATTCATTCAATCAATCAATCAATCATTCATTCATTGCAGATAGATCTACTGAGCAGGCACAGTTGCAAAAAAAACCTCTCAGACAACCTGTAGATTGTAATAAAGAGATACAGAAATCTCCAACCCTTTCCTGCCAGCTTGCGCTCTCTGGATTTTGGCAGCTGACTGTCTGAATCTTGAGTGATTTCCTCCCCTTCATACTCCAAAATGGAGGTTTCTAAGAAGAGATTAGACAATTATTTGTCTGAAATGGTATAAGGCCGTGATGGTGAACCTATGGCACGCACGCCCAAGGTGGCATGCAGAGCCATCTTTCTGGGCACGTGAGCTGCCACCCAACTCACCTGCAGTTGTGCAAGCACACACGCCACAGCTGGTGTTCGGGCCGCCGGTGCACATGTATGCAATTCTGGAGATCCAGCTGGTCTTTGGAGCTCTCCTGTGCACACGCACGTGTTTGCACATATGTGTGCGAGTAGCTGTGCGTAGCGCGTGAATGCGATGGCATTCACCCATGTGCATTGTGCACATGAAAGCCACACACATGCGCAGATGGTGCAAATGCATACATAGCGCACAGGGGGAGCAGCGTGAAAGTCAATGTATGTTCAGATGTCCAGTTGTGCGTGCAGCGCACGGGGGGAGCCTCATGTAAGCAAAGCGTGTACCTATTTGGTACTCAGTGAGTAAAAGGTTAGGGATACAGGGTTTCTAGCCTGAGCCAGGAATTGGATAGAAGACCTCCAAGGTCCTTTTTAACTCAGTTATTCTGCTTGGCCACCAGGTCCCCCTTTAATATGTCTATGGAGATTCTCTGTCATCCAGGTCATGGTTGCCCCAAAGGTGCTTTTTCAAGAGGCCACTGCAAGGATGGAAGGATGGGTCAACCTTGAGCCTGGTGACATTTGAACTGCCAAATTGCAAGCAGCTGGCAGTCAGCAGAAGTAGCCTGCAGTACTGCACTCTAATCTCTGCGCCACCACGGCTCATAAATTCTTCTCTTTGATAAGCTAGACATGCGAACTCTTCATTTTTTAAAGATCCCTAGCCATAAATGTTTCTTTTAAATAAACAAACTACTCTGGGAGAATTACTACTACTACTACTACTACTACTACTACTACTACTATCATGACCACTACCACTATTACTACTACTACTACTACTATTACTACAGTGCAGTGGTGAAATCCAAATTTTTTTTACTACCGGTTCGGTGGGTGTGGCTTGGTGGGCACAGCAGGGGAAGGATACTGCAAAATCTCCATTCCCACCCCACTCCAGGGGAAGGATACTGCAAAATCTCCATTCCCTTCCCACTCCTGGGGGAAGGATATTGCAAAATCTCCATTCCCACCCCACTCTGGGGCCAGCCGGTATTTGCCGGTTCTCCAAACTACTCAAAATTTCTGCTACCGATTCTCCAGAACCTGTCAGAACCTACTGGATTTCACCCCTGCTACAGTGGTGAAATCCAAATTTTTTTACTACCAGTTCTGTGGGTGTGGCTTGGTGAGCGTGGCTTGGTGGGCATGGCAGGGGAAGGATACTGCAAAATCTCCATTCCCACCCCACTCTGGGGCTAGCCTGAGTTGTATTTGCCGGTTCTCTGAACTACTCAAAATTTCCGCTACCGGTTCTCCAGATCCTGTCAGAACCTGCTGGATTTCACCCCTGTACTACTACTACCACCCCCACTATTACTACTACTACTACTACTACTTTTCAAGCATGAAGTCAGGGCAGCCCCATGAGAATCGCAGTTGACTGTGAGCAAAATTTGTTTCGCTAACATTTGCAGCAGCCGAGAAAAGAACATGGAATTTTCATTCTCAATGTTGTGACACCACCGGCAGTGAAGATCCGTCTTCAAACACATCCCTCTGAAAAAAAAAAAAGGCTAATGTCACCCTTCATGGCACACCTCCATACTACGTAGAATCATGGGATAATTGAAGGCAGGGGTACAGATAGACCACAACCCACTCACATCTGCTCTTCATATTTGTGTGGGTACATCTGAATGCCATCTACTCTTTCAGAGTTCTGGGGAGGGGGGGAAGAGGGTTTGCCTGCTGCCTCATATATCTGGAATTTAGTCCAAAGACACCTACGTGATGTTGACTCTTGGCATCGACGTTTAAAAACTTCATCCTTTGCTAAAATTAAACCTAAGCCTGGGTAGCTGAACTGAATGCACATTCTTGCTTATTTGCTTCTATTTCCCCCTCTTCCTGTACTCTGCCTCATCCTGCTCCAATTTTAGATTTAAATTGTGCAGGATGGGGTTTTCCTGTTGCTATGCCATGAGGATGTATTATCTGCACTAATGGGGCTTTATAATAAATAGCAATATATGGATTGATTTTGAGAGGATTCCTGTATCTCAAGCCCTCTTTTTTTAAAAAAATAAATAATAAATGATAATAGCATTAAGAAAATAAATGAACCAACCATGAATTTTCTGAAAAGCCTGATTGCAATGAAAAACCTGATCATTTATTAAGAATGACAACTGTTCAATACTTTACCGGTTTGAGCCAGTTCTCATCGTCTGACTTAGTACCTTCCTTACCTGTCATATATCAGTGCATGGAATTTTAGCCAAGGCATCAGGTTGAGAAAATTGGTTCCTAAACAGTTAAAAAGTTTTCTCCTCAGTATTGGAATCTAAAATGCCACAAAGGCAAAATTGGGCCCAGAATACTATTTCTACAAATTATCAATTTCTAAGAAGGGGTGGATTCTACTTAACTTTACTACCGGTTCACGGCGGGGCCGTGCACACTCTTCTGCGCAAGTGCAGAAGCTTCTGAGCATGCGCAGAAGGATTTTGATGACATTGGGGTTGATGGTGTTAAAAATATAATTGCAAAATGTCATCTGTCCTAAGTAAAGCTGCCTTTTGCAATTGACTGGGAGTTGAATTTGTCAATGCCGATGGTGTTCTAATGGTGCTCCAGTTGTTTTGGGATTGCACCCAAGGCGCCTATTACTATTGCTTCTACCTTTGCTTTCTTTTAGTACCGTATTTTCCGGCGTATAAGACGACTTTTTAACACATGAAAATCTTCTCAAAAGTTGGGGGTCGTCTTATATGCCGGGTGTCGTTCTCCTGTAACCAGGCAGACCAGCCCGAATGGCTCTGACGAGCCTTAAATGGCTCTGGCGATCCAAGCTCTGACAATCCCAGCTGAGTTGCCTGCTAATCAGGCAACTCAGCTTGGATCGCCAGAGCCATGTAAAAGAAAAAAAGTTTTCCCCCTCCAGCTTGCTTACCTTAGCTGCTAGTCGCAACGCTTGCCTTGCTTCGCTTGTCTGAATCCATTCCATCAGCAAGCCACTCCCTGCCTGAGATCAAGCAGGCAGGGAGTTGTGGACTTTAACTCCCAGAATTCCTCAGCCAGCAAAGCAAAGCTTTTTTCCCCTTTGGGATCTTTAAAAAAAATAGTTAATTGGGGTTGTTTTTTAGTTGTTCTTTTTTAGACCTAGCCATTTAAAGTTTAGGAAGTTTTAAATTTAGCTTTCATATAAAAATAAAATAAAATAATATTTGTGCAGCTTTCTGAGATTTAGTGTGTTTCTGTAGTGTTTCACTCTAACTACACAAACACACAAAATCTCACAAAGCTGTATGTGGAATTTTGTGTGTGTAAAGTGTGAAAGTTGGGTTTTTGGGCTTTTTGTGGCTATGTGAGGTTCCTGCTTGTTGCAGGGGCCATTTTGGGTCTAGCACAGCTGCTTTTACATTGTGGGTAAGCCAGTTGATGTTTTTTAATTTTTATTTGGTGTGCGTTGGAAGAGGGGTAGTTTTATACGGCGAGTATAGCCCAAACCCTATATTTTAACAGGAAAAGTCGGGGGTCGTCTTATACGCCCAGTCATCTTATACACTGGAAAATATGGTAATAGCAATAACGCTTAGATTTATATGCCGCTTCACAGTGCTTTATAGCCCACTCTAAGCAATTTACTGAGTCAGCCTCTTGCCCCCCAACAATCTGGGTCCTCATTTGACCGACCTCAGAAGGATGGAAGACTGAGTCAATAGCACTTAGACTTATATACCGCTTCACAGTGCTTTCTTTCTTTCTTTCTTTCTTTCTTTCTTTATTTATTTATTTATTTATTTATTTATTTATTTATTTATTTATTTATTTATTTATTAGTTCGATTTATATGCCACCCTTTTCCAGAGACTCAGGGCGGCTTACAATGCGTTAAGCAACAGCCTTCATACTTTTGTATATACCTGCTTACTAGGGCTTTCACACCCCCCCCAAACAGTGTTCTTTTTTATACAAAGTCAGCTTATTGCCCCCACAATCCGGGTCCTCATTTTACCTACCTTGAAAGGATGGAAGTCTAAGTCAACCTTGAGCCTGGTGAGATTTGAACTTGCAGTAATTGCAGGTAGCTGGCAGCTAAGTACTACTTTAACAGCACTTAGTCCACTGCGCCACCAAGGCTCTTTACAGCCCTCTCTAAGCAGTTTACAGAGTCAGCCTATTGGTCCCAACAGTCTGGGTCCTCATTTTACCAACCTCGGAAGGATGGAAAGCTTGCCATCCTTTGCCACAGTCATTCTATTTCTATTTGCAGGTGTTTCTATTTGTAATCTTCTCCAGTTCCTTCTCTTTGGTTCTTCTGTCTTTAGGTACTGCTATGTCTACTATGACCTTTTCATCATTCTCCCTTTTATTATCATTATCAACATTACTATTTATTTGTCCATGAAGACCCAGAGAAGCAACTCCATAGAGCATCACTTCATATTTTGGACAAATGAGGTCAAGCTCTATCAATCTTGAGTAGTCCATGTTGCTGGGAAAGATGGAAGAAGTAACAAGAAGAGAAAAACTGACAGCAAAGAGCATTTATAATGGTGAAGGATACTCTCCTGAAAGGTCAATACAATTTTCATTACACTGGCCAATATATACAGTAGTGTCCAAAATTGTGGAAACCTTTTGGGAAAAGTGTATTTTCTAAAACTGGCTAATAACACCACTTTATTTGGAGTAGTACCATAAAATTATATATCAGTGGAAAGATAATTTAATCAAGAATGTAATGCAATAACTTTTATGAAGGATTTGCTATTAGAATAGCAGCTACAGTATAAAGAAGAAAAGTGAAACATGTAGAAAAAATGAGATATACAAAAATTATCACCATAGGAAAAACAAGATTTACAAAAATGATCACCATGTCAGTTAATACTTAGTTGGGTAACCTTTAGCATGAATTATGGCCTTACAACATCTTCCCATGGAGTGAACCAAGTCTTTCAGTTTTGCAGCTGTTATCATGTGAAACCAAGATTGAATGATGGCTTCTATTAACTGGGTTTTATTGCTGGGTCGTTTCTTTAGTTGGCTCCATAGATTTTCAATTGGGTTAAGGTCTGGGCTATTCCCAGGCCATTCCAGCAGTGGAATAGGATTATCTAGAAACTCTCTCTCTCTCAAAAAAAAGTGGTATTATTAGCCATCAAACCTCAAAAATACACTTTTCCCAAAAGGTTCCCACAATTTTGGCCACTACTGTAGGTAGTCCTTTACTTACAACAGTTCATTTAATGACTTTTCGAATTTACAATGGTACTGAATAAAGTGACTTATGACCATTTTTCACAGTTACAACCTTTGCAGCCTCCTCTTGGTCACCTGATCAGAATTCAGATGCTTGGCAAACGATTCGTATTTACAACCGTTGAAATGCCCTGGGATCACACAATCCCCCTTTTGCGACCTTCTGACGAGCAAAATCAATGGGGAAGCCAGGTTCGCTTTACAACCGGGTTACTAACTTCACAACTTCAGTGATTCACTTAACAACTGGGGCAAGAAAGGTGATAAAATGGAGCAAAAGCCACTAAACCAATGCCTCACTTAACAACAGAAATGTTGGGCTCTATTGCGGTCATAAGCAAGGAGTACCTGTATTGCTTTTTAATAGCTACAATGAGATGTGCTGAATTCTGAAATACTAAGATTGCGATAGTAAAGAGGCAAAGAGCAAGAATCTTTATTGTGAGATCAGTGGTATCTTAGAAAATGAGGAAAGGGAACCGGAAGGGGAAAAGAGATGAAAAAGAAAAAGATGAGCATTTGAAAGGCAGAAGGAGGGGAAGAGAAAACGTCATCCTTATATGGTCCCTTTCAGTGGTGAAATTCAATTTTTCTTACAACCGGTTCTGTGGGCGTGACTTGCTCGGTGTGGTGTGGCTTGGTGGGCGTGACTTGGTGGGCGTGGCAGGAGAAGGATACTGCAAAGTCCCCATTCCCTCCCCACTCCTGGGGGAAGGGTATTGCAAAATCTCCATTCCCACCCCACTCTGGGGCCAGCCAGAGGTGGTATTTGCTGGTTCTCCAAACTACTCAAAATTTCCACTACCAGTTCTCCAGAACCTGCTGGATTTCACCCCTGGTCCCCTTGATATTTGTTTATTTCAAATAGAATACAAAAGGCTTTATACCAAATACGTATTAGGAATAATCCATTATATTCATATTGGCAGGCAAAACTCATTAATTTATTTCCAATTGACCGATTTATCGCTTTGAAAAGAGGTTACAAGGCATTGTAACCTCTTTTTAATCATACGGCACTGAAAAGCAATATTCCACATTTACTAGGGCATTTGCTGTGAAACCGAACAATTGATGCGAAAGGCAGCCTTCCCAACCGTACCGCTTCTTCACGTTTCACAAACAAATCCATATTGCTTTTTCTTAAATTGAGTTAGCCAATCAAAATGTTGCCTTAGTTGGCTCAATAAAAATGAACCAACAAATTGGAAATTACCCAGTGGATGTAAAAATGTCGTGTCTAAAATCTAAGTGTTTTCCATTAAGGGGAATCCAATATTTTCTTTTCTGGATAGGAGTCAAAACACACAAGAAAAACCACTCAGGCTGAGATTCTGTGCATGATACATTTCAATGAGATTCATCCAGTGCTCAATATTTTTGCCTTATCTCCTTACTCTAAAGCTTTACTTTTCTTTAAGTTCCTCCTCCTTTGAATGAGTTGACTCAGCCACTGCCATACCCCAGTAGAAATTGTGTGTATTGTGTGTATATGGATTGTGTGTATATGTTTATTTAGGAGTCGTGGTGGCGCAGTGGTTAGAATGCAGTATTGCAGGCTAATTCTGCCGACTGCCAGCAGTTCGATACTGACCGGCTCAAGGTTGACTCAGCCTTCCATCCTTCTGAGGTCGGTAAAATGAGAACCCAGATTGTTGGGGACAATAGGCTGACACTGTAAGGTACTTAGAGAGGGCTGTAAAGCACTGTGAAGCTGTATATAAATCTAAGCGCTGTTGCTATTGCTATGTGCATAGAATTGGATTTAGAGGCATTAATTTTGTTCTGCATAACAGTCTGCTAGCTTTCATTTAATAACCTCTTGCTGCACAGCTGGGCAATTTCACACTTATCCTTACTGAAGTATAAGAATAGCATTTTTTAAAAAAAAAAATACTTTCATTCATTCAGCCACTTGCTTCTGTTGAGCAAGTCAGAGAAAGCTTGAGCTAGCTCTCTCAAGACTTGTTTTTGGGGGCTTCCATTCAAGGTGAAGTTTCTGCTATGCCTTATTTAAAGGAGATGAGGATTTAATTGCCTCAGAAAAAGAAACTTGGGATCTAAGAGGCTTTTTCTCCTGATCTTTTTCTATGCCACCCCAGAAACAGCTGTTGATCAGCAGATGACTGAATGGAATAGCCTCTGACAGGCACAGACAGGTATGTGCAACTGTCCTTGGTTGAGATGCCAGAGAACTCTGGCATTGCTTCACAAAAAGGTTTCCAAGATACCATCCAGCATTTTGAATTGGGCCCCAATGGAGAAAGGTGAAGGGTATACAGCTACCCAACACAGCCTCTGCTCTGGAACTGAAGTCCTAGGCCAGGAGTCAGCAACCCGTGGCTCTGGAGCCGCATGTGGCTCTTTCATCCCTCTGCTGCGGCTCCCTGTTGCTGGTTGGCTCCACAATTGATAGGACTTTCGGTTAGGACAGGTAGAGGAAAAAGGATGCCGTGCTAGGAGGAGACTCTATGGTGGGTGTTATGTTCTAGCTATGTAAATTTGGAGGGAAAAAGAAGCGGGAAAATACTTAAAGCGGATTGGCTAAAATGCCTGACAGCTCCCTATATAAGGAGAGCTGTCAGACATAGGCTACTGGATTCTGTACATAGTTAATAAAGAGCTGTTGCTTGTATCCTGGCTCCAGTCTCCTCATCTGCCCCAATCTAACAGTGGGGGACCGGACTTCTGGTCAGCAGAGGAAAAAGGATGCCGCACTAGAAGGAGACTATGATGGGGGAACCTGACTTCCAGTCAGCTCCAGACTTGAACGGGGGCTTCTTGTTAGAACCTTTGTGGCTCTTTGAGTGTTTAAGGTTGCCGACCCCTGTCCTAGGCCAAAGGCAGAAGGTCATATCAACAACGTGTACATCAGAGTTGGTGTCAGTCCATCTTGAGCTTCCTTGGCAGAAGATGTGGCTGATGTTCGGAGTGACAAGTTGTCAGCCATCTCCTCTTTCCATTTGGCAGCAACACTCAAAACGATCGACATCGCCAACAAAGTCATCTTCCTTCAACAATCTATGCCTGGGAGCTTCCAATTCTCAGCAGGTATTCGGAGACAACATATACCCAAGATGGAGTAAGTCCACTTGAGGCATGGAAATGGATTTGCAATGATTTCATTGTAATGGGATGGGATGAGGGCTTCATCCATCAGACCACAGGGCCTTCCCCGTACCCTCTCCGTAAAGTAGAAGTGGCAACCTATAACTTGTAGACCCTAGCAACCTACCACATACCTCTCATGGCCCAGAGGTCTTGACTGGAAGAGACACGGCCAAACAATTTTCCAGGGACCCTAAGAGAGGAAAATGGTATCATAAGATTTACAGAGCTTGTTGTTGTTGTTGTTAATTGCAAAGTTATGTCTGACCCATTGCAACCCCATGGACAATGTTCCTCCAGGCCTTCCTGTCCTCTACCAATCCCTGGAGTCCATTTAAGCTCACACCGACTGCTTCAGTGACTCCATCCAGCCACCTGGTTCTCTGCCATCCCCTTCTTCTTTTGCCCTCAATCTTTCCCAGCATTAGGCTCTTCTCCAGTGAGTCCTTCTTTCTCATTAGGTGGCCAAAGTATTTGAATTTCCTCTTCAGGATCTGGCCTTCTAAAGAGCAGTCAGGGTTGATCTTCTCTAGGACTGACCACTTTGATCGCCTTGCAGTCCAAGGGACTACAGAGCTAAAGGCATCCATTTTACTTCCTCCAACTATTGGGACAGTTTTTCCCATTTCCCTTTTAAAACCATTTCCCCCCCAATTTTGAGCTGACATAAACTTTCATCCCCCTCCCCAAAAGGGAGATGAGCAGGGGGCTTGGCTAGCCTGAATAATGAAGAGAAGACTAGAGGCAATAGGATAGCAATCTTCCAATACTTGAAGGGCTGTCACAGAGAAAAGGGGATCGATTTATTCTCCAAAATATGCCAGGGCAGGACAAGAAGTAACGGATAGAAGATCATCAAAGAGAAATCCAACCTAGATCTAAGGAGAAATTAATCAGTGGAACACTTTGCCTTCAGAAGTTGTCGGTGCCCCATCACTGGAGGTTTTCAGGAAGAGTTTGGACAGCCATTTGCCTGGCATGGTATAGGTGTGGTGGCAAACCTATGGCACAGGTGATATGTAGAGCCCTCTCTGCGGGCCCTCTCTGCGGGCCCAGTGGAGCTGGGCCTCTCTGCGTCACCCCAGCTCCACTGTGCATGTGCGCATGCCTCCTACTGGCCAGCTGGTCTTTGGGTCTCTGCTGCAGATGTGGGGGGGGCATGCACGGGGGCAGGGTACATGCACAAGGGGTGCAGGTTGGTGCAGGAGGCTTTCCAGGCCCAAAACGGGGCACTGGTGGCCTCATGCGGTGCCCCCACACCCTGTTTTGGCTTCCAGGTTGGTGCAGGAGGCTTTCCAGGCCCAAAACAGGGCACAGGGCCCCCATGCCCCGTTTTGGGCCTGGAAAGGCTCCTGCATCAACCTGGAAGCCAAGATGGAGTGTGGGGAGGGGCAGGGCGCATACACAGGGGCAGGGCATATGCGTGGGGGTGGGCTGCATGCACGGGGGTGGGCCGCATGCGCACGGGGCTCTCGCATTGCATTTTGGGGGTTCTGACACACACGCGTACATTTATGCACATGCGCACATGCTTTGGGCACTCAGCGCCAAAAAGGTTAACCATCACAGGTATAGGGTCTCCTGCCAGAGCAGGAAGCTGGACTAGAAGACCTCCAAGGTCCCTTCCAGGCCTATGATTCTATGTTCTCTGTTCTATTTTTTAGAAAGAACAGAAATGAAGGAAAATACACAATGAAAGAGTTACATCGGGGTGGGTTCTACTTACCTCTGCTACCGGTTCGCAATGGGAACACACATGTGTACATGTGTAGAAGCTTCTGCACATGCGCAAATCGTTCATGATAATGTCTGGGCAGGTGGGCTGAGCCTCCAGCCGCCATTACTACCGGTTCGCAAGAACCGGACTGAACCGGAAGCAACTCACCACTGAGTTACATGTTTGTCTTTTGGAAGGAATGAGAAACATTGTATGATGGAAAAGAGAGAGAGAGAGAGAGAGATTATGGGTTTTTTTAATAGCGTAGTTACTCTTTTCCTCTATTCATAGGGATTTTTATTTTGCATGGAGAACTTTGTTAATATTTAATATCACTTTAGTTTTAATTTTTTTTACTGTAAGTTGCCCAGTCACTTGATGGAGTGAGATGGCCTCATAACTTTAAAAATAGATAAATAAATGAAGCAAGTTGAGGTTTGTTCTATTTGTAAGTTTCTACTTGATGCTCAATTGATAGATGTGTGTGTGTGTGTGTGTGTGTGTGTGTGTGTGTGAGAGAGAGAGAGAGAGAGAGAGAGAGAGAGAGAGAGAGAGAGAGAGAGAGAGAAGGAGGGAGGGGGGAGAGAGAGAGGGAGAGAGAGAGAGAGAGAGAGAGAGAGAGAGAGAGAGAGAGAGAGAGAGAGAGAGAGAGAGAGAGAGAGAGGCGGCCATTGATCCGAAAGAAGGCATTTTATAGCTTGTCCTAGTTTTGACAAACACTCTGAAAAGAATTGCATGTTCAGAAATTAAAATAAAAATAGAATATGGATTTCTTCTGCTGTGCCTCTCCATAACCCGTAAATAATACCTCCAAAAAAGGTGCCAGAATGTCTTCTATTGACTTCATCGCCCTCAAATAGAGTGCTAAGCCTCTTGAAAACATTTCTGATTCGTGTAAACTTTGTCGTTGAATTTGCAGAGGGAGTAAAAATAATACTTATTTTAGAGTGCGATGCGAGGACTTCACTAATTCAGCCCTGCCTTTCATGGTTCTAATTCTATCACAACGGGCTAAATATTTAGACGTGTATCTGGATCAGCCTTGAGAGCAGTCTGTCAGTGCAATAAACTAAGCGTGTTTTTGGTACACATTTACCGTCATACCACATAGCTTTCCCCCCCCACTATGAATTGGTGCTATCCATCTGTCTTTGAGTTATTGCATAGCAACGTCCGCATAACAATCGCTATCTCTGTTGCCATCCTATCACTGTTTAGCTTCTCTTCTAGGTTCTCTCTCTATCCATCCTATCTCTTCTAGCTTCTCTCCCAATCGCTTTGTCCTGATTGGGAACTAAGGCCATGCAACCTGGAATTAAGGAGAAACTTCTTAACAGTGAGGACAATCAACCTGTGGAATGTCTTCCCACCAGAAGTTGTGGGTGCTTTCATCACTGGAGGTTTTTTTTTTTTAAAAAAATGGACAGCTGCTTGTCTGGAACAGGATAGGGGTCTCCTTGTTGAACAGGACTAGAAGACAACCAAGGTCCCCTCCAGCTCCATTCTAATTGATTGATTGATTCTGCTAGCTTAGCTGCCATCCACCAATCAGAACAGTGCAACAGGAATGGGATGGACTCAGTGGTGAAATCCAAATTTTTTAACTACCGGTTCTGTGGGCGTGGTGAGCGTGGTGTGGCTTGGTGGGCATGGCAGGGGAAGGATACTGCAAAATCTCCATTCCCACCCCACTCCAGGGAAAGGATACTGCAAAATCTCCATTCCCACCCCACTCCAGGGGAAGGATACTGCAAAATCCCCATTCCTTCCCCACTCCTGGGGGAAGGATATTGCAAAATCCCCATTCCCACCTCACTCCAGGGGAAGGATACTGCAAAATCTCCATTCCCACCCCACTCCAGGAGAAGGATACTGCAAAATCCCCATTCCTTCCCCACTCCTGGGGGAAGGGTATTGCAAATTCTCCATTCCCATCCCACTCTGGGGCCAGCCAAAGGTGGCATTTGCCGGCTCTCCAAACTACTCAAAATTTCCGCTACCGGTTCTCCAGAACCTGTCAGAACCTGCTGGATTTCATCCCTGGATGGACTTCAACCCTTGATGTGTTTCCTCCAAATTGGTTTGTCTGCCTAATTTTGGTCACCTTGAATGGCATCAGAAAAAAGATTGGGTGAAGAAATGCTATATTTGCACAGGTATGTCTAAAGAAGACTTGAGGATGGTTCATTCAGGGTCTGAGGACAAGACAAGAGTGACATTGTAGATAGAAGGAGAGAAAATAGTGGTTTGCCTTGATTAAATACAAATTGGGATTCTGCTATCGTGAAAAGAAGGGCTAGGGGTTTCATGATAGCAGTGTTCCCTTCCAATATCTGAGGGGCTGCCACAAAGAAAAGGGGTCAATCTATTGTCCAAAGCACCTAAAGGCAGGCTAGGAAGCAATGGATAGAAACTAACCGAGGAGAGAAGCAACCTGGAACTAAGGGAAATTTCCTAACAGTGAGAACAATTATGATAACCAGTGGAACAACTTTCCTTCAGAAAATGTGGGTGCTCCAACACTGGATTTGTCCACTGGATTGGACAACCATTTGTCTCAAATTGTATAGGATCTTCTGCCTGAGCAGGAGGTTGGACTAGAAGACCTCCAAGGTCCCTTCCAACTCTGTTATTCTGTTACCATGTTTCATATTTCGGGGATGTTTTTTCCTTCCAAGAAGGCCTTAGGTTTTCCTAAATTATCTGGAATACTATTTTGGAACGAGATAGAAAATCCAAAATGGTCACTAAATCTCCTTGGAAGGAAGATTGGTAGTCAGACAATTGGCCATCAACAGGTACAGAGAGATAAGCAACATCTACATACCATTCAAAAGAGATAATTAAAAAGCCAGAAAGAAAACAAAGCAATCAACACCCAGATGAGCAGAGATTGACACCAAGTTTAACATTAGATTTACAATCAAGAAGCAAGCAATATCCTAATCAAGGAACTGCCAACTCAGACAAACAAGCTATAGCAACCTAACCAAGACCACCTCTACCAACACTGACAGGGCAAGTCCCACTCCCTTCTAGCACTGATGATGTTACCTAGTGGGGTAATAAAACATCTGCAATAAAATAACCAAACTCAGAGAGCACCAAGGATGCCACAGATAAGTTGTAGCTAAATGATTAGAATTCAAAAATTTGCAAAATTAATTCTTAAAACATGTCTCAGCCTCAGAAACTGATTATAGAGTTCAGTTTTAAAGCAGTTTTAAAGTTTTTACTGAAGGGGTTTTTTTTTATGACTCTTTTCTTGTTTGTAACTTCTATAAAATGTCAAAACCAGGAAGCAAATTAGTACATTTTTTGCTTCACGTTTTCAGATGGCTCTCATCCCGTAAGACACATATTAAGTCTGGATTGTTATAGTGTAGATCAGAAATTAAATTAAAATGTCTCAGATTTTAAGGGAATCAAATCAATATCTGGGTTGAAATGATAAGGCTGCAGGCTTTCAATTGCCAAAAAGAGAAATAATTAAAGAGAGGGTTTTTTTTCTCTTAGAAGAAAAAGAGAAAGCAGTTTGAAAAGAAAACAAGGAACACCTACATTTTGCAAAAGAAAATCCATGTGCATCAGGCAGCCATTTTTCTGCAAAAAAAAGAAGATTATAGAATTATAGAAGGCGTTTAGGGGTTATCTAAGAAAGCCAACAGAGCTGACACTTGAATTTTACTACTGTTTTGGTAACAGACAGCAAGCTAATTTCAGAAGAGCACAATGGATTGCTTAGAACTTGCTTTTCCAACCAAGAATTATGATCCTAGAGCTGTCTTCTTCAAAGCAAGCAATGTATGTTATTTCAGCTGACAACATCAATCTGCCTGAATAGTAGGGCAGTTCTGTCCATTAAGTAGAATTACATTACTATGGACCATAACTTGATAGATGCTTTCATTCAAATTCTGATGAGCATCCCACTTTTAATTGTCTTAGCCAGAGGGATCTTCTCATCCCCATCACAGAGGATAAGTACTTTTATGTGAATTGAAATATTTTTGCAACTTTGCATGCAATTACTTTTGCTCAGAGATAAGATACTTATATATGCAAGTGGTAGAAAACTGCTCATTTGCCACTTATGCTAAAGCATAAACTACAATGTACAAACCTTCGAGGGAAAATGTATTTCATTTCAACAAGTCAACAACAAGTACACTATTTGCAAGGAATTTTATAACAGAATAACAGAGTTGGAAGTGACTCTGGAGATCTTCTAGTCCAACCTCCTGTTCAAGCAGGAGACCCTATACTATTTCAAACAAAGGCTGTCCAATCTTTTCTTGAAAACCTCCAGCGATGAAGTGCCCACAACTTCTAGATGTAATCCATTCCACTGATTAATTTTTCTCACAGTCAGGAAATTTCTTCTTAGTTTTGGGTTAGATCTCACTTTAAAGATCTTTCATCCATTGCTTCTTGTCCTGCTTTCAAATGCTTTGGAGAATAGGTGAAGCCCCTCTTCTTTGTGGCAGCCCCTCAAATATTGGAAGACTGCTATCATGTCACTCCTCGTCCTTCTTTTCATTAGATCAGATATACCCAGTTCTTGAAACTGTTCATCATATGTTTAATCCTCAAGTCCCCTAATCATGCTGGATTCATAGAGGGTGAACAGAGATTTTCTAAAATTTCTCTTATATAAAATTTCTCCATCTGCGCTTGCAAAAACCAGGACAAGCCATAAAACTGGGCCTTAGATTAGATTAAGAGTTGGAAGGGACCTTGTAGGTCATCTAGTCCAACCCCCTACTCAAGCAGGAGACCCTACACCATTTCCGACAAATGGCAGTCCGATCTCTTCTTGAAAGTTTCAAGTGATGAAGCTCCCATAACTTCTGAAGGCAACTTCTGTTCCATTGGTTGATGGTTCTCGTTGTCAGAAAATTTCTCCTTATTTCTAGGTTGAATCTCTCCTTGGTCAGTTTCCATCCATTATTCCTTGTCTGGCCTTCAGGTGCCTTGGAAAATAGCTTGACCCCCACCCTCTCCTCTCTGTGGAAGCCCCTCAAATATTGGAAGACTGCTCACATGTCTCCCCTGGTCCTTGTCTTCACTAGACTAGCCATGCCCAGTTCCTGCAACTGTTCATCGCATGTTTTAGTCTCCAGTCCCCTAATCATCCTGGTTGCTCTTCTCTGCACTTTTTCTAGAGTGTCGACATCTTTTTTATAGTGTGTTGACCAAAACTGGATGCAGTACTCTAGGTGTGGTCTTACTAAGGCTTTATAGAGTGGTATACCTCACTTGATCTTGATTGTATCTCTCTGTTAATGTGTAAGGCAACATCCTGCTCCATCCTGAGCCTCGGTGGCGCAGTGGTTAGAATGCAGTACTGCAGGCTACTTCTGCTGATCACCAACTGCCAGCAGTTTGGTAGATCGAATATCACCAGACTCAAGGTTGACTCAGCCTTCCCTCCTTCTGAGGTGGGTAAAATGAGGACCCAGATTATTGGGGGCAATTATGCTGACTCTGTAAACTGCTTAGAGCGGGCTGTAAAGCACTGTGAAGCGGTATATAAGTATAAGTGCTATTGCTATTGCTATCCTTTCTTAGCTTCCTTCTGATTTTTCAAACACAGGAAAAAATTCAAAAGTGATAGTGAAATCATTTGAAATCCATCCTGCAAGGAAACTGCATCGCTCTTATGGTGTGCAGCACTTGCTTGAGGTGAACCACAGCTGCCGTACGGTGTACAGATAGTCCTCGACTTACAACAGTTTGTTTAGTGACCACTCAAAGTTACAATGGCACAGGAAAAAAGTGACCCATGATGTCAGCCTCCGCTTTTACTACTTTGGCTGCCATAAGAAACGGGAGGGGGGGAGAGCTAGGGAGCCTGGGGCGGGGGGGGGGGGGGAAGCGTGCTGGAGGACTTTGGAAGAAACGAAACTGAATCTTTGAAGTTGCTATCGGGTCAACCATCGTGGCATTCCTGATTGATGACGCTGCCAGACGTGCTTCCACCTGACCCTAGGAGACCTTTGGATTGGATGATTTACGATGGACAATGGGAGGGGATGCTTTCTATATGCAATTTTCGCGCTTATTGCCTTTAATTTCAGCTTTCCTTGGTTGCGTTCACTTCATTTTCTAGTAAAAGTACCTTTCTCTATAAATTATGGAGTTTGGGTCATTCTTTCCTGGACTTTGAAGGAAGCACACCTGACACATGACCATTTTTCACACTTACAATCATTGAAGCATCCCCATGGTCACATGATCAAAATTTGGAGCTTGGCAACTGATCCCATGATGGTTGCAGTGTCCTCGGGGTCAGGTGATCCCTTTTTGGGACCTTCTGAGAAGCAAAGTCAGTGGGGAAGCCAGATTCACTTAACAACCGTGTTACTAACTTAACAACTGTGGCAAGGAAGTTCGTAAAACCGGGCAAAATGCACTTAACAAATGTCTGACTTAGCAGTAGAAATTTTGGGCTAACTTAAGTAAAGGACTATCTGTACAGTGTGATATATCGCAAACAGAAACCTGGTGTCCATTGTGGATTTTTCTAGCCGGTTCCAAAAATAGCATTTCTGATAATTTAAAGCAAAAGCTTTAAGTCTTCCTGAAATTTTGCAAAATTCAAAGTCTTCAGAATTTCCAAACATTAATAAGAATATGGCATAGTGCTTGGCCGCTAAGTGAATTGCACTTCCCCCTTTTTCTTGTCAGAAGGCCCCTGAGAAGGTCGCAAATGTCAATCACATGACCCTGCGACATTGCAACGGTCATAAATGTGAGCCTGTAGCCAAAGGTCAACATTTTGATCACATGACCATATACACTCAATGGTCAAAAGTGCAAGGACTGGTAATAAATCACTTCTTTCAATGCCATCATAAC
The DNA here is from genome assembly GCF_029215685.1 of Pituophis catenifer annectens. Taxonomy (NCBI): domain Eukaryota; kingdom Metazoa; phylum Chordata; class Lepidosauria; order Squamata; family Colubridae; genus Pituophis; species Pituophis catenifer. The sequence continues at coordinate 87,270,259 of NW_027256886.1, read as the reverse complement.
TTCAAACAGTTGTCAAACTGTTGATAAGTTGTCATAAACTGTCATAAGTTGATACTGGAATTCATTGTTGGAGTGTATTTCATGCAACAACTACAGTAGTATTCAGCCAATAGATGGCAGTGTTTACAAGTTTGGATCTACGCTATATGCTCTATGCTCTTTTGTTCTAAGTAGAGTTTCCTGTTACAGTTTTTTAAAAATAGTTGTTGAGCAGTAAAGCACATGGTGACTGTATTTTTTGTTTGCTCTGTAGTGGCATATGTAAGCAGAATTTATAACAGTTGAGGACTACCTATAAGGGTTCTTTGTATTTTTAATTTATAATGTAACTGGTGTAGACTACATTTTTTGAAACTGATTGTTTTCGAAACTGAATTGTATTTGCCCAAAATTGGAAGACAGAAAAAATCCTGTCAGATGGTGAAGTAATAAAAAAGTTTTTAGACTGTGCAGAAATGAACAGATTAACTCTAAGAATAAAAGATAAAGAGGAACCAGTTTATTTCAAGACATGGAGAAGATTTTATGCATGTTTAGAAAAGAAATATGAATAAAAGATGATAGATAAACGATTTAGCTAAATAGAAAGCTAAACGAGGGAGAGGAAAAAAAGAAATAGAAGCACAGAGGACACCAGAGTAAATGGAAAAGGGGGATGGGAGGGGGGAAAAGAAAGAAGATTATAAGGATAAATGTACAATTATGATGATAAAAGTGACAGATTGAGTAAAATTGAAAAGAAATCAAAAGAAAGTATATATTATTAGAATATTGGAGTTGCTCGGATACCAAACAAGAAAAATATTCTACAACAAAGGAGAAAGAAAGGAGAGAGGAGTAGAGGATAAGAAGAGGAGAGGGAGAGGGAGGAATGGAAGAAGGGGGAAAGGAGAGGAAGAAAGGACGGGACAGGAGTAGGAGAGAAGGTGAGCTTTGATCCATCCCCTTGTTTGTAGGAAATAGGAGCCGTGGTGATAAACGAAAATAGTTTTGCGCTTGCTGGTTAATTGCAAGAAATTTCAGAAGATATATATTGGGTAGTTTTAAATTTCTGGGCACTTATATCTCGGAGGACCTCTCATGGACTATGAATGCTAACATGCTTGTGAAGAAGGCACAGAAGAGGCTGTACTTCCTGAGAATGCTCAGGAAGATAAATCTATCTCAGCATCTACTTCCGTCCTACTATCGCAGCGTCATTGAGAGTGTCCTGACATACGGCATTCTTCCATGGTATGGGAGCAGCTCTGTAGCTGACAAAAAGGCTCTACAGAGAATCATTAAAACTGTCCAGAATATTATCGGACTCCAGCTACCAGCCCTGGACGACATCTTCAAATCTCGCTGTTTGAAGAAGTTGCATAACATTCTCAGAGACTCTTCCCATCCTGCTTACAATCTTTTTGGACTGTTGCCTTCTGGCACAAAAAATACAGAACAATTAAAACTCGGACCACACGTTTTCTGAATAGTTTTTATCCCAGAGCTATAATTGCATTCAACAATGAACTAAAGGGCCACCATCAGTGAGCTGTTGGACAGTATTACTTGGTCTGTTGTGTGGATGTTTGGGTGGTTTAGGGATGGGTAATTGTGGTGGGTGGGAGTGTGTTTGGCCATGAATATCCAAGACTTCACTCAATGTTTAAATCATAACATTTCTTCAAGGCTTCAGGGACCCCCTTTGAGGACATCAGACCACAGGTTGAGAACCACTAATCTAGAAGATAGGCAGAATGGTTCAAAAGGCAGGATATTTAAATTACAAGGGACTAGATTTCAGTATGATGTGATTACCAATATTATAAGAAGTGTTCGGAGTGTCTGGGGTGGGTGGGCGGGCTCTTCTTCACTGTAGGGATTTAAGTAGTGTCAGTGTCAGGGTTCCGACAGATGCCCTAATTAAATCATGACCCTTGAGCCAAGCTTCAAAAGAAATCCAGTTATTTATTAGGAGCTTCATGTCGGCACATTCCAAGTGAAGCCAACTCTGACCCCATGTAATTTATGGCCCAATTATGACCCTGTTTCCCTCCCTCTCCCCAGAGTGTGTCATCAGTCACGTTCGCCAACGGAGCAATTTCACAGGTTGTAGAGATCACTCCCCTCCAGCCGCTGTGGTTAACCCTGGGAGACAGCCTTGAGAGAGATATGTCTGGAATGTGCTTTTGTTTTTGGCTGCTGTGCTGCTTCGCCAGTTTCCCATCCCCCCCCCCCGCCGCCATGGCAACTTGAGAGTAGGCCAGGGATGCTTTGCAAGTTGACAGTCAGCGTGACCATATCTTGAGATGCTGGAATTGTGGATTCTCGCACTGGGCAGGGAGCTGATGTCTAAGGTTCTTCCAACCTTTAACATCTATGACTCTATAAAGTATGATGCTGTCTTAATGTAAAAAAAAAAAGAGACAGAAAGATTATGGTCTAAAATCTTCTTGGCTTCAGACAAAATGAAAGAGTTTGCTCCCCACTTTCTTCTCTCCTCATGATTTTCAGTTACTTTTCTTTCAATGGAGAACCTTTTCTGTCTAATGGCTCTCTAGACGTGGACCTTGTTCAATGTCCTGGAAATAATTTTAGTTTACTTTAATGGGAATGTTTTAATGGGACTCCCTTGTCCTGGAACAGCTGTGGCCAAATTACTCATGTCATGAAGCCATAAAGTATTTGAAAGGAACAGACTGGATCTAACATCTGCTCCTAGAGTTGGAAGTACCATCTCATTCCAAATAAATCCAACATGAGACCAAGTTGCAAATACTTGAATAATTCAGCAACTCCATACATCTGCTGGATGGAATGACAGAATAAAAGTTTGAATGCTTTTCGTAGTTTCAGAGTTGGAAACCACAGAATGTAGAATTTTGAGAACCTACCTCAAATCCTCTCACAAGATGACTCCCATAAAATGCCACAATAACCACAATGGGGCATGACCAATCAAAATAATCTGTTTGCCAGAAAGCAGACTAGCTTCAAAAGATGGTCCTCTCCCACTTTTCATGACTATGGATGAAGATGCTGCTACTGGTTAGGAGGCTATTTTAAAGCATACCAACATCTACTAACTGACTGATTTAAAAAGTATTTTTAAAAAAGAAGGAAGGAAGGAAAAGGAGAAGGAGAAGGAGAAGGAGAAGGAGAAGGAGAAGGAGAAGGAGAAGGAGAAGGAGAAGGAGAAGGAGAAGGAGAAGGAGAAGGAGTCATCAAGGAATGTATCTGGAACATGCTAGTATTTCCAGATTTGGCACTACCAGTTCCAACAAAATTTAGGACTTACCTATATTGAGTGCAAAATATCCAGATGACCAATAGGTACCAAATTAGAAACAACCTTGATTTTATCCTACCTCCTGGTAATCATATAGAACTTTGCCATCTACATGGGTTAGTGTCAGGGTTCCAACGGATGCCCTAATTAAATCATGAACCTTGAGCCAAGCTTCAAAAGAAATCCAGGTACTTATTAGGAGCTTCATGTCGGTACGTTCCAAGTGAAGCCAACTGTGACTCCAGATAATTTACGGTCCAATCTTGACCCTGTTTCCCCCCTCCCCAGGGTGTGCCATCAGTCACATTCACCAACGGAGCAATTTCACGGGTTGTAAAGATCACTCTCCTCCAGCCGCTGTGGGTAATCCTGGGAGACAGCCTTAAGAGAGATATGTCTGGAATATGCTTTTGTTTTTGGCTGCCGTGTTGCTTCACCAGTTTCCTATCCCTCTTGCCTATGGCAACTCGAGAGCAGGCCAGGGATGCTTTGTGAGTTGACAGGTTAGTGCTACATAATTGTCATGTGATGGGATTGTTCCCCAGCTCCATCTTGTGGTGATTGCACTCAAGTAAACATATGTATTAGTGTTCTGCCCCAGCTCCGGATTTCCGAGGATATTGACACACACCAACGGTCCTTATCAAATTTATTAAGTAGCAAGAATAAACAAGACCGGCAAAGGTTGGCAACCAGCCCAGAAAACAAGATATGATAAACCACAATACTCTGATAATAATACGAGTTGTTTCCAGCAAGAACACACTAGCTGCATGCAACTTAAATAGTCTAAGAGAGTGGCCAATTATCCTCAAGCCCTACTCTCAAGTAGACCTCCTCCTTCTGAGTAGTCACTCCTGAGTAGTCACTCCTTTTGGCAGCCCTACGTGCTCGAGCATTGAGGAGAGGCTCCTCCAGTTCGCTCTCTCCACTTGAAGGAGCTCCTCTGGAGGTTCTGAAGGCCCTGGCTGAGTCTCTGCCTCTGGCACCACATCCTCTTCAGCCTCCTCGCTGTCTGATGCGAGTGCCAGCTGTGCAGGCTGCTGGCACAACCCCACACCAGCCTCCTCATCGTCGGGATCAGCCACGATCCGCACAGGCCACTGGCGGGCCACAACACTTAGAAGGGTGGACTAGGACATGAGATGGGATTAAAAACCAACATTCCACATAGAATGCTTTTCCATTAGCCTTCTTTCGGCATAATTGTTTCATTAGCCTTTGCAGAGCCAAAGCTTGGCTGGAAACCAAATTCAATAAATTAAATGGGTGGCTGATGTTGTCTAAGCATGTCCCAAATTTTTTTGTACAGTAGAATCTCATTAGTATGCTGAATAAATTGACTCAGCAAAAAAAAAAAAAAGCTTAGGTTGAATTGTGAAAAATATTGTAAATTTTGGATTGAAAATAATGGTATCCCAGAATGATACAATCTCTTTAGACTGAGACCATAATTAGATTTTACTTGTTGAAGACTTCTGTGAAATTTGCACGCCTAAACTAGCAAGTTTTGTACTATCTGCTCAGGGGTGGGTTCTACTTACCTTTACTACCGGTTTGCAACGGGATCGCGCATGCGCTCGGTTCACTCAAACATGCGCCTTCCTTCTGTTGACATCAAGGTCAGTGGGCGGAGCCTCCCACCGGTTTTACTACCGGTTCTATAGAACCGGTCCAAACTGGGGGAAAACCACCATTGTATCTGCTCTTTACAGTCGTAAGTAGCAGAATAACAGAGTTGGAAGGGATTTTGGAGGTCTTCTAGTTGAACCTCCTGCTCAAGCAGGAGACCCTACACCATTTCAGACAAATGTCTGTCCAGTCTCTTCTTAAAATCCTCCAGTGATGGAGCACCCACAACTTCTGAATGGAAGCCATTCCAACTGTTTAATTGTTCTCACTGCTAGGAAGTTTCTCCTTAGCTCCAGGTTGCTTGTCTCCTTGATTAGTTTCCACCCATTGTTTCTTATCCTGCCCTCTAGTGCTTTGGAGAATAGGTTGACCCCCCTCTTCTTTGTGGCAGCCCCTCAAATATTGGGACACTGCTATCATGTCACCCTTCGTATTTCTTTGTATTTTTATTCTTCTATTTCTTTTCTTTTTGGCTTAAGAGACTCAAATCATTTTCGCTCTTCACATATTGCTCACAAAGCATTTTTTCAAAAGTAGAATTTTGGTCTTGGAACATCTCCAGAAAAACTCTACACCAAATAAAGTATATGTCTTTCTGGAAGACTTTACAAGTTATCATTCCATTTACTTGCCAAAATAAAGGCCAAAAAAGCAATATGAATATGAATGTAATTAAAGAATAAAACTAGAAATATTCTTCTTCCTTAAAACACAAAGTCTGGGTTTAAGCACATTGCACTAAACTAAGGCATTTTTAATCATGATTGGTTGATCAAGCCAGAATCAGTTAGTTTTATACAACATACTAAGCCAAAATCACATTATGGCTTCCTGTAAACAGCCCGGATGATGAGGGAGTTGTAATTAAAAATGAATTTGTTCCAAAACGTGTAGAATTATATCTGAAAAATAAGCAGCAGTAATTAAACATTACTCCTGCTTGTTTCCTATATTACCATGGTGGAATTGTAGCAGATAGTAGTAGATAATTCTGGAACAGCTTGGCTCCAGTGTTGGTATCCTACCGGTTCTACCCGGTTCGGGTAAACCGGTAGTGGCGGCAGTGACAGGAGGCTCCGCCCACCTGCCTGGACGTCATCACAGACCAGTGGTGGGTTTCAAAATTTTTTACTACCGGTTCTGTGAGTGTGGCTTGGTGGGCGTGGCAGAGAAAGGATACTGTAAAATCTCCATTCCCACCCCGCTCCAGGGGAAGAATCCTGCAAAATCCCCATTCCCTCCCGATCAGCTGGGACTTGGGAAGCAGAGAATAGATGGAGGTGGGGCCAGCCAGAGGTGGTATTTACCAGTTCTCCAAACTACTCAAAATTTCTGCTACTGGTTCTTCAGAACTGGTCAGAACCTGCTGAAACCCACCTCTGTCACAGATACTCTTGCACATGCAAACCGGAATTGGACTAGATGATCTTCAAAGTCCCTTGCGCCCCTGTGATTGTCTTACTTGCTGGCATACTAGGTTGTATAATGCCAAGGAACATATATCCAATTAAATCCCAATTTCCATGTGGAAAACAATTAATCAGTGATTAGCGAGAGGGAAAACAATTCACAAGGTGATTTAGCTTTTAGCAGAACTAAAAGGCAGCAGGTAATCGAGGCTGTTTGTCATTGTTAGGTTTGCTTAATAAATGAATTCTTGTTTGGGTTTGAAAAGAGGGAGGAAGAAAACGTTATTGGAAGTATTAACTTTAGGAAGGAAATTGTCTCTGCTGCTGAGCGTTGAACAGCATGAAATGAATAGATGTGCAACAATTAACTTTGGAACAGTCTGTGAACCAACTTCCTAACCAGGCTGAGATATCCTGGGGTGACGAGCATTGCCATAAGCATAGACGGGGAATTTGCACCATAGCTTATGCTCTCCTTCTTCCGTAGCCCCTCCTTCAGTGCCACACAAACATTGTGCAGAAGTGAATCAGAAAAAGAGATCTCTTTTTCTTAACAAATAAAAGTGGGATTAACATCCTGCTTTTCCCAAGTTCTTTGAAAAGGTTCACCCACCACAAGGGGTCCGTTGATTAGACCTTATGTGATTCATGGGAAATGGTGGGGGTGTTACGATGATGCTTCAGTGTTCCTAGCACAGGTCAGAACAGCTTCTGTTCTTTTTCCTATAGTAACCAAGTAGATTTTCCCAACTATAAACCCTCTTTCAGGCAGGCAACCAAGCAACTGTACGACGAATGGCTAAGGGGACTAGGTATGTTTAGCCTAACAAAGAGAAAGATAGTGTCTTTCCAATACTTTAAGGGCTGTCTAGGGAACAGGCTGCTGATTTACTCTCGATAGCACCTGAGGGCAGGCCAAGAATCAATGGGTGGAAGCTCCTCAGAGGAAAATCCAACTGGAAATAAGGAGGAATTTCCAGACAGGAAGAACAATGGAGGTTTTCAAGTTCTATGTTTTAAGTCAGGAGTCTGCAACCTTAAACACTCAAAGAGCCATTTGGACCCATTTCCCACAGAAAATAAAACATCGGGAGCCACAAAACCTTTCCCGAGCCTGACTATTCCTTGAGCGGCCACAAAACTAGCATATGTAGTTGAATTAAATGTTCTGTTTTCTTCTGAAACTTTTCTTTTCTTGGATTTATCCATGGTTGGCCTACCAGGAGTCGAAAAGCTCAATAAATCACGTGCTGGCGGGTATCGCACATTGGCAGTTGTGATGCATATTTTGAGTAACAGGGAGCCGCAACAGAGGGGTGAAAGAGCCACATGCGGCTCCAGAGCCACAGGTTGCTGACCCCTGTTCTAAGTGATTGGACAGCCATTTGTCCAGGATGGAGTAAGAGAGTCTTGGGAACAGAAGTGGTATTCAGCCAGTTCGTACTGGTTTGTGCGAACTGGTAGCGGAGATCGCAGGTGGGCCCTCCCCGGCGCTATGCCGTCCTATTTAGGCACGTTTTTGAGGCCAGACACATGCGTGGAAAGTGCTCACATGCATGAGGAGAGCATGCACGCGGGGGACGAACCGGTGGTAACAAAATGTGAAACCCACTGCTGTTTGGGAAGTGGGTTTGACTAAAAGATCTCCAGCTGTATGGAGATTTTATGACTTTTAAAGAAAGCTTATCATGTTTCAGTGATAGTTCAAGAAAAGGAGACATCCTTACAAAGGCAGGCATATGGCTGAGTGAAATTTCCAATAGTCCAAGATAAGATTTTGGTATTATGCATGCGTCCCTTGACAATCGTACGCAGAGTTATGCAAAATAATAACGCAGCCAGAGATATCTATCTTATCATTTTCAGAGAAGAGATACTGTGGACTGGCTGAAAACAAATTGAGCTGTTTTATTTCCCCTGCTTTCATAGAGGATTGGTACAGCAAGCCATAAAAGAACAGGCACAAATTTTCATTGTATAGGGTGTGCTTTTTTTAAATCTGTTTTATGGATGCAACTTAATTCAAAAGTATATTTGCAATGTTAACCACATGCACAGTAAAGCAGAGGTAAATTCCATTTGTAATTTGTGGGGCATACTCAGAGGTTGAAAGAGGTTTGCAACAGCAACAGCAATAGCAATGTAGAACTAGACTTACAGCACTGTACGACTTCACAGTGCTTTACAGTGCTCTCTAAGCAGTTTACAGAGTCAGCCTCTTGCTCCCAACAATCTGGGTCCTCATTTGACCGACCTCGGAAGGATGAAAGGCTAAGTCAACCTTGAGTCCGCCAGGATCGAACTGCCGAACTGCTGGCAGCCGGCAGTGAGCAGAATTAGCCTGCAGTACTGCATTCTGACCACTGCGCCACCATGGCTGGAGCTGCCTGTAGCAAGGGCATTGTTAGAGTCCAAATTATGGTCGTATCCTTAGGGATTGATATCATTTCAAGATTGTCCCTTAGGATGGAAGACTGAGTCAACCTTGAGCCCGTCAGGATCAAATTCCAAACTGTGGGCAAAATCAGCCTGCATTACTGCATTCTAATCACTGCGCCATCAGAGCCCCCAGTGCAAATAATAAGAAAAAGAGGCTCATTGTAACCCTGGACTCAGTAAATATTCTTAGATTTTTTTTTTCCATTGTAGATATAAAAACCTGAACTTCATGCTGTCTTTGGGCCTTGAAGTTAGGTAACTGATCTGGCTGTGTCACTGCAGGGCAGGTAGAAAGACTTACCGTATTTTTCAGAGTATAAGATGCACCTTTTCCCCCCAAAAAAGAGGGTGAAAATCTAGGCGCATTTTATACTCTAAATGTAGCCCCGCCCAGCCTCACAAACAGAGATTTCAGAGGCTGAAAAAAGCATCAGAAATGAAGCTTCAGAAAAGAAGCCCCCAAACAGAGCTTCAGAGGCATTTTTTTTCTGAAGCTGTTTTGGAGGCTTTCAGAGGCAGGAAAAAAAGTTTTTTTCTGAAACAGAGTTTCAGAAGTTTCAGAGGCAGAAAAAAAAAGCAAAAAAAAGCAAGGCACAGAGCTCACAACCAGGGAACCTGTTGCTAAAATTCACATCTGGGAACAGCTGATTGGGGGTATTTCGGAAGGCCGATCCACCTGCCAATCAGCTTTTTTCTTATTTTCCTCCCCAAAAACTAAGGTGTGTCTTATACTCCGGTGCGTCTTATACTCCGAAAAATACGGTATTCCCTTTATGTAGTAACAGCAGGTCCAGAACAGATCCTGATGCTGCTAAACATGACTATCTATAACTACAGACAAGCTCAAACACTATTCCCCTGACAATAGTCTTTTGAAAATGAAAGAAAAACATGCCATGGTGTGGAGCTATTCACAAAAGGAGGGGAGAAGTAAAAATTGATTGATTGATTGATTGCTTAATTGATTGATTGATTGAAATTGTCAAGTCCTACCATGGGATCAAAACCTTGCACCATTTTTTTTTTTGGCATGCCACCCTTCTGAAACAGGGGTGAATCATAGAGTAGCCCATCTTGATTTTTTAAAAAATTTAATTTATATGACGCCCTTCTCCGGAGACTCATTTTGGGGGGCTCCTCTTACAGATGCCCCTTCTATAGTGAGTAATGTCATTCTCCTTGGGCTTTGCCTGTCTATTTAGGCCTGGTCTTCTGAAATTTCCATTACAGATTTGGTGAACAAATGCTCTGTCTTACACATTGGCAAAAAGAATCAGAACACAAGCTGAGTGGACACAACCTTGTAGATGACCCTCACTCTCTCAAGGACCTTGGAGTATTCATATCTAATGATCTAAGTGCCAGAGCCCACTGTAACAACATCGCCAAAAAGGCATTAAGAGTTGTACACCTAATCTTGCGTAGCTTCTTCTCCGGTAATATTACACTACTAACCAGAGCATACAAAACATTTGCTAGACCAATTCTTGAATACAGCTCATCTGTCTTGAACCCACACTGCATATCGGACATTAAATCAATTGAACGTGTCCAGAAATATTTCACCAGAAGAGTCCTCCACTCCTCTGCTCGCAACAAAATACCGTATGCCACCAGGCTTGAAATTTTGGGCTTAGAAAATTTAGAACTACGCCGCCTTCAGTCTGATCTAAGCATAGCTCATAAAATCATCTGCTACAATGTCCTGCCTGTCAATGACTACTTCAGCTTCAACAACAACAGTACACAAGCACACAACAGATACAAACCTAAAATGAACTGCTCCAAACTCGATTGCAGAAAATATGACTTCAGCAACAGAGTGGTCAATGCCTGGAATGCACTACCTGACTCTGTAGTTTCATCCCAAAACCCCCAAAATTTTAACCTTAAACTGTCTACTGTAGACCTTACCCCATTCCTAAGAGGTCTGTAAGGGACGTGCATAAGAGCACCAGCGTGCCTACGGTCCCTGTCCTAATGTTCCCTTTAATTGTATTCATTGCACAATACTGGAAGAAGGAAGAAATACCTACTATTGAAGAATGGACATTAAAAGTAGTTAATCTGGCGGAGATGGCTAAAATTTCTGCATATTTGAACAATCGTTCGAATGAAAGATATGTACTGGAATGGAGAAGATGGATTGACTATATACAAAACAAATACGGGACTAAAAAGTTGCAAATAGGGTTGCCAAGTCTGCTTCCAAAAAATAGCGGACAAGCGGGGGGGGGGGGGTTAAGTAGTAAATTTTTTTTAAAAAAAAATTACAATTAAATTATAGATTTTCTTACATTTTAACACGTATTAAATAATCACTTCAAAACTTTACTTAAAATTCAAAACATCAAATATATTATAATAATATGTAAAATATTAAATTACATTTTACTTTGCTGTCGTGTGTATTTTTTATTTGACTGCGCAGCTTTGATCAATTCTTTGTGTTTAAGGAATAATTCTTTAATTTCAGTACAATGTTGAGAAATATTAAAAAATATACAAAGTTCACTTCGAACTGATGGTACAAGCAGTTGGTTACGTTCGTCAGTCCACAAATTTCCCATGACGCTGAAAATTCGTTCAACGTTTGCATTTGATACTGGAATTGTTGCACAATACTGGAACAGTTTCAGTAAACTCGGAGCTGGCTCTTTCTTGAAAAAGTACGTCCACTTATCAAGGGATGAATCGCCCTGCAGACGAACATAAACTTCTTCTAAGGCAGAAATTTCATCAAAGAGAGTGTTGGGTGGAAGTTCTTCTCGCCATGGTGATAATAACCAGATGTTCGTCATTTCTTCTAAAGTTGGAGGATTATTGCGATCAATTAGATTGAAACAACTGAGCGTTTCATACACTGAATCAGTGAAATTATACCACTTTTCTAGGTACGCAATGGCTCTTTGATACACGTTGATGGCTTCTTTCTTGAACTTTTGCACGGCATTCTCAGGCAAATGTTTTTTTACGTAAGGCAAATAAAACTTTCATTCCAGAAAACTGCTCATCGTATTTTTTTTGCAAAAAATCACGCAGCTTACACATGATAATGTGAGATCACATGCAAGAATTTTCTTGCTTTCCAGCTTCAGCAGGGTGTTTTGCATTATTGACATGAAGAAGTGCGTGAAATATAAATACAATTCTGAAATTGTTGGTTCATCGTCCTTTGCGAGTTCATTTTCCTGATCCAAAATAAGGTTCCAGATAACCTTATGGCACTCATCAGATCCAAGAGAAATAAAATACGATTTTAGAGGTATCCAGTTTAAAAGAAGTCTTTCGACCACTTTAAACAAACTTAACCAACGTGTTGGAACATGGCACAAAACTTCATGGAATTCTGACTCGCAAAACTTACGTACCATTTCATCGTAAAGCTTTTGAATAAAAAAAATGTCCACTATTTTGTGAAAAAAAATAGTGAACATAATGTGAAAAAAGCAGACTGTCCACTCAAATAGTGGACACCTCGCAACCCTAGATCATAGTTTATGAATGAAATATTTAGATGATTTTTTTTTTCTACATTGATATCTTAGTACCTATGGCGGAGTTAAAGAGTAAGGGGAAGTTAAGAGTTTATAGTTAGTTTGCTTATGTTAGGTTATGTTTGTTAAATGCAATACCCTGTATTTTGCTCCTGGAAGTCGGGGGGAGGGGGAGGGAGAGGGGAAGGGGTGGGGGAAGGGGGGGATTTGTTTGTAAAACATTTTAAAACTTTTCAATAAAAAAAATTGTATTCATTTTATGTATTCAATTCATGCTTATACTTATATATATTATCTAATATGTACTTGAGAAAATAAATAAATAAAGAAAAGAAAAGAAATAAACCAGGCAGAGGTTTCTGTACTTCCTTCAACCAATCAAATGCTAGGACTACATCACACAAAGGTCTACTTGCTGAACATCTAATGCATCTACCCAGTTTATGCTGTGACACCAAGGCTTGCTCTGGAGAGCCCACAGAGCACAGGAAACTCACAATAAAGATAGAAGGGTAATACATTGACATAAAAGTTATTATCATTGGTATTGTGGCAAAAAAGACATAAAATGCCATTGGGAGGAGAGATTAATATTTGCAGATGACACAGAAGGCTAAAACATATGAAGAATGATTACAGGAATTGGGTATGTCTAATTTAATGAAAGGAAGGACTAGGGGTGACATGATAGCAGTGTTCCAATATTTGAAGGGCTGCCACAAGGAAGAGGGTGTTAACCAGAGGTGAAATCCAGCAGGTTCTGGAGAACCAGTAGCGGAAATTTTGAGCAGTTCAGAGAACCAGCAAATACTACCTTTGGCTGGCCTCAGAGTGGGGTGGGAATGGAGATTTTGCAATATCCTTCCCCCAATAGTGGGGAGGGAATGGGGATTTTGTGGTATCCTTCCCCTGGAGTGGGGAGGGAATGGAGATTTTGCAGTATTCTTCCACTGCCAGGCCCACCAAGCCACGCCCACAGAACCGGTAGTAAAAAAAATTGGATTTCACCACTGGTATCAAGCTATTCTCCAAAGCATCTGAACACAGGACAGGAAGCAAAGGATGGAAACTAATCAAGGAGAGAAACAACCTGAAATTAAAGAGAAATTTCTTGACAGTTAGAACAATTAACGAGTGGAACAACTTGCCTCCAGAAGTCGTGGGTGCTCCAACACTAAACGTTTTTAAGAAGAGATTGGACAGCCATTTTTCTGGAATGATATATAAGGTCTCCTGATTGAGCAGGGAGTTGGACCAGAAGACCTCCAAGGTCCCTTCCAACTTTGCTATTCTGTTAATAATAATGTGGTTTTGATTTCTTTTACACTCTCACCCCATAATCATCCAACAGCCAATCAATTAGAAAAAATCTGAATTGTAAAGGCAAGTTTAAAAAAATAACAAATACATTGAAAGAGTGCATTAAAATGTAAACAATATTCAGTTTTCAAAGAGGATTACAGCGATGGGGCACATGCAGACATATGGGCGCTCTTATAATACGTACGCTGGGAAGGTTTTATAAAGAGGTAAATTTTCAACAGATGGTTAAAAAAATACTAGTGAGGCATCATGCAGTGGATGTCAACAAATTAAGATGTGTGTAAAAATGCTTGTGGTTTTGACTGATTAATTGCAGGCCATTTTGACATTTTTTAAAATCCCCACACAGGATACACCTGGTGTCCACTTGCAAAGCATCCCTGGCCAGCTCTCGAGTTGCCATAGGCCAGAGGGAATGGGAAACTGGCGAAACGGCACAGCAGCCAAAGACAGATGCATATTCCATGCTTATCCCTCTCAAGGCTGTATCCCAGGGTTACCCACAGCAGCCAGAGGGTAGTGACCTCTACAACGTGCGAAATTGCTTTGTTGGCAAATGTGATTGATGACATACCCTAGGGGGGGAGGGAGGAAACAGGATCATAATTGGGGCATAAATTACATAGGGTCAGAGCTGGCTTCACTTGGGAACTGGATTTATTTTGAAGCTTGGCTCGAGGCTCATGATTAAATTAGGACATCCGTCAGAACCCTGATACCTGGATGTAATAGGAAGCTTGCAGAAGACTTAACTGTGAATTATAGCCTTTACCAGTTTTTGGCATACATAACATGACACTACCAGTTATACCAAGGAAGGAAGTCTTCATATAATAGTATGCTCAGAGTTTAACGGACTTCAAAAATATTAGCCAACTGTACCGTGAAATCAAAAATATTCCACAACCATATCATGAAATCAAACAGCCTTTTTCTAGTTCAGGGGGAAGTCTTGAGTAATAGAGAAAAGAGAGAGAGAAAGAGAGAAAAAGGGAGAGAAAAGCCAGCACCTTAACAAGTTGTGAAGGTTTTTCTACCTTTTTCTGTTCCATTTCAATATCTTAAAGGAAATTCTGGACTCGTCTTGCTTTCAGCGGAAGTCAGCTGTCAAGAGCTTGGCACTTGATCTTCGTAATGATTGCTGTTTCAACTGTCTCAGCTCACAGATGGAACAAGCTTTGTGAATTGTCTTAAGCACACTTCATATCAAATATACTGGAGAACTGTGTGCTAGAAAAGAGTCCATTAGCCACTTCATGTGAATTCGGCATGCTTGCATTAGAGATCTTAAAAGGTAACGTATCTGGCAGGACGCCTCAAAACACAGTTTTATTTTTATTTTCAAGAGCTTTCTCACACTCAGATCTTTCTGTTTCATTGCTAAATGCAGATGGCTATACATGAATAGAAATATCAGTGCTTTTAGTTATTTTCATTTAAACCCTTCGGAAAGCCAAGGAGTTCTTGCCTTTAGTCTATCAAATGCATTATCAAAAAATATACTTTTCTTCCTTCTGTTGTGGTCCGCCAGCAGCCTGTGGAGCTGGCAGTGGAGTTGGACAGTGAGGAGGCTGGGGAGGACAATGGGTCAGTCCTGGAGTCAGGGGAAGGCCCAGACGAGGGCTGTGTCAGAGGCAGAGATGGGGCCAGAGCCATCTGGGAGTGATGCGTGGACTCCGGAGCCTCCAGAGGTAGACAGCAGAGAGGCAGAGGAACAGGGAGAGCCTGTTCCTAGTGCACACATGCGAAGAGCTGCCAGAAGGCAAGAGCAGCTAAAGCAAAAGGGAAGACTCGGGAGTAAGGCCAGGAGATGATTGGCCCTTCCCATAAGGCTTAAAAGAGCAGCAATGGCTCTTGGGTTCTTTGTAGGAAAGCAACGTTGCTACAATTGTTTCTTGTCTCCTGTTTCTGAACTTCATGGGGTTCTTGCTAAGAAAAGCCTTTGGCAGGGTGCCAAAGAAGACAAAGGTTTGTGATAAGGCCGAAGGACTGTTTATGAAGGATTTGTTTTGGACTTAATTTGGACTAAGCTGAAAATGAAGTAATTCTCAGCTGTTCTAATAAAATAGGTTTATTTAGGACTGATTGTGTCTGGTAATAATTACTTGGGCCTGGGTCACAACACTTCCTGCTCTGTAGGCCGGTGCCATTAGCTGATTATATTGAGCAATGGGGGTACAATAAGGCCCAGATTCAGTTGAATAGAAGTGCATCTACCCTCTGCGCCACTCCTGGCTGGGAGATAGATCCCTCAGATGCAGATTCCAAGTGGAAAAAAGGTGACTGCGGGAAAAAATTATATCTGTGTGATGGGTAAGAAAAACCCAAGAGGGTATTTTGGCATTTGGTATTTCTGCTACCCCTCTTTTAAAGGTCATCTATAGCAGTACAAATGGATGATTCAAGAAAAGACCTGCAGTAGATGAGTAGTGGGACTTATCTCTGGGAGAGGGGGATGAATCTGCTTATCGAGATGAGGTGGACCGGTTGCTTTCATGGTGTGGAGACAATAACTTGGTCCTTAACACCAATAAGACCAAGGAGCTTATAGTGGACTATAGAAGGAATAGATCAGCCCTTGCTTATCAATGGAGACCAAGTGGAGCAAGTGGCCAGTTTTAAGTTTCTGGGTGTTATCATAAAAGAGGATCTGACCTGAGGCCTCTTAGGCAGGATTTTACAAGGTACGGAAGAAAAGTTGATTAGGAAAATATATAAATATTTATTGAGATATAAAATGGAAGAGGAAGTGGTTGAAGAAACAATGATAAGATGGGCAAAAAAATTTGGATACAGCATAGACTTGGAGAAAACTTTGGGAAATAAATTTGAAATTGACTATGTCAGCAGTTTATAAGGAAAACCAGTACAAGATGTTTTATAGATGGCATCTTCTGCCAGCGAGACTTGCTAAGATATTCCCAAGCACATCACCAATTTGTTGGAAATGTAAGAAATCATTTGGGACATATTATCATCTACGGTGGACTTGTGCAACAGCAAAAAAGTACTGGACTAAAATTAAAAAGTGTCTTGAAGAGATAACTGAACATAGACTGGAAACCAGAATTTTTTTTTTATTGGGCGTAGACACAAGAAATTATAATAAAGAAATACAATATCTCATTCTACATATTATAACTGCAGCTAGGATAACATATGCACAAAATTGGAAAAATGATGTCATACCAAAAGACGAAGAGGTGATAAGGAAAATTTGGGATTGTGCTGGTGACCTTCTACCACTGCACCATAGAGAGTATTTTAATTTACTGCACCTGTGTATGGTTTGCCAATTGCACAGTAAGGCAGATAGGACAGCACTCCAGAGAGTTAGCACAGGGGTGAAATGCTACTGGTTCGGGCCGGTTTGCCCGAACCGTTAGTAAAAAATGCTACCGGTTTGCCCGAACCGTTAGTAAAAAAAGTGATTTTTAAAAAGTTTTTAAAAGATTCCAATGACCACACGGCATAGCTGATTGTCACAGGTGATCATCGGAACCTCTTTTTAAAAAATTTTTAAAGCATTTTTTTTACTACCTATTCGCTCAAATCTTTTTCTTAATATTGTAACCCTACTTCATTACTCCATGCTCAAGCTAGATTCCTCCTTTCTGAATCTCTCTTTCTTTCTTTTACCGTGTTTAGTTTCAGCACAACCTACATGCTTAAGGAGCAACCTTGCTGCTTCTGTGTTTTCTTGAGTGCAGCTACTTGGTTCCTCTTTGTTCCGGAAAAGTGCAATTATGGAAGCACATAAATCTCCGAACCTCATAGCAAGGAATGACTAAGCCCTCCCATATCAAGATTCCCTCCCCTTTTTTTAGTAGTGTGGGAAGCCCCCCGCCCTTCCCCAGAACAAAATATTCTACAGAATATTAAAAGAGGCAGGATAGAATATTCCCCCTAAAGGAGAAGAGAAGAAAAATCTTCTTAACAAAGGCAGAAAGCAGCCCCCAGTCTTTCTGCTATAGGAAAACAGCCTCAGGCAGAAGCCTCAAGAGGCTAGGATTTATGAACTGATATTTTGTAAAGCCAGACCACTATATTCATAAGCAAAAGGCAGTCAGCAGCTCTGCATAAGTAGAATAGGCAAGAAGCTGAAACTGACAAGATTAAACAAAACACCTGGGATTTCCATTTCCCCTTCTGCTTGTGAAGCCAGTCATGACCCCATAGGAATCTGGCAACAGTCATTAAAATATTAGACATGAACAGACATCTCAGTCACAAAGCTCCCAAAATCATATAAAAGCCCATCCACTCTCAACCCCAATTTGTCAGCCACCCCAGAAACATGCTGCTGTCACTGTTGTTTCTGGCTACCAAATAAATGGAGACCTCCTTTCCAATTGCAGCCTGCCTCCAATTCATTTCTCCGCTGTCTTTCTCCTGGTTTGAAATAAGAACCAGACCAGGTTTTACTTCCAACAGTAGGATGTCCCTCCCAAATCTCATAAATATCCTGAATGATAACTACTGTGGTGTGTGTATAGGGTGTGGTCTCCAGACACATTCGTCGCCAATGCCCGCGGAGCCATATCTGTGGGCATGTGAGCATTGCCCTAGCTCAGCTCCAGCGTGCATGTGTGCACCAGCCAGCTGATTTTGGGGCCTTCTGGGCCCACCGTAAGTCGAGAAACGGGCCGTTTCCGGCCTCCGGAGGGACTCCAGGGGGTGGGGAAAGCCGTTTTTGTCCTCCCCAGGCTCCAAGGAAGACTCTGGAGCCTGGGAAGGGCGAAAAATGGGCTTACCGGGCCCACTGTGCCATCACGTGCCAAAAGCAGGGGGAGCATGGGGGGTTGCATTTGCATTTGCGGGGAGGCACATTGAATTACGGGTGTTGGTATACATGTGCGTGACACACACACACACACACACACCCCGCACGACCCTTGCTTTTGGCATGCGATGGCAAAAAGGTTAGCCATTACTGTGCTAGGCCCTTAAATATGATGCTAGGCCCTTAAATACATTGGGAGAATTTTCTCAGCCCTGTTTGTGTTTTGAGAAGGATAGTCACCGACACCTCTTCCCGTTCACTGTAGGTGGATGTTACGGATGTCCAAAGGTCCATTCAGGGCTTCTGAAGAACCGCAGCGAAGCCCTGGTGAGTATGAGCTGGCAAAATGGCAGGAAAAGAATCCTCCATCAAATAGAAAAAAATAAAATAAAATTGAGAGCTCTACTTTCCTTTCTGGCTCTCCTCCCTGGCGATATTACTTGCTGAGCTCACGGGGAAAAGAAACGGATCTGCCTAGTGTGCAACATTGGTTCTTTTGAACCATCATCGCTGAGTCACTACACAAACAACCGTTAGCAAAATGCTCTTAGGGATCTGGGAATGTTGACAAGAAAAGTCGTTTTCCTTAATTAATCCAAAGAACAGGTTACGGAAAAGCGTGAAGGCACCCAGCGCTCTGGGAATCCGTTTGGTCATTTCAATGAGCAAGCATTTCTGAAAGGGAACAATGTTCCTTCACAAAGGAAGAAGGGTAGTCTCAAAGGTGTTTTTTCCAGGAGGCAAGTGGACTTTCTTGTTTTTTCTTTGAAGACCTTTCGCTTCTCATCCAAGAAGCTTCGTCAGCTCTGACAGGATAGTGGAGAATGGAAGGATTTATATTCCTTGCAGACAGAGCTGGTCCTTTGCATCCTTTTAGAGGGTCCTTGAAGCACTTGGAGGTTTACCTGTGTCCTCACGGTCACCTGAGTGGTGCTCCTGGTTCCTGTAGTCTGCAATTTTTCTTCTGGAAATCCATTCCTACTCCCACCCCGTTCAAAGGGTGGTTCATCCCAAATTGTACAGCTAAAATGTGTAGAGATTCTCAGTCTACAGACTGTTAGGGCTGATACTATAATTTCACATTTAAAATAAGAGACAAAGGAATTGTTGTGGGGCTGGTAGATTAGCCATGTTGTTGTTCATGATGATGATGCCCATAGAAAGAAGGTGAGGAAGAACTGTTCAATAAAATTGATTGCCTGGACTAACCTACTAATGTTGAAGAAAATCAATATAAGTTCAGGCTTTTCTTTTCTTTGAAGTTCTCTAATAGACGAGGAACCATAGCATTAGCAAATGTCTATGGAGATTCTCAATCATCCAGATCAGGGTTATCCCAAAGGTGCTTCTCCATCCCAAAAAAAGGCAGCTGGACATTCTTGATTTTCTTTCTTTGAAAACGTTTTGTTTCTCATCCAAGAAATTAGAATCAAAGAAGCTTCTTGGATGAGAAGCAAAATGCTTTCAAAGAAACAATATCAGGAATGTCTAGACAGCCTTTTGGAACAAAGAATCTTTGGGACAGTAGCATTTGAATACAAGAAAGAATAGACAAACATCACAGAATGAGTAGAGTGTCAGGGTTCCAAGTAACACCCCCAACAAAAGAAGACTCCGAGGCTTGAAGTTCCTCAAAGTTCCATTTTGTTAGAGATGTCATATTGGCACATCTCGGAAAAGCCGCATCTGAAAGCTTCCAGGTTTTCCTCACCCAAAGGAAAGTTCAAGTCCCTGCCCAGCATCCACATGTCCATCACATAGTCCAATCAATGCACCGTCCCAACTGGAGATGCCTCCTAGTTCCAGCCCTCCAGGTGCAGGACAAGATGTCCTTGACTCTCAGAGAAAAGAATGTTATTATGACTACATATCACTCATGCTCCATACAATCCCCCCTCCCAATTTCCCACAGCAGTAAATGGCAGGCCTGAAAGCTCAATGCCAAAGATGGCTTCCAGGCCTGACATAGAGCAGAACATTCTTTTATTGAGGGGGAGGAGGAGGCCTCCTATGCTTCTCCCAAGATGATGAAAAATCCATATATATATATATTTAAAAATTTCTAGCCCATGTTACTAAAGAGATACCTTTGGAAATAATGTCCTTATTCCTATTGGGCAGTAGAAGTTAAGACCTTCTTCAATTCAAATGCAGCTGAGAAGGATGTTTTTTTAATAGGTTTTTCCACAAGGGTATGGACACATTTTGCCATTGCTTTTTTTCTCAGATGCTGGGTTTTTTTTCCCCCCAACTTTTCAGATTAACTCTGGGATTCCTTAATGGTTAGTTCTCCAAGAACTAACACTCTCTTTCCTTGCTCGATCAAGGCTGGCTCAGTGGTCCTGACCAATCAATGTAATTTCTCCACAAAAACATGGAGGGAGATATTTCCTTCTTGGAATTTTTCTCCCAGTTTCTCAGAGTCTCTTCAAGTTCCTTTTTGTGGCCTGACCATTCGTGATCCTTCTGACAAACAATCCAAACCTTTATTGTCAGAGTACAACATATGTACAATGAGATTGGCTGAGCCTCCCTTCATGCACCCCTCCCCCCCCAACCGGAGGTGGGTTCTACTTACCTTTACTACCGGTTCGCAACTGGAGCGCACACAGATCACCCATGATGACGTCGTAGCTGGTGGGCAGAGCCTCCCACTGGTTTTATTACCGGTTCTAGAGAACCGGACCGAACCAGGAGCAACCTACCACTGCCCCCAACACAATACAAGTCACAGTGAAAGACAAAAAACAAAAATCCATATCCCAGTGAATCCTGCTAACAATCACCCAATCCAGGAGTGAAATGCTCCCGGTTCGGACCGGATCGCACCGGATCGCCCAATCCGGTAGCGATGGAGGCGGGTGGTTGGGAGAACCGGTAGCAAAAATCCCTGCCCTGCCCCACCCACCCCATGCCCAGCTGAGCTGCACAATCATCAGAGGCTTTTTTTTTTACTTTTAAAAGCATTTTTTCTACAACCTCTTTGGCCAAAAAAATGCTTTTAAAAGTTAAAAAAAAAAAAAAGCCCCTGATGATCGTGCGGCTCAGCTGGGATCATCAAAGGCTTTTAAAAGAAAAAAAACCTTTTTTTTTTCTTTTAAATGCCTTTGACGATCCAAGCTGAGTTGCCTGATCGTCAGAGGCATTTAAAAGAAAAAAAGTCTCTGCCGATCAGGCAACTCAGCTGGGATGGTCAGAGCCTTTTGAAAGCATTTTTTTTACAACCTCTTCGCCGAAGAGGTTGTAGAAAAAATGCTTTTAAAAGTAAAAAAAAAAAATTGGCCACGCCCACCCAGTCACATTACCCCCCCACCAAGCCACGCCCACAGAACCCGTAGTAACAAATTTTAGATTTCATCCCTGACCCAATCCTATTGCATCATGTGAACCTACTGCACGTCCACAAGTCAATTGTACTATGTATGTTGTTGTAGTTATTTTTCATTCAGGAGTCTGACAGCCCACGGATAAAAATTCTTCTTCAGTCTGTTTGTGCGGCTGCCTATGCTTCTATATCTCCTTTCCAATGGAAGGAGAATAAAGAAGGGCTGACCAGGGTGTGAGTCGTCCCTGAGGATTTTCTTCACTCTTCTAAGGCAGCGGGCCCTAGCGATGTCATCTAGTGGTATCAGGGACAGCCCACGATGTTTTGTGCTGTGCTCACCACCCTCTGTAATGTCTTTCTATCCGCGGCTGTCAAGACATCATACCACACTGTCATGCACTGAGTGAGGACGCTTTCTATTGTGGGCCGGTAAAAGTGGTCATCATTTGATGTCTCCACAAGAGACAGGCAAAGGAAGTAAGAGAGAGGCGGAAAGGGAGAAGGGGAGAGAGAGTGGGGGAGAAGGAGACATACAGAGAGACAGAAATCAAAAGAGAAAGAGAGAGAAGGAGAGAAAAAGACTGACTGAAAGAAAGAGAGGGAGAAAGTAAAAGAGAGAGAAAGAGTCAAAGAAAGAGAGAAAGAGACAGACAAAGGAAGTAAGAGAGAGGGGAAAGGGAAAAGGGGAGAGAGGGAGAAGGAGAAGGAGAGAGACAGAGAGACAGAAATCGAAAGAGAGAGAGAGAAGGAGAGAAAAAGATTGACCGAAGGAAAGAGAGAGAGGGAGAAAGTAAAAGAAAGAGAAAGAGACAAAGAAAGAGAAAGAGACAGACAAAGTAAGTAAGAGAGAGGGAAAGGGAGAAGGGGAGAGAGAGAGAAGAAGGAGAGAGACAGAGAGACAGAAATCAAAAGAGAGAGAGAGAGAGAGAGAGAAGGAGAGAAAAAGACTGACCGAAGGAAAGAGAGGGAGAAAGTAAAAGAGAGAGAAAGAGACAAAGAAAGAGAGAAAGAGACAGACAAAGGAAGTAAGAGAGAGGGGAAAGGGAGAAGGGGAGAGAGGGATAAGGAGAAGGAGAGAGACAGAGAGACAGAAATCAAAAGAGAGAGAGAGGAGAGAAAAAGACTGACTGAAAGAAAGAGAGAGAGGGAGAAAGTAAAAGAGAGAGAAAGAGTCAAAAAAAGAGAGAAAGAGACAGACAAAGGAAGTAAGAGAGGGGAAAGGGAGAAGGGAAGAGAGGGAGAAGAAGGAGAGAGACAGAAATCAAAAGAGAGAGAGAGAGAAGGAGAGAAAAAGACTGACTGAAGGAAAGAGAGAGGGGGAGAAAGTAATAGAGAGAGAAAGAGACAAAGAAAGAGAAAGAGACAAAGTAAGTAAGAGAGAGGGAAAGGGAGAAGGGGAGAGAGGGAGAGAGAAGGAGAGAGAAAGAGAGACAGAAATCGAAAGAGAGAGAAAGAGAGAAAAAGAAAGAAAGAAAGAGGGAGAGAGAGAATGATCTAAGTAAAGAAACCAGTAAAAAAAAAAAGCTGCTTTCAAAAGCCACAGTCTACCTCAAAGAACTTAACCGGAAGGCATAGTCGGCAAGAGGGCGTAATTAGACACTCCCGGATGCTCACTTCACATTCTGAGATTCTTTGTGAATTGTTAAGGACAGTGTTAAATTCATCACACATCCAAGAATTAGGAGCAGGATAGAAGATGAAACCTAAGCAATGGGGCTGTACGATTCCCTGTTCCGTTTTTAGAATTTATAGAAAGAACACCCAGCAATCGCTTACATTTCCAGATCCTTTCTCTCTTTGGTTGCCATCAAAAATTGTCAGATTAGAGTGGTGGGGGGGAGTGAATTGTTCTAAGCGTCTTTCGGCTGATAGCAACGTGAGCCATCTGGAAGTCCCTACATTTAGATGGTGAATCACACCGTCACACTCTTTGGCAACGTAGCTATTTAAAAGCAAAACGTCGCTGGAAGAAGAGAATAGTCCTGTAACGCAGCGCAAAATGAATTTGTCAGATGTAAATGCCTTATTCTCTAATGTGTAAATAATGTATATATGGAACATCAGGGGTTAACTTATTCTTTGGACTTTAATGTATTCATAATTTACCACTCCCATTCCTGGCTCCACCCCTTGTATATATAAGGAGCCATCCTCCCCATTTTCCTTGCTTCTATCTTGAATATTCAGCGAATATAGAATGCCTATTATGATTAAAGAGAAATATATTTAAATCTCTAACTTCTATTATCTTTATTGAGTCTGATCCTGAAAATATTGCAACAAGCTGGTAGCAGAGGATGGTTAATTGACTCAATAAGTAATTAAAAATGTCCAAGAAAGATAGGCCCAACACCAGGGCCTACAGCAAAGAAATAGAAACTGATCAAGAGACAATCAACGAATCCACTAATGCGATTTCGAGAGAATCCGAAGAATACACCACTGAAGAAGAAGAACTGATGAGTGAAAATAACGACCAGGAAGAAATCGAGATAGAAAATAACGAACTCAGGTCAGAGATATTAAAGATACTAAAAAGCCAAAAGAATGATGAAAGCCTCATCGCGAACCTCCAGGAGATGCTGAGAAACAGCGGAGCAGCGAGAGAGAAAAACGTCATTAAAGAAAAACCCAAAGATCAAAAAACTGTGAGTGAAATGACTACTGAGAAAATAGTTGTAAAAAAGAAAAGATGTGACATCGCGCGAAATTTTGAATGGCAGCCATCTTGGTTTCAACGAACTTCAAAAGAGAGTGAAGCAGAGCCAATCAAAACGCTCAGTTCAAAATTTCTGGCGCGAAAAACGCTATCAGACGAAGAAAGTGAAAAGGAAGTCTCAAACTCTTCAGATGAACCAAAATCAGAAAGTGAAGACGATTTAACAAAGTCTCAAGTAAAGTCAGCAATGAAAACGCTTTTTGCTGCTTTTGGGCCAAGATTGAAAATTTCCAAGACATCAACAAAGAAGCAAGAAATCAAACCGACAACTCAAGACCTACACGCTCCCATCCTGACTTCGAAAACGACGACACCCGAGCCCAGAGAGCCATGCCGATTCCGTCCTACGCCGCAGACAGAATCGAGTGCCAGCGCACACAAGAGAAAGAGAAGAACCGTCGCCATCACCAAAGCCCCAAAAACCGAGCCAGAGACCGACTCATCTGAAGAGGAGCGAATCGAGAGAGCTGAAATGGAGAGAACCTTCCACAACGGCGCCAAAGAAGAAATGAGCAACGCGCATGTGCAAAACTACGTAGACGGCCCCGAAAGACTTGAACTGGCCAGAGAACCGCGCAGACTCGTTACAAGCATCCCAATGCCGTTCTGTAATTTCCTGCACTTGAGAGACCACGGACTGCCTCAGGTTGTAAGTAATGGACAAAATAATGTAGGGAATTTACCCAGTGACTTCCCAAAACTTAGAGTTGATGGCATTAATTTACAAGAGTGGTACCAACAGCTTCAGGTTATTTTTATGAAAGAAAATTTACTATTCTTTATAACTAGTCCTCCAAGAAGACCTTGGACTTTAAAAATAGATTGTTTACATCATAGAGCATTTTTCATAATAATTTCTAGCGTGTCTCCTGCAATGTATCATAGCATCAAACCAAACCTAACTGTATCAGAAATAATTCAATGCATGTTTAATCTATTTCACAGCGATAGCGTAGCCACAACCACAAGAATGTCTAAGGATTTCTTTTCTTCTAGAGTGAAACCAGGGGTTTCTATAAGTGAGCATTTGATAAATCTAAACAAAATAAGAGCTGAGCTGCAATTGAGGGGGGAAGTGATTTCAGATCAAACAATGAAAAGTGTTATTATCAATTCACTTGATCCATCATGGGATAGCTTTATGTCACACTTAGATACCATTAATTTGGGATATTTATCAATAGAAAGTCTATCTAACAAATTGATAGCAGAAGACAATTCAAGAAAAAAATCGTTTCAGTAACCAAACAGAACACAAATCTTTTAGGAAAGTAGTCTTTCAAGATAAATATAATGAGGCCTTTAGATGCCACAATTGTGGATCCAGGGAACACAGTAGAAGAGATTGTCACAAAGTCCCAAGGGAGAGACATAGACCAGAATATAGGAGCAAATACAATTACAGACAATCTTCCACAGATAGACACAAATATAGAAGTCCACCAAATTACAGAGAAAGTAGAGGGGGTAGAGAAAATTCAAAAGAGAGAAAATCTGGGTCACTAAATGGGCTAAATAAACAAGACAGCACCAGAACACAACAAGATGAGAACAATAATTGGCTTATTGATTCTGGTGCAACAAATCACACCACTAACAACAAAAGTATATTGTCTTCATTTACAGAAGATAAGTTTGTGATAAAGGTAGCTAATCAAGAAAAGGTTCAAGTATTAGGCAGAGGAAATGTGACCTTGCCTGGTTTAGGGAAAATAGAGGGGGTATTATTAATCCCAGAAATACCTCACAACATACTGAGTGCTATAAAACTAAGCAGAGAATCTGACATCAATATAGTTTTCTCAAAGGGGAAAGCAACTATAGAAAAGAACAAAACAAATGTAGGCACTGTGATGATAAAAGGGGGTCTACCCTATCTGATAACCAAAGAAAGATGGTTACATAACATTGATTCAAATATGGAAGATTGTATTGAAGCAGATGATGAAAATGTCAGTAACAGTGACAATGATGAATGTAAAATAACTCATGATAACAAAAATACACACAATGAGAAGAAACCAAAAATAGGTAAACCAATTCATGATGAGTGTGCTCACATCTTACATAGGAAGTTAGGACATGCAAGCTTTCCTGTAGTACAAAAAATGACTGAACACGCAGAAGGTGTCAAAATAAAAAATTGTGAAAATTATTTGGAATGCTCAGTATGTAAATCCACCAAACTAAAAACCAGTCCCAGACCAAAAAAATCTAACAGATCAACCAACAATATTTTTGATTTGGTACATATGGACTTAGTTGGTCCATTAACTCCATCAATTACCTATAGAAAACGTTACTTCCTAACAATAGTGGATGATTACAGTCGCTATGGTTTTGTTTACACATTAAAGCACAAGGATGAAACCTTTCAGAAATTTAAGGAATTCTACAAACGCATAGAAACACAACATAATATTAGAATAAAACAAATTATGACAGATAGGGGATGTGAATTCATGTCTAAAGAATTCTCCCAATGGTTAAAGGATAGAGGGATGCTACATTTCACGTCCAATCCATTTTCTGCATTTCAAAATGGGATTGCAGAGAGAAAGAATTCCACACTACAAACCATGATTAGATGCACATTAGAGGATGCTGGTTTAGGCAAACAATTTTGGTCAGAAGCCTTACATTATTCAAATTACACTCAAAATAGGACATGGTCCAGTATTGTGAATAAGACACCATATGAGGTGATGTACAATAGAAAACCCAAATTAGCACACATGCACATATTTGGAGTTACTGCAGACGTACACATACCTAAACAATTGAGGAGAAAGGGAGAAAACGTATCCAGGAGATTAAGATTCATGGGATACGAAACTGGAACCAAAGGGTACAGATTCATTGATAATAATAACAAATTTATAGTATCCAGAACAGCTGTGTTCCATGAGCAGGCCAATTGGTCTAAATTGCACCTTAATGAAATATTTCCTAATAAAAGCAAAGATAATATATCTTGCGAGGAAGGAACAACAGAAAATCAAAGTATTAACAAAAGTAAGAACAAAACCAAAACTTGGACAAATAGTCAGCATAAAATAAAGACAGACACATTAACAAAAAAGGAAGCTAGATATTTGCATGACAACCATAGCAAACCTGAAAGAAATATTAGAAACAATAGAAACCAAATACCAAATAAATACAAAGATTACATAATGCATATGGATAGAGAACAAATAACACCTAATACATATGAGGAAGTATTGAAACTTCCCCGTGAAGAAAGAGAAAAATGGGAACTAGCTATGGAAAAAGAGATGGAAAGTTTACAAGGATTAAATGTATTCACACCTGCGATCACACCTAAGGATAAAACAATTATAGGTACCAGGTGGATTTATAAAATTAAGAATTTAGAAGGAGGTAATACCTTATACAAGGCCAGACTAGTTGCACAAGGTTATGCACAAAAATATCCAGAAGACTATACTGACACATATTCACCAACAGTGAGAACAGAGAGTGTCAAAACAGCTCTTGTAGTAGCATCTGCACTCAATCTGGACGTGTTTCAATATGACATACAGACTGCATACTTACACGCAAAATTAGATAAGGAAATATATGTAAGAGCACCACACAGTCAATACACTAATAAGAACGAAATTTGGTTATTAAATAAGAGTCTGTACGGATTGAAGCAATCTGGCAAAAGATGGTACGATTGTTTGGTAAAAGTACTTAAAACCATGGATTTCAACGCCACCACTGCTGATAACTGTTTCTTTGTAAAAAAGAATAATGATCATATTGAATTTGTATTAATTTATGTGGATGATATTTTATATATTGGAAAGCATAAAGAGAGCAGGGAAATCTTTGTAAATAAGTTAAACGAACACTTCTCATTGAAATCACTAGGTAGAGTGAACAAATACCTTGGTGTACAAATTAACAAAACAAAAAGGGGATTCAAACTTACTCAGAAAGATAAAATCATTGAACTCCTAAACAAATGTAACTTAAATAATGCCAAAACATGTGACACACCTATGCAAACTGATTTTCTCAGAAACATTGATGAATCTTCCCCTGAGTTTAAAGACAACACATTTTACAGATCAGTTATAGGTTCACTCCTTTATATATCTAATTGGACTAGGCCAGATATTGCATTACCTCTCAATTTATTGTCAAGATATGTTAGCAGACCAACCTTGTATCATTGGGAAGCTGTCAAAAGAATTTTAAGATATCTGAAAAGTACATTAGATTTTTGTTTAATATTGGAACCCAATAATGACAAAGAACCAAAAATTACTTGTTATGCTGATGCAGATTGGGCTGGTGATACATCATGCAGAAAGAGTACCTCTGGTTATGTTTTTCTATTGAACGATTGTCCAGTTTACTGGTATACTGGTAAACAAGAACTGGTAGCCACTTCTACCACAGAAGCGGAATATGTTTGCTTGTCTAAAGCTGCAAATAACCTTGTATGGTTCAATGATTTGATCACAGATATTTGGAAGAAACCTACTTTACCATTTATTATGCATGAAGACAATAAAGCGGCCATTGAAATATCTAGATCCGATGCAATTGGACAAAGGTCCAGGCATATTGATATAAAATTTAAGCACGTGAGACAACTATCTCAAGACGGATTCATCAAAGCAATACATTGTGATACTTCTGAACAATTAGCTGACATATTAACAAAACCCTTACCTTCTAAACAACACAAATATTTAACTTCTAAATTATATGTATTATATTGTCCTGAATCTGAATGTAACTGGTGTTGTATAACGAACCGGCATTTAGAGGGGGATTTGTCAGATGTAAATGCCTTATTCTCTAATGTGTAAATAATGTATATATGGAACATCAGGGGTTAACTTATTCTTTGGACTTTAATGTATTCATAATTTACCACTCCCATTCCTGGCTCCACCCCTTGTATATATAAGGAGCCATCCTCCCCATTTTCCTTGCTTCTATCTTGAATATTCAGCGAATATAGAATGCCTATTATGATTAAAGAGAAATATATTTAAATCTCTAACTTCTATTATCTTTATTGAGTCTGATCCTGAAAATATTGCAACAGAATTACATGGGCTTCAGTTCACTTCAGGAGGTGCATGGAGTGACTTCACTTGTGTGGGATTGGAGTGAAGCTGTGGAAAGGAGGAGAAGTCAGACCATAGGTCCGTGATGGTGAATTTATGGCACGCGTGCCAGAAGTGGCACACAGAGCCATTTTTCCAGGCATGCGAGCTGTCACCCCGACTCACCTGCAGCTGCGCATGTGTGCGCGCCCCCAGCTAGTGCATGCACAGATGGTGCAATTGTGCCAGAGGTGGGTTTCAGCAGGTTCTGACCAGTTCTGGAGAACCAGTAGCGGAAATTTTGAGTAGTTCAGAGAACCGGTAGTAAAAATTCTGACTGGCCCCCATTTATTCTCTGCCTTCAAATCCCAGCTGATCGGGAGGAAATGGGGATTTTGCAGTAACCTTCCCCTGGATTGGGGAGGGAATGGAGATTTTACAGTATCCTTCCCCTGCCACGCCCACCAAGCTAAGCCCACAGAACCTGTAGTAAAAAAATTTGAAACCCACCACTGGATTATGCGCACAGCACACGACACATGCACGAAAGCTATGCCCATGCACAGATGGTGTGTTTGTGTGTGCATTGCACGGTGCATGTGTGAAAGCTGTGCGGATACGCAGAGGGTGAGTTTGCGGTCGCAGTGCATGGTGGGGACTCGCACAATTTTACAGGTAATCCTTGATTTATACAACCATTTGTTTATCCCAAAAGGTGCTTTCTCTAAAGGCAATTGGACTTTGTTTTTCTTGAAGACATTTCGCTTCTCATCCGAGAAGCTTCTTCAGCTCAGCTTCTCAAGAACCGAAGAAGCTTCTTGGATGAGAAGCGAAACCTCTTCGAGGAAAAACAAAGTCCAGTTGCCTTTTGAATAAGCACCTTTGGGATGCTTGGAGGATTGAGAAGCTCTATAAACAACCATTTGTTTAGTGACCGTTTGGAGTTACAACAGCACTGAAAAAAGGGAGTTACGACCGTTTTCCATACTTACGACCGTTGCGGCATCCCCATGGTCACATGATCGAACTTCAAACACTTGGCGACTGGCATGTATTTATGGCAGTTGCATCATCCCGTGATCACTTTTTGAGACCTTCTGAGAAGCCAAATCAATGGGGAAACTAGATTTACTGTACAACCATGCTACTAACTAACTGAACAACTGCAGTGATTCACTTAACAACTGTGACAAGAAAAGTCATTAAAACGGGGCAAAATATACTTAACAACTGTCCGCCAATCCAGCACATTTCTTTTGTTTGGGGAAAACAGTTCCCAATCACACGGCCTTGAAGTGTCAGGATTTTCTCAGGCTGCAAACGGCTCGCATACATTCCTCACCTCCCTTCCAGCTCCCAATTCGTTCCAAGCATTCTCCTCCCCGCTTCCTTCATTTCTGTTGTGAAGCTGCATGTAGAGGTGCGTTTACGAGTCAACAGGTATAGGGTCTCCTGTTTGGGCAGGGGTGTTGTGGCTCTGTTGCCTGAGCCTGGGCTATCGACAGATGCAGACTCTGAGAGTGAGGAAGAGGAGTTGGCAAGGCCTCCCTCTCCAGGACCTTCCTCTCTGGCAATGCCTCCGGAGGACACCGAAGGCCAAAAGATAGGCTCAGAGCCAAGCACGTCCCCGCAGCCACAGGTGGACAGCGACAAAGGAGATAAGTGCTGGCTGGACCCTCACCAGAGGCGCAGGGAGAAGCGTATGCAGCAGAGGGGAAGGCGTGCCAGAGATTAGCTGAGTCACTGGACCACATCCCACAGGGTATAAATGTGGGTGTGGTGGCCGGTTCAGTTTGTGACGAGCAAAAACTAGAAATAATCCATGATCTTTGTGTTACTGGACTTTGCCTGCTTTATCAGACTGCATTTGGATTAATCCTTGTATTGTTGAAAACTCTGCCTGTTGTATCGGAATGCTAGCAGTCTAATCTTTGTTTTGTGTGAGTAAAGTCTGAATTGGCAGCTAGCCACTGGGTTGCTGCCAGCTTTATTTTCAAAGAATTTTGTCGTGTGGCTTATTAACTCAGGACCGTCGGTGGGGGTGCGTGAGTGGAACGGGGACAGAACAAGGGGGTTGGACTAAAAGACCACAAAAGTTCCTTCCAACTCCGTTTTTCTGTAAGTCTATGTTGATTTTTTTTCCATAACTCCCCACATCGATCCTTTATGATTGCTTTGAAGTTTTGCCTCCATTTTATCATTCAACTTTCGATTTCTTCTATGTTCTTCTATATTCTTGTATTTCAATAATATTTTTTATATACATGCTAGCAAGCAATCTTGCTTTCATGTAAGGGTTTCAAAGATAGCATTTCGAGCACCTCCTTCATTTTAAAGATCATTTTTATTCTTCCAGTTAATTAGAGATATAAGAAGCATGACAAGCTCTTTCTTTCACTGGTAATCCTTGTTATTTCTTTAGTGTATTTAATGAATCCAAATATATAATATCTGGATTCATAATAATGCCAGATGAAATTAAGTTGTTGGGGGGTTTTTTTGCTGTAATTATCCTCGTTGTCAAAAACATTTTTTAAAATAAACTTTTCATTTTCTTTTAGTACAAAACATTCCATCATTCATTAAACAGTGTGTCGTCTGGGTACAATTTTTTTGTGTCATAACAGTTGAAGCTTAGCACCATATTCATTATTTATATCTACTCTTGGTTTAATATTAATACTTAATACTTAGCATATCTTTTGTCATAACATTTCTCTTCTTAACTTATTTAACTTTACTATACATTACTTTCATATTTATTCTCCAACCATTGATAAAAATAAATCCCATATATCATAATAATCAGATTCTTCCTTCCCTCTAATTGCAAGTGTTAAATCTACTCTGTTTCCCTGAAAATAAGCCCTCCCCGAAAATATTTAAACGCAGAGCTGGAAATCAGGTAAGATGGCAAGAGGAGCCCCATCTTGCTCCATGCACCCCAAAATAATAAGACGTCCCCAAAAATTAGGCCAAGCTCTTATTTTGGGGTTCAAAAAAATATAAGACAGGGTCTTATTTTCGGGAAAACAAGGTATTCATTTCTGCACATTCCAATATTTTCTTAACCACATTTTCACCTGCAGGAATCTCTTCACCTTTCCAATTCTATGCAAATACAATTCTAGCCACAGTTATTACATGAATAATCAGATATACAATTTCTTTACTATAATTCCCTGGTAAAATCCCCAATAGGAATATCTCAGATTTTAAATCCATGTGCTGGTATGTCATCTTCTCCAACCACATACGAATTCTTGTCCAGTATTTTTTATTTTATTTTTTTTTTGCTTCTACACACGTCCACCACATATGGTAATACGATCCCGGTGTCTGATGGCATTTCCAAAATTTAGCTGATTTATCTTTAAACATTTTTGTCTTTCAGGTGACAAATGCCAAAAACATTTGATGGTGGTTCTAATAGCATTATTTATCCTTGTTCATATTTTTTAGCAAACTTTGTCTTATAATATGTCTCTTCAGAGTCTACCCTTTTGTATCATACGTACCTATGAAATCTATTGGCTAGATATACAATTTTATAATGGATGTTTTGCCATTCAGAAATGTTATCCATTTTATTATCCATAATAGGCAACCTGTTGTATATAATACAGTCTGAGATTAGGAAATGCTAGTCCACCTCTTTATTTTATTTTTTTAAGTCTTGAAAGATTTTAAATTCTATTCTCTTTTTTTAATTATTATTTCAGTTCCATATTGTCAGAATATTCATGACTGGGAAGACATGGTAACAAGGTCAGCCAATGAATAGGCATAGCAACTAAGTCAGCCAATTGGGAGCTGCGACAGACTGGAGCCAGGGCGTGTCTTAGTCTGCAGCTTCTGATTCTGTGCAGAGAAAGAGAAACTGGAACCAGTGTGTGTTAACTGCTGTACTCTGTGTGAACATGTCTGCTGTTCTGAGCTGAAGAATCAACTGTTGGTATTGTAAATATATTTTTTGTTTTATTATGAATATAAAGAAGTTAATGAAACCAGCTGATTCAGTTATCTGTATGTGCTTCTGAATTTGATTTTTGCAAGAAACTCTGATACATATAAATCTGTTAATTGTTCTTTGCCAGTCCAGAAAATTTTTATCTGAGATTAGAATCGGTGCTATCTAAAATGGAAAATTCTTCTCAGCTGGCATCATGGTTAGTGTTGCAATGAAACCTGGCCAAGAAAGTTTTACAACTTTTCCACCTTTTCAAGGTTTTGTTGCAGTTCTTTCCTTAATTTGTGGTCATGATTTTGAAACATATCTTTATTATCTCCTTTCATGGGTAGTTCTAGATATTTCACCGAGTCTTTTGCGAACTCACAGTCAACTTGTTTCCCCACTCCCCATGTTATCATCTTCTTCAAAGGTTAAATACCATTTTTAGTATCTTAACTTTAATTAATGTTATATGTGGAAAGGCAGCCAAAGTCTTTCATTGATTGGATTAACTGTCACATGGAGCTCGGTGGTTCCTTAACTGTTAATACTACATCATCTGAATAGCATTTCATATACCATGTCTCTCCTTGAAGTTTGATCCTGGTTATTTATTTATTTTCAGATCTTGTTTGCTAGGACTTCCAAGGCAATTACAAATTTAAAAAAAGGAGAAATTGAACACGCTTGCATTATATTTTTAGTTATTGAAAAGCCAGCTGAGAGAATTGGGTTGTGGTCTGCATATCTCATTGTACAGATCTAGACTTCTTAATAAAAGTTGTGAAAACCTTAATGCAGCACATATTAATCCATCAATTTCTATTAGCATAGAGAAGGAATGTTCGTAGAGTTGTTCCTTGTCTCAATTTAGGGCCTAGATGGATTCTTGTACCTTCTTTTCTTAATGACTATGGAGATTCTCAGTCATTCAAATCATGGTTGTCCCAAAGGTGCTTTTCCTGGACTTCCAAGAAGCTGAAGAAGCTTCTTGGATGAGAAGCGAAACGTCTTCAAAGAAAAACCAGAAAGTCCAGTTGCCTCTTGAAAATTCACCTTTGGGACTTCTTTTCTAAGTTTTAGGATTAGAATTCTTCCTTATGTTCTAGCTTTGCCCAGGGAAGGTGATTTAAAATGAATTACGATTCCATTTTTCTTCGTTCTCACTGCTTTGTATTCTTCACCTAACTTCTTTTTGTTATACCAAACTGACGTGTTCTTGTTTTATGTGAATTTCTCGTAAGCAAACAATGCCAGCGTAACGTCTTTGGAGCGTCTCAAAAATCGCCCTTCATTTTATTACTCGGTTTGCATTTAACGAGATTCATGTTGCCTTTTTCCCATTTGCGGTTATGGTTTTATTTCAGGTTAATGCTGCCACTACACCAATGGAATAACAGAGTGGAAAGAGACCTTGGAGGTCTTCTAGTCCAACCCCTTGCTCAAGCAGGAGATCCTATACCAGGATGGCTAACCTTTTTGCCATCGCGTGCCATCGCGGGGGAGTCACACACGCATGCGCCCACACCCATAATTCTATGTGCCCCACCCCCTGCGCATGCATGTGCAATACCTCTGTGCTCCCCCCATTTTTGGCATTTGATGGCCCGGTGGGCCCAGTAGGTCCTCTTTTTGCCCTCTCCAGGCTCTAGAGTCTTTCTAGGAGCCTGGGGAGGGCAAAAAACAGCCTTCCCCACTCCTGGAGGCCCTCTGGAGGCCGGAAATGGCCCATTTGCTGACTTCCAGTGGGGCCAGAAGGTCCAAAAATCAGTTGGCCAGTGCACGCATGCACGCCGGAGCTGAGCTCGCGTGCCCATTGATATGGCTCCGCGTGCCACCTGTGGCACACGTGCCATAGGTTCGCCATCACGGTCCTATACCATTCTGGACAAATGACTGTCCAATCTCTTTTTTAAAAATTTCTATTTGTCCTAGTTAGAAACCACAGTTTATTTGATTAGAATGGGGGAGAGATTATGTCAGCAATTTTTGTGCCATCAGACAATTCTCTTTACAAGCAATTTAAGTAATTATTCTGAATGCTAGAAAATGTTCACTTCATGCATTAGGGTTACTTCGTTAGCCAATTTATTCAGTTCAGTCATCTAAAACATCGGTCCCTTTGGTTGGGAAATGCATTTGGAGCTCCATTCCACTTCAACAAATCATCTGAGGATGCTATTTCCAATTTTATGAAAATGTCAGCTTCTAATAAATTCAAAGAAACTCCAAATTCCTAATATTTACAGCCAGGGGTAGAAACAGGATGTTTGAATCATTTAAAAAATCACCAAGAGCAATGCAATTGCATTAGCTTGGTATCGTTATCTCTAAAAGTAAGAGAACCTGGCCGATTGTGTATAAGGTTAGAACTTTGTAGTCCTTAGGTGGCATGTGGGCTAGAATAGGACATCAAAAAAAAAAGATCATCATCGTAAATTAAATAGGTATATACTTGCCTTCTTTTGTTCCACAAGACCAGGGGTCTGCAACCTTAAATATTCAAAGAGCCACTTGGACCCATTTCCCACAGAAAAGAAAGCACTGGGAGCCACAAAACCTGGGTGGGTGTGGCCAACTTGATGTCACTCACTTCCACCAGTCACATGACCCCCCCAGCCACGCCTACCCATCCAGTCATTAGGACAGAGAACCAGTTGTTAAAAAACACCAGGAATCACAAAAACCTTTTGATCTCTCTCTCTCTCTCTCTCTCTCTCTCTCTCTCTCTCTCTCTCTCTCTCTCTCTCTCTCTCCTCTCCTCTCCTCTTCTCCTCTCCTCTCCTCTCCTCTCCCTCCCTCACCCCTCTCTCTCCCACTCTCTCTGTATCTCTCTGTCTCTGCCCTGGCTGTTTCTCCATCCCCCGCCGTCACCCTTACCTTCTCAGGCCAGGCAAGGAGTGACTGGGAGAGGAGGGGGAGAGGCAGGACAAGCCAATGGTGGGATCACTTGACATGGAGCCACAGCAGAGGGCCCAAAGAGCCACATGTGGCTGCGGAGCCGCAGGTTGCTGACATCTGCACAAGACTAACATGAATTATATCTGCCTGAGGTTATATGAATTATATCTGCCAGATATCTGCCTGAGGTTTAAGATAAAATTATTATTTTTTCCCCCGGTTAGGATGGGAAACCATCACAGCTTGTTGGATTGGATAACATAACACTTGACCGAAATGAATAATGTATCCACTCTTCTCTGTCAGTAAGACTGAGAGATACCCATCTCATCCCAAAAAAAGAGTTTTTTAAAAACACTGTGTAAATCTTACTTTTCTCTGTCATCCCAAAATGAAAATTTGTCTTGATACATCCCAGAGGTGGTATTCAACCAATTCAGACAGGTTCGGGAGAACCGGTAGTAGCTAAGCCATCCTATTTGGCCAAGTTTTCAAGCAGTGCACATCAGGGTGGGTTCTACTTACCTTTACTACTGGTTCGCAACGGGAGAGTGTGCGCTTCTGCACATGCACAGAAGCTTCTGCGCATGCGCAGATCGTACCTTATGAGGTCCAGGCGGGTGGGCGGAGCCTCCCGCTGCTTTTACTACTGGTTCTCAAGAACCATACAGAACCGGGAACAACACACCACTGATGTGCATGCATGGAAGTCACGCATGTGAGCAAAGCACATGCGTGGAAGGCCTTGCACATGCACGGAGGTGGCGCATGTGAGCAAAACGAGCGAGCATGCACGCAGGCTCACATTTTCGATGCTGGGCGAACTGGTAGGTAAATTATGTGAATCCCATCCCCGATACAACCTGATTAAAAATTGGATGGTGAAGACTCAAGAAATAGTAGACTAGGCTGGGAAGTTTTGAAAAATCCTGGTTGTCAGTGGTAAAATCTGGGTAAGCCATCCAGAGTCACTCGATACTGAGATGGGCAACATATAAATTTAATAAATAAATAAACGGTTTTCTTATTGCTTCTGAGAAAAGGGCACTGCCAAGCACAGGAAATCAGGAGTCCAGACGGTTTAAATAAATACAGGTTGATTTCATGCTAACACTCTCTAGGAGGATCGGAACTATAATGGTCAAGGCAAATTGGCGGTAGATAAGAGTCAACGGAATTCAAGGTGAGGTTGGACTTAGATCTCTTGTGGGCATGAAGGGACTCAAGACTGATGACAAGTTTGACTCTCCCTCCCTTAGCCTGGTCATCTCTTAGGAGTGGCTACCTTTTTGCCACCATTACTCAATTTCTTTGGCAGATTGAATAGCCCCATCTCTCTAGTCCCCCCCCCCAACATTTACCATTGGCCCAACTGATCAGCCTGCAGCAGAAAACGGCAGCGCAGATCCAGATTTCTGGAAAAATGAGACACAAATGATCTCCTATCTCAAGAAAGCTGAGAACAGAAAGATGAAGAATCCACGTTCTGACTTTATTCCTGGGGACTTCACAAATACGCTCTTGTTTCCTTGACAACAAAGTGGAAGTGCTGGAGGCTTGCTTTCTTCAGAGATCTCTTTTAAAACTTCTGAATCCATTCTGCAGCTCAGACGCTTCCTGTAGGTCTTCTATCTAAGTACAGTCCAGGTCATGTGGCCAGTATGGATATCCACCAAAGGCACACGGAGGTATTTTGAGGATCAGCCAAGGTTTTCTAGGGATTGTTACTAGCTGCGGGGGAGGGGGAGAATTGACTAGTAGAATAGAAAAAATAAGTGACAGCAGAGTCTTAGGGATAGAAGAAACTGTGGTCTTTAGACACGGTGGCTCAGCAGTTAAAGACACCGAGCTTGTCAGCTGGAGAGTTGACAGTCTGGGTTCGAGACCCAAGTGCTGTGCAATGGGTGAGCTCCCATTCCTTGCTCCAGCTCCTGCCCATCTAGCAGTTCAAAAGCATGCAAATCAGTGGTGGGTTGCTACCGGTTCGTCCCAGTTCGGGCGAACCAGTAGCAGCAGCAGTGGGAGGCTCTGCCCACCTGCCCGGACATCATCAAATACGCTCTACGCATGCGCAGAAATGGCGCACATGCAAGTGAAGTGCACGCAAATGGGCGAACCATTAGCAAAGGTAAGTGAAACCCACCACTGATGCAAATGCAAGTAGATAAATAGGTACCACTTTAGTGAGAAGGTAACAGTGCTCCGTGTGCCTTTGGTGGATATCCATACTGGCCACATGACCACGGGGAATGTCTTCAGACAATGCTGGCTCCCTTGGCCAGAAAACAGAGGTGAGAATTGTGCCCGAGAGTCAGATATAACTGACTGGAATACTTTTACTTTTTGATTCTTCACTACAGGAGCTTTGAGGGGTAAACAAAAATAATAATTAAAGGTTACTGATTTGAAGACATTGCCTTAATTCAGGAAAAAACCAGTTGTTGCACAGCGAGAGGCAGGAAATCTGCCCCAGTGTTCCTGCTATAGGAAAACTCAAACTGCCTGCCTCAAGCAGAACCCTGAAGTCTTTAGAGATGGATATTTTGTGCCCATTAAGAAATCCAGGACAGTCTATTCATAAACAAAACGCCTTCAGCCCTGCTCCCCCATGCTGGAATTGATGAGATTAAGAATGTACATCCCCCCCCCAAAAAAATTCCAAGGACAGGACATGATCTTTAGGATATCATAGGATTAACCCACCATCATTGAAATAGTAAAAGACAGAAGGCTCACTACACTGCACAACCCCCCTGGAGCATCTCAATCACTAAACCCCAGAACCCTATAAAAATCCACCCACTCACTCAGCCATTTTGTCAGCCACCCCAGAAACATGCTGCCCTCACTAAAGTTTCTGGCATCCAAATAAATAGAGACCTTCTTTCCAACCAGCCAGTCTCCACTGGTTTTTTTTTTTTACTCCCGGCTTCGAATCAGATTGGATTTTTCTTCTGACAATAGGCATGACCATGAACTCTTAAGATTATAGACTTTGGACCCAAAGTTGAAAACTCATAGTAGCAGCAACTTGATTTGTACAATTCTGCTCCCTCATCTCGGGAATTGACTCGAGCAAGAGTTGGATGGAATGTTCTGAATGCAGAACGAAAGTCCTTCTGCAATTAGGAGAAACCGAGCAGTTAAGAAGATCTCAGCTGGAGAATGGCGCCCAACTGTTAGAGTTATGATGAGGCAGACTGGAGCCTAGATACTCAACCTTCCTCCCAAAATAGAAGTTCTTCTCCACAACACACCCAGAGACTTAATCATTGCAGCGCTAATTAACTGCAACACGAGAAAGCTGCAAGGTGAGCTGATTAATGTCACCATTGCTAAAAATACGATAATGGTGGAATTTCAAAAAGACAACCTTGAACTGACTCGGGCCATGACATTTGTAATCGATCTGTCCTCTGTTAAAAAAAAAAAAAAAAGGAAAGGCATGGCAAGATGGATGGAAGGATGCATGCATGTAAGCACATTTAATTGAGGATGAAAATAGCAAGATACCGTAATTGGGAAGCCCTTTTTGGGAGGGGTACATCTCGATTCCTATATTTCCCTTGGGTCAGCTTCTTCCTTAACTCCACTCTGGACGTTTATGAAAGGGTCAGGGGTGAAATCCAGCAGTTTCTGACAGGTTCTGGAGAACCTGTAGCAGAAATTTTAAGCAGTTCGGAGAACGGATAGCTGAAATTTTGAGTAGTTTGGAGAACCGGCAAATACCACCTCTGGCTGGTCCCACAGTGGGGTGGGAATCAGTGGTGGGTCCCTCCCGGTTCAGCGCGGTTCTCCCGAGCCGGTAGCGGTGATGATATGATGTCACTGAACCAGTTCTGCCCCCCTGCCCCTCCGTGCCCACCCACCCACCCCCCACCCACCCCCTGCATTATTCTTACCTTTTATTTGGCCCCACCCCCAATCTATTGCTGCCTCCTGAGTCCCAGCTGATGGCTAGAGGGAAAAAAACTGTTTAAACTCTTGCCAAGGGGCTTCAAAGGGCCACCCTACAGCTGATCAGTGTTAAAAGAAAACAAATGAGTAGATCAGTGCCTGCAAAAATACATGAGTAGATCATTGCCTGCAAAAATAAATGGGTAGACCAGTGCCTGCAAAAATTAATGGGTAGATCGGTACAGCTCTGCAAGCAGTTAAAAGCCTGGTAGACCAGTACCTCTGCTAAATCCTAAAGAATTGTCACATGACCATCAAGCCACACCCACAAAATAAGCCACACCCACAGAACAGGTAGTAAAAAAATTTAGAACCCACCCCTGGTGGGAATGGAGATTTTGCAGTATCCTTCCCCTACCACGCCCACCAAGCCACGCCTACAGAACCGGTAGTAAAAAAAATGGATTTCACCACTGGAAAGGGTGGAATTATTCTGAATACATGTTGGGCTCTTTCAAGGACTCTGACTTAATCAGAGGATTACGCTGCAGAGAAAGGTGTGTTTTCCATATCTTCCCAGCTGCAGTTTATCATATGCCAGCACAAAGCCACTTACATTTGCTTTGAGGAATTTTCCACCAGGCAAGCGATGTAGTTTAGTTTGTCAGGGGAAAAAAGCAGTGCATTTTTTCCCCCTCCATCTCTCCTGGATGAGAGCCTTGACTCCCTGTGTTGGCCTGTAGGTGCAAGTCTCTGCACAGCAGCAGAGATAGTGTTCAGCCGGTTCAGGCCAGTTCTGACCAGTTCGGGCAAACCGGTAGCAGAAATTGTGGCGGCCCGCCTACCACCCACAATTCTATGCCATTCTATTTAGATGCATTTTTGAGGCCGGCTGCATGCGCAGAAGGTGCGCACGTGAGCAAAGTGCATACGCAGAAGGCCGGCCGCTGTTGTGGCCCGTCGGCAGCCTGTGCAGCTAGTAGCTGATTCAGACAGCGAGGAGGCTGGTGTGGTGCTGTGCCAGCAGCCTGGGCAGCTAGCACTCGAGTCAGACAATGAGGAGGCTGGAGAAGATGTGGTGCCAGAGGCAGCGATTTAGCCAGGGCCTTCAGAACCTCCAGAAGCTCCCTTAAGTGAAGAGGATGAAAAGGAAGAGCCTCTTCTCAATGCACGGGCACGCAGAGGTGCCAAAAGGAAGGAGTGGCTCCTCAGGAGGAGGTCTCCTCGAGAGTAAGGCTTGAGGCTAATTGGCCGCTCCCTTAGCCTATTTAAGGAGGAACACTGACTGAAGCAATTTGCAGGGAACAACTCCATTCACATACCTTCGTGTCTTATCTTGTTTATCTTATCAGCTTCCTGCAAATTGCTTCTGGGCATTCTGCCAACCACAGTAAGCTTTCAGTATTATTCTTGGAATTCTTGGCGGCTGTTAATGCAGTTAATTAACAGCCGTTGTTGTAAAAAACTGGTTTATTTAGTAAACTGAGGTTTGAACGGACTTTGTATGTGCTGCGTTCTTTGGGGTCCGTAGCTGGGGCAGAACAGCCGCATGCGTGGAAGGTGTGCCCAAGCACGAAACAAGTGTGTGCACGTACGGCGAACCAGTGGTAACAAAATGTGAAACCATCGCTGCACAGCAGAGGTTGTACATCTGCGGAAAGCATCCTTCAGCTTCTGAAGAGAGGCCGTTGAAGAGGGCCGCAAAGAAGAAGCAAACTAAAACAACAACATGGTTGCTTCTCTTCACTTTAGAAATGGTGAATGAAGAGGCTTCAAAGATATGTCCTTTGCACCTTCCCTATTTGTATTTTTTTTTAAAAAAAAAAACTCAGTATAACAGAGTTGGAAGGACCTTGGAGGTCCTCAAGTCCAACCCCTTGCTTGAGCAGGAGACCTTGTCTCATTCCAGACAAATTGCTGTCCCATCTCTT
The DNA here is from genome assembly GCF_029215685.1 of Pituophis catenifer annectens. NCBI lineage: Eukaryota > Metazoa > Chordata > Lepidosauria > Squamata > Colubridae > Pituophis > Pituophis catenifer. The sequence continues at coordinate 87,228,108 of NW_027256886.1, read as the reverse complement.
CTTAAAAGCCTCCAGTGATGGAGCACCCACAACTTCTAAAGGCAAACCGTCCCTCAAGTTAATTGTCCTCACTGTTAGGAAACCCAAAGGTTCTTTTTCGGGAGGCAACTGGACTTCCTTGCTTTTTCTTTGAAGACGTTTCGCTTCTCATCCAAGAAGAGCTGAAGAAGCTTCTTGGAGGAGAAGCTTCTTGGAGGAGAAGCATCTTCAAAGGAAAAAAAAAACAAGGAAGTCCAGTTGCCTCCTGAAAAAAGAACCTTTGGGACAACCATGACCTGGATGACTGCGAATTTCTACAGACTCACTGTTAGGAAGTTTCTCCTTAATTCCAGGTTACTTCTCTCCTTGATTAGTTCCCATCCGTTGCTTCTTGTCCTGCTTTCAGGGTTGACCCCCTCTTCTTTGTGGCATCCCCTCAAATATTTAAACACCACTATCTTGTCACCACTAGTCCTTCTCTTTGTTAAACTAGGCATAACCCATCCTTGCAACAGTTCTTTGTATGTTTTAGCCTCCAGCCCAGGGGTGGGTTCTAAAACTTTTTACTACCGGTTCTGTGGGCATGGCTTATTTTGTGGGCATGGCTTGATGGTCATGTGACAATTCTTTAGGATTTAGCAGAGGTACTGGTCTACCAGGCTTTTAACTGCTTGCAGAGCTGTACTGGTCTACTCATTTGTTTTTGGAGGCACTGGTCTACCCATTTATTTTTGCAGGCACCGGTCTACTCATTTGTTTTTGGAGGCACTGGTCTACCCATTTATTTTTGCAGGCACCGGTCTACTCATTTGTTTTTGGAGGCACTGGTCTACCCATTTATATTTGCAGGCACCAGTCTACTCATTTGTTTTTGGAGACACTGGTCTACCCATTTATATTTGCAGGCACCAGTCTACTCATTTGTTTTTGGAGACACTGGTCTACCCATTTATTTTTGCAGGCACCGGTCTACTCATTTGTTTTTGGAGGCACTGGTCTACCCATTTATTTTTGCAGGCACCGGTCTACTCATTTGTTTTTGGAGGCACTGGTCTACCCATTTATTGTTGGAGGCACTGGTCTACTCATTTGTTTTTGGAGACACTGGTCTACCCATTTATATTTGCAGGCACCAGTCTACTCATTTGTTTTTGGAGGCACTGGTCTACCCATTTATATTTGCAGGCACCAGTCTACTCATTTGTTTTTGGAGACACTGGTCTACCACCAAACTGCCTTTTACCACTGATCAGCTGTAGGGCGGCCCTTTGAAGTCCTGCGGCAAGAGTTTAAACAGTTTTTTTCCTTCTAGCCGATCAGCTGGGACTCAGGAGGCAGCAATAGATTGGGGGTGAAGCCAAATAAAAGGTAAGAATAACACGGAGGGGGCGGGGGGGCAGATCCAGTTCTGTGATGTCATATTGTCACCACTACCGGCTCAGTGGAACCGGGCCGAACCGGGAAGAACCCACCACTGCTCCAGCTCCCTAATCATTTTTGTTGCATTCCTTCCAGAGTTTCAACATTATTATTTTTTTTTGGTATCATGGTGACCAGAACTGGATGCAGTATTCCAAAATGGTAATATTACTTGTCGTGATCTTGTAATTGTCTCTCTGTTGATGCAGTTAGGACTTTATTGGCTTTTTTGGCAGCTGCAGCACCTTGCTGGCTCTTATTTAAGAGGTGGTCCATTAGGTCCACCTCTTTATGGTGGTCCATTAGGTCCTTAGATCCTTCTCACAGGTACTACTACTACTACTGTTGAGCCAGGTGCCACCTATTCTAAAACCTATGCATTTGATTTCAACCAATTGAGTAACACATTTGCATTTTTATCACTGTGCCCCTAATTTCAATGAGACACCAAAGCCAAATGAAAGGTATCTGGGCACTGAAAAGAAAAGAAAAAAATCTTCAGGCCTACTTTAAGCATTGTTTACTGACTCCTTCTTGATATACTTTCTTTTTTTTTTTTAACATATTTTTTTAACAGATTAACAGAGTTGGAAGGGACCTTCTAGGTCATCTAGTCCAACCCCCCACCCAAACAAGAGACCCTACACCATTTCCGACAAATGGCAGTCCAGTCTCTTCTTGAAAGTCTCAAGTAATGAAGCTCCCACAACTTCCAAAGGCAACTTCTGTTCCACTGGTTGATTGTTCTCACCGTCAGAAAGTTCATCCTCATTTCTAGGTTGAATCTCTCCTTGATCAGTTTCCATCCATTATTCCTTGTCTGACCTTCAGATTGCTTTGGAAAACAGCTTGACCCCCTCCTCTCTGTGGCAGCCCCTCAAATATTGGAAGACTGCTATCATGTCTCCCCTGGTCCTTCTCTTCACTAGACTAGCCATGCCCAGTTCCTGCAATCGTTCATCATATGTTTTAGGCTCCAGTCCCCTAATCTTCTTGGTTGCTCTTCTCTGCACTTTTTCTAGAGTCTCAATGTCTTTTTCATAGTGTGGTGACCAAAACTGGATGCAGTACTCTAGGTGTGGTCTTACTAAGGCTTTATAGAGTGATATTAGTAACTCCCTTGATCTTGATTGTATCCCTCTGTTAATGCAATTTCTTCCTATATGGTAGGAAAGCAACAGAGTGAGATAAAACTATCTTTCCAACAGAATAGGCAGTTTCCAACGCTAATTTGAATCCTTCCACAGACAATCAAAAAGATGGTTGCTTGAATATGGCCAAAAATCACTTAGCAAGTAATATTTTTATGAAGCATGCTTTTCTGTAGCTTCGATTTGTCTTCTGGTCTCCTGCTTCCAATATAAAATAATGGATAATTATGCAAGTCTAGATAGCACAATTATTTTGTTTGCATCTCAGAAGATAGACTTTTACTGCCGCTTTATAAAGCCATAGTAAGACCAAATACAACTGGAATACTGCATCCAGTTTTGGTCACCACGTTACAAAAAAGATGTTGAGACTTTGGAAAAGGGGCAGAGAAGATCAACTAGGATATTAAAGGCCTGGAGACAAAAATATGAAGAACGGTTGTAGGAACTGGGTATGGCTAGTCTACAGAAAAGAAGGATTGGAGGTGACATGATATCAGACTTCCAGTATTTGAGGGGCTGCCAGAAAGAGGATGGGGTCCAGTGGTGGGCTGCTACTGGTTCGCCCCGGATCAGGCAAACTGGTAGCGGCGGCAGCGGGAGGCTCCGCCCACCTGCCTGGATGTCTCTGCGCATGCGCAGAAGCATTGCACGCAAGCGCGAGCACCCATGAGCGAACTGGTAGCGACGGGATTTGAAACCCACTATTAAGGGGGTCAGCTTATTTTCTAAAGCATCAAAAGGCAAGAAACAATGGATGGAAACTAATCAAGGAGAGAAGCAACCTGGAATTAAGGAGAAACTTCCTGACAGTTAACAATTAATCAGTGGAACAGCTTATCTTCAGAAGTTGTGGGTGCTCCATCACTGGAGGTTTTAAAGAAAAGACTGGACAACCACCTGTCTGAAATGATATAGAGTCTCCTGCTTAAGCAATGGGTCAGATTAGAGGACCTCCAAGGTCCCTTCCAGTTTTATTCTGATTCTGATTATGTTTCTCCTGTTATTTCTTCTAAAGAGCAGCACTCAGCAAAAATGTGAATTATATAGAATATAACTCATCTTTATAAAGATGTCTTCTGGCTAATGTGATAGACAGCTGTGCTGAATCAGGACAAACATTATTTATTCCTGATGTCCAACCAGATGCATCTGAAGGTCTTCCAAGCAGGAAAGTGAAATATATATATTTATATATTTCCACTCTTCTTCTCCAGCACCTGATCTTTGCAGGCAAGTTGACCTCATGCTGCACGTAATATCACATCTCAAGACTAAGAGCATTTGATAGACTCTTGTCCATGAGTTTATATAATCTTGAAAACTATCTAACTGTGAGTTTTTGTCACCTTGAAAACTATCCAATTTAGTGGCCATCACCAGGGTTTGTGATAATGAGCACCACAATTAATTTCTCAGTTTCTTCTCCATTTTTAAAACAAGATGGAGTTAGTTTTCTTTCCAGGAAGGAAGGAAGGAAGGAAGGAAGGAAGGAAGGAAGGAAGGAAGGAGAAAGAGAGCGAGAAAGGGAGGGAGGGAGGGAGGAAAGAAGGAAGGAGAAAGAGAGAGGGAGGAAAGAAGGGAGGAAGGAAGGAAGAAGAAAGAGTGAGGAAGGAAGGAAGAAGAGAGATAGAGAGAGAGAGAAGAAAGAAGGTAGGGAGAGAGGAAGGAAGGAAGGAAGGAAGGAAGGAAGGAAGGGGAAAGAGAGAGAGAGGAAAGAAGGTAGGGATACAGGAAGGAAGGAAGGAAGGAAGGAAGGAAGGAAGGAAGGAAGGAAGGAAGGAAGGAAGGAAGGAAGGAAGGAAGGAAGGAAACTTAAGTCAACACCCCCCCCCCCCCGAATTCTGCAGACAAAGGCAAGTATGTTGTCTAGGGAAAGAATAGGTGTTGTTGCTTGCAACTTATAGGCACCAATGAATCACAAGACCAATAATAGCTCTTGGTAGACGTGTCTTTCTGAATGCATTCAGTTCTCCTTTTTAAAGTCATCCATGAGGGTGACCATCACCTTTCTTTGTAAAGGTGATGGTCACCCACTTTGTAATTCTTACTAGATAGATAGGTGATAGATAGATGATAGATAGATAGATAGATAGATAGATAGATAGATAGATAGATAGATATTACATTGCCCAAGTAACTGGTCAAGTTCTTAAGGTCAGGACCTGGCAATCTAAAGTAATATTTTCAGCAAATCTGTCCTGTAAACTACAGAGAAAATGTTCCTGCTGAGACAACGAGAGACTGGAGTGTCCCAAGAGGAGGAAGACTCAGGTTAAAAGTCTGAGCTTCAACTTCAACACGTTGCTCATTGTTGTTGTTGATGTCGTGTCCAACCCATCGCGACCCCATGGACAATGTTCCTCCAGGCCTTCCTGTCCTCTACCATCCTCTGGAGTCCATTTAAGCTCACGCCGACTGCTTCAGTGACTCCATCCAGCCACCTCATTCTCTGCCATCCCCTTCTTCTTTGGCCCTCAATCTTTCCCAGCATTAGGCTCTTCTCCAGTGAGTCCTTCCTTCTCATTAGGTGGCCAAAGTATTTGAGTTAGGTTGTTCATTAGGCAAACAAAATCTTGAGGGTTTTTTTCCCTTCTAATCAACACCGCAACTCATCAGGGCCCCAGAAATGGACTGTTTTGAGGGAATGAAAAGGAAGAGTCCAACTATTCCTTAAATGGCAAAAAAAAAAAAAAAAAAAAAAGCTGCCACGGAGTTCAGCAAAAAATCAAAGTATGCCGTTATGAAAGTATGCTGGAAATTCACGAGATCTCACCCCCTCAAACTGGCTGAATCTCAAGTTTATCTTCATAAAGGTATGACTATAAAAGGAAAGAATTCAGTGACAAACTCTGCGTTCATATTAGTCAGGGGTGGTTGTTTTTTTTCCATCACAAAGCACCAGTCAACACAGAGGACTAGTGTACCGTTGCCTAGGTTTTGGATAACAGTAAATTCTTTCCAAATACAGTTATTAATTTATGGGTGAGCCAAGAACTACAGAGAGGTAGCCAGTTTTAAAAAATGAAGAACGCCAACTTTATACTTTTCCTGGCCAGGAGAGAAATTATTGGGGGGAAACGGGATGAAGAATCTCGTTAGCCCTTCTGAAATCTACTGAGTTCAACAACACATCTGTGTAAAGCTTATATTTTAAATCAATAGTTTTGTCTCCAGCTGTGGCCAAGGTCTAGATGATTCATGCATCAAGACATAAAAATAGCAGCTTTTTCCTGCTTGCTTGTCCTTAAAAGCTAGAATTCCGAAGTTAATAGTATGGAAGCTCAATTGCTTAATAGGTGTTAACAAATCTGCCCTAATATCTATCTATCTATCTATCTATCTATCTATCTATCTATCTATCTATCTATCTATCTATCTATCTCTATCTCTATCTCTATCTCTTATCTCTATCTCTTATCTCTATCTCTATCTCTATCTCTATCTCTATCTCTACCTATATATTAGCTAGTTTCTTTTCAAGATGAATATCTAGGGGAGCCAAAAGGATTTTGAGCAGAGCTGCAGCCATCTAACATTGCTTTGATCCAGTGGTGAAATTCAATTTTTTTTATTACCGGTTCTGTGGGTGTGGCTTGGTGGGTATGGAAGGGGAAGGATACTGCAAAATCTCCATTCCCACCCAACTCCAGGGGAAGGATATTGCAAAATCTCCATTCCCTCCCCACTCCTGGGAGAAGGATTGCCGATTCTCCGAACTACTCAAAATTTCTGCTGCCGGTTCTCCGAACTGCTCAAAATGTCCACTACCGGTTCTGCAGAACCTGTCAGAACCTGCTGAATAGCACCTCTGGTCTGTCTGTGGAGATTCTCAGTCATCCAAGTCATGGTTGTCCCAAAGGTGCTTTTTCAAAAGGCAACTGGACTTTGCTTTGGCTTGAAGACGTTTCTCTTCTCATCCGAGAAGCTTCTTCAGTTCTGAATGAATGACTGGTGGAGGTACAGAAGGAATTCTATCTTTCACCTTTCCATCCTTCCTTCCATCCTCCACCATTCAGTCAACTAAAGAAGCTTCTTGGATGAGAAGAGAAGCATCTTCAAAGAAAAACGAAGCCCAGTGCCTTTTGAAAAAGCACCTTTGCTCGATTCCTATTTTTAAAAAGTTCATAGGTCTCACCCAGAACTAGCATTGAGACAACACGCTTCACCAGACCAGGTAGAGGCCTACCAGTTTGATTCATGCAGTGTAAATGTGGGTAGAATTAAACTGAATTATGATTTGTGTGTGTGTGATTTTAGCATCTTCTCGAACCCCAGCCCACTTGGGAATATCCTGTTTAAGATGAAGGCTCTAGAAAGCCTGCTAGATTCCCCAGAAGATTCTAGAAAACTGCCAATTAAGTCATCCCTAGTGTACTGATAATGGTTAATATGAATGAAATAATGAAAAGGCTTTGATCTGGCATCATGATTTTCCCCCTGTAATCCATACTAAAAGCCCAGGAGAAAGATCCTGGTCAGCAGCTGATTCCTCATCCAAGAAAGAAAAGAAGGGAAAGGAAAGGAAAGGGAAAAGGAAGAGAATGAGAAAGGAAAGGAAAGGGGAAGAAAAAAGGGAATGAGGAAGAAAAGGGGAAGAAAAAAGGGAATGAGAAAGAAAAGGAGAAGAAAAAGGAAGGGAATGAGAAAGGGAAGGGAAAGGAAAGGAAGGAAGGGAAAGGGAAAGGGAAAGAAAAAGAAAAAGGAAGGGAAGGGAAAGAAAAAGGAAGGGAATGAGAAAGGAAAGGAAAGGGGAAGAAAAAAGAGAATGAGAAAAGAAAGGGAAAGAAAAAGGAAGGAAATGAGAAAGGGAAGGGAAGGGGAATAAAAAGGAAGGGAATGAGAAAGGGAAGGGAAGGGAAGGGAAGGAAAAAGATTTCTGCCTTAACTAGTTGAAGATAAGCTTCAAATTGATAATGGCCCAGTAACTGACATTTTTAACTAAGATTTGAAATCTTGTTAAAGGATTCTTTGAGGAAATTTTGTTTTCGATGGTAGTGAGCTTGTAGGTGCCAAACAGCTAGACTAAGAGTCCCCAGCATGGAGCTAAGATTTCTGCTAGCTACCATCCGTCTTGCAGCAGAAGGCAGCTTTAAAAAAATCTATGATGATAGAACATCGTTATCATTTAGCCCATACCAAGAGCCTTAATATCTTTAATTATTTTTTATTAAACTTATCAAGGTATAAAATACAAGTGAAAATAAAGATAGCAGGGAAGGAAGAGGAAAGGAGGAAAGGAGGAAGAGAGGAAGGGGGGAGGAAAGGGAGAAAAAAAAGGGGGGGGAATCTTTAACTTCCAACTCTTTTCAGTGCAATAGAATAAAGTAAATAATATTAGAGCCTCAACTTTTTTTTTACTTTTGCATACTTAGTATATACTGGCCACTTCGATGCCAACAAACCTATCTAATCAGCAAATCCCAAAGTCAAGGGTTTCATTGTGTTCTGTTCTGTCTCAAGCACAAAATCTAGATTTGTTTCCAAGCAGAAACGAAATTGGATGGATGATGTCTTTGATTAAAGCAGTTAATTTGGCCCTCTCTGCTGGCCCTCAACAGGTTTTCCAGCCATTCTTTCCATTGTGAGGATTAGTGTTGTCTTTTTCATTTTTTGCACAGAGAACATTCTCGGTGCTGTCAACATGCAGTGTATAATAAAGTTCCATATTTTTATTTATTTATTTATTTATTTTCAAATTTCAGCTTAATGGCTCTGCTGGTCAGGAGCAGGGTTAGAGATATCTGTACCATAGATTCAGTGGTGGGATTCAAATTTTTTTTACTACCGGTTCTGTGGGTGTGGCTTGGTGGGTGTGGCTTGGTGGGCATGGCAGGGGAAGGATACTGCAAAATCTCCATTCCCACCCCGCTCTGGGACCAACCAGAGGTGGCATTTGCTGGTTCTCTAAACTACTCAAAATTTCCGCTACTGGTTCTCCAGAACCTGTCAGAACCTGCTGGATTTCAGCCCTCGTTTTAGCCTCCAGTCCCCTAATCATCTTTGTTGCTCTTCTCTGCACCCTTTCTAGAGTATCAACCTCTTTGTTGATACTCTAGAAACCAAAACTGGTTTTGGTACTCGTGGCAACCAAAACTGGATGCAATGTTCTAAGTGTGGCCTTACCAAGGCATTATAAATTGGTATTAAGACTTCGCATGATCTCGATTCTAACCCACACCGGCCAGAGCATAGAAAGACTCAAAGAAGTAGTGTGAGAGTGGAAGATGTGGAGAGATCTGGCCCATAGAATCATCAAAGAGTGGACAAGACTGAATGAATAACATCATCATGATAGCATATCTCAGGGGCTGCCACAAAGAAGAGGGAGTCAAGCTATTCTCCAAAGCACCAGAAGGCAGGACAAGAAGCAGCAGGTGGAAACGAATCAAGGAGAGAAGCAACCTAGAACGAAGGAGAAATTTCCTGACAGTGATAACAATTAGTCAGTGGAACAACTTGCCTCCAGAAGATGTGAATGCTCCAACACTGGAAGTTTTTAAGATTTTGGATAACCACTTGTCTGAAGTGGTGTAGGGTTTCCTGCCTAAGCAGGGGGTTGGACTAGAAGACCTCCAAAATCCCTTTCCGGAGGCTCCAGCTGGTCTAGAATGCAGCCGCGCGGGTTATTATGGGAGCGACATGGTGCTCCCATGTAACACCTCTCATGCGCGAGCCGGTGGTCTTTCGGGTGCGCTTCAAGGTATTGGTTCTCATCTTTAAAGCGCTCCATGGCTTAGGGCCCGGGTATTTACGAGACCGCCTTCTGCCACCGATAACCTCCCACCGGTCAATCCGCTCTCACAGAGAGGGTCTCCTCAGGGTGCTGTCGGCCAAGCAATGTCGACTGACGACCCCCAGGGGGAGAGCCTTCTCTGTGGGGGCACCCGCCCTCTGGAACGAGCTACCCCCAGGAATACGACTGATCCCGGACCTCCGTACTTTCCATCGAGCTTTAAAGTCTTTCCTATTTCAGCAAGTCGGGCTGGCTTAAAATTTTAATGGGTTATTTTATGGGCAAAGGGTTTTAAATTTTGGGAAGCCAATTTGATTTAATTCTGTTTTAATTCATCTTAATTTTTATATTGTATGTATTTTAATCTTGGCTGTTCACCGCTCTGAGTCCTTCGGGAGAAGGGCATTATACAAATTTAAAAAACCTAAACCTAACCTTCCAACTCTCTATATCCTACCCTATCCTATCCTATCCTATCCTCATCCTCATCCTCATCCTCATCCTCATCCTCATCCTCATCCTACACCTCTCAAGCCTCAGAACCCAATTCTTGCCATTTCCTCAAATTTTTAACATCCGCCTCAGGACTAGGCTACCCATAACATTAACGTGATCACTCAAAGGCTATGAAATCACAAGTGGGTGTAATTTGGAGACCTTCATTTTTCTGGCTACACTTGAGCTATTCATGCCAGGCCTTAGAAAGCCCCTCTACATTTCTTATCCAGCTGCCCGGCTTCTAATTAAAGACGTGAGCCCAGAGCCCAAACTCAAGTCAAAGCGGCTCATGTCTTTATATTTTATCTTCACCCCCCCACACACATCCCCTCGCTCATTAATTTTCCACCCAAATGTGAGGGCTGCACTTCCTGCACACATTTAGCGATGCTTCACAGCCTCGGAACCTAATTGCTATCATTAGAAAAGCTTTCTACAACGCAACTGTCGTTTGGTCACTGCAATTTCCTTTCGGTTCCAGGCTGCTAGCTAAACTCTGGGATTCCCTCCTTCCTGTCCTTGGTACAATCTTGTTTCTCAAAAAAACTTCCTGGATACCCAATTAAGCCACTCAGTGCATTAGAAGCCAGGGGGGTTCTTCCATTTGCAAGAAAACAAGATAGGCTTAAGTGTGATCCCTCCTCCCAGCGAATATCTCTGTTTGAGTCTCATTGGCATTCATGCTGGGATAATCCATTCCATTCAAATGCCCTTTTCTGTAGAGTCTTCGTGGTACAATTGTTGTCTTTATCATTGTCATTGGCTATGCTGACATGTATTCCTTCTGCTGAGGCATCATGTGGTCAATTTGTGCCCATTGTGTGTGATTCCTTTTGTTTGGGTTTGAGTTAATGAAGTTAATTTCGCTTTGTCTTGTCCCTCCCTGTTGCTGTCTGCATGATCATATCCAATCTTCATATTTTGAGGCAGGCATTGGACTCCGGTCTAAAGGAAATTTGGGATTCTTGGAACCTGGGAAGGCGAATAAAAGTCTACTACCCAAGAAGCAAGCCTTTAGACCAGAGGTGGGGAATTATGGCCCTTTTTTTTTTTAATTTGATTTATATGCCGCCCTTCTCCGGAGACTCAGGGCGGCTTACAATGCGCTAAGCAATAGCCTTCATTCTTTTGTATATTTATACAAAGTCAGCTTATTGCCCCCACAAACTGGGTCCTCAATTTACCTACCTTAGAAAGGATGGAAGGCTGAGTCAACCTTGAGCCTTGGTGAGATTCGAACCTGCAGTAATTGCAGGCAGCTGGTCTTAATAACCAGCTTAATAACAGGGTGCCTTAGACCACTGTACTACCAAGGCTCATCATCTTTGATGATTTGTGGACTTCAACTCCCAGAATTCCTGAGACAGCCATGCTCAACCCTAACCCTAACTCTAACCCTAACCCTAACCCATGCTGGCTCAGGAATTCTGGGAGTTGAAGTCCACAAGTCATAAAGGGTCCATTGTTCCCCATCCCTGCTTTAGACAGTCCAGATTTGAAGCTAGGTATCCAAATAATGAATCTACCACAGTGGTGGGATTCAGATGGTTCGGGCCAGTTTGGGTGAACCGGTAGTTAAATTGCTGGCTGGCCCTGCCTTTCCCTGGAGTTCCCACATGCCTCATTTTGGCTCCCAGGTAAGTCCAGGGAGGCCTACTAGGCCCAAAATGGGGGTGAGGGGGTGTGTGGCACGGCCCCCCGTGGCCCATTTTTGCTCCCAGGAGGCTGTAGGGAGGCCTACTAGGCCCAAAATGGGGCACGGGGGGGGCGGCGTTTCCACCCCCACGGCCCATTTTTGCTTCCAGGGGGGTGCAGGAGGCCAAGTGCCACCTGTCACACCCCATGGCCACACCCACCATGGCCACGCCCACCCAGCTGTCATTAGGGCAGAGAACCGGTTGTTAAATTATTTGAATCCCACCACTGATCTACTGTACCACATTAATATGTAATCTTGAGGGATGCATATATGCATTCAGACCCGTGCACATCCTCCTAGCCCAGACATACAAGAAATCTCTAGTTTCTCCTTTTGTCTCATGATCGCTGCTGAAAACTGTAAGGACCCTACAACCAAAAATGATCCGTTAAAGATTTGCACCATTTTGTTTATTTTATGACCTTGGCTAATGTTGAAAAACTATCAAGGTTGGATTTGATATGGATGTAGGTGAGAAGAGTTGTGCTTATCCTGAAAGAGACTTTCTTTTGGTCTCTGATCCTCATTCTGTGGCTGTCCAGTCTCTTCTTAAAAGCTTCCTGTGATGAGGCAAGCGGTTCCACTGGTTAATTGTTAATTGTCCTCACTGTTAGGAAGTTTCTCCTTAATTCCAGGTTGCTTCTCTCCTTGAGTAGTTTCCATCCGTTGTTCCTTTGTCCTGCCTTCTGGTACTTTGGAAAATAAACTGGCCCCCCTCTTCTTTGTGGCAGCCCCTCAAATTCTGGAAGACTGCTATCATGTCACCCCTAGACCTTCTTTTCACTAGATTGGCCATACCTCAATCCCTTCCCTTATCACCTCTTTATCCATCTCATTTTGTTTTCCCATTCCCTCTTTCTTTTTCCATCTCTCCCTTTCCCCTCCCTCTGAGCCCTATCTCCCATTTCATGTTTATTTGTTTTTTTAGCTCTTTCCCCCTTAAAGATGACAATGGATATGAATGTGTGTACTTGTGTGTTAAAACCTCCTGGGCCTTTTAATGCTGTGCTGTCTAATGAGATTTGTAAATACGATAAACGTCTACAAGCAACGTGACACCAGCTTGTATCCTCCGTGTAACATATTTGTGCTCTTTCGTGAAGCTGAGATGCTGGCATTCACAGGAGGGTGCCAAAATGCAAGAACTATTAATAATTGCTTCAAGATTAATAATTAGGGATAGAGTCATGCCTGAAATGAGGATGGCTTCAGAGGGAAAAAAACAATGTCAGCGCTGAATCGCAAAAGCAAAGTCAAAACAGGTTTATCTCTTAATGATGAGCCTCTCTTGAACCATCTGATGAAATTGGAGACAAGGCAAGCCTAGTCTAACCAGGATCTCGGGAGAACATCTTTGGCAACCTGTCTACAACTTTTTTTAAAAAAAAAGATGAAAGACATGACTGAACCCACTTGATTTGGTCCACGAAGGAACTTTGTTTTTGGTGTCTATTGTTGTTGTTTTAGTTGCGAAGTCCAACCCATCGTAACCCCATGGAAAACGTTCCTCCAGGCCTTCCTGTCCTCTACCATCCATCTAAGATCATCCCAACTGCTTCAGTGACTCCATCCAGCCACCTCATTCTCTGTTGTCCCCTTCTTCTTTTGCCCTCAGTCATTCCCAGCATTAGGTTCTTCTCTAGTGAGTCCTTCCTTCTCATTAGGTGGCCAAAGTATTTGAGTTCCCTCTTCAGGATCTGGCCTTCTAAAGAGCAGTCAGGATTGATCTCCTCTAGGACTGACTGGTTTGATCACCTTGCAGTCCAAGGGACTCGCAGGAGTCTTCTCCAGCACCAGAGTTCAAAGGCCTCAATTCCTTGGCACTCAGCCTTCCTTATGGACCAACTTTTACTGCCATGCATTCAGTGGTGGGATTCAGCCAGTTCGCACCACTTCGGGAGAACCGATTGTTAACTTTCTGAGCAGTTTGGTGAACTGGTTGTTGGAAGAAATCATTAGAGCAGAGAACCGGTTGTTAAATTATTTGAATCCCACCACTTTTTAGTACGCTTTGGTGTCTGTGGTGCATAGCAAAGTTACAGATGGACATTTTTCTGGAGGAAGAAACTTGAAGAGGAGGCAGAAAGATTTCCCATAAAGAAGTCCACGTTTATTCAACATCACCTATTCTAATCAGGATCTCAGGAGAACATCTTTGGCAATTTTTTTAAAGACAAAAGACATGACTGAACCCACTGTGCTTGGCCCACAAAAGGAAACAACAGCAGAATTTCCTTTAACTTTAGTTTTGGTGCTTGTTCCTACTGGGTATCCTTCCTGAAAAAATTAGTAAGGAAAATATTTATTTGATTATACATGTAATAACAGCTGCAAGGATTGTTTATGCTCAGAATTGGAAAGTAGAGAAAATACCTTCGGAAGAAGAAGTAATAAAAAAAAATCTTAAATTTGTGCAGAAATGAATAGATTAACTTTGATGATTAAGGATAAGGAAGAGTCAGAATATTTTAAGATATGGAACTATTTTTCTCACTGGTTGGAAGAGAGATATAAATGATTAACTTTATAACTATGTTTAAAAATATGATGATTAGAATATTGTTTTAGCGATGAATTGGTATAATGGACTGGATAAAGATCAAGACAGAAGAAACTCATAGAAGAAGAACTGTGGAAGATAACACCGAGATGTCACAGGGAAGGAATAACTGATGTATTAAATGTTTGTTTGTCTAAAAAATAAAAATAAAAACTTTAGTTTTGGTGCATAGGAAAGTTACAGATGGACCTTTTTTCTGATGGAAGAAACTTGCAGATGGACTTTTGTCTGGAGGAAGAAACTTGAAGGTGACACCGAAAGATTTCTGCTGAGTTTTCCCATCAAGAAGTCCAAGTTTATTCAACATCGCCTATTCTAACCAGGATCTCAAGAGAACATCTTTGGCTAACTGTCTACAACTTTATTTTTAAAGATGAATGACATGACTGAACCCACTTTGTTGGGTCCATGAAGGCCAACAAACAGCAGAAGACTCAGAATTTCCTTTGTTTTTGGTGTCCTGTGGTGCATAGCGAAGTTGCAGATGGACCTTTTTCTGGACGAAGAAACTTGAAGAGGAGGGCAGAAAGATTTCTGCTGATTTTTTCTCACCAAGAAGTCCCCTGAAGCAAGGAGATTAGGAGCCCTTCAATCTTAGAGTAATCTGAGAGGGCCAAAAGGGTATTACTGCTGTACAACTGTTGTTACCCTGCTGATACAGGTAGTCCTCGACTTACGATAACAGTCGAGCCCAAAATTTCTGTTAAGTGTGACGTTTGTTAAGCCGATTCTGCCCCGTTTCACGATCTTTCTGGCCACCGTTGTTAAGTGAATCACCGCAGTTGTTAAAAGTTAGTAACCCGGTTGTTAAGCGAATCTGGCTTCCCCCTTGACTTTGCTTGTTAGAAGGTCGCAAGAGGGGGATCGCGTGACCCCCCCCCGAGGACACTGCAACCGTCATTTTGAACAGTCACTAAATGAACTGTTGTACGTCGAGGACTGTCTGTAATGAGGTTGCTTTATTTTTTTAAAACAAATGATGTAGAAAACAGTCGAGTGTTGCCTTTCCCCAGATATACTTGTTTTCTATATTTTGAAGGAAAAATACAGCTCCTATAGTCATAATGATCCCTTCCTCTTGACTAAATCATCTTTTATTTAATCCACCCAGCCACATTAATTTTCTTTCCCTGTAAAGCCCCCCCAGTGCCTTCTCTCCTTTCAGTCATTCAAATCAGGGTTTTTATCTGTTTAGTTCCTGCTCAACTTTGGACTTCCTCCAAATGAATGGTCACCTCAGCTGTCTTTCTCCATGTATTCCCTAATCACCATTGGATCCAACCTTGACGTCCTCTCCTTCCTCCTCCTCCTCATTTTTTCCCCTCCTCTCCAGAAGAGTTAAAAGGGAGAAAGTGGGTGTACTTGAGAGTTTGCCATGCTAATTAAAACTACATAAAACCCTGTCCCTTAAGTCTTAACCTGAATTTTCAACTCATTTCTGCTTGAAGATCTCTTTCCCACGATAACTCAACCATCAACTTCAATGAACAATTCTGACAGTTCACAATTGAGTTCAGTCAAAAACTGCTCCTCTCTTTCTCTCTCTGAGAGAGAGGAGGGGGGAGGGAGGGGGAGAGAGAGAGAAGAAACGGCCAAGCTACCAGTAGATGGCCAATAAAGTTTTCTCTATCCCTTCGCTACCATCTATCATAGTCTAGATTTTTCGAATCCAAATATACTGGGCCTAGACATATTAGGATTTTTGTTGTGTTTGTATGTTGTTTTAGATCACTAGATGAAAAACAGCGAGAGAGAGAGAGAGAGAGAGAGAGAGAGAGAGAGAGAGAGAGAGAGAGGAGAGAGGAGAGAGAGAGAGAGAGAGAGAGAGAGATAATTAGATAGATAATATAGATTATAGATATAATGAGAGAGAGGGGGGGAAGAGAGAGAGCTACCGTGTTTCCCCCGAAAATAAGATCTCCCTGGAAAATAAGCCCTCCCCAAAAAATAAGCCCTCCCCAAAATATTTAAGTACATGCGCATCTGGTCCCCACCATTTCCTCTGGTTAGGGTTAGGGAGACAGAGCTGGAAATCAGGTAAAATGGCATGAGGAGACCCGTCTTGCTCCACGTGCCCCAAAATAATAAGACCTCCCCAAAAATAAGGCCAAGCGCTTATTTCAGGGTGCAAAAAAATATAAGACAAGGTCTTATTTTGGGGAAAACACGGTAGATAGATAGATTTGTGTGTGTATTATATGTATATGGAAATATTGTCTTGACAAAGGGAAAGATTCACAAGTAGAAATCTTTGGAAGCAAACTTTTTGTTCAAAAGCCGGTCTGTGTAACAATATGCTTGTACAGATATTGAAAAGTCTGCCACTAATGGGTCAAAGCAATGAGGCTCGCACTGGGATTGCAAGTTCCTAGAAGAGCAGAGAATGCCTGCTTTATTTCTTTGTTAGTTTGTTAGTTGTTAGTTTGTTCAGACTCTCCATGGAATGCGCCTTCAGAGCAGTGGTGGGTTGCTCCCAGTTCATACCAGTTCAGAAGAACCAGTTGTAGCGGTGGTGGAAGACTTCACCCACCCGCCCGGAAGTCATCAAATATGCTCTGCGCATGTGCGAGTGAACCGGTAGCAAAGGTAAGTAAAAACCCACCACTGCTAGAGAGGCAAAACCTTCCAAAATGATTTGGATGATGGATGGTGTGTGTGTGTGTGTGTGTGTGTATTCCTCTAACGTCTTCCTACGAAGCACAATCGCTTGCAAGTGTCGTGCCTTGTTTCCCAGGATGCCTCATTTTAAAAAAACAAAACAAAACCCAGAAACGGTATCAGACTTTAGGATTCTCCAGCAACGATCAAACAACACTTCTGAAGAACAATTACAGGCTAGCAGTCCTACTTGATTTGCAGTTTCTTAGCAGTAGCACACAGGATCGGATAAAAAAAAAATTGTAGACTGACAACCGAGTTATCTTGCATCAAACTAACCCATTTGTAATAAAGAGAAAAAGAATTTCAGCCCGAATGTAGGAGGAGGAAAGACAGAACCTGAGGGTGGAGTCAAGAGAGTAATCAGCCTGGAGTTATTGTGTTCCCACAAGCGATCCAAGCCCAACCTCTCTTGAATTCTGTTGACTCTTATCTAGCGTCAAATTAGGGCTGACCGTTCGTTGAATAGATTCTTGTGTATAAACATGAGTAATAAATCAGCTTAGCTGGAGCTTAAGCTGTGTGGTCCTGATTCTTCACACCCGACATTAACTTATCTGGTCCTTTTTTCAAAACTCAAGTTTTGTTGTTCTAAGATTCCTCAAACTTTAGGAAAGTATTTTCCTTACCTGAGCCAGTTCTGATTCCAGAACTTTCTTTTTTGCTTCCTATGAAACAAATGTAAAGGGCACGGGGGCTCAGTGGCTAAGACGCTGAGCTTGTCGATCGAAAGGTCGGCAGTTTCAGCGGTTCGAATCCCTAGTGCCGCGTAACGGGGTGAGCTCCGGTTACTTGTGCCAGCTTCTGCCAACCTAGCAGTTTGAAAAGCACGTAAAAAGTGCAAGTAGAAAAATAGGGACCACTTTGGTGGGAAGATAACAGCGTTCCGTGCACCTTTGGCGGTTAGTCATGCCAGCCACATGACCATGGAAACGTCTTCAGACAGCGCTGGCTCCATCGGCTTTGAAACGGAGATGAGCACCACCCACTAGAACAACTAGCACATATGTGCGAGGGGAACCTTTACCTTTTATGAAACAAATGGGTTTTCTACTTATTGCTGATATTGTGTTTTGACTGAGAACCTTGTTGGTCATCTGTTATTGTGTTACTTTATGCGGAGATATGTGGCAACATAAATCATAAACTACCCATAGTTGCTGGGACAGCGAGATGAGGGGCATATAAATTTAATAAATACATTGAAATAAAATAAAAAACAGACTCAACTGTAAGGGAGCAACAAATACCCGTACCCTTCAAATTATAGAAATTGACCTTTATTTAACACAATACTTAAGTTTCTTTTATTTTTGTTTTGATATAAAGTGACATTTTTAGTACAGAAAAGTTACTGTTGGAACAGTATTGGTTTCTTTCATCGTACCATAGTCCGTCTCAAGCCTCTCTCCTTTTAAAAAAAGAAAATAGAACTGCTGTCCCTCAACTTATAAACAATATTTCCACTCCGCGTGTATTATATAACCTTTCTACATTTTTCTTTTTTTTGTTCCTTTCTCTCTGGTATTCAGAACTACAAACAGTATCTGTAAAACAGAAGGTATAATTTCCAACCAAGTGCTGCTTTCGAGTCATTGTGCAAGAAAATCCCTTTTTTAAAAAATTAATGCAAATAAAAAAGGGAAAAGAAACCCCCCTCAAAACTGGAAGGCAAGCCCACAGAACAAAAAAAAAATTTTTTTTTTTCCCTATCTAATGAAATGTTAGGAACATTCGCTGCAAATGCAGCTCTAAAGAAAACTTTAGCAATCAAGGTACAGTACCTACAAAACACGACATGCAATTATTTCATGAAGGAAAAAAAATAGAATAAAATGACGGTTGGGGGTGGGGTGGGAAAAGAAAGTCCTAATTATTTTAAAAAAAGAGAAAGGGAAGATGAAAAGGGCAATATACAGTAGAGATCGATACAGGCAGGAAAATATGAATTCTAACGAATTAAAAAAAAAAACATACACCTGTTTTTTTTTTCCCCAACAGTGGTAAAACTAACAGTCATAGACGAAACTAGAAGCTTTCAGGTCCCTAAAACTGAACTGTGTTTCTAATTAAATAAAAAAAAATCCCTATGGCTATTTTACTCCAACTTTCACCAATGTCAGTGTCCATCCCCGTTGTGTAAACTATCTACACCTGGTAACATAAACGATCTAGCCCTAAATTATAACCCCTTTTGATTTATGGTTTTAACACGAGGTACGAACTCAATTCTTAAAAGAGACAAGGAGCACACTGGGTACATCATGATATTTAAATAGCAAAATTCATGCATAAAATAAACCAGTAACTTTGGACAAAGAACACGGGACGTATACACGTACACACAGACAGACACAGACACACAGTGGCCTGACCCATGGAGGAATTTTTTTTCCCCTGTCAAGTACCTGTGGGGGGAAGCCCTCAAAATCCATGCATGTCATCCTGACATAAAATGGCTGCTCTTGAAGGATCCACACTTCAAGAAGAGAGTCCTTCTCACACCGTTGTCATGGGGGGTGCCTGGGAGGGTGGGTTAAAGGGAGGGCAGCGGAGAACCTCAAAAGAAATTATTATTTTTTTAAAAAAAATTCAAGTAAACACAAACCCAAAATCTTGGGGAGAAGGGCAAAAGGTTTTGTAAACGTAATCTAAAGGATTTCTTTCCATTTTTCTCGCAGTGTCTTCGGGGTTTTTTTTTTTTTTCTTTTCTGAAAAAAGGACTCTTGGATTTGATCGTCCACGCCGAGACAAAAATGAGGAGAATTCTGCTGTCAGTAATGCATCACTGCTTTCCAAATACGCCTCGCAGATAACGTTGCTCGTGATACTTTCGAACCTACCGCATAGTAACTACAACAAATGGACACCCCCTGTCAGCTGCTTAGGTACAATCTGTTGCAAAAGTTAACAGTATTTTTCACGGCATCGATCTAGGGGGGCCCAGCAGGAATCCACAGGACTTTGTTCTGCTCTTGATCCACTGTGGTCATGATTTGAGTGCAAATGACAGAAAGGGGTCCTCCTTGGACGACGCACTGAGGAGAGAAGAAGACAAGTCATCCGTCTTTATTTGCCAACAGGAGAAGCGCACAAGCGCTAGGCCTTGACTCACGATGGAGTCCAAAATGTCTCTTCTGTAACAAGTTGTTCCCACATTCCTATGGGGTTACCTCCAAGCATTTTCCACTTGATTTCCACCAAAAGCATCTTTCTCTCAATCTCTCCCCCACTCTCTCTCAATCTCTCTCTCTCTGTCAATCTCTCATTCCCTTCTCAATCTGTCTCTCTTTCAGTCTCAATCTCTCTCTCAATCTCTTTCTTTCACTGTGTCTCTCTCAATCTCTCCCCTCAATCTCAATATCACTCCCTTCTCAATCTCTTTCAGACTCAATCTCTCTCAATCTCTCCCTCTCCCAATCTCAATCTCTCTGATTCTGTCTCTCTCTTTCAATCTCCCCTCCTCAATCTCTCAATCTCAGTCTCTCTCTCTCACTTCCTTCTCAGTCTCTCTCACACACACTTTCTCTCTCTGACTCTCTCTCAATCTCTCTCTCTCTGTGTCAATCTCTCACTCCCTTCTCAATCTGTCTCTCTTTCAGTCTCAATCTCTCTCTCAATCTCTCTCTTCACTGTGTCTCTCTCAATCTCTCCCCTCAATCTCTCTCTCTCTCAATCTCAGTATCTCTCTCTCACTTCCTTCTCAATCTCTCTCTCACACACACACACACACACACACACTGTCAATCTTTCTCTCTGTCAATCTCTCTGTCAATCTCTCACTCCCTTCTCAAGCTCCCTGTCAATCTCTCTCTCTCTCCCTCTCCCTCTCCCTCCCTCCCCACCCTCTCTCTCTGGGCAGGGGGTTGGACTAGAAGACCTCCATGGTTCCTTCCAGCCCTGTGATTCTAAGTATTTTATCACTGTATTTTCTTTTTATCTATTTAATCTTCTATCGTATTTTATTTTTGTTTTATAGTTTTCCTATGGTGGTAACCGGTGAACTACCTATACATAAGAAGCATTCAAAGCACAGATTTGCTTGTCCACACCCTGAAAAGAATGAATCAGCTAAAATCAGATCGAGCAAGAACGTCTTATGCAACGTTTTAATTCTGTGTAACTGAGCGTATAAGCATCATATTCTAAGCACCTCATCAGCATCTTCCTAAATCAGCCACTCCGACTCCTGGGTTTTTAATAGAACATTTCCTAAGCAAGCCTCTGCGACCTTATTTTTAAAGTTATCTGAATGGCTTAATTAACTCCCCCAGAGATCAAAACATGGCATGAGAAAGAATAAGAAGAAGAAGAAGAAGAAGAAGAAGAAGAAGAAGAAGAAGAAGAAGAAGAAGAAGAAGAAGAAGAAGAAGAAGAAGAAGAAGAAGAAGAAGAAGAAGAAGAAGAAGAAGAAGAAGGAGGAGGAGGGCAGGCAGATAAAAAGGAAAAAAAAAGTTAAATGGTGGACAGCTATGCATACGGCCAAATTTAAATAAATAAAAAGCACAAGCAAAAATAGTAATAATAACCAAGTTCCACAATGAAAACTCCCTAAGACCCACTTTTATTTTTTCTCACTGAGCTTCCTGGGAGCTATTTTTAGCAACAGCGAGTGATAAAATTTGCACATTAAATTTAAATAGGGTTTGAAGGATGCGGTTACAGAACAGCAAACTCTCGCTTTGGCAAGGGAGCAATATACAAGAGAGGATGGCTGTAGCAACAAAATACTGTTAATTGACATACAGGAAAAACATAAAAGGTATATATATATATAATAATATACATAAAAAGATTTCAACAGTTTCTTTAATGAAGTACATTTATCTGATGGCAATTTTCAACAGTCATTTATTGCGCAAGGAGATACCGGGAGGAAAGTTAAGGAAACATTTCAGATGTGCTATTTCCAAAGGTCCATTTAAAAAAATATGTACTCATACCCTGTTTCCCCAAAAATAAGACATCCCCTGATAATAAGCCCAATTGGGCTTTTGAGTGCATGTGCTAAAATAAGCTCCCACTGAAAATAAGCCCTCCCTGAAAATATTTAAATGCAGAGCTGGAAATCAGGTAAGACGGCAAGAGGAGCCCCATCTTGCTCCACACGCCCCAAAATAATAAGACCTCCCCGAAAATAAGGCCAAGCGCTTATTTCGGGGTTCAAAAAAAATAAAAGGCAGGGTCTTATTTTCAGGAAAACATGGTAGTTGGTACACTATGCAGGGTGTGCCTGAAAGCTAATTATGGGTAGTCCTCAATTTACAACCATAACCGAGAACAAAATTTATGTTGCTAAGTGCTTAACGTTTATTAAGTGAGGTGTCAGGTTCTGATGTCATCTCAAATAAATTGCACTCCCAAACAATTAATCTTTGCTGAAATATTCCATTTATTGAGTACGACAGATCTAATCCTGACTTCGTCGTAGCCGATACTAACCCTCTGACCCCCAAACCCTTCCCTTTCCGTTCCCCAATTCTCATCTTCTCATTGGCCATCTTCAAAGTCAGTCTCCCCAGCTTCTGATCTCACCCCACAGGAATGTTCCCCCCACCGTCCCATTTCCTAGGGGATATTATCTACAGAGAAAATAAGTAGGTGAAAAGTCAAGCCTCGTCTTTTTATGGCAGCATCAGAATGCTGACATGAGGTTTGCTCCGTATTGCAAACTTTTCTCGCCACATTTGTTAAGTGAATTGATGCAGTTCTTAAATTAGTAACCTGGTTGTTAAGTGAATCTGATTTCCTCCATGCTTGTCCGAAGGTCGCAAAAGGGGATCATGTGACAACCCCCGCCTGCCCCAGGGACACTGCAACCATCATAAATGTGAGTCAGTTATCAAGCACCCGTATATAAATCATGTGACCCTGGGGATGCTGCAACGGGCCGTAAGTGTGAAAAATGGTCGTAAGTCATAACTTTTTCAGTCCCGTTGTAACTTTGAATGGTCACTAAGTGAACTGTTGTAAATCGAGCGCTACCTGTGCTTTTCTTTCATTTGCGTTCTGCTCTGCTGTTACGACTTGCAATGTTAAGGGTTAACTTTAGAAAAAAAAAAGATATTTTGGCAGCTTGTTCTTCTGAAGAAATAACAAGAGACCTGCAAATTCCAGATATAAAACCTGGAAGGAACAATGAGTTAAATTGCAGAAATGAGATGGGATTGCAAAGTAGAAATAGTGCTTTACACTTCAGTCTTAGGCTAAATTGCCTTTGTGAATGATAAGTTATGTAATTTATGGTAAGATCTGACCACACAGTAAAATGCTATTTAACCCGCAGTTCAGAATGTTCTTAATAAAACATTTTTTGCCATCCCATATCAGCGTATTTCTACAAGCAATAAAACAATACGTTAACTTATTGGTTACATAAGCAACTTATACTTTTGGCCTGGATGATTGAAACTTCATGATTTATTTACATGACTTCTGCCGATGTTACGCTGTTCACCTGAGACCTCAAAAGTTCTGTCTGACCATTTTCTTGGAGGTTATGAACTTCATTTCAAACTAGAAAACATTAACTGAAATGTCTCCTATAAAAACATTACTGAATATTTGTTATTCCCTTATATAACAAGTCCGTCTCTCTCCCCCACCCCCCCCCCCCAGCTAAATTCTTCTTCATTCACAGAGAGACATACTGTAGAACCAACTCTGTCAGGGGGTGAAGATGGGTACAATGGCAACTGAATACCCAAAGGTACTTTTTTAAAAAAGACAACTGGACTGTTTTTGAGGAAGAAGGAGGAGGAGAAGGAGGAGAAGGAAGAAAAGAAGAAGAAGAAAAAGAAAAGAAGAGGAGGAGGAGGAGGGAGGAGGAGGAGGAGGAGGAGGAGAAGAAGAAGAAGAAGAAGAAGAAGAAGAAGAAGAAGAAGAAGAAGAAGAAGAAGAAGAAGAAGAAGAAGAAGAAGAAGAAGAAGAAGAAGAAGAAGAAGAAGAAGAAGAAGAAGAAGAAGAAGAAGAGGAAGAAGAAGGAGGAGGAGGAGAAGTTGCTCCATGGGACAGAAGTGGTTTGTCTTTCCTGCCGATTTCATTGTAATTTTTCAAAGGAAACCGACAACGTGAAGTGCAACTCCCTGAAAAGCCTCTTGGTTCCTACCCCCCTTTTCGGCCGAGGAGGAGCAACGGAACACTCTGCTTCGTTCCGCAGCGTCTTGTTTTCTTAAATACCAACCTGTGAAATACTTGCTATATTCCTGTTCTATCTTCTGAGCCGTCTCAAATTGCTCTTTGGAATGTTTCTGTGTCACCTTGTCTTTCAAGAAGACGGGATCTTTTTGCTCTCTGGAAGACACAAATACGGACATATCCATCGCTCTCGTATTCAATGAGATAGAACAGACCCATGAAAGACCATAGGGAGCCCAACAGATTTACAGCAACGGCTGATGCAAGGATGGGAGGAGAGCGCCCTCTAGTGCCCACGGAAGGAACAACAAGGACTTTTCAACGGCCAAGCAATCTACTCTCATTGGCAGGGCACCGGTAGTCCTCGACTTACGACCACAATTGCGCCCAAACTTTCTGTTGCTAAGCAAGACGGTTGCTAGATGAGTTTTGCCCCATTTTACAACCTTTCTTGCCCCAGTCGTTAAGTGAATCACTGCAGTTGTGAAGATAGGAACATGGTCATTAAGCGAATCTGGCTTCCTCAATGACTTGGCTTGTCAGAGGGTCGCAAAATGAGACCACAGGGGCATTGCAACCGTCATAAATACATGCCGGTTGCCAAGGGTCTGAATTCTTATCAGGTGACTATGGGGATGCTGCAACGGTCGTAAGAGTGAAAAATGATCAGAAGTCACTTATTTCAGTGTGGTTGTAGCTTTGAATGGCCACTAAACCAATGGTTGTAAGCTGAGGACTACCTGTATCGGGTCTACGACAACTCACCACAGGACAAGAGTTACACTAATATCAAAGAAACGGTGGGATAAAATCATTAAAGAAAGGAAGCCGAAGGAGGGAGAAAATGAAATGTGAATGACAAAAATTAAAATAATGTTTAATTATTTGAAATCGTTAAATTGCATTGTTGGACTGAGTTGTCCTATGGTGAGTTGTCCTGCAGTGAGTTGGCTGTAGTTGAGTTGGCCATGCCAAGTTGGCCATGGCGACTTTCCCATCCTGACTTTATCCACCCCTAGTTCATAAACAATATATTATGTCTACAGTTCCTAACTGCTAAACCAGGGGTGAAATGCTCCCGGTTCGGACCGGATCGCCCGATCCGGTAGCGATGGAGGCGGGTGGTTCAGAGAACCGGTAGCAAAAATCCCTGCCCATTGCCCAGCTGAGCCGCACAATCATTAGAGGCTTTTTTTTTATTTTTAAAAGCATTTTTTCTACAACCTCTTTGGCCGAAAAAATGCTTTTAAAAGTAAAAAAAGAAAGCCTCTGATGATCGCAAGACTCAGCTGGGATCATCAGAAGCTTTTTTTTAAAAAAAGAAACCCTCTGCCAATCAGGCAAGTCAGCTGGGATCGTCAGAGGTTTTTAAAAAAAGAAAGAAAGCCTCTGCCGATCAGGCAAGTCAGCTGGGATCGTCAGAGGTTTTTAAAAAAAGAAAGAAAGCCTCTGCCGATCAGGCAAGTCAGCTGGGATCGTCAGAGGTTTTTAAAAAAAGAAAGAAAGCCTCTGCCGATCAGGCAAGTCAGCTGGGATCGTCAGAGGCTTTTAAAAAAAGAAAGAAACCCTCTGCCAATCAGGCAAGTCAACTGGGATCGTCAGAGGCTTTTAAAAAAAGAAAGAAAGCCTCTGCCGATCAGGCAAGTCAGCTGGGATTGTCAGAAGCTTTAAAAGCATTTTTTTTACAACTTCTTCAGCCGAAGAGGAAAATGGTTTTAAAAGTTTTTTTTTTTAAAAAAAAGTTGGCCATGCCCACTCATATTACACCCCCCCCCCCACAAAGTCACACCTACAGAACTGGTAGTAACAAATTTTACATTTCACCACTGTGCTAAACCCTCTTCTTTTTTTAACAAGTGGACTAAAGCACTGTTAAGTAGCACTTAGCTACCAGCTGCCTGCAATTACTGCAAGTTCAAATCTCACCAGGCTCAAGGTTGACTCAGCCTTCCATCCTTCCGAGGTAGGTAAAATGAGGACCCGGATTGTGGGGACAATAAGTTGACTTTGTATAAAAAAAGAACACCGCTTATGGGGGCCCAAAAGTCCTACTAAGCAGGTATATACAAAAGTATGAAGGCTATTGCTTAACGCATTGTAAGCTGCCCTGAGTCTCCGGAGAAAGGCGGCATATAAATCGAATGAATGAATGAATGAATGAATGAATGAATGAATGAATGAATGAATGAACGAACGAACAAACAAACAAACAAACAAACACTTAAATCTTTGCTCCCCAAATCTGCATGCTCTATCGGGATTTTGCTAGCTTCTGGACCTTAGCAGCACAGCCAAAGCGTGCAAAAGGTCGAGTTTGCTGGAACTTAATTCATCCTGGCTTGCCCTTCCTGGGCTCAAGCCAGTTTTCTCCTCTTGGATGTATACGCAACATGAATCAAGACATGGACACCAAAGACGAAGCACTGATGAGGAGTGATGCAGAGGTGGGTTTCACATAATTTAACAACCGGCTCACCTAGTGCAGAACCGAAAATGTGAGTGTTTGCGTGCGTTTGCGTTTTTTTTTTTTTTTTTTTTTTACTTTTAAAAGCATTTTTTCTACAACCTCTTCGGCCGAAGAGGTTGTTTTAAAAAAAATGCTTTCAAAAGGCTCTGACGATCCCAGCTGAGTTGCCTGATCGTCAGAGGCTTTTTTTTTTCTTTTAAAAGCAATATTGATGAGCAATATTTTATCTTAACTGGGTTCGTGACAAGAATGACCTGTCCTAATGGGCACCTGCAGTTTCGTTCATTCTGGCAAAGGTTTGTGATTGATTAGGCATGTTTCTCATGACATTGCGATACACAATGAACATGAACGCTCAGCTTAATTCAGTTGGCTTCAAGTGAAGCTTACCGGAAGGAATTGTTAGGAACAACCCTACACACTGCACAGGAATGCAAGCAAGAGTCTTAATCGGTTTTTAAAAAAAACAACAAAAAACTGAGGATTGGTGAGGAGAAAGATAAACTGTACGACGCCATACTTTGCACTTACTTGATCTGCTTGGCATTTTTGTAGCGAACGAAGATGACTATTGGGTAGATGTGAATGCTGTGCAGCCGCTCGATGGCGTGAGGTGCGATGTCCAAGAGACAGTGACAATCCTAAGAAAGGAACAAGACAGGCCTCGGGTCGGTTATTCAAGGCGCTACGATGATGTCCGTTCAGCAGTCTTAACGAAGAATTCTGCAAGGGCTGATCTGTATAATGAGTCCCATATTGGAGCAGAGGGTTGGCTCAACAGAAGCTTGCCTATTGCTCTACAGTAAATCCAAAACCAACCTACCTATTGCTCCCTCTCCTCTCTCCCTTTCCTCTTCCTCCCCTCCCTCCTCTCTTCTCTCCCCTCCTCTCCTTCTCCTCTCTCCCTTCCTTTCCTCTCCTTTCCTCTCCCCGCCTTTCCCCTCCATTCCTCTCTTCTCCCCTCTCCCTCTCCTCTCTCCCTTCCTTTCCTCTCCTTTCCCCTCCCTTCCTTTCCTCTCCCTCTCCCCTTTCTCTCCTCCCCTCCCCTCTTCTCCCTCTCCTCTCTCCCCGCCTTTCCCCTCCATTCCTCTCTTCTCCTCTCCCGTCTCCCTCTCGTCTCTCCCTTCCTTTCCTCTCCTTTCCCCTCCTTTCCTTTCCTCTCCCTCTCCCCTTTCTCTCCTCCCCTCCCCTCCCCTCTCCTCCCAATCCCCTTCTCTCCTCTCTCCCCTCCTCTCTTTCCCCTCCCCTCCTTTCCCCTCCCCCTCCCCCTCCTCTCTTCTCTTTGCCTGCCTATTCCTGGATCCCAGAACTACTGACTCCTCTTTTCTCTCACTAGCAGTTCCTAACTCATTTCTGCCCCAACTCATCGACAGTAAAGAAATATTCTCTGTATCCACCAACTTGTGCCTTTATCCCAAGTGTGAAAAAGGACAGCATCAATTTTCTGGTTCTAACATCAATTACTAAGTATAATGATTTATGGATCTGGTCTGGAAATTTTGCAGATTTTTGGGGGGTCATTTCCTCCTCGTCCTCCACCTTCATTTACTGCAATTATATATGTAACATTATTAGTTGGGTTTTTTTGTTTCACTCCATTAGTATCAATTTAAAGGAACTCCAATATTCGTATTGGCTGTTATTATTTTAATTATTAATTATATTATTATTATTATTCTTTTATTCATTAAACATGAAACTCAGGCAACTGAACATTTAAGAACGATCACAAATATCTAAATGTTCAGTTGAACAAGTTTCATGTTTAATGAATAAGAGAGAGAATAATAATATAATTAATAATTAAAATAATAACAGCCAATATGAATATTATTATTGTTGTTGTTGTTGTTCCTGTTCCTGCAGCCTGATATTCATAACTTTGATCTAATATTATTGTAGTCCTAGTCTATCATATTGCTTAGGAATAAAGTAGAAGGGACAAAGCAGTGATATTTCAATTTATTTTTTAAATGTATAATTAGACTTTCATCCATTGGTGAAATCCAATTTTTTTTTACTACCAGTTCTGTGGGCATGGCTTGGTGGGCGTGGCAGGGGAAGGATATTGCAAAATCTCCATTCCCACCCCACTCTGGGGCCAGCCAGAGGTAGTATCTGCCGGTTCTCCAAACTGCTCAAAATTTCCGCAACCGGTTCTCCAGAACCTGTCAGAACCAGCTGGATTTCACCCTTGCTTTCATCCCATCTTCACTTTTGGTCAACTCAAGGGGCCATAGGAACCTAATGCTCCTGAGATCTACTCTCCCCACAACAGTCAACCTGTGAAGTGAATTGGGCTGAGAGAGGGTGAAGATCCCACAAGTTTCCATGCTTAGAAGGATGAGAACCCCAGATTTCTATTCCTAGCCCTGGCCCTTAGTTACTACACCAAAGTGGTTTTAGTTTTATTTGATTTGTATACCGCCCTACTCCTGAAGGACTCAGGGCAGTGAACAGCCACAGGATAAAAAACATAAATACAAAATTTAAAACTGAATAAAATCGAATTAAACAATTTAGCCGAAGACAGATTTAAAACATCCCAATAAATTAAAAACGAATTAAAATTTACATTTTAAAAAGGGAAAAAAGGGAAACAGTTAGGGCAGGCCCGCCTGATGGAATAAAAAGGTCTTGAGAGCGTGGCGGAAGGTGCGTAGATCCGGGATCCTCCGTATCTCCGGGGGGAGCTCATTCCAGATAGTAGATGCCCCCACAGAGAAGGCTCTCCCCCTGGGGGCCGCCAGTTGATATTGTTTGGCCGACGGCCAAACAATGTCAACTGTTTGAATTGTTTTCCAGTAGCAATGGGTATCTATTTATATCAACATCATAACCAGAGGGATGGATCTGGCTTTACATCGGAACCTATGCTCACTTTAACAGTGAGCCAGTTGAAAACTGTCTATGGTAATAAAAGGACAAAAGAACAAAGAGAGAAGTAACTTAGAACTAAGGAGAAATTTCCCAATAAGTAAAAACAATCAGTGGAATGACTTGCCTCCAGAAGTTGTAGGTGCACCAACACTGGAGGTTTTTAAGAAGAGACTGGACAGTCACTTGTCTGAAATGGTATAGGGTCTCCTGCTTCAGCAGGGGGTTGGACTAGAAGATCTCTAAGGTCCCTTCTGATTCTGTTATTCTGTTCTATTCTGATGGGAAGATGAAGGGGAGTCCTTAATGTAAAGAAACAGATTCACCCATAATCTAAGTTGTGATTGGACCACATCTGAACTGACATAGCCATTCCATCAAGATAGAACATAGAGCACAGAATGAAAGCATTGGGAAGGACCTTGGAACTCTTGAAAGAGTGGAGTGGAGTGGAGTGGAGTGGAGTGGAGTGGAGTGGAGTGGAGTAGAGTAGAGTAGAGTAGAGTAGAGTAGAGTAGAGTAGAGTAGAGTAGAGTAGAGTAGAGCAGAGTAGAGCAGAACAGAATGCAGAACAGAACAATGGAAGGGACTTTGAAGGTCTTCTAGTTCAACCCTCTACTCAAGCAGGAGACCCTATACCGTTCTGGACAAATGACTGCCAGCATTTTGTTGAATTCTTGAAGATGTTTACCTCTCTTATATTGTTCTGTACACATTGCTTAGTTATTACAAATGTTTTTTTTTTAAAGCTGAGTTTTGATTCACATAGAACTCATTAGCTTGTCTTCGGAGCCTCTAGCTTGCTCTAATAATAGAAATGAATCTTTCCAGTCCGCTAATTTCTGACACAGAGCTCATCTGGTTAGGGATGTTTCTAGTTGAACATGTTGTTGCAAGCAAAGTCAGTGACCAAGTCAATGGTTTGTTTTCACAATCCGAAGCCACAATTCTCCTGTGGTTCGCACAATTAGAGAAGGGAGATACATGGGCTGTGGTTTCCTGCCTCGTCTGCGCTGTGCCTCTCTCAAGTCTGTAACTATTTTTATAGACGGAGTCAACAAGTTCTAAAATAAGGAAGAAGAACAAGCCAAGAAGCGGTCAAATAGACCATTGTTCCTTGGCTCAACCTGCAAGGCCGGTTGATTCTGGCTTGTTCAAAAAACCGTGACTAAAACCAGCAGAGGTTTAGCCCGAAGTGTCTGTACCATTTTTAAACAATGGCGTTTTGATATAGTTGAGAAGGAAGGAACGGCTTTTGTTTGGTTTCTAGAAGCTTCCGACCCTATCCTATTTCAAAATGATTGGGGCAATTTCCCAGTTTCTTATTCCGGAAACCTACAGGGTTAAACTTGAAAATGTACAATTGTGTTCCCTTTTCTATCAAGAGCAGGGGTGTCAAACTCAAGGCCCGGGGAGCTAGATCTGGCCCACGGGGCTGCCCTGGAAACAGCAAAAGACTGCCCCGCGGTGCCTCTGCCAGTGAAAACGGAGCTCGGGAGGGCCGCAGGCTCCGTTTTCGCTGGCAGAGGGTTGCAGGAGGCCATCACAGCCGAAAACAGAGCTCAGAAGCCCATTTTTGTTGGCAGAGCGCTTGGGCCATCACAGGCACCCCTGACACGAGTGACGTCGAGCTGGCCACGCCCACCCTGGCCACGTCCATTCTGCCCCCCCCCCCCCGGTCAAACACAACCCTGATGCGGCCCTCAATGAAATCGAGTTTGACACCTCTGATC
This sequence comes from Pituophis catenifer annectens, assembly GCF_029215685.1. NCBI lineage: Eukaryota > Metazoa > Chordata > Lepidosauria > Squamata > Colubridae > Pituophis > Pituophis catenifer. The sequence goes on along the minus strand of NW_027256886.1, from coordinate 87,197,194 downwards.
AAGAGGCAAAGACTTGAGGGAAAGAAAAGAAAAGCACCTTCTCAGTTATCTCCTTAATGGAAGCCACAGTTGTCACGTCAAAATGCCCACTCCTACGTTTGTAATCTATGAATAGACAGTCTTTCACACCCCGTTCAATGGCTTGTTGAGAAGCTTTCATCACCTCTGTTTGGAAAACAAAAACAAACAACGGTTTATTCGGTTTCAGCCAAAATGCATTGATTTAACAGAAATGTATTTTTTTTTCTCGCCTGACCCAGGTTTCACTGGTGCAATTATTAGTGGCATGGATCTGGGAAAAGGCTATTTGGGATCATCAAGGAATACATGCAAATTTTTCACAGCAAAACAGTTTTTCTGTAAGCCCTTGCATCGGAGTGGAGTCGCCGGGACTGAAGAGAGCTGAGCGTTTGCTGGCCGGATGCCCTTCCTGACGCCTACGCGGGGTTCGCAGCAGATATTTTCTCTTTGCGCCCAGAGAGAGAAAAATCTGCCGCTACCAAGGATCGAACTCACAGTCTCCTGATCGTAAGGTGAGAGTTCTACTTCTAGGCCACCGCAAAACGGTTATCAGAGTGAAATCTATAATGTGGCAAAGAAGGGAGAATACTACATTGGTAAAGGGAGAAAGTATGTAAGTGTGTGTGTGTGTGTGTGTGTTGTGTATATAAGAATGAGAAAAGAAAGAGACCTGTTATTATCTTAATCTATTCAATGCTGGATCTGTTGATTGTGGGCGGCAAACAGAGCACTCTAGAAGTGAACCAGACAACTTCAAAGGATGGCAAAGCAGATGATACACTGGAAACGTTTTAAAAATACATCTGGTTAAACACTTCAGTGCTGGCGCTAAACCTTCGGAAAAGCAACCTCTCGCAAGCAATTAAGCTGAGAATTAGTTGTAATTGTTGTTTTTAAAAAACACATAAAGAAACTGTAATATGCATTGATAACACAGATTAGATCAAAAGGCAGAATCTGAAGAAAGTAACTTTTTCTATTATTATTATTATTATTATTATTATTATTATTATTATTATTATTTTGGCATGATCAGGTTGATACATGCAGCAAAATTAAATGGGAATATGTTATTTATTTGTATCCCACTTTTTATCATTTTTACAAATAGCTCAAACATACCCAAGACACCTTCCTAATTTCTTCGCAACAATAACCATGTGAGCAGAGTTGGATTGAGAGAGTGTGACTGCCCCAAAGTCACCCAGATGGCTTTCATAGCTAAGGCTGGACTAGAACTCACAATCACCCAGTTCCTAGTCCGGTGTATTAACCACTAGACCAGGGCTGGTGTTCACTTACCTTCGCTACCGGTTTGCAAATGTGAGTGCACACAGAGCCTTCGCGCATGCGCAGAGCATCAAAAACGGGACGTGATGACGTCTGGGAGGGTGGGCAGAGCCTCCCACAGCCGCCACTACCAATTCGCTCGAACCGGATATAACCGGCTGAATAGAACCACTACACTGGCTCTCCTTCTCTCTCTCTCTATTTCTCCCATCATGAATATGGTGGCAGGTCACTGAGGCATGAAGGTGGAAAGAGACTCCCTTTTAAAATATTCCCTTACCATAAGTCCCTGAAAATTTAAATTAAGAATAATTTAATCTTGTTGCATGGACAGACTAGGTTTCCAACACCTGAATACAGGAGGAGGTTGGCTTCCCACCTGGTTTCCTTTCCTTTCCTTTGCCCAAATTTGCAACTATTTTTAAAAGCTGAAGTCAATCAACAAGTTCAGATGGACAGAAATGTAAGAGTCGCCTAAGGCAGGGAAAAAGGAGACGCAAAAGCGAACGGAGAAAATATTTCATGCTGAAGAATCTTTTCTTTTTAAAATCATCATCACCATCATCATCATCATCATCATCCAGAAAGTCCTTTGAGAGACGATCAAGCGATCAACTTTTGAAGAAGGACTACTTGGTAAGATGGTTGCCTACTCGTTTTTTGCTTCCTAGTTTGAAAGTTCGGATAATGGGACAAACCATAAATAAAAGCAGCTGGCACCCTGGTCACATAAATAGCTTTAATGAAAATTGCTTTTCGACTATTCTTAGGAAGCTGCTTCCATAAACAGATGTTATGTGTAGGTGTGAAGGAAACCAGGACCATACAGATAACAGTAACAGAGTTGGAAGGGACCTTGGAGGTCATCTAGTCCAACCCCCTGCTCACGCAGGAGACCTGTACTAGGGATTCAAACCGCCGAACTGCTGACCTTTCTGATCGACAAGCTCAGTGTCTTAGCCACTGAGTCACCTAGCTAGAATCTGATCAACTAAAAGTTCGGCACTAAATTGCCACCAGGTAAGGATCAATAAAATTCAATAGGAGCTGAACTTGGATTGTTTGTGGCAATGTAAGGACTCTAAGCTGATGGCACATTTAACTCTGGCCCCCTAGCTCTCCCTGCTCTTCTCCTACCTCGTCTTTCTTAGGAAACCCTCCCATGCAATGGACTTACCAAGAGGACACCTGCAAAATTTCCCTGGTGATTCTTTGACCAACATATCTTTCACAGCATCAGGTAATGGTCCAAGGATAAGCACCGGTCTAGGAGATGTGCAATCTACCTTTTGGACTCGTTGATACGCCAGGCTTACAGCATCTGCAAAAAAAAGAAGACACACAAAAATTCAACAGCTGAACTGAAAACTCCGCCCCCTCCCCAAACAGGAAGCATGAAAAGAGATAATTACAAAATGGTTCAGGGAACTATATATTATCTTCATCAAATAATTGTACAATTGTGTTTCTTGGCTGAGGCAAAAAAAAAAAAGACTTGAAGTTGAACTATCTGCAGAAAAAAATAACATTGTGAATATCAAAAAGCTGGCGATCTTCTCGTCTGGCAGAATGGAATGAAATGGAATAGAATAAAGAAGGAGTGGAGTGGAGTGGAGTGGAGTGGAGTGGAGTGGAGTGGAGTGGAGTGGAGTGGAGTGGAGTGGAGTGTCAGCCCTGGAAGCCATCTTTTCTTTGAATCTTCAGGGCTGCCACATTCCCATATTCTGTGGGAAACTGGAAGGGGGGATTATATAGAGTTGGGAAGACATCTAGCCATAATAACATTCTTTTCTCTGAGAGTCAAGGACATCTCGCTCTGCACCTGGAGTGGCGTGACTGGGAGGCATCTCCAGTTGGGATGGTGCATTGATTGGGCCATGTGATGGACATGTGGGTGCAGGGGAAGGGACCTGGACTTTCCTTTGGGTGGGGAAAACCTGGAAGCTTTCAGATTCGGGTTTTTCCAGATGTGCCAATATGACATCTCTAATAAAATGGAACTTTGAGGAATTTCTAACCTCGGGGGTCTTCTTTCATTGGGGGTGTTACTTGGAACCCTGACATAGAGTAGAGCAGAGCAGAGCAGAGCAGAGCAGAGCAGAGTAGAACACAACAGAATAGAACAGAATGTAAAATAAGATAGATAGGGTAGGGTAGGGTAGGACAGGATAGGACAGAATAGAATAATGGAAGGAACTTTGGAGGTCTTCTAGTCCAACCCCCTGCTTAAGCAGGAGACCTTATGTGCATTTTGCATAAATGGCTATTCAATCTCTTCCTAAAAGCCTCCAATCATGGAACACCCACAACTTTTTTGGGTGGGTGGGGGGAGCCGTTCCAATGATTAATTGTTCTTACTATCAGGATGACATTGAAATTAATTTGACTTTGGCGATTTTATTGACTGCCAGATCTTTTGATTTCTGCTGAATATTGGGTCAGCCTTACGTTTCTTCCATTTGTTATAAAACATTTACTTACTTATAGTAAACATTACTTACTATAACAGAGTCAAAACAAGCATTGTTAGAGTGCCTGAGTCTCTCACTCAGTATGATAAAAACACAAGAGGCCAGCAATTGTACTCTCTGGACGCAATCTGTTTACTTACTCCTTTATTCGATTTTTATCACACCTTTGCAACTCAAGGTGGCGAACACAATCCTAATACTCCTTCGTCCGCTAATTTTTCACCACAACAATAACTCTGTTCAGGTGGGTTGAGCTGAGAGTGTGTGACTGGCCCAAAGTCACCCAGTTGGTTTCATGCTTAAGGCAGATCTAGAACTCACAGTCTCCTGGTGTCTAGGCCAGCAACTTAACCACTAGACCAAATTGGTTCTTCCCAACTCATCGGGAGCTTTTCCCCATCTGCACGCAAGATATTCTCATTCACACTTTGAGTCATACTTGGAACAAAGACTTTGACTGAAGTGTACTATCAATTTGTGTGTTTGTTTTGATGTAGGACAGCTACCCAGAGTGCTTCAGGACTGGGGTGGGCTATAAGTACTGTAAAGCAAATAAAAAATTCCAGCATATTCTTTTTTCCAAAATGAAAAATAAGCCTCAAAGGTTTTGTGATACTAAAGGAAATGAAAGCAGTATCTTCTGAGAGGTGTCTGCGTGTTCTTTTAGAGTTGTTTCCTATGACAACCAAAACACAGGCACCATTCTCTTGAGACGTTTGGAAGTGTTTGGAAGACTTTGTGACTAAAGGCATTCTCATTGAACGGTACCATTATCCACTCCAAAGCCTGCCATATAAAGAGGCCTCATAAGTGTTTGACCCCATGCTAGGAGAGTCCTGGGACTGGCAGGAGTCTTCTCCAGCACCATAGTTCAAAGGCCTCAATTCTTTGGCGCTCAGCCTTCCTTGTGGTCCAACTTTCACAGCCATACATTGCAACTGGGAAAACCATAGCCTTGACTATACGCACTTTTGTTGGCAGGGTGATGTCTCTGCTTTTCAGTACGCTGTCTAGATTTGCCATAGTTTCCTTCCCAGGAGCAAGCATCTTTTAACTTCTTGGCTGTAGTCCCCATGTGCAGTGATCTTGGAGCCCAGGAAAATAAAATCGGTCACTACCTCCATTTCTTCCCCATCTATTCGCCAGGAATTGAGCAGGCCAGATGCCATGATCTTACTTTTCTTAATGTTGAGTTTTAAGCCAACTTTTGCACTCTCCTCCTTCACCCACATCAAGAGGCTCTGGATGAGGTTCCTTTCACTTTCTGCCATTAAAGTGGTATCATCTGCATATCTGAGGTTGTTGATATTTCTCCTGGCAATCTTAATTTCCAACTCTTGATTCATCTAACCCCGCCCTCCCCAGGTCCAATATCTCATTCCAGGCCACGTGTGAGGGACCACAACGCTTCCAAATTCTTCAACACTCAGAATTCTCAACAATGGCCATTTCAACTGGGGAATTCTGGGTGTTGAAGTCCATCCACCTGAAAGATGCTGAAGACTGTTTTAGAGGCTGGTGCAAACATCCGGAGTGGGATGAGTGGTTCCCTTTTCAGGAAAGACTCTCCAGGAAAACGCATTTGTGGTGCATTTCAGAGGTTCCTGCAAGCCTTTTTAATCCTATAGAAAGCACCACCATAGGAGAAACAACAATGTGGTCTGAGGTCATCTTCCAAGAAGGTGGTCACAAGCCCATTTTGTGCCAAGCTTGGTTGAGGTGGCTGATCCATCCACTGTTCTGCACACTCGGGAAGAGACACCCCAGATACTGATGGGGGAAATTGCTCGTACAGCAAAAGAAACACACACAACACAAATGGCTGTGAGGAATGAATGGCAAAGGATGGGCTACACCTCACAAGAACCGGGAAGAATGTATTCGGGAAAACGACTGGCTCAACTTATCAGAAGAGCTTTAAACTAAAAAAAAAAAAAGCGCAAAAAGTGTGAGCAATCTTTACGGCTTAATTCCAAGCACAAACCCTAAGACAACCAATGAGATAGAAAGTGATGGGAAGTGTTGTGGCCCGCCAGCAGAGCTGGTGGCAGACTTGGACGATGAGGAGGTTGGGGAAGAACTCGGGCCAGTTCTGGGGCCTGGGGAAGGTTCTGATGGATGCTCAGCATCGGACAAAGAGATAGAGCCAGGGCCGTCCAACAATCCCTAGCCACCGGAGAGGCATCTGCCTTTGGAGGCTGCTATGAGTGAGGAGGAAGAACAGCTGGGGCCTGTTCCAGATGCACGTATATGCAGAACTGTTAGGAGAATAATGGAGGACAAGGAGTCGACTCAGGAAGCAAAAGCACATATGGACGTTGAATGGCCCCTTCCTAGCTGGGGAATAAATAGAAGGAAATGGGAGTGGTTGTGGCAGGAGACAACAGTTCATATTTCTGAAGATTTTGCTCATTGTGTTTCATGCAACAAAGACTGCTTGCCAGAACTTAATTTACAGCCTTCTGGCTGGGAGTTCATGGCCTGGCAATTATCGCAAGGAACTGATAAGGTCTGTTACTGCAGTTAACTCCTAGAAGGACTATTGCCTGGACTTTTCGATGTGTGAATACCATTAATTCACAGGAGATAAATAAAGAAGGGTTTTTCGTGACAAAGAATTTGTTTCTTGCTTCTGCTAAGGCTAGGTCAGAACAGGAAGGAAGAAAAACTCAGATGTAACATAGGAGACATAACTAGGGTCAACCATCATCTCCTTTTAATGACCCCATAATCCCTTGTGGGGTGGAGTCTGGGCAACTGAATGGAGTTGACTGTTTACTGGCCAGATGCCCTTCCTATTGCCAATGCGGAGTTAGATTCAGCAGATATATTCTCAGAGAACTATCTGCATCTACCTAGGATCGAACTCACAGCCTCCTGATTGTGAGGCGAGAGCTCCACCTCTAGGCCACTGCACCACTCAACTAGGGTCAACCATAAAGGACTCAAATGCCTACACACAAATGTTCATAGTTTAGGGAACAAACAAAGCTGAAGTACTAGAACATGAGGGCAATTATGATATTGTTGCTATTACCAAAACATGGTGGGAAGAAGGGCCTTCTCTCTCAAGGTATGTGCTTTACCCTTCTGATATGCCAGGTGCACAAAGGAAGCAGACTGGAGGTTGTGTTTACATGTTTACTGATCTGTCTTGAAGAACATCTTCGAACCACCAACAGTGAAGACTTAGCATTTGCCTTAACTGGCAGCATTTCTATAAATAACAGTAGTGGCCAAAATTGTGGAAATTTTTTGGGAAAAGTGTATTTTTGAGGTTTGATGGCTAAAAACACCACTTGTTTTGGAGTTTCAAGATAATCCTATTCCACTGCTGGAATGGCCTGGGAATAGCCCAGACCTTAACCCAATTGAAAATCTATGGACCTGACTAAAGAAACTTGTAAGTCAGAAGCGACCCAGTAATAAAACCCAGTTAATAGAAGCCATCATTCCATCTTGGTTTCACATGAAAACAGCTGCAGAATTAAAAGACTTGGTTCACTCCATGGGAAGACTTTGTAAGGCCGTAATTCATGCTAAAGGTTACCCAACTAAGTATTAACTGAGATGGTGATAATTTTTGTATATCGCATTTTTTCTATGTGTTTCTTTTCTTCTTTATACTGTAACTGCTGTTCTAATAGCAAATCCTTCATAAAAGTTATTGCATTACATTCTTGATTCAATTATCTTTCCGTTGATATATAATTTTATGGTACTACTCCACAAGAATATGTTGCTATTAGCTAGTTTTAGAAAATACACTTTTCCCAAAAGGTTTCCACAATTTTCGCCGCTACTGTACAGTGATTGGAAGTCGGACTTCAATAACTTGGTTGCAAAACATCAAGAAAATTTAAGACTGGCATGGAGACTCAAGCCACTGCCCTGTTTTGAATCCCAAAAACCCAAGAATTTGGTGTCGTCTTTCTACTACAGCCCTACTTGGTCTGAAAGGAGAGCAAAGCATCTCTTCCAAACTGTTCCACAAGTTTCGTGCAGTCTTATTTTGAAACAAAGGAGCCGAACCGCCTTACTTCCCCTGATTTTCCCTTATCTATTTTCCTTCTGCATATGCCATACGGATAATTCTCAATTTACGACCACAATTGAGCGAGAATTTATGTGGCTAAGTGAGACATTTGTTAAGCAGGTTTTGTCCCATTTTATGACTTTTCTTGCCACATTTGTTAAGCAATTCACTGCTGTGGTTAAGTTAGTCACACGGTTGTTAAGTGAAGCTGGCTTGTCAGAAGGTCACCGAAGGGAATCGTGTGACTCCTGGGACGCTGCAAACTGCCATAAACACAAGTCAGCTGTCGAGCACCCAAATTTAAATCACGTGACCATGAGGGTCATAAGTGTGATGGTCGTAAGTGTGAAAAATAGTCATCGGTCACTTTTTTTTTTGTGCCGTGATAACTTCGAATGGTCACTAAGTGAACTGCTGTAAGTCAAGGACTATCTGCCTGCAAGTGCTGGAGATTAAAAGCATCTCCCATCAGGCAAATGCTTTGGGGAAATGAAATGAATCCTGTTATTTCTAAGACGCCAAATTTGCTAAGGCAAATTTAAGCTGTTTTGCAGAGACTAGGGAACTGAAGTGTTATGAAAGAGGCCAGATGCAAAAAGAAAGATCACTTTGTAGAAAAAGTGATCTAGAATAAAGGCTTGTGGCCTACACAAACCTCTTATTTAAAACGTTAAGGGATGGGACAACTCTTTTTAAGAATGAAAATGTCCCTAACTGGACATGTTAAAAACACACACACACAAATCCCCCCAAAACTGTAGCTCTTCCTTATCCCTTCCGCAGCCTCCTGTTTGCGACGCACAAAGCTTGCATAGGAAAGTCCCACAGAGGGTTCTGCCCAGGGGTGAAATCCAGCAGGTTCTGATGAACTGGTAGCGGAAATTTTGGGTACTTCAGAGAACCGGCAAATAGCATCTCTGGCTGGCCCCAGAGTGGGGTGGGAATGGAGATTTTGCAATATCCTTCCCCCAGGAGTGGGGAGGGAATGGGGATTTTGCAGTATCCTTCCCCCAGGAGTGGGGAGGGTATGGAGATTTTGCAATATCCTTCCCCCAGGAGTGGGGAGGGAATGGGGATTTTGCAGTATCCTTCTCCTGGAGTGGGGTGGGAATGGAGATTTTGCAATATCCTTCCTCCAGGAGTGCCGTGGGAATGGAGATTTTGCAGTATCCTTCCCGTGACACCCACCAAGCCACACCACGCCTAAGCCACACCCACAGAACCGGTAGTAAAAAAAAAAATTGAATTCCACCACTGGTTCTGCCCCGTTTTAACCGAGCGCGATCGCCACTTGCCGTCCAAGAAAGGAATGGAGTCTGTGCTAATGGTGTCAAGGGCCAGCAAATCTTTTCCGTCTTTGGAGCCGCTGCGCTTGTGTTTGTGTTTCCTTCGGAAGAAGGATCGGCGGGCTGCAGCCGAGGATGCCTTCGAGGAGCTGTTGTCATCTTTGGCTTCGGACATGCTGTGTCTCCTGTAGAATTCCTGCTCCATTCTATAAAGGAATGGTTGGGAGAGTCAGGCAGGAAGAGGTGAAAGGATTGGGACGGGGGGGGGGAAATCCTCAAGAAAACAGAGCCGGTGCTTTTTTAAGGAGGCAACTGGACTTTGTTTTTTCTTTTAAAGACATTTCGCTTCTCATCCAAGAAGCTTCTTCAGCTGTGATAGGATAGTGGGGAATGGAAGGATTTATATTCCTTGCAAAATCCTTCCATTTTCCATTAACCTGTCATAGCTGAAGAAGCTTCTTAGATGAGAAGCGAAACATATTCAAAAAAAACAAAACAAAAAAGAAACAAGAAAGTCCAGTTGCCTCTTGAAAAAGCACCTTTGGGACAACCATGATCTGGATGACCAAGTATCTCTACAGAATTTGTAAGAGGCATCCTTCTGAATATGGGTAGCCCTCGACATACGACCACAATTGAGCCCAAAATTTTATTTTCCTAAATGAGACAGATGTGAATTTTGTCCCATTATTTCCCTAAGTGAAACAGATGTGATGTCAGGCCTGGAAGCCATCTTTTTCGTTGGATTTTCAGGCCTGCCACAACTGGGACAGGGGATTGTATGGAGCCAGGATGATATATATAGTCATAATAACATTCCTTTCTCAGAGAGTCAAGGACATCATGCCCTGCACCTGGACAGATGAAACTGGGAGGCATCTCCAGTTGGGACGGTGTTTTGATTGGACTATGTGATGGACATGTGGGTGCTGGGGAGGGACTTGGACTTTTCTTTGGGTGGGGAAAACCTGGAAACTTTCAGATTCGGGTTTTCCCAGATGTGCCAATATGACATCTCTAATAAAATGGAACTTTGAGGGAAACTCAAGCCTCGGAGTTTTCTTTCGTTCAGGGTGTTACTTGGACCCTGACATGTGAATTTTGTCCCATTATAGTATTTTTCTTGCCTCTTTCTTTTCCACCTCTTTCTCTAGAGATGGGCTTCTCCCAACCAAGTCATAAAGCATAGAAGGCTTAAATTTATTTTTACATCTTTCAAGTAGCTTGATTCGAGCAATGCCCCAAATCCCATTGAAATCTGTAGGATGGAATTACATGTATTTGCTGGGGATCTGTCCTCTTTCCAGCTTCTGAGCATTTTCATCCAGCTGCCAGGCCATCCAACAGCCAAAATTCCCTTGGGGCAGAGTGTCATCGACATACAAAATGTCATCTTTTTTGAAACTCAAGTCCTGCTCAACTTCTGCTAGCCGGTCATAGAGTGCCCTGTAAAGAAAGAGACAAACAGATGACCATCCATCTATTTTAGACTGCTCCAGATGTTACAGGACAAAAACTGAAGACCTCCTGTTTGGCAGGCATCCCAATAGCCATCTCTGCCAACTTGGAGAAACGAAAGTGTCCTTCAACATACAGACGTGTGCCAGTGGCGTTTAAAGGGAAACAAATTATAAGATATAAGGAATTATTGGATGAAAAGGGTGAACTTAAATCAAAGCAAGATATAGAACATCAAGGGTATAAGATGGATTGGTTTTCATATAGGCAAATACTCTCTAGATATAGAGAAGATCTTAAACAAGAAGGTTTTTATAATGTATTGACTAATTTAGACAAGATTTTGATGGGTTCTGATGATCATGTAATTAAAAAGCTATATGGTTATTTACTAGAGGTTAAATTGGAAGAAGAACAAGTTAAAGAATCAATGATAGCATGGGGGAAGAATTTTGGCTATGGAATTGATTTAGAGAAATGGCAAAAATTGTGGTCACATAATTATAAAATGACAATGTCTACAGCATATAAGGAGAATTTGTATAAGATGTTTTACAGGTGGCACCTATCCCCGTCTAGAATAGCCAGAATGTTCCAGAATAAATCGGAGAAATGTTGGAAATGTCATCAGACCCCAGGATCCTATTATCACAGGTGGTGGATATGCGCAGAAGCAAGGAGATATTGGAGTAAAATACACACGTGGTTGAAAAAATGATAAAGAGACATATCGACTTTAAACCAGAGATATTTTTATTAGGGATTATAATAAAGAACTGCAATATTTAATTGTGAATCTCTAGACAGCAGCTAGAATTGTATTTGCTAAAAACTGGAAAGGAGAAAAGCTACCTAATGATGAAGAAATTATTAAGAAAATGATGGAATGTGCTGAAATGAGTAAATTGACATTTGAAATAAGAGAGCAGGAAGATAGACAATACTATTTGATATGGGATTTATTTTACCAATGGATAGAGAATAAGAATTGGAAATAATGATGATATAAATGGATAAATATAAATAATTTTTTTTAAAAAAAAAACATACAGACATATGCGATTTAGACAAAGATTTACTTTGGGCCACTTGAGGGGGAAACGATATCATAGTTGAATTTGGTATGTTATGACACAAGACTTTATTGGTTTGTATTTGTAAATCCCACAATTTTTAACCTGCTCATTTTCAATTACTTTTTCAATTCAGTATTCCTACCAACGTTTCATAACTGGCACATGATCATTTTTACAGATGAAATAGAATTAGTAGAGTAGAGTGGAGTGGAATGGAATGGAATAGAATAGAATAGAATAGAATAGAATAGAATAGAATAGAATAGAATAGAATAGAATAGAATAGAATAGAATAGAATAGAATAACAGAGTTGGAAGGGAACTTGGAGGTCTTCTAAAAATGGGTTTTTAATGTTTTTAATGTTTTTAATTTTTAAATGTTTTTTATAATGATTTTTTAAAATGTATTGTGAGCTGCCCTGAGTCTTCGGAGAGGGGCGGCATATAAATTGAATTAATTAATTAAATTAAATTAAATTAAATTAAATTAAATTAAATTAAATTAAATTAAATTAAATTAAATTAAATTAAATTAAATTAAATTAAATTAAATTCTAGTCCAATCTTTATTGCTAAGTTCTGCACTTCGCAGGTAATTCAGGAAACAGACATAACAGTGGACAATAAAATCTGAAATTCCCACCAGTGCAGCTCAATTTAATCATCTCAAATATTTAATATTATTTGAGTCCGTCACTGAGCTGTGGTCTAAGTGGTATCACCTTCCTATTATAGCACGAAGGTCATTACATGTGCAAATACTCCAATGAAGTTGTGGTAGCAATTTGGCAATTCGGTTTCCTGCACTAAACCAGGAAGAAAAGTTTGTGTCCCTAACCAGCCCATAACAGTTGATGAAAATACCAGATGAGATTTTTAAGTACCTGACATAGAAACCATCTCCGGGTAAATCTTTCAGCCTGTTGAATTCTTCAATTCTGTACTGAGCTTTTATTCTAATGGTGTCACCTGGCTTGAGCATTTCAAGGTAAGCTTCCTCTGCTGTTTTATTTCGCATGTCAACGGACCCATACTGTAAAAAAAAAAAAAAAAAAAAACAATAACCATGTGTTTAAGTGTTGTTGATGAATTTCATCACCGGCCAAAATTGGTATTTAACACTAATCTTATTAGGTGATCCAAAATGTCACCAAGTCTGATCTCAAGCACATAGTTTCTCACCGAACTTCATATATCTCAAGTATGTTCACTGATATTTTATGGAAGAGCAATTATGGATCGGATGGTGAGTCAAAAGATTCTTTTTCTGATGAATTGCTATTTCTTTTTGTCAGATGTAAATGCCTTATTCTCTAATGTGTAAATAATGTATATATGGAACATCAGGGGTTAACTTATTACTTGAGCTTTAATGTATTCATATTTTACCACTCCCATTCCTGGCTCCGCCCCTTGTATATAAAAGGAGCCATCCTCCCCATTTTCCTTGCTTCTATCTTGAATATTCAGCGAATATAGAATGCCTATTATGATTAAAGAGAATTATATTTAAACCTATAACTTCTATTATCTTTATTGAGTCTGATCCTGAAAATATTGCAACAAGCTGGTAGCAGAGGATGGTTAATTGACTCAATAAGTAATTAAAAATGTCCAAGAAAGATAGGCCCAACACCAGGGCCTACAGCAAAGAAATAGAAACTGATCAAGAGATGATCAACGAATCCACTAATGCGATTTCGAGAGAATCCGAAGAATACACCACTGAAGAAGAAGAACTGATGAGTGAAAATAACGACCAGGAAGAAATCGAGATAGAAAATAACGAACTCAGGTCAGAAATATTAAAAATACTAAAAAGCCAAAAGAATGATGAAAGCCTCATCGCGGACCTCCAGGAGATGCTGAGGAACAGCGGAGCAGCGAGAGAGAAAAACGTCATTAAAGAAAAACCCAAAGATCAAAAAACTGTGAGTGAAATGACTACTGAGAAAATAGTTGTAAAAAAGAAAAGATGTGACCCCGCGCGAAATTTTGAACGGCAGCCATCTTGGTTTCAACGAACTTCAAAAGAGAGTGAAGCAGAGCCAATCAAAACGCTCAGTTCAAAATTTCTGGCGCGAAAAACACTATCAGACGAAGAAAGTGAAAAAGAAGTCTCAAACTCTTCAGATGAACCAAAATCAGAAAGTGAAGACGATTTAACAAAGTCTCAAGTAAAGTCAGCAATGAAAACGCTTTTTGCTGCTTTTGGGCCAAGATTGAAAATCTCCAAGACATCGACGAAGAAGCAAGAAATCAAACCGACAACTCAAGACCTGCACGCTCCCATCCTGACTTCGAAAACGACGACACCCGAGCCCAGAGAGCCATGCCGATTCCGCCCTACACCGCAGACAGAATCGAGTGCCAGCACACACAAGAGAAAGAGAAGAACCGCCGCCATCACCAAAGCCCCAAAAACCGAGCCAGAGACCGACTCATCTGAAGAGGAGCGGATCGAGAGAGCTGAAATGGAGAGAACCTTCCACAACGGCGTCAAAGAAGAAATGAGCAACGCGCATGTGCAAAACTACGTAGACGGCTCCGAAAGACTTGAACTGGCCAGAGAACCGCGCAGACTCGTTACAAGCATCCCAATGCCGTTCTGCAATTTCCTGCACTTGAGAGACCACGGACTGCCTCAGGTTGTAAGTAATGGACAAAATAATGTGGGGAACTTACCCAGTGACTTCCCAAAACTTAGAGTTGATGGCATTAATTTACAAGAGTGGTACCAACAGCTTCAGGTTATTTTTATGAAAGAAAATTTACTATTCTTTATAACTAGTCCTCCAAGAAGACCTTGGACTTTAAAAATAGACTGTTTACATCATAGAGCATTTTTCATAATAATTTCTAGCGTGTCTCCTGCAATGTATCATAGCATCAAACCAAACCTAACTGTATCAGAAATAATTCAATGCATGTTTAATCTATTTCACAGCGATAGCGTAGCCACAACCACAAGAATGTCTAAGGATTTCTTTTCTTCTAGAGTGAAACCAGGGGTTTCTATAAGTGAACATTTGATAAATCTAAACAAAATAAGAGCTGAGCTGCAATTGAGGGGGGAAGTGATTTCAGATCAAACTATGAAAAGTGTTATTATCAATTCACTTGATCCATCATGGGATAGCTTTATGTCACACTTAGATACCATTAATTTGGGATATTTATCAATAGAAAGTCTATCTAACAAATTGATAGCCGAAGACAATTCAAGAAAAAATCGTTCCAGTAACCAAACAGAACACAAATCTTTTAGGAAAGTAGTCTTTCAAGATAAATATAATGAAGCCTTTAGATGCCACAATTGTGGATCCAGGGAACACAGTAGAAGAGACTGTCCCAAAGTCTCAAGGGAGAGACATAGGCCAGAATATAGGAGCAAATACAATTACAGACAATCTTCCACAGATAGACACAAATATAGAAGTCCACTAAACTACAGAGAAAGTAGAGGGGGTAGAGAAAATTCAAAAGAGAGAAAATCTGGGTCACTAAATGGGCTAAATAAACAAGACAGCACCAAAACACAACAAGATGAGAACAATAATTGGCTTATTGATTCTGGTGCAACAAATCACACCACTAATAACAAAAGTATATTATCTTCATTTACAGAAGATAAGTTTGTGATAAAGGTAGCTAATCAAGAAAAGGTTCAAGTATTAGGCAGAGGAAATGTGACCTTGCCTGGTTTAGGGAAAATAGAGGGGGTATTATTAATCCCAGAAATACCTCACAACATACTAAGTGCTATAAAACTAAGCAGAGAATCTGACATCAATATAGTTTTCTCAAAGGGGAAAGCAACTATAGAAAAGAACAAAACAAATGTAGGCACTGTGATGATAAAAGGGGGTCTACCCTATCTGATAATCAAAGAAAGATGGTTACATAACATTGATTCAAATATGGAAGATTGTATTGAAGCAGATGATGAAAATGTCAGTAACAGTGACAATGATGAATGTAAATTAACTCATGATAACAAAAATACACACAATGAGAAGAAACCAAAAATAGGTAAACCAATTCATGATGAGTGTGCTCATATCTTACATAGGAAGTTAGGACATGCTAGCTTTCCTGTAGTACAAAAAATGACTGAACACGCAGAAGGTGTAAAAATAAAAAATTGTGAAAATTATTTAGAATGCTCAGTATGTAAATCCACCAAACTAAAAACCAGTCCTAGACCAAAAAAATCTAACAGATCAACTAACAATATTTTTGATTTGGTACATATGGACTTAGTTGGTCCATTAACTCCATCAATTACCTATAGAAAACGTTACTTCCTAACAATAGTGGATGATTACAGTCGCTATGGTTTTGTTTACACATTAAAGCACAAGGATGAAACTTTTCAGAAATTTAAGGAATTCTACAAACGCATAGAAACACAACATAATATCAGAATAAAACAAATTATGACAGATAGGGGATGTGAATTCATGTCTAAAGAATTCTCCCAATGGTTAAAGGATAGAGGGATGCTACATTTCACGTCCAATCCATTTTCTGCCTTTCAAAATGGGATTGCAGAGAGAAAGAACTCCACACTACAAACCATGATTAGATGCACATTAGAGGATGCTGGTTTAGGCAAACAATTTTGGTCAGAAGCCTTACATTATTCAAATTACACTCAAAATAGAACATGGTCCAGTATTGTGAATAAGACACCATATGAGGTGATGTACAATAGAAAACCTAAATTAGCACACATGCACATATTTGGAGTTACTGCAGACGTGCACATACCTAAACAATTGAGGAGAAAGGGAGAAAACGTATCCAGGAGATTAAGATTCATGGGATACGAAACTGGAACCAAAGGGTACAGATTCATCGATAATAATAACAAATTTATAGTATCCAGAACAGCTGTGTTTCATGAGCAGGCCAATTGGTCTAAGTTGCACCTTAATGAAATTTTTCCTAATAAAAGCAAAGATAATATATCTTGCGAGGAAGGAACAACAGAAAATCAAAATATTAACAAAAGTAAGAACAAAACCAAAACTTGGACAAATAGTCAGCATAAAATAAAGACAGACACATTAACAAAAAAGGAAGCCAGATATTTGCATGACAACCATAGCAAACCTGAAAGAAATATTAGAAATAATAGAAACCAAATACCAAATAAATACAAAGATTATATTATGCATATGGATGGAGAACAAATAACACCTAATACATATGAGGAAGTATTGAAACTTCCCCGTGAAGAAAGAGAAAAATGGGAACTAGCTATGGAAAAAGAAATGAAAAGTTTACAAGGATTAAATGTATTCACACCTGCGATCGCACCTAAGGATAAAACAATTATAGGTACCAGGTGGATTTATAAAATTAAGAATTTAGAAGGAGGTAATACCTTATACAAGGCCAGACTAGTTGCACAAGGTTATGCACAAAAATATCCAGAAGACTATACTGACACATATTCACCCACAGTGAGAACAGAGAGTGTCAAAACAGCTCTTGTAGTAGCATCTGCACTCAATCTAGACGTGTTTCAATATGACATACAGACTGCATACTTACATGCAAAATTAGATAAGGAAATATATGTAAGAGCACCACACAGTCAATACACTAATAAGAACGAAATTTGGTTACTAAATAAGAGTCTGTACGGATTGAAGCAATCTGGCAAAAGATGGTACGATTGTTTGGTAAAAGTACTAAAGACCATGGATTTCAACGCCACCACTGCTGATAACTGTTTCTTTGTAAAAAAGAGTAATGATCATATTGAATTTGTATTAATTTATGTGGATGATATTTTATATATTGGAAAGCATAAAGAGAGCAGGGAAATCTTTGTAAATAAGTTAAACGAACACTTCTCATTGAAATCACTAGGTAAAGTGAATAAATACCTTGGTGTACAAATTAACAAAACAAAAAGGGGATTCAAACTTACTCAAAAAGATAAAATCATTGAACTCCTAAACAAATGTAACTTAAATAATGCCAAAACATGTGACACACCTATGCAAACTGATTTTCTTAGAAACAATGATGAATCTTCCCCTGAGTTTAAAGACAACACATTTTACAGATCAGTTATAGGTTCACTCCTTTATATATCTAATTGGACTAGGCCAGATATTGCATTACCTCTCAATTTATTGTCAAGATATGTTAGCAAACCAACCTTGTATCATTGGGAAGCTGTCAAAAGAATTTTAAGATATCTGAAAAGTACATTAGATTTTTGTTTAATATTGGAACCCAATAATGACAAAGAACCAAAAATTACTTGTTATGCTGATGCAGATTGGGCTGGTGATACATCATGCAGAAAGAGTACCTCTGGTTATGTTTTTCTATTGAACGATTGTCCAGTTTACTGGTATACTGGTAAACAAGAACTGGTAGCCACCTCTACCACAGAAGCAGAATATGTTTGCTTGTCTAAAGCTGCAAATAACCTTGTATGGTTCAATGATTTGATCACAGATGTTTGGAAGAAACCTACTTTACCATTTATTATGCATGAAGATAATAAAGCGGCCATTGAAATTTCTAGATCCGATGCAATTGGACAAAGGTCCAGGCATATTGATATAAAATTTAAGCACGTGAGACAACTATCTCAAGACGGATTCATCAAAGCAATACATTGTGATACTTCTGAACAATTAGCTGACATATTAACAAAACCCTTACCTTCTAAACAACACAAATATTTAACTTCTAAATTATATGTATTATATTGTCCTGAATCTGAATGTAACTGGTGTTGTATAACGAACCGGCATTTAGAGGGGGATTTGTCAGATGTAAATGCCTTATTCTCTAATGTGTAAATAATGTATATATGGAACATCAGGGGTTAACTTATTACTTGAGCTTTAATGTATTCATATTTTACCACTCCCATTCCTGGCTCCGCCCCTTGTATATAAAAGGAGCCATCCTCCCCATTTTCCTTGCTTCTATCTTGAATATTCAGCGAATATAGAATGCCTATTATGATTAAAGAGAATTATATTTAAACCTATAACTTCTATTATCTTTATTGAGTCTGATCCTGAAAATATTGCAACACTTTTTTTAAAAAAAACACACATCAGGAGAATGGAGAAAGCTTGAGGGAAGAACTAACTGCTTTGGGAATAAGGCAGAAGGGAAGTGAGCAACTGTTTTGTCCACTCCAATTTGCTCGCTCAACTTCCATTCTCCATTCAGAGATTCCACCTCCATGAAAGCCAATACAAAGGAATTATTTAAATGAGCAAATTAGAGAACTGAAAGAGTTACTACTTTATTCAAAATCCAGGTTCCTACAAAGGGTTGATTTTTTTCCCCTCCATCAAAGCAGTGTTGGAAAACTCAGCTGAATAAAACTTTGCTGGAATCAGCAAAGAGGAGAAATAGATATGGACTGATCTACAGCTCATAGGAAATAAACCAAATGCATTATTTTAAATAAATAAATAAACTATGCACCCTTAACCAAAAGTAATACAGGTAGTCCTTGGCTTACAACCACAGTTGAGCCTGAAATTTCAGTTCAAAAGCAAGACATTTGTTAAATGAGTTTTTCCCTCTTTACAACTTTTCTTCTCAAAGTTGTTAAGTGAATCTGGCTTCCCCGTTGACTTGGCTTATCAGACGGTTGCAAAAGGGGATCATGTGACACCCACCCCACCCCCACGGACACTGCTACCGTCATAAGTACGAGTCGGTTGCCAAGTGTCTGAATGTTGATGACATGATGGTAGGGAGGCTGGAACAGTTGTTAAGTGTGAAAATGGTCATAAATCACTTTTTTTTCAGTGCAGCTGTTGCTTCGAACGGTCACTAAACAAACTCTTGTAAATTGAGGACTGCCTATATTACAAGAGTTTAACTTCTCTTGATCTCAATGTGTTTCTTACATTTCTCTGGTTACATCTACAAGGGGGAACCAAAGCTTCTGTTCCCATTTCAGGTTAGCTAAAGCTGTATTATCTAACACCTTATAACCTGAAATTGATCTTCCTTGCAGTTTGATGAAATAAGTTAATGAAATAAACTTGTGATGAATCCCAGATAGAAGCATAAACTTCCACACAGACAATGAGACATACAGTCATGGATTTTCCAACGGTCTAAAAATGACCTACTTTTAAATTTTATTTTATATCAGATACCAGCTGGACGCCCGTGCTTCGCTATGAAACTATGTGCTCGGGCTTGATAAATTGACATTTAAAGCCTGAAACTTAATGTGGAATGTGTAACTCCATAACATCAGAGCGTATTACTATAAGGCAACTGACAGTTGGAACAGAGAGGGAGTAGAATGTCTCAGTCCGCAGGCCAGATGAGTTATGCGGCAGCCACACCCACACCCTTTGATGCGAAGGGGTAGCATCAGAGCGTGTTAATATAAGACAACTGGCAGTTGGGACAGAGTTCCTTTCAGGTGGGGAGGGGGAGTAGAATGTCTAACTCCTTAACATCAGAGCGTGTGAATATAATACTGTATATGTAATACTAATGATCTGATGGTCATTTCGACGAATCCTTTCTTAGCAAGCACCTAGAAGCCAAGAAGAACATATGTGCCAAATTTCAAGTTTGTAGGCTTTACCATTCTGGAGATTTTGTGATGAGTGAGTGGACTTTTGACTTTTATTTATATAGATGGGCTCTCTGTGGCCATATGGAGATAATGGGGTATGAGTGATATTGCACAAGTGATGATGTCATCAGGCAACCGTTCTATCACCACTGAGGGAATATAGACAATTTGGGTTATCTGTGTGATAACATCTTGTGGCTTCTGAGACAGGACATCATCACTTGTGCTCTAAAGCAGTTCCTGGAGTCCTTCAAAACTCAGAAAACAAGTTCAGAAATAGTAAATGAAAATTCAATCATCCAGGCCAAAAGTATCTCAAAAGGTTTAATGGCAACTGGACCAACATTGACTCTGCCTACCCAAATTTTCATTCTGACTGAAGAAGTTGCTTGGATGAGTAAAGAAACGCCTCAGTTTTAATAAACTTTGGTCCGGTTGCCACGATTCAACCTTTTAAGATACCTCAGAAATAGTCCAAAACTGTGGTTAAAAATACAACAACCTCAAAATTAGTTTTATGTGACCTAGTAGTTCACACCATCACTCTTGTTTTATGGCATCTGGAACTTCTTTTGTCTCTCTTGGTCCCTCTTCTTTTAATATTGACAGTGTTACCTCCAGTATTAGATCTCCTGGCATTAGACCTTCAGATCCTTTGGCTGGACTCTCATCTTCTAGGTCAGAGACAAATATTCCATGCATGTTCCCACCACCAATTTGGATTCCGAGCTCCGCTTGAAATTTCTTGATATTAACCGTTCTAGGTTCAGGTGTCCTTTTAATCGTGTCAACAGAACTCCTTTGAACAAGAGACAAAGAAGAGAGAAGGCCTATCAGTCAAACTAACCCTCCATGGCTCCCCTAATCTTTCCTGGGGGGAGAAGGATAAAGATAAAAGGACGTTCCAGCATTGGGCTTGAGAGTCCCAGGACAGGAATGAACTCAACACTTGGATGTCAGGATCCATGTGGAAACTCAACTCTTTCTCTTGCCCTTATCCCTTGGCCAGAATATTTATAAAAATGTTTTGTTGTTTTATTTTTAAAAAATTCAACACCTATTTCTATCACAGCAGAGAGAGAGAGAGAGAGAGTTTGATTTAGATAGTTAGATTGATGATAGTTAGATTGATGATAGATAGATTGATGATGATAGATAGATAGATAGATAACCTGTTTTCCCGAAAATAAGACATCCCCTGATAATAAGCCCAATTGGGCTTTTGAGTGCATGCGCTAAAATAAGCCTCCCCCTGAAAATAAACCCTCCCCAAAAATATTTAAACGCAGAGTTGGAAATCAGATAAGATGGCAAGCGGAGCCCCATCTTATTCCACGTGCCCCAAAATAATAAGACCTCTTATTATTATTATAGTGGCAAGAAAAGTTGTAAAATGGGCCAAAACTCACTTAACAACAATTTCTCACTTAACAACATAAGCTTTGGGCTCAGTTGTGGTCTTAAGTTGAGGACTAGCTGTACCAGCACCAACTAAAGAGAATATTTGTAGCTCAGGGTTGAAACGAGGGGTCCTTGGTGTTCTCTGAGCTTGGCTGTTTTCTTGAAGACATTTCATGATCCAAACTAGGTAACTTCATCATCAGCACACTGATGAACAGGTTGACAGAGTTGGAAGGGACCTTGTAGGTCATCTAGTCCAAGCCTACACCATTTCTGACAGATGGCAGTCCAGTTTCTTTTTGAAAGCTTGACGATGGTACCAATGGTGGGATTCAAATTTTTTTTACTACTGGTTCTGTGGGCGTGGCTTGGTGGGTATGGCAGGGGAAGGATACTGCAAAATCTCCATTCCCACCCCACTCCAGGGGAAGGATACTGCAAAATCTCCATTCCCACCCCACTCCAGCGGAAGGATACTGTAAAATCTCCATTCCCACCCCACTCCAGTGGAAGGATACTGTAAAATCCCCATTCCCTCCCCACCCCACTAATCTACTTTCCAGCTCTGTTCTCCTGTGCAGGGCAACAAGAGAAGATCCAGCCGATCAACTGGGACTTGATCAGCTGGGACTGGGGAGACAGCGAATAGATTGGGGGCGGGGCCAGCCAGAAGTGGTAATTGCCAGTTACTCAAAATTTCCACTATTCGTTCGCCAGAACTGGTCCGAACTGTTTGAATACCACTTCTGGACAGTATCTAGTTTAGGTAACGAAATATCTGCAAATAAACAATCAAGCTTAGAGAGCACCAAGGATCTCTCAGAGGCTACTTAGTCACAAGCACAGGAGAAGGATCTCCTAGATGTCTGTTCACCAAGGAGTTCCTGCTGAAATAAGCACCATCTGTTCTTGAGCTGGGAAGTAGCT
Source organism: Pituophis catenifer annectens (assembly GCF_029215685.1). Taxonomy (NCBI): domain Eukaryota; kingdom Metazoa; phylum Chordata; class Lepidosauria; order Squamata; family Colubridae; genus Pituophis; species Pituophis catenifer. The sequence goes on along the minus strand of NW_027256886.1, from coordinate 87,174,632 downwards.
TACCTAACTGAATTGCGGGGACTGGTGGTTGGAGTGGTGTCCTTGGACGGAGGAGTCATGGTCCCTTCATCCTGTTCGCTCACAGTATCGATTATGGAATGGCTGTCAGGAGTTGGAGCTCCACTGCCTTGTGGAGTGGAATGACTACTCACCGGTTCCAGACGGGAGCTTAAAGGAAAGAAGTGAATTAAAAGGAATTACAATGCGACATTTTTCGAGGACTGGTACAAGTTTTGGGAACTAGATAATCCTTGAGATCTCAGCGCCAGAGGGTAGGAGAAGAAAGCAATTGATGGGAACTAACCAAGGAAAGAAGCAACCTGGAACTAAGGAGAAACTTTCTAACAGTGAGCAGGAAACCATGATCAACCCATATCTCACTTCCCAACACAATGTCCTCAGTTCAGCTAGAAAGCAATCGGGTGCATAGAACATAGTAAGTTAAAAGAAAGTGCAAGAAATAAAAATCCAGCAAAGAATGACAAAGCCAACCAGTCGTCTTGAGAGCTCGAGGACTTTAGACAGACATTGTAATAAAATAATGATTTCAGATGCATTTATTAGACCTCTCTGTTCAATCCAAGAAATAAATTAATGCACCTCATCCTCTCCATCCATTATAACCTGTAGTAGAAGACAAGGCAGAAGCTGTGGGTGGAATTAAAAGAGGAATCAGCCTAGAATCCCTACATAGTCACAAGCAGACTAAGTCCAAACCCCCTTGATTTCCATTATTTAACTCCAAGCAGTGCTAACCCTTAGCTGAAAAGATTCCTGTTGCATAGGCTTTTTAGCAATAAATCAGTTAATTGGACTTTCATGTGTGGACCTGGTCTTTAGTGCTTGACATTACCCATTCAAAATGTATATCAATTAATCCGATCAGTAAGATTAATGTTATCCTTCACATTGAAGATTATATTTCTTTGGCTCTCTGTTATCTAGTGTTGTGGCCCGCCAGCAGCCAGCAGAGCTGGCAGCAGATTCAGACAGTGAGGAAGTTGGGGAGGAACGTGGGCCAGTCCTGGAGTCTGGGGAAGGCTCGGACGATGACTCTGAGTTGGAGGCAGAGAGGGGGCCAATGCCATCTAGTAGTTCTTTGCTGCCTCCGAAGTCTCTGGAGTCTGACATCAGCAAGGCAGAACAGCCTGTTCCCAGTGTGCACATGCACAGAGTTGCCGGGAGACAGGAACAATTAAGAAAACAGGGTCGACTTGGGAGTAAGGCTTGGAGATGACTGGCCCTACCCATAAGACATAAAAGAGAAGCGAACGGGACGTGAGCTTTTGCAGGAAGCAGTTAGTTCATCTGGCCGATTCAAGATTTGAAAATTCTGTTTGTGACTCTGTGCCAAGTTTGGCCTTGCCCTGCCTCTGGAAATTAGCTCTTTGGCAGCATTCCACATGAGATAGATGGGTGTTGATAACCTTCCTCTGAAAGCCTGTTTATCAAGCCTTGCAGACTGTAAATGAAAATAATTTTCAGTCATATGAATTAAAGAGGTTTGCCGGGACTAAGTTTGTGCTGTTTAATTTCTAAGGAAGCCTAGGTCAGAACATCTAGTTTGTTAACCAATAAAATCAAAAGGATCTTTCGCAGAAGTCTATCAAGAGGGGCTCGTGACTCCATCTCTCTTTTAGGCTTTCTCATCCTGCCTAGGTTACTATAATCAAGGGATCCCCAACCCCCAGAGCTGTGGCCCACTAACTGGGCCTTGAGCCATTCAGAACCTGGATGTGGAAGTGGCAGGCAAGCATACACACATACACATCACAACTTGCACGAGCAGCGAGTACGTATACTTCTTTTGCGAGAGTGGTGGGTGCAAGTGCCCACCGCTCGAGCAAATGGAGCTGTGTGCAAGCGTAAACTTACCCACCACTTGTTCTGTCCCCGTTCCACACACGCACCCCCACAGACGGCCCGGAGTTAATAAACCACATGACAAAATCTTTGAAGATAAAGCTGGCAGCAACCCAGTGGCTAGCTGCCAATTCAGACTTTACTCACACAAAACAAAGATTAGACTGCAAGCATTCCAATAAAGCAGGCAAAGTTTCAGCAATACAAGGATTAGTCCACATGCAGTCCGACAAGGCAGGCAGAAGTCCAGTGACGCAGAGATAATGGATTATTTCTAGTTTTTGCTCGTCACAAACTGAACCGGCCATCACGCCCACATTTATACCCTGTGGGATGTGGTCCAGTGACTCAGCTAATCTCTGGCACGCCTTCCCCTCTGCTGCGCACGCTTCTCCCTGCGCCACTGCCGAGGGTCCAGCCAGCACTTATCTCCTTCATCGCTGTCCACCTGTGGCTGCGGGGACGTGCTTGGCTCTTGGCCTTCGGTGTCCTCCAGAGGCATTGCCAGAGAGGAGGGTCCTGGAGAGGGAGGCCTTGCCAACTCCTCTCCCTCACTCTCAGAGTCCGCATCTGTCGATAGCCCAGGCTCAGGCAACGGAGCCACAACACCACTCACACAAAACCATCCCCCCTTCCCCACCCCTCCAGGTTGGGCCATAAAGCCAGAAAGGTTGGGGAACCCTGCTATAATCTGTCAAATAAATCAACTGGTGCTTCATGGTAACAGTGTCTTGGTCTCTGCTTCAGATCTATCCCTGGGAAGAAGAAAGGCCTTCCGTGCATGTGCAGAGGGTCAAAAACAGGATGGGTGGGTGGGCAGAGCCTCCTGCAGCCACTGCTACCGGTTTGCCCAAACCAGATAGAACTGGCTGAATACCACCACTGCTTCACATGACCATCGTGGAGAAGCTTACCTTGATCGTGAATGATTGCCCAGCTGAAACATGTGGGGGTTGTACTGTGCCAAAATAGTTATGGTGTCGCACTGCTGCCCAATGATCAGCCGAGCTTGTTGTTCTGTGGCGTTCCGCAGGTTGATGCCATTAAACTGGGAGAAGATAAGAGAACCACAAAAAAATTCATTCATAAATATTCCTTTTATATATATATATATATACATTTTTTTTTAATTTTATTCAATTTCCATTAAACAGTGTGTTGCTAGGTACAATTGTTCTTAGGCAATCAATCAAAGTGTTTATAATAGTATTCATCACAATAACATTAATACTAAAAGGTAAATGTAAAGGTTCCCCTCGCACATATGTGTTAGTCGTTCCCGACTCTAGGGGGCGGTGCTCATCTCTGTTTCAAAGCCGAAGAGCCAGCGCTGTCCGAAGACGTTCTCCATGGTCATGTGGCCAGCATGACTAAATGCCAAAGGCGCACGGAACGCTGTTACCTTCCCACCAAAGGTGGTCCCTATTTTTCTATTTGCATTTTTTACCTGCTTTCGAACTGCTAGGTTGGCAGAAGCTGGGACAAGTAATAGGAGCTCACCCCGTTACGCGGCACTAGGGATTCGAACCACTGAACTGCCGACCTTTCGATTGACAAGCTCAGCATCTTAGCCACTGAGCCATCGCGTCCCATAAATAGGAAATATTTACTATTTTTTAATATTTATATGTATATGTATGTGCGCGTGTGTATATAGTTCGAATCAGAGTAAGGGTATGGCTTGCTGATGAGAGCTAAATAGCTTGAAATAGATCTATACTAGTCTTCCTTTATTTCTTTATCAGCAAATATAAATTGTGTGTGTGTGTGTGTGTGTGTGTGTGTAACACACTGCAAAAACAAGTGCAGGTGAGAACACACAAGAGAAACATACTTAAAGGACAAGGGCGGTGTATTTGGACCCATCGGTGTCTACCAACAACATGTTAAAACAACTCATCCTTAAAGACGAAAGTAGGTGACAAAACAATGTCAATAAAAACTAGTTAAAATGCCAATAAATCTGGTTATTTGAAGGTATTCACTTTTTCTACAGGTACTCCTCGACTTACGACCACAATGGAATCTATTTTATTCCCGCCCCCCTTTCTTTCTGAAAACAACATTTGGAAACAGTGTATTTTAAGAACTCGAGGGAGCAATATTTTTAACAAAAGCTGTCCCAATGTTAGTGAGACCACACAAATGCAAGTAGTCCTTGACTTATGACTGCAATCAAGCCCAGAATTTCTGTTGTTAACCGAGGCATTTGTTCAGTGAGTTTTGCCCAATTTTACGACCTTTCTTGCCACAGTTGTTAAGTGAGTAACTGCGGTTGTTAAGTTAGGCGAACCCGGCTCCTCCATTGATGATGCTCGTCAGGAGGTCGCAAAAGGGAATCACGCGACCCCCCCCACCCCAGAACACGGACATAAATATGAACCAGTGGCCAAGCATCTGAATTTTGATCACATGACCACGGGGAGGCTGCGATGGTCATAAGTGTGAAAAATGATCCTCAGTCACATTTTTCAGTGATGTTGTAACTTTGAATGGTTACTAAACGAACTGTCGTAAGTCGAGAACCCCCTGTACCACACAACCAACTGGAAAACAGTGTCGTCATGTTCGACTCATAGCTTTACCTCCAACAACTGATCGCCGTATTCAAGGCCGGCCTGATGGGCAATGCTGCCACCGGTTACTTTCGAGACGAATATTCCGCCATTTTCCCCGCACACAATGGAGATCCCGAGGGGTTCGGCCCCCTTCTGCACTTTGACTTGACGCGGTTCTTCCATGTAGGGTCTTTTGGGAGAAAAAGAGCACAGGGACACCTCTTGAGCGAGCATCGGAAGACAGGAGAGGAAAATATATATATATATATATATATCACACGGAGGGCATGCACCGTGCCCACCGTCCCCTTCAAAAGCGGAAGAGTGGCCCCTTTTAAAACGTTGGCTCAAAATGGCGACATTCCTTTCGCATGCAAGGGACGGAAGCTGGATCAGACCGTCTTCGACGGAATAGCATCGATGCGGTTGCTGCTAATGTGAAAGGCATGGAATGGCGAATTAAAATTATAAATGGAATCAGGGTGGAAAACGTCAGAAAGAAAACATGTTGTGGCCCATATTATATATATAGGTCAATAAGCATATATAATATGCCATTTTGGAATGCATTCTGGCGGGGGGGTGGGGCGGGAAAGGCTTACATCAATATATAGCCATTTTTGGACCCTTTAGAGCAGTGGTCCCCAAACTTTACGGCTTGGCGGTGCATCTGGGTGGGTGGGGGGACAGAGGGGAACCAGGCCGGGGAATGGGACGACTTGCCACAGCCAATTTACTACGGCAAACTCGCTGTGGGCCAACTCACCACAGCCAACTTGTAGCGGAAGAACTTGCTGGAATGGCCAGCTTGCCGCAAGACGACTCACCGCAGGACAATTGAACGATTCTATTTCATTATTTAAAATAAATTACAAAATATTTTAATTTTTGCCACTCGCATTTTATTTTGTCCTTCCTTATGCATCCTTTTTTTTTTTTTTTTTAATGATTCTATCCCACCATTTCTTTGGTATGAGTGTAACTCTTGTCGTGCAGCTGCTTGTCCTAGTACAATGTTTCTCAACCTTGGTAGCTTGAAGATGGGTAGACTTCAACTCCCAGAATCCCCCAGTCAGCGCTGCTGGCTGGGGGATTCTGGGAGTCGAAGTCCACCCATCTTCAAGCTTCCAAGGTTGAGAAACACTGTCCTAGTAGATCCTGCAGTGAGTTGGCTGTGGTGGGTTGGTCATGGTGAGCTGGCCGCAACGAATTGTCATAGACCCACCGGGCCGTGAAAGGGTGTGAGCCGGCATGCAGGCACATCGCTCGGCTGCAAGACGAATCACCGCACATGCGCGTGTGTGCCGGCTCGCGCTGCGCATCGGCTCTCCTCTCGTGTGGCCCGGTTCTCGTGCGGCCCGGCTGTGGCTCTGGAGTTGGGGACCCCTGCTTTAGAGTGTTATTTCTATAGAAATATAGAAATATCGTCATAGTTCATGGGGGTGAATCACGAGATGAAAAAGGGAAAAGGCAACGCCGAATCGTTTCTGTTTCCACGCGAGTAAAAGGCAGGGTTAGTCGATGGAAATGAAGCCGCTGTAAAGCAAACTCCGGCAGTTAATTCACAATGGTGCCTTGCATGGTAGCGATGCAATTACCATGCAGGGTTGGGGGTTTTTTTTCCCCCCTTTTGGGGAAAGGGACGGGAGGGTTTCTATCCAAACATGTAAATAGCACACAAATAAACTTCTCAACGACAACCTGTATGTCAAGCCAACCTCAAACTCCTGAGGGAACAGAACTTTGGCGTAGGAGCCACAGGAATTCTCAGAAAAGACCTATTACGGAACAAATATCTGAAAGGTGAAGAGGGATGAAGAAAGGAAGGAAGAAAAAAAGAAAGAAAAAGGCCTTAGAGAAAAGAGATAGTAGCCAAAGCTATGCTACACATTGATGTGTGGAAATAGGCCCTTCGTGTCGGTCTACATCCACGAGAGGCTGCTTATTGGCTTATACAGGTAGTCCTCGACTTATGATCACAATCGAACCCCAAAATTTCTGTCCTTAAGTGAGACCTTTGTTAAGTGAACTTTGACCCATTTTACGACCTTGCTTGCCACAGTCGTTAAGTGAATCACTGCAGTTGTTAAGTTAGTAACAAGGTTGTTAAGTGAACCTGGCTTCCTCATTGACTTTACTCATCAGAAAAGGGGATCACACGATCCCGAGACGTTGTGGCCATTGTTAACTATGAGCCAGTTGCCAAGCATCTGAATTTGGTTCACTTGACCATGGGGCTGCTGCAACGGTCATAAGTGTGGAAAAATGGTCATAAATCACGTTTTCCAATGGCGTTGTTACTTTCAACGGTCATTAAACGAACTGTTGTAAGTCGAGGACCACGTGTATTATAAAACATGTCAAACATAGGCCTTAGTCACCTGGGTTACTGTGGGGTCCTTGGTGCTCTGTGAGCTGTTTTCTTGCTGACGTTTCTTTATCCAACTAGCTAACGTCATCAGTGCTAGAAGGGAGAGGAGATTGCTCTCTCCATATGGTTTGTACTGTCAGTGTTGATGGAAGCGTTCTTGCTGGCTCCTTAATTAGGCTGTTCACTGGATGGAACATGCTGGTAAGGCATGATTGATCATGCCAATTAGGCTAGTTGTTAGGCGTGATTGATTATGCTAATCATGCTGATTAGTCTGGTAAGCAAGCAACCACCAAAACTGACAGGACGAGCCACTTGTATGTAAACTCAGAGCAAACTCCCACCCCCTTCTAGCACTGATGATGTTACCTAGTTGGGTCATAAAACGTCTGCAAGGAAACAGCCAAGCTCAGAGATCCCACATTCCCACCCTCAGCTACAAATATTCTCTTCTATTGGTACAGAGTGATGTAGACTCTTTAACTAAGCATGGAAAATTCTAGACAGAGCTACCACCTTCCATGCCTTCCATGCCAAGACGCAAGCATCAGCGGTCACTACCTTGACAGCTTGGTGGCTCGGCAGGGGTGGGAGAAGGGAGCCGGCCAGCCGATCGCACATCCCAATTTCTAATGGGCCACGGCCCGGTAGTGGGCTGCAGCCCGTGGGTTGGGAACCCCCACCCCAGCATACTGCTCTGCTATTTATAAGAGCCTTTCTTGCTAAGTAACGCACCATAGGCCGCTGTGCCCTCCTTAACAATCCATAGCTAAGAAGGGAGGCGCCAAATTCACAATCATCTACTCATTCCTTGTTTGGTTTCTTGGCCAAATTGCAGGAAAAGCCACAAAACTATGACGCTAACCAGGACAGCAATACTTTCGTTGATAAATCAGGGCAGGCTAAGGCACAGGAGATCATGTGACACAGATAAAATAAGGCAACCACGGGACTATGGAAAAGGCATGAAGCAGAAGAAAGAAACAACCAACAGATTGGATAACTAGAGTTGAGAGTAAATCCAGTTACTATCCACTGGTCTCATGGGGAGCATGTTTGGGGTCATGGGGTAGGTTCCCGAATCACTAGAGATTGATCAACATTGACAATTGGGCGCTTACTTGGCTCAATACTACAGGCTCTACAATTGGAGTTGCGGAGATTTTCCAATCAGGTGGATTTTCCTGATGGGTGGGCAATGCATACCACAGCATTCGGGACTAGCAGGGAAGAGGTAGTCCTTGATTTACGACCGCAATTGAGCCCCAAATGTTTGTAGCTTAAAGGAGACATTTGTTAAGCGAGTTTTGCCCCATGTTATGAACTTTCTTGCCACAGTTGTTAAGCGAACCACTGCGGCTGATAAGTTAGTCACCCAATTGTTAAGCGAATCTGGCTTCCCCATTGATTTGGCTTGTCAGAAGTTCGCAAAAGGGACCTCGGGAAACAGCAACGGTCGTAAGTATGAACCCGTTGCCAAGCATCTGAAATTTCATTACATGATCACAGGGCTGCTGCAAAGATCGTAAGTGTGAAAAATGGTCAGGTGAGTCACATGTTTTAATGCCACTTTAACTTTGAATGGTCACCAAATGAACTGTTGTAAATCGAGGACTACCTGTATTAAATTTGGAAGGTATTTTTCTAATGCGCCTGGGAAGTGGGGAGAAAATGTATTTCTAGAAATGGGGGCTTCCCATATTCCCACCCGTCTTATCTCACTCACTCAATCTCCACCTTCTCCTCTATGAAATTGGACGGAAGATCACTTGTTCAAAGCCAAACGGTATTTACTGTATTTTTCAGAGTATAAGACGCTCCAGGCTATAAGATGCACCTACCTTTTTTGGAGAGGAAAACAAGAAAAAAAAATCTGCCTCTGCCTCCCAGCAATTTGCCTCCTTGCAGCAAACAGCAAACAGCAAACAGCCTGCTTTAGTTTCATTTTCATTTTCATTACAGCCTGATTAGCAGAAGAAAAAAAAAATCTGCCTCTGCCTCCCAGCAATTTGCCTCCTTGCAGCAAACAGCAAACAGCCTGCTTTAATTTCATTTTCATTTTCATTACAGCCTGATTAGCAGAAGAAAAAAAAAATCTGCCTCTGCCTCCCAGCAATTTGCCTCCTTGCAGCAAATAGGGCGCGTGGCAATAGGCAATGGCAATCCCTGCAGCCTGAAACAGCTGGGGGTTGGGAGGCCAATCCAACCGACAATCAGCTGCTTGTGCTAATCAGGCTGTGCTGAAGCTGAAACAGGCTGTTTGCTGCAAGGAAGTAAATTGCTGTGAGGCAGAGGCTGGCAGGTGGGCGGGGCTACATTTGGTGTATAAGACGCGCCCAAATTTTTACCCTCTTTTCGGGGCGGGGGAAAGTGTGTCTTATACTCCGAAAAATATGGGTAAATATTTAAATAAAATGGGTCCCCAACCGAAGTATGGACTGTCTTGTTCAGATGTGGAAAGGAAGGCTTCCAGAAAAGTTCTCAATGAAGAATGAGATCATGAACCTTTGAGTTCCCCAGGTAGTCATAAAGGATTCAATCAATCGATGAGAATAGTGCTGGAAGGGACCTTTGAGGACAAATGGTTGTCCTATCTGTTTTTTAAACACGTTCAGTGATGGAGCACCCACAACTTCTGGTGGCAAGCTGTTCCCCTGATTAATTGTTCTCACTGTTAGGAGGTTTCTCCTTAATTCTAGATTGGTTCTCTCCTTGATTAGTCTCCATTCATTGTTTCTTGTCCTGGCCTCTAATGCAGATTCTTGTCTTAGAAATGGCCTCAAGGAAAAGAGCCTGTAGTACAGTGGACTAAAGCACACTGTTATTAACAACTGCTGCTTGCAATTACTGCAAGTTCAAATCTCACCAGGCTGAAGGTTGACTCAGCCTTCCATCCTTTCAAAGGTAGGTGAAATAAGGACCCAGATTGTGGGGGCAATAAGCTGACTTTGTATAAATATATAAAAGTATGAAGGCTATTGCTTAACGCATTGTAAGCCGCCCTGAGTCTCCAGAGAAGGGTGGCATATAAATTAAAGCAAAAAAAAAAAAAAAGTTGGAGTTTGGCTGAAAAGCACAGCTTGCCTTTAATTTACTTTTAAATTTAATATAGTTTTAATTTAATTTTTAATTTAATTTAATTTTTAATTTAATTTTGATTTAGAAATGTGAATATTCATTCATTATATGAATAAATTTTAGGAGCAATATGTATGTTCTAAGAACGGTGAACTCGTTAGTTGATAAACTATTTGGGCAGGAGGGATATTTCTGTATTTGTTTTATATTCTGCCCGAATTCTGGCTTATGTAGGATGCAAAAGTGAGAAATAATAAATACACAGCGTTCCGTACAATTTATAAAAACACTCCTAACTCTATAGATTAAGTTTCTTATTCACTCCTGCTTGGAGTTTCCTTGTCTCTAAAGGCATATAATTAAATGAAGCCCTTTTGCCAATTAGGGGATTGAGGCTGGGAAAATCTGCTGGCTCGCCTCCCACTCGGAAGGTTGAGAGTTCAATCCTAAGCAGAGACAGATGTTTCTCTATCAGGGCGCAAAGAGAAAATATCTGCTGAGAACTCTGCACAGGCGTCAGGAAGGGCAATTGGCCAGTAAATGCTCAGCTCCATTTATCCACCCTGATAAAAGGGATTACAAAGATCGTAAAGAGAAAACACACACACTACAAGATATGTGAAGGTGACTACAGCCAGCTGAACCTGCTGGGTTCTAAAGTTAAACCAGATTGGAATGGGTTAATATTGATTGTATGAGATGCCACCCAGGAATGGGTGGAAAGGTGGACAATGTAAAATAAGACTGGGAAGCTGAAATAAACTTTCCCAAAGAAGGCAATGGAAGACCATTTCCTCATTGTTATCAAGAAAACTGCACGGATTTGAGGTCACCAGGAATGGAACTTGACCAGGCGAAGTTCTTTCCCTCTTGAGATGAAGCATTGGCATCAACTCCACTATGACTTACTTGTCTTTTCGACGTTGCCCCATTGAGACCGGGCTCACCGAAATCCTGGGCAAGGTGGAAAGAGAATTTTGTGATTGGCTACTGGCAAACGAGGAGGTCTCCAAGTTAAGGGGTGACTGGGGAGGAGTTACCAAGCTGGGACTGCTACATTCGGAATGAGACAAGGAACCTGCATAAACGACAGACGGAAGATCCACGTTGATTAGGTGCAAACTTATATTTCATGAACATAAGACAGAAGCTCCCACGTTCCTACGGGGTTACCTCCGAGCATTTTAGACTGGATTTCCACCAAAAGCATATCTCTGTCAATCTCTCCCTCCCTCCCTCCCTCCCTCCCCCTCCCCCTTCCTGAACTCCATACTCTTCCTGATATATGGTGCCAAGATGTCAGGAAATGAGCTTGCAACCATAATATATGATGGGTGGAAGGAAACTGTCCTTCCATAACACAGTATGTAAAGAGGGGACAGTTACCATCAACATTTTTTCAGATGAGTTTCCGTATTATTTAATAGCTGAAAGAAACTAAGGCACACACACACAAAAAAGTGTGATGGAATTAATGGGTTTTCATGGGGATTTTACACAATCCTAGTGAATAGCTTTGATGTGGGATGAAAGGAAAATTGACTGTAAGATGTAGAAATGTGTGTCTGTTGTTCTTACGGTAAGATTCTTCATTTAAAAAAAAAAGATGGAAAAGAAGAAAGTAGGGAAAATTACTTACCTCTGTCAGAACCAATGATGGACCTTGGGTATCTTGGTGTCAAAGGTATTTTTATTCGTTCTGTTCTATACTGTAAATTGCTGGAGGAACCTACTTGGAAATGGAAAATGAGGGAGGAAAAAAGAAATAAATTCATTTAAGTTTCAAGGAACCAGCTAGGTTGGTAACGAGACTCTTTGAAGCAAGTTTTACTTGGTAAAAAAATCTCATTTGGATTGGGCCAAATTTGAGTTTATGAAAATAGCTCCACCGATTTAAACATAGAGTTACTTCAATCAAATACAGGATCGAAGGGCATCTTTTTAAAATAATTAATAAATAATCGATTTAGGAGTAGAGGGCAGCCTCTCCTCATCTCTTAGAAGCCCCTCTCTCCAAAAAGTGCTGATCTCATCATCAACTTTAAGTGACCTTTGCTGCATGGTCAAGTGGACAAAATATTATATTTTGCCCTTACGGATGGACTCAAAAGTAGGCTGGAAGCCTCTTATATACAACTCTTCTATCCCTTTTTAAAGTTTCTCATCTAGAAGTCTCCCTGTTTTGCAATTAAAATAGAATCTTTGTTCCCTACGTGTTTTGTGTGTAGCAAAGCAGAAAACCTACCTGGGTAGGTTTTATGCTTAGCTACAGACACACCAGTTCTGCATGTTAACTATGCACAAACACACAGGTTAATAACTATACATTGATGCCAGTGTATTATCAAAAAGATATAATGCTAACCAGTCTATAGGGACAATGCCAATCAATCTAAATAAATCAGATATAATGCCAATCAATCAAATCATTATGTAACATTTGTGGGTCATATTGAGGTTTGTGTGAGAGGGGCATGGGGGCCTAGTGGTGAAGACGCTCGCCTCCCACTCGGAAGGTTGAGAGTTTAATCGTAGGTAGTGGCAGATATTTCTCTCTTATGGTGCAAAGAAAAAAAAATGTGCTGTGAACTTCATATAGGCATCAGGAAGGGCATCCGGTTAGTAAACTCTCAGCTCCATCCGGTCACCCCAAATTAAGGGATTACAAGATCATAAAAAGAAAGATTTATTGACGTTTGTGAGAGGATAAAAGGTGGAGAGGACAGAAGGTGGAAAAGTGGTGGCCTCACCACCCCCATAAAGACCCTCTCTAGAACACTTCAAGAGCTCTCCTGTCCCCAACAATGTCCCTCTTTCAAGGGAAGCCCATATCCACGATGCACTGAGGCTACAGAAACAGAGCAGACCATTTCTTCTTTCAGACATCTTACCCAGTCTTGCACTAGAAGGCAGTGAATTTGAACCATGGGATGATCTGGAGCGTGTATTTTCAGAGCACTCACTGGTGTGCTTGTGACTCAGATCCAAACTGAGATGTCCTTGGTGTTGAGTACTGAAATAAAAGAAAATTGGATTTTCACTCACAGGCACCCCACAGCAACATCACGGGGCATAAATGGAATAAGACACATCTCTGTCCCATAAATATGATATGAAATATATTTTAAAAATGGTAGAATGGGGGGATTCACCAGTCCATCGCTGAGTAATCAATTTCTGGGGAGGGAGGGAGGGAGGGAGAGAGAGAGAGAGGGAGAGAAGGAGGGAGGGAGGGAGAGAGAGGGGGAGCGAGGGAGGGAGGAAGGGGAGCTATGTAGAGAGGCAGAACCATAGCAAAATGTGTGATGGTTGTCGAACCTGAAATTGACATGTGTAGCCATTTTAGTTAGCTTTGTATTATACTCATTTATTTCTTTTCTTTCTCTCTGTTTTGTAAGGGGGGTTTCTTGGGCTCGCCACATTCTTAAGGTGGGAGGAGGGAATAGATAGTGAGTATTGTTTTGGCTAGGTGATCTTCTTTCCCGTGGGAACGGAGGCTGTCGTTGCTGAGAGCTGAAGCTGGAGTTTGAAGACTACCGGCCAATGTTGATTTTGCTTTTATTAGGGAACATGACTTTTGTGGGATGTTTCTAATTTTCAATATTAGGTGGTGTCATTCCGGTTTGTGTCAGATCCGGAATTACAACAGTCTTTGCCAATTTGATGCCTACCTAAATAAGAGAAATTTGTTTTGGAAGATGGACTTTGCCTATTTCTTTTTTTGAATGGGTTTCATCACTTGGAAACCTGACAATGCTTTTGTCTGGGACCAAATCTTAAATTGCAGTAATTTTATTACGATGACACACCAGTGTGACAAATAAGAATCATGATAAAACAAAAGGAAAAAAAACCCAAAATAAAATAAAAAAGACAATATAATATTTAACAATTGGTGGTGGATTGCCAGAGGGCAGTCAAAGCCTGCCAGTTTTGCAGGCAGCATAACAAAATTCAGCTACATTCAAAGAAACTACATCTGATTGAGCCAATAACAATTGTACATTAAAAAAAAAGATGAATGTTTCCCAGGTATTTTATCAGGTGAGGTGTTATGAGATGGGCCACCCATGAGTCTTTACAGAACAAGGGTGTCAAACTTGATTTCATTGAGGGCCTCATCAGGATTGTATTTGACCTCAGGGAGCCGAGATCGGCATGGCTGGGGTGGGCGTGGCTAGCTCAATATCATTCGTGTTGGGGCACCTGTGGTGACCCAGGTGGCCTGAGGGCCTTCCTTCCTTCCTTCCTTCCTTCCTTCCTTCCTTCCTTCCTTCCTTCCTTCCTTCCTTCCTTCCTTCCCCCTTCCCTATTCATTCTTTCTTCTTCCTTCCCCTCTTTCCTTCTTTTTCCTTCATCGCTCTCTTCCCATCTTCCCTTCTTTTTATTTGTCTTTCCTCTTTTTCCTTCTCCTTTCCTGTCCCTTCTTGGATGCTCAAATGCAAAAGGAGAAACATTTCTCCTTTTGTTTTGTTTTGTTTTTTGGTTGTTTTGCTAGCCCTCTGTCAGCAAAAACGGAGCACGGGGAGACCACATGTGCCCCCCGGGCCCTGTTTTCGGCCGCAACAGCCTCCTGCAACCCTCTGCCGGTGAAAACAGAGCTTGGGAGGGCTCTGCAGCCCTCCCTGGCTCCATTTTTGCTGGTAGTGGCACTGTGGGCTGGTCCGCTGTTTTCAGGGCGGCCCCGCGGGCCAGATCTAAGCACACTGTGGGCCAGATCTGACCCCCGAGTCTTGAGTTTGATACCCATTATAGAAGGTACAAATATATTAGGATACGAGCTGTCATTTTGATAGCCTCTTGTCCATAAGGATACAGTCAAGGCCAAACCTTAAATCAAATATATATGTATAGGTCAGCTGTGAGGGCATGTAGGTAACTTGAGGAAAGGATCCAGCTACTTTAAAAAGTTCTTGACCTAAGCTACACCCTCCTTCACGTTCATTCTGGATCTAAATTTCTGGACGATCCTAATGAGTTGGCTTGATTGTGATGATTCCTCCAGATGCTTCCCCAGACATCTCTCCAGATGTCAACTGGGAGGAGGATCAACCAGTCCCAGACACTTCAGGAGGGGAGTTGGTCAATGTCTCCAAACTGACATCTGACAGAAATTTGGCTGCAGCAGGACAGCCCTGAGGCTTCAGGTGGAAAAAGAACCCAGCTGCAGTGATGAGGAAGAGGAACTGCCTGCTGCACCTGATCCAAGAACACGCGGGGCAGAGAAAAGGCAGGAGCAGAGAAGGTCAGCCTAACTACTCGCATGGAGGCATCCTCGTCCCTCTTGATGGGCTGCACCGGAAGCTAGCTATTTAGCACAGCAGCCAGTTGGAGGCAATGCTGGGAACAACGTGTCCACTTCCTAGCTGTTGTGTTTTCTAGTTGTTGTGATCTTGCCTTGCTTTGGATCGACACTGTGTCTTGACTTGGATTGTGTCTTCTGAACTCTGGACTTTTCTTGCCTTGTGAACCCTCTTGCACTGTGGATTTAATTTTGCCTGGTGGGTTTATCTTGTTTGGGAAACGAAAATTGCCTTGTGGACTCACTGGCCATTGCTCTGGGGCCTAGCATTGGTCTGCTTGTGGCTGGACGCAATTGGGACAGTTCTGGGTTTTTAGTGAAGGGAACTGCTGGGGAATATTAATAAACCCACTAATCCACCATTACATGTGTGTGTGAGTGAGTGAGTGAGTGGGACAGCACACTTGATGCCTCCTTGAAGGCTTCTCTGAACCTTTCGGCTGACCATAATTGGAAGACGAATGCTACGACTGAGGTGATTGTGCTTTGGTTCAAGATTCTTCTTATCTAAATACCTGGGATGCAGGTGTTGGTGGCAATATTGATTGGCTGCCGATGAGCAGTTGCTGGTGGCAATTCTATGACTCCAGGCTGTGTAAATAGGATTTCTCATCACAGCTGTCACAGCAGAGCATGGCGCAATGTTTCTCGGGACGGTACCTACAAGAGCAAAGAGAAGTTAGAAGAGTAACCTCTGCAGTATTGTAGCTCAGCCGTAATAGTTAACGGATAGCTGCAGAAAAGCTGTCCCAAGGATACAGGTATCCCCTAACTTCCAGGTGCAATTCAAAGTATTGGTGATCCCCTTGAAAGCCCTTCATGGCATGAGTCCAAGTTACTTGAGGGACCATCTCACCCCACTGGCCTGTATCGCCCGTGCTGGCAGAGGAGGCACATCAGTCCGATTATTCCAGCTGGCGGGATCCAGAAGGGCCTTCTCTGCTTTGGCTCTTCTCCCCAATGTGAGGTTGGCCCCAACCCACTTATCTTTTCTTAAGGGCCTAAAGACGTGGCTCTGGGGGGAATCAGCACAATGGAGGGGGTTGATTGAGTAACAATAGATCCCACCTCCCCCCCACACACACACTTCCCATGTGTCTTTGGTTTTAATGACTGATTTTAACTTTTTATGTTTTAGCTTTTATGGAACAGTCAGAGTTATCCTGCTGTAAAATGGCGGCAGGGGTGAAATCCAAAATCTTTCCCTACCGGTTCTGTGGGCGTGGCTTGGTGGGTGTGGCAGGGGAAAGGATACTGCAAAATCTCCATTCCCTCCCCACTCCTGGGGGAAGGATATTGCAAAATCTCCATTCCCACCTCACTCTGGGGCTAGCCAGAGGTTGTATTTGCCGGTTCTCCGAACTACTCAAAATTTCCGCTACCGGTTCTCCAGAACCTGTTAGAACTTGCTGGATTTCACCCCTGGGATGGTGGCCAATAATTTTTTAAACAAAACAAAATAAAATAATAATAAAAGAAATAAAAGAAAGTAATAAATACAATAAAATAAATAAAAATAATAAAATAATAGAATAAAATAAAGTCCCAAATTTCAATTGATAAGACAGCTGTTAATTGAATTTCCCCTCATTTCACCACCTTTCTAGCCAAAGTTGTTAAAGAGAATTACTGCAGCTGTTAAGCTAGTAACTCGGTTGTTACGGTAGTTGAATCGAGCTTCCCCATGGACTTTGCTCATCAGAAGGTCGCCAAAGGGGATCCCCTAACCCTCTGCAACTATCATAAATGCATGCCAGTTACCGTAACAACTGAATTTTCATCACGTGACCTTGGGGATACCACCACGGTCATAATTCCCTTTTTTCAGTGCTGTTGTAACTCCAAACGGTCACTAAACAAATGGTTGTTTATGGAGCTTCTCGGTCCTCCAAGCATCCCAAAGGTGCTTATTCAAAAGGCAACTGGACTTTGTTTTTCCTTTGAAGAGGTTTCGCTTCTCATCCAAGAAGCTTCTTCGGTTCTTGAGAAGCTGAACTGAAGAAGCTTCTCGGATGAGAAGCGAAACGTCTTCAAGGAAAAGCAAAGTCCAATTTCCTTTAGAAAAAGCACCTTTTGGGATAAACAAATGGTTGTATAAATCAAGGAGTCACTTTTTAAAAAAAAAAAAAAAAAACGGTCCCTACATGAACAGTTTGTAAACCAAGGTGTATCTGTAGATGGGCAGGGGTCATGCAACAAAATAAAGTCTGAAATGAACAGGGTCGTCGCGTGCCAATCGCGGGTACTAACCTCCCGACAAGCTTCCGGAGTATAAAGAGGCCGACACAAAACCGTCGCTATGCCGACTGGCCCGTTTGGGTGAATAGGTCGGCCATTCTTGTACCTCTGGTGACAGGAGCTCTTCACTCGCTGGAATGTATTTCTGTACCTGGGGAGGAAAATCCAAAGCATCTTTCTATATTTATCGGCAATATTTCAACAGAAGCCTGTACCCATGATGAGAGTGACTGCCACAATCTCAATTTTTTAAAAAAATTTGATTTATATGCCGCCCTTCTCCGGAGACTCAGGGCGGCTTACAATGCGTTAAGCAATAGCCTTCATTCTTTTTTATATTTATACAAAGTCAGCTGATTGCCCCCACAATCTGGGTCCTCAATTTATAAAGGGATGTTGTGTTTCACAACAAATTGAATATTATATGATATGGGAATTATTTTATCGATCGATAGAGAATAAAAATGGAAGTTGGAAATAAAAGAAGATTAGAGAAAACTAGAAAATATGTTAAGATAGAGATGTAAACAATATGATGATTGTTATTATTATGACTATTAGGATTATTATGCTTAATATTAATATTACCGTATTTTTCTGAGTATAAGATGCACCTTTTCCCCCCTAAAAAAAAACCCTTTGGCCTTTGCCTCCCAGCAGTTTACCTCCTTGCAGCAAGCAGCAAGAAGAAACAGCTCCTTTCAGCTTCAGCACAGCCTAATTAGCACAAGTTGATTGGATCAGCCTCCCAACTCTCAGCTGTTTTGATCTCAGCTGTTTTGCGTGGGCCTCTGCTGCTTGCTGCAAGGAGGTAAATTGCTGGGAGCAGATTTTTTTTTCTTGTGCTAATCAAGCTATGCTGAAAACACATATGAAAGTAAAGCAGGCTGTTTGCTGTTTGGTGCAATGAGGCAAAATTCCTGGGAGGCAGATTTGTTTTTCTTGTTTTCCTCACCAAAAAAGGTAGGTGCGTTTTATAGTCCGGAGCATCTTATACTACGAAAAATATGGTATATTCTTATTAGAAGATACGTTAAGAGGGAAAAATGAATAGGTTTACTATGTTCAATACTACAATGGTAAGAGCAGAGAATTAATATCAATGTAATGAATACTGTTGTATTTTTTTTCCCAAGCGAAATGGATCCAGGTCAGATTTAATACTTAAACACACATGGGTACAATTTCTACTCACAAACAACTACTGTAGGTAGTTCTCAACTTACGGCCACAATTGAGGCCAGAATTTCTGTTGGTAAGCGAGATATTTGTTCAGCAAGTTTTGCCCCGTTTTATGACCTTTCTTGCCAGGGTTGTTAAATGGATTGCTACAGTTATTAAGTGAATAACTCAGTTATTAAGTGAGTCACTGTTAAGTGAATTGGGTTTCCCCCATTGACTTTGCTCGTCAGAAGGTTGCAAAAGGGGATGACGTGACTCCGGGATACTTTGACCGTCATAAAAATGATCCAGTTGCCAATTATCTGAATTTTCATATATAATCATGGCAATGTTGCCATAGTCATCACTGTGGAGCATGGTCATTTGTCAATCTTCATGCCAGGTCTGTCTGTATGTATGTACGTATGTATGTATGTAAGTAAGTATGTATACCGGGGTGAAATCCAGCAGGTTCTGGAGAACTGGTAGTGGAAATTTTGAGTAGTTCGGAGAACCAGCAAATACCACCTCTGGCTGGTCCCAGAGTGTGCTGGGAATGGAAATTTTGCAGTACCCTTCCCTCAGGAGTGGGGAGGGAATGGGGATTTTGCAGTATCCTTCCCCTGCCATGCCCACCAAGCCACGCCCACCAAGCCACACCATGCCCACCAAGCCATGTCCACAGAACTGGTAGTAAAAAAATTTGAATTTCACCTCTGTTGTATACATATATAGGAAGTGTTTATAATCAGACCTGGCATGAAGATTGTCAAATTTTCTGCCTCTTTTGTTATACACAAAACAGGGTTTTGTTTATAACATTTTCATGACTTCTGTTATCGTCATACTTTATCCCTTTCCATTCAGTTCTTCTCATTTGACCCTGGCCACCTTCAGAGAATTTTTTTTAAAGAAAATTGGGCTTGCTTTGCTTTCAAATCCTTAACATTGGTGGAATTATAGTGAAAAACAAACAAAATGAATGTTTTATTTACATATGGGAGCAATAGAAACAGCCTTCTGCAGCCATATTGGCTGGATACCTTTGTAGGGTATCTGGTATCTATCCCAAAGGTGCTTTCCAAAAGGCACACCTTCTGTTCAGAACTGAAGAAGCTTCTTGGATGAGAAGCAAAATGGTTTCAATGAAAACACACACACACACCCCAAAAAACAAAAAGTCCAGTTGCCTTTTGGGACAGATATGCCCTGGATGATTAAGAATCTCTGTAGACATTTGAGTGTGCTATATTTTAATTTTTTCTTTCCACTCCGAAAGCTATTTTTCAATCCCCAGGGATTGATTACTGAAAACAGTCTGCAACCAATGAGTTGTCATAAAATATCTGGGGACACTGTGAACATTCTACATTCAGACAAAGAGAATGGGAGCAGGTTAATCTGCTTTCTAAATATACAGTGTGAGACAATGTTTTTTTTCAGCTGAAAAACATCGTGTTACGGGAAGGCCTCGGGGAAGGCTCAGGTTTACTGGATATTATTTTCAAGTAATAGGTGTTTTGGTGGGATTTTTCTACAGAATAGTCTGAAACAATCACACATAGATTTCTCTGGGTGATTTTGCTGCAAAACTGTAACCCAGATGCAGGTGTTTACACTGCTAAGTGGCACATGTAAATGCTCCATCTACCTATCTGCTGATCCATATTCCAGGGGGGGGGGGGGGGGAAATGCCTAAGTAAAAATAATTCAATGTCTAGAAAATAATGCTATTATCCAAATGGACAATGTAGCTTAAAGGAACAATTCAAGTCCTTTTGGTTGGGGCATATGCGATTTAGATCCCAATTCAAAATAAATAACTGTATTTTTTGGAGTATAAGATGCACCTTTTTCCCCCCTAAAAGGGGGTGAAAATTTAGGTGCGTCTTATACACCAAATGTAGCCCCACCCACCCACTGGCCCCCACTCTTTGGCCTCTGCCTCCCAGCAAACAAAACAGTTCCTTTCAGCTTCAGCACAGCCTAATTAGCACAAGTTGATTGGATCGGCCTCCCGACTCTCAGCTGATTTGCTCTCAGCTGTTTTGCGCAGGGCTCTGCTGCTTGCTGCAAAGAGGTAAATTGCTGGAGCAGATTTTTTTTTTCCTTGTGCTAATCAAGCTATGCTGAAAATGAAAATGAAAGTTAAACAGGCTGTTTGCTGTTTGCTGCAAGGAGGCAAAATTGCTCAGAGGCAGAGACAGAGGGAGATTCCTTTTTCTTCTTTTCCTCACCAAAAAAGGTAGGTGCGTCTTATACTCCGAAAAATACAGTATATTGGGAGCAAGTCCCAGGAAATTTAAATAGAGCTGAGTTATAACTAAGTTTTTGCTTTAATTTGGGTCTCAAGCTTCAAGCTGCAGAGTTGAATGATTTATCATCTCACAAACAACCTTAAATGTGGATGTAAATGCCATTTACGGGTGGTCCTAGACTTATAATAGTTCATTTAGTGACTGTGCAAAGTTACGAGGATGCTGAAAAAGAAGTGACTTGTGACTGTTTTTCACACTTATAACCGTCGCAGCATCCCCACAGTCATGTGTTCAAAATTCAGACGCTTGGCAACTGACTCGTATTTATGACGGTGGCAGTGTCCGGGGGTCATTTGATCCCCTTTTGCGACCTACTGGCAAGTAATGTCCATGAGGAAGCCAGATTCACTTAAAAGCCATTCTACTAATTTAACAAATGCAGTGATTCACTTGACAATCTGTTGGTTGTTAAGTGTTGTTTGTTAAGAAAGGTTGTAAAATGGGGCAAAATTCATTTAACAACTGTCTCACTTTTAGAAACAGACATTTTGGGCTCAACGGCGATCATAAGTCGAGGACTACCTGTACAGAGAAACACCAGCAAACACTTAACAATAATGTCAAGCTCAACTGGTTTTTTTCCTGAGATAAAGATTCCTTTAATCAATTAATTTTTATTAGGGTCACAGACCAGCAAATGGTACAGATTCCTTTGCTCCTATTCACAAAGCATTTTTTAAAATTTTAAGCATTTTTAAATGCTTAAAATTTTTAAAACAAATTTAAAAATAAATAAATAAAAGCAGAAAGACTTAGTATAAATGAGCTGAAAAAAGAACTCCTCCTCTGTGGCCAACTCGTCACAGCCAACTTGCTACAGGACGACTCACTGTGGCCAACTCACTGCAGGATGCTGTGAGACAATTCAACAATTCAATTTAATTACAGTAGTGGCCAAAATTGTGGAAACCTTGTGGGGAAAAGTGTATTTTCTAAAACTAACTAATAACACTACTTTTTTTTGGAGTAGTACCATAAAATTATATATCAATGGAAAGATAATTGAATCAATAATGTACTGCAATAACTTTTAGGAAGGATTTGCTATTAGAATAGCAGTTACAGTATAAAGAAGAAAAGTGAAACACGTAGAAAAAACAAAAATTATCAACATAGAAAAAATGAGATATACAGAAATTATCACCACATCAATTAATCCTTAGTTGGGTAACCTTTAGCATGAATTACGGCCTTACAACCTCTTCCCACAGAGTGAACCAAGTCTTTGAGTTCTGCAGCTGTTCTAATGTGAAACCAAGATTGAATGATTGCTTCTATTAACTGGGTTTTATTGCTGGGTTGCTTCTGACTAATAAGTTTCTTTAGTTGGCTCCATAGATTTTCAATTGGATGAAGGCCTGGGCTATTCCCAGGCCACTCCAGCAGTGGAATAGGATTACTTTGAAACTCCAAAAAATAAAAAGTCGTGTTATTAGCCATCAAACCTCAAAAATACACTTTCCCCAAAAGGTTTCCACAATTTTGGCCACTACTGTATTTTTGTCTTTCACATTTCATTTTGCCCCTCCTTTGGCATCTTTTATTTAATGATTCTATTCCACCAGTCCTTTGATATTGGTGCAACTCTTGTTCCATGAAGAGTTGGCCTGCAGAGAGCTGGCTGTGGCAAGTTAGCCACGGTGAGTTGGCTGCAGCGAGTTGTCCTAGATCCGTGATGGCGAACCTATGGAACGCATGCAAAAAGGTTAGCCATATCCTAGATCCTCTTCAAAAAGCATTGTGGCACACCTTGAACAAGAAGTTAACTTTTGTGTGATGCAATACACTTTCATGTCAGAAAAGATCATTTGAACCAGGGTTGTCAAACTCACGGCCCGCAGGCCGGATGCGTCACACGCTGGCCATGCCCGGTTTAGCACCGTTTGACACCCCTGATTTTAAACCCTAAAATCACTGGGGGAAGGATTGGCCAGGATCCTTTTTCAAGCTCCCATATCTACCTGCTGAGATGGATTAGGAATGGGCACGGGGGTTAGTTTATGCCTGAAGGCGGGAGCAGATTTGGGCCTTGGCCTTTTGATTTCAGGCTCTTCCACTCTTTGAAAGCCAACGTCCTCTTCACAGGATTTTCTCGAGGGCAAATGTCCAGGATCTACCCCCTCTTCCCTGTAGTAATGTCCTGAAGGTCTACCTCGCCCCTTGAGAAGACAAGAGTCTGGCTTCAGTTCGATGGAAAGCGGGGGCTGGACTGCAGCTGGACTAGGAGGGGGGGAGCCCATCGTCACGGTAGACTCCGAGGCAGAACTGGCCTGCTGTTTGTGTTTAAATTTAATAGAATCGCTTCTGGTCGGAGGCGTTGGAGGAGTGGAGATGGCTTCTGGTTTTGAAGTTTGGGCTGACAATCCCAACATTGGATTGGGAGACAGATAATCCATTTTGGGAGGCGTCAGAGGTCTTTTGAAAGTGTCCGGGTCAAAGATGGATTTTCTTTGTTTGGGCTTTTTGTACACTGAGAATTTTTCCGTTTCTGCCGGAGCTATGTTGACCACGACTTTGGGCCACGTGCCACCACTGTGCTTCCCACCTGGTCCTTTGTCTAACGCGCTCTCCAGAACAATGCAGTCCGCAACTGTGGGATCAAAAGAAAGCCTTTGGTTGTCTAAATTTACTATCCCATAACTTGGGTCTCCATACCCGTCTGGACCAAAGGATTCGAGGCTGTGTTCCGAATTACTGTGGCACTCATGGGCCGTGTTCCGGTGGGAGTCACTATGTAAAACACTACTGGAGAACGGTTTCAGACTGCAGTACAAACCGTTCTCTTGATCGCTCTGGTCCTTCTTGACATCCATTATGTTTGGGTTGAAAATATCCGTTTGGGTCGAACTGTTGTGCTTTAAGTTTCTTTTATTTTGAACTTGTACTTCGGATGTGTGAACCCGGCCATTGGAGATCTTCTCCGAATCCTTAAGGTTTTCAAATATGTTCTGCCCACTCCAAGAGGAACTTGAGCTCTGAGGATAAACCTAGGTGGAGAAGAAACAACACGAGTATATATGTATGTGCATGTCTGCTGGTTCTTTTAAGTCATGCTGAATAATATTCCACAGTTTGTAAAATATTATGGACTAAATTTGAACATATGAGAATGGACGATATATTAATCCCCCATGGCAAAGAGAAGCAGAGATGGCTAAATGGATTCTTTTATCCAAATAAGACATTATATTTAATTTTGACTTTATTTTGAAATTGCTTCCAGATTTTGGTGTTTGCAATGGTGGGGGGAGAGGGGGGGAATGAAACTTTGATTCTGTTTTTGTAAACTAGACGGGCTTATTTTTATAGAAATGGCTTGTACATACTGTTGTGTAAAGACAAAAAGTAGTGGTTGTAATATTGTTACCTTCTACTGTGCTAAAGAAAGTCAGAAGTCTGTGCCTTTTTCTTTTTTTCCCTCCTGTTACACTACCCTGTTTCCCCAAAAATAAGACCCAGCTGGAAAATAAGTCCTAGCATGATTTTTCAGGATGCTCATAATATAAGCCCTACCCCCCAAAATAAGCCCCAGTTAAGTTTGTCAGCCAGATGGATGCATTTAGTACCGTATTTCCCCCCAAATAAGATCTAACCAGAAAATAAGCCCTAATGTGTCTTTTGGAGCAAAAATTAATATAAGACCCGGTCTTATTTTTGGGGAAACATGGGTATATCCCTTCTTCCCCCCACCTTTCTTCTTACTTTTCCATATTTTTTTTCCTTGTATTTTATACTTTGATAAACTAATAAAAAGTTAAATCGTGAGATGAAACGACGTCAGCAGGAAATTAGCAAGCTACTGCTACAGAATTTATAGATATGGTTGTACGATAAAGCAGTACCAAACTTACATATTAATCTACCAAGCTGTGGGTATGCTGCACTAAAATACATTAATATTTTGTACCTTTATACTGTTACCAGAAAAGCTGAATTCTGACAATCATATAAAATACATTGATTTTTGGAATTTATTCTGTCATTTGTATTATTTTTTATTAATTATGGGATGGGGAAAAAAACGCTAACATAGATTCCTTACCCTAAGCCTTCTAGAAGTGTTGGGCTAAAACTTGTAAAATCCCATAGAGTATATACATTTAAAATAAACACAGAGAAGTGGAATTCACTACTCTAAGATCTATGAATAGCCAAAATTTTGATGGCTTTAGAGCAGGGGTGTCAAACTCAAGGCCCGGGGGACGGATCCGGCCCACGGGGTGCTTAGATCTGGCCTGCAGGGCCGCTCTGGAAACAGCAAAGGACTGGCCTGTGGTACCTCTGCCAGCAAAAACGGAGCTTGGGAAGCTCCATGCGGTCCTCCCAAGCTCCATTTTCCCTGGCAGAGGGTTGCAGGAGGCCGCCGTAACCGAAAAAAGAGCTCAGGAGCCTGTTTTCGCTGGCAGATCTCTTGGGCCATCATAGGTGCCCCTGACATGAGTGATGTTGAGCTGGCCATGCCTGCCCACGCCCACGACCACGCCCACGACCACGCCCACCCTGCCCTGCCCAAGGTAAAACACAACCTTAATGCGGCCCTCAATGAAATCTAGTTTGACACTGTTATGTGTCTGGTATGTCATTATTGTCTTCCGAAGAAGAAACGGGGATTGTGCATGGTGGAATATAAGAAGACCACTACAAAAGTGGTTGATACAATGATTGGAATCCTCTCCTATTAAATAAATATTATTCACCGACAAAAGACTATGCACTCTTTATTCCCGCTCACCTTCATCAACGAAAGCGTAAGGGACTCCCTGCAGTTTCGCAGAAGAGCTTCACATTCGGTCAGTGACTTATTATCTAGTGCAATGCCGTTTATCTGCAGGAAAAGGAAGAGTATCAAGCATGCAACCGTCAAGAAAATACTAGAATATTCACTGTATTCAATATTGGTCTTCCAGGTTCACTTTCCACCCCCAGTTCTTCGAAAGAAGATTTTCTAGTCTATTCCTTTATTAGCGCTTGGACAGGTAATTCTACTTTGGGCAACCAAGGGAACTATTACACACAACGACAGCAATGATTTGCATCAAATTTCAGTATTAGAATAGTAAGGCAAGCGAGAGCAATTTTCTGAGCTAGAATGTCGGGCATGAAAGACCAGGTCCACACAGGAAGGTACACTTAAAACTGATTTATTTCTTAACAGATTATGCACAGGAATCTTTTCAGCTGTTAGCATCTGCTTGGAGTTAGAAAAGAGTCAATGGAATTCACATTGTGGCTACGTAGAGATTCTAGGACCCATGATGACACCTAGAGCCATATATGTGGGCACACAAGCGTTGCCCTAGCTTAGCTCCAGCGCACATGTGCATGCCGGCCAGCTGATTTCCAAGCCTTCTGGGCCCACCAGAAGTCGGGAAACGGGCTGTTTCCGGCCTCCGGGGGGGGTGGGGAAGGCCATTTTAACCCTCCCGACTCCTAGAAAGCCTCTGGAACCTGGGGAGGGCGAAAAAACGGGCCTTCCGGTCCCACTGGAAGTTGGGAAACAGGCCATTTCCAGCCTCTGGAGGGCCTCCGACGGGGTGGGGAAGGCCGTTTTTGCCCTCCCCAGGCTCCAAGAAAGCCTCTGGAGCCTGGGAAGGGCGAAAAATGGGCCTACCGTGTCATTGCATGCCAAAAGCGTGGGGAGTGGGGGGGGTTGCGTGCACATGCGCAATGAATTATGGGTGTGGGCACACACGCGACACCCCCCCCCGCTCCCCCCACTTTTGGCATGCGACGGCAAAAAGGTTAGCCGTCACTGTTCTAGGCTGATTCCTCTTTTAACTCCGCCTCCAGGTTCTGCCACTCCTTTCCCCTACACACACGTGTTTTGGAAGGAGAGGAACAAAACAGGCAAGACCTGCAAATAGGTTCAGACCATGCCTTGTATATGGAAAGGGCCAGGATGCCTAGCTAGGTGGCTCAGTGGCTAAAACACTGAGCTCATCGATCAGAAAGGTCAACAGTTCGGCAGTTCGAATCCCTAGTATAGGCTTCCTGCGTGAGTAGGGGCTTGGACTAGATGACCTCCAAGGTCCCTTCCAACTCAGTTACTGTTCTTTTCTCACTCCTCTCCTTTTTTCCGCTAAACCTATTTAGTCCTGCAGTTTTTCTACAGAGAGCCCTTGATTTACAAACAGCTATTTAGCGATCCTTAAAAATGACAACTGACCCGAAAAATAGGACTTACCACCTGAATCAGAAGTTCTGATGGTTAGGCCCCTTCCATGGTCATGCGACTCCACTTTGGGTGTCTGGAAACCCGGCCACATTTATAGCTGTTTGCAACATGTTTTATGACTGTTTTTCCAAAAATCAACAGCTATTTCCAGTTTTTGGCAAAACTATGCCCATAGCAAGCCATCATGACTGCAGCATTTACCAAGTAACTTACAACCAGTATGTTTGCTTACCAACCACTTAATACTTAGCAGGTAACTTTAGAAGAAATTATTTCTGCTTCTGGCCAAATAGCCTTCGCCTCTCGTCTGATCTGAATTTCTACTCTGAAAAGATTACTGAAAAGTAACTTACAGCAATGATCCTATCTCCCACAGTGAGGGATCCATCCTTGGCAGCTGGACTGCCACTTGTTACGGTGGCGACAAAGATTCCATTTTCCAGACCAATTCCACTATCTGTAATGAAGAAGCCAAGGTGAATTTTTAGCAATCCTCTCACACAAAGCTTACTGGCATGCCCAATCAGTCTTTGCTATAGCCATGTTTGAAGGATGAGAGTGTGTGTGATTGTTTCATACCTGCTTCCTTGCAAAACCAAGCCTGAACTGGTTGAACCAGCCTCAGTCACCCAAATCTATTCAGCATTCAGTATACATTTTCAGAATTCTGAAGATTTAAAACGTTTTCTTTATAGCAATAGCACTTAGACTTATATGCCGCTTCACAGTGCTTTACAGCCCCCTCTAAGTGGTTTACAGAGTTGGCCTCTTGCCCCCAACCATCTGAGTCCTCATTTTACTGACCTCAAAAGGATGGAAGGCTGAGTCAATAGCAATAGCACTTAGATTTATATACTGCTTCATTGTTCTTTTACAGTCCTCGGTAAGCGGTTTACGAAGTCAGCATCTTGCCCCCAACAATCTGGGTCCTCATTTTACCAACCTTGGAAGGATGGAAGGTTGAGTCAACCCTGAGCTGGTCAGGATTGAACTGCTGGCAGTGAGCAGTGAGTTAGCCTGCAGTACTGTATTTTAACCACTGTGCCACCTCGGATCTTACAGAAATGAACTGGTTATTTCTCTTCTAATTTAACCAGTACAGTCCCTTTGGTATGTATCTCTCATTTGAGCAGCTGATCTACCTTGTTTCTACGTTACCCATAGGTGAAATCTTTGATGTAAGGCTACAATGGTAACTCCTGAAAACACATAATTTTGTTTTGAGTTCTCAACATCTGACAGCAGTTGGGTAACTTTGGGAACTAAGCAAAGCCTGGTTTGGTCAGGATTTGGATGGAAAAACTCCAAGAAACGTCAGGGATCAGGCTAAATTGGGAAGGTTTTTTTAAAAAAAAAATTATCCAGAATGATACCCTATTACTACCAAAAAAAAAAATACTGTATACATTGAAATCCATGAATCCAACTAAAGAATTGAGTTTGACTGACAGCAGACTTTACCTTCTAATTTAGGAAAGTCGGTATCCGAAGAGCTACTGCACATAGTGATACCACCACGGCTGTTGCAAAAATGAAATCTGATGTTTTCGATCACTAATACACAGTAGAAAACATCTTCCATAACAGGCATTTCAGCCTGAAACCAGGAAAGCATGCCAACGTACTTATTCACTTTGGTAGCAAATCCATGAAGAATGCAGTGGAAATATTGACTGGATCTCTGCATATTTGTTAGCTGACAGCATCTATAAACAACCACTGACTCTGAAGCAGCACGACGGCCTCACCTTTATGGCCTGAAAGGTTGATGTGCAGCGGAGTTACCACTTTCCCTCCTAAGGACTTTCTTCGGCGGACCAGCATATTGATAATTCCTCCGCCATTAAGGACTGCTTTTATTACTTGCTTTCTGTCTTTGTTGGTGAGGTCCACGTCATTTATCTTCAGGAGCCAATCATTCACCCTGATTAATTAGAGCAAAATGCATGACCTTCGACATGACCAAGTTACCTCAAACATACTTTTGTTAAAAGGTCACGCAGCTTAGTTCAGAATCCACAATCGTTGTGCGCTCATTCACTCTTAACCTTCTCATTTTAGAATATCTGTTTCTTAAGCCTTTCTTTTTAACTGCACCCTGGTGTTTCTCCAAATAAGTCCGAATTTCATATTCCTACCCAGCGGTGGGATTCAAATAATTTAACAACCGGTTCTCTGAGCTAATGACCGGCTGGATGGGTGTGGCCATGGCCAGGGGGTGTGACAGGCAGCACTCGGCCTCCTGTACCCCCCTGGGAGCAAAAACAGGCCGTGGGGGGGGATGCACCACCCCCGCACCCTGTTTTGGGCCTAGGTGGCTTTCCTGCACTTACCTGGGAGCCAAAATGGGGCACGTGGGGATTCCTGGAAAGGGCGGGGTGGGAAGGGGCGGGGCCAGCCAGCAATTTAACTACCAGCCCGAACCGGCTGAATCCCATCATTGTCCCTACCACAAAATGAGCAGAATCATGCCATGATATACAGTCATTCTCTTTCAACAAACATTTCTCCCTTGCAAGATTCAACAGACCGCCCATCATCTTCGTCCAACATTGGCACATCTTAAAATTTCTCCATTCATTTTGCCATCTTTGGCAATCAAGACGCAACAAAACATTTTAGCTATTCAATTTCTTTTGGACATTGAAAGATAAGTACGGCTTCATATTTATGTGCAAATGTAACCGCCAGCTACCCTTGCGGTTCTTCATGAATTTATTTACATATGAAGAGATTCACATATTGATAATGATAAGTTATAACGACAAGCGATTATTATAATTTATCATTATTCTCTTGCTTTTCATGTACACCGAGAGCTTCCTCACCGGAGACAAATTCTTTGTGTGTCTACTCACACTTGGCCAAAATAAAAGTATTCCATTCAAATAAAGTATTCAATTCAACTCAAAGGTTTGGACTAACTACCCACAGTATACCTTAATCGCCCATCTGCAATACTTCCTTTATCGACTTTGGTAACAAAAATTCCACAGTCTCCAGGAAGGTAAGGTTCGTTCACTCCTTCGGCCACGTCAAAACCAAGGGCCTTCAAATCCATGTCCTCCTAAAAGATACGAATGCAACACACATCAGCTGTAGTGATTTTATACTAAAGACATGTCAGCACATATGAGATATTGCTTTCCATCCTATCTCTGTTTGCTGGAAAGTTCCAAGGAACAGAGCTCTATTGCCAACCTGTGACCGTGGACTTCAACTTACCCTGTCTTTCTCAAATTCTACTACTTCTGTTTCCCACTCCATTGAATCTGTATCAATAGCGGAATCGTGGGAACTATGCGCCATCAGCTGTCGAAACCTTGCCTCTTTTTCCAACTGATTCTCCATCTTCTCTCTGCGGAAAGTTGAACATCACAATCAAGATTAAGGGACATCTTATTCTTTCTCACCCTTACATGCTCTGGATGACAGGATGAACGTCCCGATTTCAATGCTGGATCCCTTGCATTCTGATTTAATGTCATCCCGATCGCTGTTTAATAGACAGGTGATTTCCACCACCACCACTCCCCAAAAATGCTACCCTGAAAGAAATCTGCTAAGTGGGCAAAGAAGGAATCTCTCCTAGCCCATTTAGATTGGAGTGTTGTGGTTTATTTGCCTTCCAATTCAAAGTTAGTCCTACAGACAGATCTACTGTATTTTTCGGAGTATAAGACCAGGGGTGGGTTCTAAATTTTTTTTACTACTGGTTCTGTGGGCGTGGCTTATTTTGTGGGTGTGGCTTGGAGGTCATGTGACTAGGTGGGCGTGGCTAGCTGGTCAGAGTCATTTCTCGAAGGTCCTCGCACTTACGACCCGACTCATTTGTTTGCTTTTAACACTAATCAGCTGTACACACTGATCAGCTGTAGGACGGCCCTTTGAAGCCCCGTGGCAAGAGTTTAAACAGTTTTTTTCCCTCTAGTCATCAGCTGGGACTCAGGAGGCAGCAATAGATTGGGGGTGGGACCAAATAAAAGGTAAGAATAACGTGGGGGGGTGGGGGTGGGAGGGCGGGGGGGAACCGGTTCGGTGACATTATATTGTCACCGTTACCGGCTCGGCCAAACCGGACCCAACCGGGAGGAACCCACCACTGTATAAGACGCACCGGAGTATAAGATGCACCGGAGTATAAGACACAGCTTAGTTTTTTGGGAAGAAAAGAGCCTTGGTGGCGTAGCAGACTAAAGCACTGTTAAGTAACACCAGCTGCCTGCAATTACTGCAAGTTCAAATCTCAACAGGCTCAAGGTTGACTCAGCCTTCCATTCTTTCGAGGTAGGTAAAATGAGAAGCCGGTTTGTGGGAGCAATAAGCTGACTTTGTATAAAAAAGAACACCGCTTGGGGGGGGGTGGCGAAAGCCCTACTAAGCAGGTATATAGAAAAGTATGAAGGCTATTGCTTAACGCATTGTAAGCCGCCCTGAGTCTCCGGAAAAGGGCGGCATATAAATCGAACCAATAAATAAAATAAATAAATAAGGGGGGAAAAAACTGCCTACCAGGTATTCATCTGGCTAGCGTCCTTAGTATGGTCAGCTTCAGCACATTAATTTGCTGGTTTTTATCCCCTGCTTGGGGATAAAAAAACAGCTTCTAAAGCACAACTGATCTTTGGAGAGAGAAGCAATGAGAAAAGCAGGCAAACCACAGAGATCGCTTCACTCACTAGCGCCTCATTAGGGCTGGAAAAAAACTTCACAGCTGAGTCGGAGGGAGCAAGCAAAGGAGGGAAAGGGCGAACACTAGCTAGCGCCTCGTTAGGGCTGAAAAAAAGCTTTGAAAAAGCTACATTCGGAGTATAAGACACACCCAAATTTTCAGCCTCTTTTAGGAGGGAAAAAAGTGCATTTTATACTCCGAAAAAATACGGTATTCTTTCCTTCTTTCCCACATTTTGTGGGTTTACGGGTTTTAATACATGTTTTTTTTATCCATAACAAATTACATATGCATATTACAAAAGTATGTGGTTCTCTCTCTCTCTCTCTCTCTCCCCCATTCCCTCCCTCTCTCCATCTATCATTCACACACTCACAATGCGTGAAATTATTGCACTTGAAATTAAACAATACAGATAGTCCTTGACTTACAACCATTTTTTAAATGTCGATGGAGATTCTCCGTTCATTCAGTCCCAAAGGTGCTTTTTTCAAGAGGCAGCTGGACTTTCTGGTTTTTCCTTGAAGACATTTCGCTCCTCATACAAGAAGCTTCTTCAGCTCAAAGAAGCTTCAAAGAAAAACCAGAAAGTCCAGTTGCCACTTGAAAAAGCACCTTTGGGACAACCATTTGTTTAGTGACCAAGGTTACAGTGGCAGTGAAAAAAAATTACTTCTGACCATTTTTCACACTTAAGACTGTTGCAGCATCCCCATGGACACATGATCAAAATTTGGGCACTTGGCAACTGACTCATATTTATATTGATTTCATTGTCCCAGGTTCACTTAACCACGGAGGAGCCGTGGTGGCGCAGTGGTTAGAATGCAGCATTGCAGGTTAACTCTGCCCACTGCTAGCAGTTCAGCAGTTCGATCCTGAGTGGCTCAAGGTTGACTCAACCTTTTGTCCTTCTGAGGTCAGTAAAATGAGGACCCAGATTGTTGGAGGCAAGAGGCTGACTCTGTAAAGCACTGTGAAGCAGTATGTAAGTATAAGGGCTATTGATAGTGCTATTTGTAACCATCCCAGCTGGATTCTGACAAGCCAAGTCAGTGGGAAAGCCGGATTCATTTAACAACCGTATGACTAACAACAACTGAAGTGATTCACTGAAACAACTGTGGCAAGAAAAGTTGTAAAATGGGGCAAAGCTCATTCAATGACTCTCATTTAGTAACAGAGTAGTTGGGCTCAATTGTGGTAGTAAGTTTAGAGCTACCTGTATTTACCATACTTTTCTGAGTATAAAACACGCTCCCCCCCCCAAAAAAAATAGAGAGTAGAAATGTTGATGTGTCTTATAGACCGAATACGGCCATTTTTGGCCTCCCAAACATCCTCCCCCATCCGCGCGCGTCCCTTTTTTGCAAAAATGGAATGCACAGAGGGTTTGGGAAGCCTCCAGAGTGTCAGTGGCATATTAGGCCAGAAGCTTCAATGCTGCCACAGAGTGCTCCTGGGGTTCGGGAGGCCAAAAACGGGTCCGTTTTTCTCAAAAAAGGACTATTTTTTTTGCAAAAAAAGGGATGCCCAGAGGGTTTGGGAGGCCTGCACAGTGCTCCTGGGGGCCAGGGAAGGCAAAAACCGGATGCGTGGAGGCCAAAAACTTTTTTTTTTTTCGTTTTCCTCTTCAAAATCTTGGTGCGTCTTATACTCCGGTGTGTCTTATAGTCCAAAAAATACGGCACATACTATTAAACATCCTGTCCTATTCCAAGTGTTGCTGCGGGAAAGAAAGACCCGACATAAGAGCATGCAAAGAGTTTTTCTATAACGCACTTCAGTTCCTTCAATTCACGTCCGGCATCGTTCTTCTGCTTCCTCATGTCATCCAGATTACGAAGAGCCTCCGCCAAGTCACTCACGGCTCGGTCTCTTTCCCGCCTGAGGTTATCGCACAAAGTCCTTCAAAGAAATCAAAACAGGGTTTCAGGGTTACACAGGAGTCCCCACAAGCCTCCATTCCCACTAGGATAGAATTCAGACTTACAACCATTCTTTTAGTGACCGCTCAAAGTGATAACAGCACTGAAAAAAGGAATTTAGGGCCTCTTTTCACAGTTTATGACTTTTGCAGAATCCTCCCCCGATCAAAATTCAGACCCTTGGCAACTGATTCATATTTATGACGGTCGCAGTGCCCCGGGGTCACGTGATCTTCTGATAAGCAAAGTGAACCAGGAGGGTGTGACTAACTTATCAACTCTGGTGATTCACTTGACAACGGAGACAAGAAAGGTCATAAAAACGGGACAAAGCTCGCTTAACAAATGTCTCACTTAACAACAGAAGTGTTGGGCTCAATTGGCCCTAACATCAAAAACATCATCAAGAAAAGCACAACAAAGAATGTTCTTTCTGCGCCAACTCAGAAAGCTCAAACTGCCCAAAGAGCTGCTGATCCAGTTCTACAGAGGAATTATTGAGTCTGTCATTTGCACTTCCATAACTGTCTGGTTTGGCTCTGCAACCCAACAAGACAGACACAGACTTCAGAGGATAATTAGAACTGCAGAAAAAATAATGGCTGCCAACCTGCCTTCCATTGAGGACCTGTATACTGCACGAGTCAAAAAAAGGGCTGTGAAAATATTTACAGACCCCTCACATCCTGGACATAAATTGTTTCAACTTCTACCCTCAAAACGACGCTATAGAGCACTGCATATCAGAACAACTAGACACAAGGACAATTTTTTCCCGAATGCCATCATTCTGCTAAACAAATAATTCCCTCAAAACTGTCAAATTATTTACAAGACTGTATTACTATTCTTCTTCTCCTCCTTCCTAGTACCGATCTCTTCCCACTTATGGCTATAACCTTGTTGCTTGTATCTTTACAATTTATATTGTTTTAATTTGTTTCCTAGTATGATTTGATTGCTTATTAGTAACCTATGACTAAGTGTTGTATCTTATGATTCTTGATGAATGTATTTTATTTTTCTTTATGTACACTGACAGCGTATGCACCAAAGACAAATTCCTTGTGTGTCCAATCACACTTGGCCAATAAAGAATTATATTCTAAAAATAAATAAATAAATAAATTGTGGTCATAAATCACGAAAACTGTTTCCTCCCACCCGTGGTTTCAAAAGTGCAGATCTAGTCTTCCTGCATAGTTAAAACCCCTTTTTGCGACACGTGTATGGTGGGCGTACCTTATGCTCTCTCGCTCCGAAACGATTTTATCCCGTTCCTGGAATGCCCAGTCTCGCCTGCATTTGGCTACTTCTGCCTCCTGTGTGGCTTCTTTTAACTCCTGTGACATGGCCTCGTACTGCTTCCGAAGCATTTCTATTTCTTTGTTCGCTCTTTCTATATCCAAAGTGGCCGAATCTTGGATCTAAGAAAGTAGAAAAAGGGATTCTGTTTACAGAATCAGAAGCAACATGGCGTACAAAGCAGAGGACGAGAGGACTCAAGCTGGAATTTATTTATTTGTTTGTTTGTTTGTTTTAAAAAAAGAAAGACATTAAAAACATTCTGACGACATTGTTTAAAAATATTTGAAGTTTTGGGTTTGTTTCAATAGAACCCCAAAAGATACCCTACAATCCATTCTGTTGTTACTTCCTTGGCTTTGCTTTGCTTGCAAATGCATTTAACATTAGGTTTTTTTAAATAAATAAATAAATAATTGTGCTTGGCATTTGTACAATTTGCAATTATTATGGCCAAGGATTTCATTCCCACCCACCCACCCTTAATTAGTAAGGCTGCATTCTGCAAACAGATTAAATCTCGATTGGTAATGTTGATCCTCTGAAGACCTCAATATTATTTTTATGCATTTGTTTAAATTATGTACAACTATTCAGTGAAGTTAAAAAAAAAAAACCAGAGAAATTGAAAAATACCAAGTGTCAGGCCTGGAAGCCATCTTTTACACTGGGCCTTAGGTCTGCCACATGCTGTGGGAAACAGGGAGGGGGGATTGTATGGAGCCGGGGTGATATATATAGTCATAACAACATTCTTTTCTCAGAGAGTCAAGGACATCTTGCCCTGCACCTGGACGGATGGAACTGGGAGGCATCTCCAGTTGGGACGGTGCTTTGGACCATGTGATGGACATGTGGGTGCTGGGCAGGGACTTGGACTTTCTGTTGGGTGGGGAAAACCTGGAAGCTTTCAGATTCGGGTTTTCCCAGATGTGCCAATATGACATCTCTAATAAAATGGAACTTTGAGGAACTTCAAGCCTCGGAGTTTTCTTTCATTGGGGGTGTTACTTGGAACCCTGACATTAAGCAGGTTCAACACATTTGGAAATTATAAGAAATCAAGAAAAAAAAAAACCCAAACCACTAGATAATGCTCAGAAAATTCCTTATGTATTCCGAAAAAGGTTAAAATGCCAGTATCAAAAGAGAGAGGAATCCTGATCGGATGCCAGTGATAAAACTCTGATTAACAAAGGAATACGAGCATACTGATCTGGAGCCAATTAATTAATGGAATTAAAAGTTAGAGTTAATCCAGCGCCTCCTGCTGGGGAGGGAGGGTAAATGATAACAAGGCTATGATTAACATCAGGAAAATGACATAACATAGATATTTGCATCCAGACACCATGATGCCATGAAAAACCTGGGCCATTGTGCGATCTTGAGCTTGGTGTCATCATTTTGACATTATCCAAGACTGTTACAGATGCCAGGGAATAGATCAATGTACAGATAGTTCTCGACTTACAACCATTCATTTAGTGACCGTTCGAAATTGCAACAGCACTGAAAAAAAATTGACTTATGACCGTTTTTCATACTTACGACCTTTGCAAGCATCCCCAGGATCACGTGATCAAAGTCCAGATGCTTGGCCAACTGACTCACGTTTATGACGGTTGCAGAGTCCCAGGGTCATGGGATCCCCTTTGGCGACGAGGAAGCCAGATTCACTTAAACAACCATGTTACTAGCTTAAGGACTGCAGTGATTCACTTAACAACCGTAGCCCGAAAAGTCGTAAAAATGGGGCAAAACTCAACTTTAACAAATGCTTCACTTAGCAGCATAAATTTTGGGCTCAACTGTAACTCAAGGGTTACCTATACTAACTTCACTTCACTACTGTGGCAAGAAAGGTGGTTAAAATGGGGGGGGGAATTGCACTTAAGAGCCGTCTTGCTTAGTAGTGGAAATCTGGAGCTTAATTATGGTCATAAGTCAAGGACTACCTGTGCCTTTGGGGCAGTTTTTCTGCAGCAATCGGTTGTCTAGTATGGTTGAGCAATTCACAATTGTCAGCAATTTTGGGCTCAATCGTAGTCATAAACCAGTTCACGATTCCGATATAAATTAAATGCGTATTACCCACTGATGGCCATAGAAAAAGGGAACCTCCAAGGGAAGAGAATCCCAACATTGCAATTTTTAAAAGATTAACATTGTTACCTGGCGAGCTTGATAGTATTCTCTTAATAGATGGTCTCTCTGGATGATGGCTTCCGTTCTCTCCTTCCTGGCTACATCCCTCTCTTCCTTCACTGTCTCAATATCCTTACACACCTGGTCCAGCTCCTTCTGGGCCTCTGCCTTGTCCTTCACTTCGTGGCAGTATTTTTCTAAGAGCTCGTTCCTTTCACAGATGGCTCGGTCTCGTTCCACCAGAGCGGAATTCAGCTCCTAAAATGGAAGCAACCCTTGGTAGTGTCAGGCCATCTTTTGCATTAGGCCTTCAGGCCTGCCACGTTTACTACTGTGGGAAACAGGGAAGGGGGATTGTATGGAGCATTTGTACAATTATTATTATTATTATTATTTATTGGTTAATCTTTAGTGAGATTCACAGCCTTTGAGGCTGGTTAATAGCTCAGCAGCTCGAGTCCTAACCAAGGACCTAGGAACTGTTAAGGTATCGTCGGAGGATGTAAGCTGTTCCGAGTAAGGTGGTTTTTTGTAGAGTCAAAATGTTCAAGTCCGGCAAATTTAGAATTTCTAAATAGCGGGGTAGCCCTTTGGGTATTGCTCCGAGGGCTCCAATTACAATCGGGACAACACATGATTTCTTTTTCCACAGTCGCTCAACTTCAATTTGTAAGTCCCGGTACTTTGTGATTTTTTCTTGCTGCTTATCTTCAATTCGTGCATCACCAGGTATTGCAATTATTATTATTATTATTATTATTATTATTATTATTATTATTATTATTATTATTATTATTATTATTATTGCCAAGGATTTCATTCCCCCTCCCCCTTAATTAGTAAGGCTGTATTTTGCAAACAGATTAAATGTGACCTGCAAACAGATTAAATGTGGTAATGTGATCCTCTGAAAACTGCAATATTATGCTTATGCATTTGTTTAAATTATGTACAACTATTCAGTGAAGTTGCTTTAAAAAAAAACAACACAGAGAAATTGAAAAATACCAAGTGTCAAGCTTGGAAGCCATCTTTTGCATTGGGCCTTCAGGTCTGCCACATTTCCTACCCCGGGGGGGGGGATTGTATGAAGCATGGGTGATATATAGTCATAATAACATTCCTTTCTCTGAGAGTCAAGGACATCTTGCCCTGCACCTGGAGGGCTGGAACTGGGAAGTATCTCCAGTTGGGACGGTGCTTGATTGGACCATGTGATGGACATGTGGGTGCTTGAACTTTTCTTTGGGTGGGGAAAGCCTGGAAACTTTCATATTCGGGTTTTCCCAGATGTGCCGATATGACACCTCTAATAAAATGGAACTTTGAGGAAACTCAAGCCTCGGAGTTTTCTTTCGTTGGGGATGTTACTTGGAACCCTGACAGGTAGGTTGGTCAAGTGCGGAAGGAAACTCTCTCGTGTTGATGTACGCACGTTGAACGTGGGGTTGATCAAAAGACAGCGATGGAGAAACTTTTAGACACTGAGTGCCCAAACTGCGCGCGCGCATGCCCAAACTGAAAGGTGCGCATGAGTGAGAATGCATGCATGCACAGACGGAGGGAGGGAGGGAGGGAGGGAGGGAGGAAGGAAGGAAGGAAGGAAGGAAGGAAGGAAGGAAGGAAGGAAGGAAGGAAGGAAGAGAGAGAGAGAGAGAGAGAGAAGAAAGAAAGAAAGAAAGAAAGAAAGAAAGAAAGAAAGAAAGAAAGAAAGAAAGAAAGAAAGAAAGAAAGAGGAACTAACTAACTGATGATATAATGGAGGAATGATCGAACCAAGTCATTCATCCCAAATCAAATTAGAATTTCTTACCAACCTTTTTGTAAAATAGATTCACCATTAATCTTTTATATATTCTTGTTAAAATATCTCTCTTTTAATTCCTTGCACTGAATATATTTATCTGGGTACTTAAAGAGGGGTGAAGTGGGATAAAAAAAATGAGATAAGAAAATATTGTTTCCAGAGCTTTTTTATATCTCTGTTTTAGGTACATATTTGTGGCAATAAATGTTGACCATAATGTCAATGGGAAATGGTATTATTTTAAATAATAGAGTTTATTTGCATCCATTGGACATTATCTTAACATCCAACAACTTGCATTAATTCTTTTAACTGAAAAGCACCCAAATGTCATTGCCAATTTCTTATGCTAAATCTTTTTCTTAAGCTAAATCTTACACCATGCTTTTTATGTAAACCTAGGCTTTCTAAAAATATATAATTATCTATAAATTAAAACTTATGTATTCGTTATCAATGGGACCTGTAGTCTATGAAGTGAAAATAGATGATAAGAAGTAATTTTGACCGCAGCTGCTTTACTAAGTAATAAGAGCTTAAACTGTTGCTATGACAAGTTCTATTTTAATCTAACGCATATTAAAGAGGATCATAATTATGTTTCTTCAAGTGTTGTCAATCCTCTGAAACAATTACTCCTAAACATCTAAATCTACTTAAATTAATATGAAATCTGATAGCTTTTTGAAGATAAATCTATGATTAAGCTAACAGAAAACAATGTATCTGGCTTAAGTTTTTAATCTGCTATTGTAGGGAATCTCTTCATAACACTTAAAGTTTCTTTTAAATCTATTTTCAACTCAAGCACTTGGTTAGTATAGGAATTTCACTGTCATAGCATTAACTATTGATTTGCAAAATTTTAAAAGGCCCTCTTTTCAGACAGCTACAGGGAAGATAAGTATCTAGGTATACGGAAATCCAGTGATATCCATTCATAGCTCTACTGGTAATTAGACAACAGCCTTTTGAATATCAGGAGATGTAAATCTAACTCGTGTTTGTAGCCTTTTCAAAGGCATCTGGCTGGCCAATATGGAAACAGAATGCCTGTTATTCTGTTCTGTTATTATATATAACAGAACTGAGCTAAACTTGCGGGGGGGGGGGGGGCGAATGTTATATTTAAACCCCAGAAGATGGCAGCATCTGGCTGATCTTGATGACTAAGCTCAAAAGTTAAGCAAGATCACACCCAATAAGTACAGTACTTTGATGTGAGATCCTATAGACTAGACTAGGCACTTATTAAAAAAAATAAATCCTGGCGCAACCATTAATTTATTTATTTGTATTCGTCTTTATTAATTTTTACAAATAACTCAAGGCGGAGAATATATGCAACACACCTGCACTTTTTACACAACTTCCTCCTATTTTCCCCAAAACAACAAACCTATGAGGCAAGTTGGGCTGAGAGAGAGAGAGAGAGAGAGAGAGAGAGGGAGGGAGGGAGGGAGGGAGGGAGAGAGAGAGAGGGAGAGAGAGAGAGAAACTGGCCCCAAATCACCCAGTCAGTTTTCATGGCTAAAGGGACTAGAATTCACCGTCTCCTGGTGATTGGCCCAAAGTCACCCAGGTGGTTTTCATGGTTTAGGTGGCCCTAGAATTCACAGTCATGGTAACCAGCTCCTTGAAATGTCAAGCAGGTATCTACATTAGAACTTCATCTATGGCCCGTTTTTATGTATAGATAATTGTTTGGTGGGCCATTGGGTTGAACATTCCTCAAAGGTAAAGGTTCCCCTCGCACATATGTGCTAGTTGTTCCCGACTCTAGGGGCTGGTGCTTATCTCTGTTTCAAAGCCAAAGAGCCAGCGCTGTCCGAAGACGTCTCGGTGGTCATGTGGCCGGCATGACTAAATGCCAAAGGCGCACGGAACACTGTTACCTTCCCACCAAAGGTGGTCCTTATTTTTCTACTTGCATTATTTACGTGCTTTCGAACTGCTGGTTGGCAGAAGCTGGGACCAGTAACGGGAGCTCACCCTGTTATGCGGCACTAGGGATTCAAACCGCTGAACTGCTGACCTTTCTGATCGACAAACTTAGCGTCTTAGCCACTGAGCCACCGCGTCCCCTCAAAAGGGACTAGCTAAAAGGAACTAGCAACCTCAAAAGGAACTAGCTAACCTAGTGAAACGAGATCCTAATAGCTCCCTCAAATGAGCTGGTCTGGTCACCTTGCAAGTATTCCTTGCTCAAATTCATTGAGCGACGGGCAAACAATTGAATAGGCTCCTTGCTCAAGCAAAATCCACGGATAGGATTGCACCAGACAATAACAAAAACAGAGTGATTTGACTTCTTTCAACCCGCAAAATCATCTTTCTTCTGATTCCATACCTGTCTTAATGCTTCCATTTCCTCACTGGCCACTTTTTTCTCTGACGACGTGTTTTTCAGTTTCGATTCTGCCAGCTCCAGCTCCGTTTGAAGTTTATCTACCTCTTTGATCACTTGATCCCTCTCGCTCATGATGAGGCGATACTCGCTGAAAACCGAGTCCCGCTCTTCCTTGTACTTCTCGGCATCCTTGGCGGCCTTCAGCTGCACCGTTTTATACCTCGTGGCTTCTGACTGCAGCCGTTCCATCTCTCTCTGCAGCTCCTTGTTCTGGGCCGTAGCTTTGGTCAGTTCTTGTTGTATGGTCTCAAATCTGAAAAAAAAATAGCCAGGGGGATCGTTTGCAGGACAGGAAATGGGTTTTAAAGTCTTTTTTTCCACTTAGGAGCCAGAATACAAACCGTTTAAAACGATCATAGTAGAAGCAACGTGGCCCACTGCTCTCTGCTTTCCTCAGATATGATTAGTAAGCGGAGTTAAACTTTAACGCCAATAAAAAGTGAGCGGATGTGAGGAGTTGAGCTGTGTCTTAGTTTATCTTTTAAAGTGCCTTTTTTTAAAAAAAAAAATCAGCCTCACTTCCACCTCTTCAGAGGCAGACCGGGAATGAGGGGAGACGACATGGATAGAATCAAAATCGTGTGAAGTATTAGTTATCGCTTTATAAAGCCTTAGTAAGACCACATACCTGCATCCAGTTTTGGTCCCCACATTACACAAAGAGAGGTTGAGACTTTGGAAAAAGTGCAGAGAAGAGCAACTAAGATAATTAAAGGTCTGGAGACTAAAACATATGAAGCACCATTGC
Organism: Pituophis catenifer annectens; assembly: GCF_029215685.1. Classification (NCBI taxonomy): domain Eukaryota; kingdom Metazoa; phylum Chordata; class Lepidosauria; order Squamata; family Colubridae; genus Pituophis; species Pituophis catenifer. The sequence continues at coordinate 87,132,550 of NW_027256886.1, read as the reverse complement.
AGGAATTGGGCATGGCCAGTGTAGAAGCAATAAGGACTGGGGAGGGAGGGCATGATAACAATATTCTAATATTTGAGGGGCTGCCACAAAGAGGAGAGGGTCAACTTATTTTCTAAAACACCAGAGGGCAAGAGAAGAAACAATGGATGGAAACTAATCAAGGAGAGAAACAATTTGGAATTAAGGATGAACTTCCTAACAGTGAGAACAGTTACAGAAGTTGTAGGTGCTTCATTACTGGAGGTTTTTGAAGACGAAACTGGACACCCACTTGTCTGGAATGGTCTATGGCAAGGGTCTCCAACCTTGGTAGCTTTAAGCCTTGTGGGCTTCCAGAATGGGAATTGAAGTCCACAAGTCTTAAAGTTGCCAAGGTTGGAGACCCCTGGTCTAGGATCTCCTGCTTGAACAGGGGGCTGGATTAGAAGACCTGCAAGGTCCCTTCCAACTCTATTCTGATTCTGGATGTAAGGACCAGAAGTGGGTTTCAGCAGGTTCTGACCAGTTCTGGAGAACTGGTAGCGGAAATTTTGAGTAGTTCGGAGAACCGGTAATAAAAGTTCTGACTGGCCCCGCCCCCATCTATTCTCTGCCTCCCAAGTCCCAGATGATTGGGAGGAAATGGGAATTTTGCAGTAACCTTTCTCTGAATTGGGGAGGGAATGGAGATTTTACAGTATCTTTCCCCTGCCACACCCACCAAGCCACGCCCACAGAACCGGTAGTAAAAAAATTTGAAACCCACCACTGGTAAGGAAAGTCCACCCTTGTGGACTTTTCACCTCAAAACCTGTATCCATGTACCCACACAGACTCACACTTTAAATGTCAACGGACAAACAAGCAGAAAACCGACAAGGTCGGTTCCGTTTGGCCTTAGAGAGACCGTGAGCACCATCAAGGAAGTTCCAAAGAGAGAATTGAGTGAAGATGCTTCTACTGAAGACGCACGGAGTTAGGAAACCCCCATTTGATTTTCACCTTCTCAGAGAAGTGGAACATTGCTGCTGAAAATGGACCGCCGTGTCCCTCTGCTTCATCAACATGTCCATCTGTTTCTGGAGACGTTTGTTTTCTTCTTCCGTTTGCTCTAACCGGCTCAGATCACTGTTGTGACTGGCTATTTTTTCATTGTACCGCTTTCTTAGTGCATCGTAGTCCTTCTTCACGACTTCAAGCTTATCCATCGCTGTATCGTAGAGTTTGTTCAAGATTTCCGATGACCCATTCTGCTTCATAACCTACATGAGGGAAAAAACACTTTTAACAAAGCTTTAGAGGAAAAAGTGAGACAGGTCTTGGTCTCATTTTAAGCCCAGGAAAGCCCAGTGAGCTTTTACTTATAGATATATACCCTGTTTCCCCCAAAATAAGACATCCCCTGATAATAAGCCCAATCGGGCTTTTGAGCGCATGGCAATAAGGTCAAATGCTTATTTCAGGGTTCAGAAAAATATAAGACAGGGTCTTATTTTTGGGGAGAAACAGTATATATTTAAATAAGGAATAGTGTGTTGGCCTAGAGGTGGAGCTCTCGCCTCACAATCAAGAGGCTGTGAATTCGATCCTAGATAGAAGCAGATATTTTTCTCTCTGGGCACACTGAGATTATATCTGCAGAATAAAACTCTACATTGGCGACAGGAAGGGCATCCGGCCATTAAAACACTCTACTAGCTCCATTCAGTTGTTCAGACTCCACCCCGCAAGGGATTATGGTCGTTAAAAGATGATATACAGTCAGGTCCAGAAATATTGGGACATCGACACAATTCTAACATCTTTGGCTCTATACACCATCACAATGGAGTTGGAATGAAACAAACACAATGTGCGTTAACTGCAGACTGTCAGCTTTAATTTGAGGGTATGTACATCCAACTCAGGTGGACGGTGTAGGACTTACAGCAGTTTGTATATGTGCCTCCCACTTGTTAAGGGACCAAAAGTAATGGGACAATTGGCTTCTCAGCTGTTCCATGGCCAGGTGTGTGATATTCCCTCATTACCCCAATTACAATGTGCAGATAAAAGGCCCAGAGTTCATTTCAAGTGTGCTATTTGCATTTGGAATCTGTTGCTGTCAACTTTCAAGATGAGATCCAAAGAGCTGTCACTATCAGTGAAGCAAGCCATCATTAGGCTGAAGAAACAAAACAAACCCATCAGAGAGATAGCAAGAACATTAGGCATGGCCAAAACAACTGTTTGAAACATTCTCAAAAAGAAGGAATGCACCGGTGAGCTCAGCAACACCAAAAGACCTGGGAGACCATGGAAAACAAGTGTGGTGGATGACCGAAGAATTCTTTCCCTGGTGAAGAAAACACCCTTCACAACAGTTGGCCAGATCAAGAACACTCTCCAGGAGGTAGGTGTATGTGTGTCAAAGTCAACAATCAAGAGAAGACTTCACCAGAGTGAATACAGAGGGTTCACCACAAGATGTAAACCATTGGTGAGCTTCAAAAACAGGAAGGCCAGATTAGAGTTTGCCAAACAACGTCTAACAAAGCCTTCACAGTTCTGGAACAAGATCCTATGGACAGATGAGACCAAGATCAACTTGTACCAGAGTGATGGGAAGAGAAGAGTATGGAGAAGGAAAGGAATTGCTCATGATCCTAAGCATACCACCTCATCAGTGAAGCATGGTGGTGGTAGTGTCATGGCATGGGCATGTATGGCTGCCAATGGAACTGGTTCTCTTGTATTTATTGATGATGTGACTGCTGACAAAAGCAGCAGGATGAATTCTGAAGTGTTTTGGGCAATATTATCTGCTCACATTCAGCCAAATGCTGCAGAACTCATTGGATGGAACTTCACAGTGCAGATGGACAATGACCCAAAGCATACTGCAAAAGCAATCAAAGAGTTTTTGAAGGGACAGAAGTGGAATGTTATGCAATGGCCAAGTCATTCACCTGACCTGAATCCCATTGAGCATGCATTTCACTTGCTGAAGACAAAACTGAAGGGAAAATGCCCCAAGAACAAGCAGGAACTGAAGACAGTTGCAGTAGAGACCTGGCAGAGCATCATCAGGGATGAAACCCAGCGTCTGGTGATGTCTATGCGTTCCAGACTTCAGGCTGTGATTGACTGCAAAGGATTTGCAACAAAGTATTAAGAAGGGAAAGTTTGATTTATGATTATTATTCTGTCCCATTACTTTTGGTCCCTTAACAAGTGGGAGGCACATATGCAAACTGCTGTAAGTCCTACACCGTTCACCTGAGTTGGATGTACATACCCTCAAATTAAAGCTGACAGTCTGCAGTTAATGCACATTGTGTTTGTTTCATTCCAACTCCATTGTGGTGGTGTATAGAGCCAAAGATGTTAGAATTGTGTCGATGTCCCAATATTTCTGGACCTGACTGTATATATTTAAATACATACTTTACTTAAAGTATGGAGTTAATTTTCAGGGCTTCCAAAGAATAATAATCATGTTTTTCATCACTTAGGGGACATCACATCTTGCAGACTAAAGGGAATTTTAGCTTAGCTTTAGATTCAAATTTCATAGGCTACTACTTTCTGCTGAAGCCATGAGTAGCCCTCTCCTCAACAGACCAATAGCATTTAGACTTATATACTGCTTCACAGTGCTTTTACTGCTCTCTCTAAGCAGTTTACCGAGTCAACCTTTTGTCCCCAAAGAATCTGGATCCTCATTTTACCGACCTCATAAGGATGGAAGGCTGAGTCAACCTTGAACCAGTCAGGATCGAACTCCTGGCAGTGGGCAGAGTCAGCCTGCAATACTGCATTCTAACCAAGGACCAAGTTGTAACACAAGTTTATACACGAGGCAAAATTAGACCAAAATTGGACCAAGCCTGATGGTGTCCCATCTAATTCTTTTCTCTTCTACATTTTCTCTTATAGTGACATTCATTGTCACTATAAGTGGTAGTAATTACCTAAACTTCATTGTGTGTGCACACACATATGTAGATTCTGCACAGGAACACTAAAAGATTCACCAGAACGTGTTACATAATCTCTTCTAACCGTGTTATACAATTAATGTACCAAATCTTTTGATATTATCACCCTGTTGTATTTTGGTACCTAAAAAGTATAGGCTACCACCATTTAAGGATTAATATTACATTATAGCTTAAGCCATGCCCTCGCTTATGTGCAATTGATAGGCAGGCTGCCAAATTATGTTTTTAAAATAGATTTCATGATGGAAATTCTTTAATTTCACAACATATAGACAGATTTTCAATTGGGAAAATATGACCATCCTAGACCAGGCCAAGTCCAAAAATGCCGGGGAATTTCTAGAAGCCTGGCACATTGACAAATCAGCCATCGATAGACACAGAGACATAAACAACATCTATAGACTATGCAAAAGAGACAATCAACCAGCCCAAAAGAGAAAAAGACTTCCACCAGTAATCAGCATCCAGAGCTGCATAAATTAACTCCAAGATTACCATCAGACCAACAATCAAGTGAATAATACCTCAATTAAAAAAATGCCAAAGAGCCAACAGTAAACAGCCCAACCAAAGAATCTCTTAAAACCAAACCCACCAACACTGACAGTGCAAGACACCAGAATATAAACTGTCAGCAAACGCCACTCCTTACTAACACTGATGATGTTACCTAGTTGGGTCATGAAATGTCTGCAAGAAAACAAACAAGCTCAGAGAGCATCAAGGACCTCTGGTGTCAACCCAGAGCTACAAATATTCTCCTTTATTAGTAACATAGATTTTGTTATTTATCATTATTTTATTCTAGAACTCTTAACTAGATATTCTTTTGAGTATTTTTAATTGTACTGGTCTTTGTAATAGATACTCTGAATCTCTACACACATATGCACAAACACACACACTACTTATACATATATACATACACACACATACTCTCATCCATAAGTCAGTCTGTCTTTAATCTGCAGTTATGTGCAATTCAGATGCAAAGGCATTTATTTCTTTGGAAAAGGAATGAATGATTAAGGAGGAGTATTAATTTCTAACGGAAGGGAGAAAATGTTAATTCTCAGATAGTTAGCTGGTAAACAACTGGCTCTTAAAAGTTCCAGTAGGATGCATCACCCAACCAACCAACCTTGGATAAGCTACGTAGGGTCTGCTTAAGACTTGAATGGAGTCTTATCAGAGAACCCCAGGGCTGCAGCTTTGATCGGGGAGTTAAAAAAGAAATCCTAGAAAAGTACAATTAGTCTTTGACTTTCGAGTTGAGCTGAATTTTTGATAATGTTAAGTGAGACATTTGTTAAGTGAGTCGCTGCAGTTGATAAAAGTTAGTAACCTGGTTGCTAAGTGAATCTGGCTTCCCTGTTGACTTTGCTTCTCAGAAGGTTGCAAAAGGGGATCACAGCAAAGGTCATAAAGATGATGTCAACTCACAAAGCATCCCTGGCCTGCTCTTGAGTTGCCATAGGCCAGGTGGGATGGGAAACCGGTGAAATGGCACAGCAGCCAAAGACAGATGCACATTCCATGCTTCTCTCTCTCAAGGTTGTATCCCAGGCTTACCTACAGCAGCCGGAGGGGAGTGACCTCGGCCACACCCTGGAGGGAGGGGGGAAACAGGGTCATAATTGGAGCATAAATTATGTAGGGTCAGAGCTGGTTTCAACTGAGAACGTGCCGACAGGAAGCTCCTAATAAATAACTGAAGCTTGTCTGAAAAATCATGATTTAATTAGGGCATCCATTGGAACCCTGACATATGAACCAGTTGCCAAGAATCTGAATTTGGATTGCATGGCCATGGGGGGGGATCCTGCAAAAGTCATAACTGTGCAAAACTAAATCACATTTTTCTTTTCAGTGCCGTGTAACTATGAACGGTCACTAAACAAACGGTTGTTCAGCCGAGGGCTACCTGCAATCTGCAACCTGTACCTTTGCCAGGAAATCGAGCGGGCGTCTACGGAAGTCAAGCCTGATCGAAGAAGACCATACTACTTTTGCTCTTTTAAGTATAGGAAGTTATCACCCACCCCTTTCCTAGGAAAATGAGGTATTTTAGGACATATTACAAGGGCAGAATATTTCCCCTAAAAGGGAGGCAGAAACTCAGCCCCCCACCTTTGTCAATGGGCCATTAAGGCCTGGGCCAGTCTATTCTATACAACAAAGATCTACCTCCTTCAGGCAGAGCCAGCAGGAATTGCCCAAAGCCCTTTCATTACATCATCACCCAGCAAGAGTCAACCAAGCTTGGGACTCAGGACAGCCTACAGAGTTGCCCCTGCATGGCCCCATGGGAGTCTGACAACCAATCAGAATACAAACTCAAATTCAAAAGCCCAACAGAGGGCATAAAACTGGGACACTCTCAGCATCTCTTCCCTTTTTTTCCCCCAGGATCTCAAACCCTGTGGTCCTGTCCACCATTAAAAACCATCATTCCAAGCAGTCTCCATGTTTCCAGTGTCTTTCTTCCCCACTTGGAAATGAACCCAGAAGGTTATTTCTTCCAACATAAGACAGACAAAAGGCAGGAGGGTACAGAAGAAACGGTCAACAGGAGTCTAAAAAAAATCGGAGGGGCAAAAGAGGAGAAGGAGTTGCCCCATTCAACCCCCTGACAAGAAGGCGAGAGCAAATAAATCTCAGTGAGGCCAAAGGCCACCCTCATGGAAACAGGAAGCTCATAGGCAAAGAAAAAAAAAAAAAGCAGACGGATAGAAAAATCAATGGGCATGACTGTTGGAGGAAGTAATTTGAGCCAAAGGATCCGTCCTTCCAAGCGACCCCGTTGTAGGCTTGTTGGAACAAGTTTCAGAGCATCTGCCAAGCATCCAAGAATCTACTTCACTGCCTGCTCCCTTGTTCTCCTGAAAAGCAACCAAGAGATGCATCCTATTCTAAGGAAACAAAACCGATAGTAACTAACACCGCAGTAATTACGCCCACGGATTGTTTTATTGCATTACAACAGGTGAACAATACAGGTAAGCCCCGACTTTAACAACAGTTCATTTAGTAAGCATTCAAAGTTCCCACGGCACTGAAGAAAGTGGCTTAGGACCACAGTTACAACCATTGAAGCCTTCCCGGGATCATGTGATCAAAATTCAGATGCTTGCCAATTGGTTCATACTTATGACAGTTGCAACATCCCGGGTGATCACGCAATCCCCTTTTGTGACCTTCTGACAAACAAAGTCCATGGGGAAGCCAGATTCACTTAAGAACCGGGTTACTAACTTATCAACTGCAGTGATTCACTTAACAACTGTGGCAAGAAAGGTCGTAAAATGGGACAAAACTCACTTAACAACAGAAATTTGGGGCCCAATTATGGTCGTAGGTCTACCTGTACATTATATTGGTTGGGTACATGGAATTGGCGCCATGTAAAACCAGAACTTGTTAATCCTACGATGGTTTAGAATATTCACGAAACCTTCAAAGACAAGAAGGAAATAAGTTTGTTTCAATGTTGAAATCAGATTTCTAAAAGGTTAATTAAAAAAACATTAGGTTGCTGGAATGGCAGGATTCAAGCTAAGTGTCGCATTGGCAGACAATGGCACAGAAGATTAAGTTATTTTGCTAAGGTCTCCACAGTGTTGTTAATTATTATAGTTAATAAATCGTCATGGAAGAATCTATCTATCTGACCTGATAATTCATCAATTGTTTATAAATGCTTTTTACAAAAATGAAAGGAAAAGGAAAGGAAGGAAAGAAAGAAAGAAGAAAGGAAGGAAGGAGGGAGGGAGGGAGGGAAAGAGAGAGAGAGAGAGAGAGAGAGAGAGAGAGAGAGAGAGAGAGAGAGAGAGAAAGAGAAAGAGAGACAGAGAGAAGGTATTTTATTTCTAACTTCCTCTTTCTTTATACACCAATTGATCTGCAGCATTTGTAAACATTTATCCCCACCCCACCCCTTAGAAATTATACTGTGTTGATGCTTGCTTTGCTGTGTGATATATTGTGTATATGGAAAGCATTCTTGCTTGAATTTGGCTAAAGAGCAGGTTATTTTGAGACTGAACGGAGCAAAAATGAAGGAGGGCAGGGCTGGGAAAGACATTCCTGAACTTGTGTAAGTTTCAGGCAAGTGGTGTGTGTGTTTTTTTTTTTTTAAACAGTATCCTTTTTCCTTGCCTTGCTTATTTTCCAGATGTGGTATATATTTCCTGCATTGGTCGAGCTCCTTTCTCTTTGAAGTGGCTATAGAAGCAAATGGTTAAGCAGCACAAACAAGCTGACTTGTTTGCTTGCCTTATATCTACATTTATTTATGTCACTCCTGTTTCTCCACCTCCTCCTCACATAGTTAAGGCAGCCCTCCATGCTAAAACGGAGCCACACAATTCTGCAACAGCTGCAGCTTCTAAAGGGGTCAGGCTATGAGAAAATACCAATTTATTGCTTCCTGTGTCTTCCTGTTTGAAAAATTGCTGAGCTTGTATGCACAGTGACGCTAGCAAATCTCATTTTGGGAGGAGAATAAGAGGAACGTCTGTCCCTGTCCATAATCTCCCAAGTTATATAGATATCTTTTTTTCCATGAAGAATGGGTTTTGTTTTGGTGTGTTCCCTCTTTCCTCGAACTGAGTTAGAATTCAAACTTTTGTATGTACATAAAAAAATAAAACCCTGTTTCTCTTATTCACCTGGAACTGGGTAAGAAATTTATAGCTTGGTAATAATGCCTGAGTCAGAATGACTTGCGGCTATTTTACTGGCTGGGTGTATAAACTCATCAACAAATATATTACATTTGTACACTTTTTTTTTTTACATTTAGCAATAGCACTTAAGACTTATATACCGCTTCACAGTGCTTTACAGCCCTCTCTAAGCGGTGTACAGAGTCAGCCTGTTGCCCCCCAAAATCTGAGTCCTCATTTTACCGACTTCGAAAAGATGGAAGGCTGAGTCAACCTTGAGCCGGTCAGGATCAAACTGCTGGCAGTTGCAGAATTATCCTGCAATACTGCATTCTTAACCACTGTGCCACCACAGCTCGGTTTATATTTTTTTAAAAATAAAAATATTTTATTTTGTATATTTTTAATAGTTTTATTAAATATACATCTTTAAATAGGTTTTAAAAGACTTAAATATAAATCTTTTTTCTTATATTTATATATAAGACGGGTGTGATGATAGTTTGCCTCCTCGTGGTGCACCCTGGATACCACGGAAGGGTGAACACAACGACTAGCAACAACTGGCAGCCAGACTAGATTGAAGAATTGGCAGTTAACGAGAGTTGGCAGCCAGGCATCTTTGTAGAACTCCTGGCTCTCTAAATACAGAACTCCTGGCTCTCTAAATACAGGGCAACGGATAAAGACACAGTGGAAAGCCAAATGGGCTGCTGAACACCAAGATACAGGCATGACCCTACACAACGCCCAAATACATAGATAACCCTACACAAAAGTTGCCAGGTTTTGACCTTCCTCACCAGCTTTAGTCAATTCTGAACAGGATCCGTACCCAACATGGTGTCTGCCAGGACTCATTGCTTAAGTGGGGTCTTGTCACTACCCCTCAGTGTGACTGTGGTGCTCATCAACAAAATATCCACCACATTGTGTCCGAATGTCCATCAAGAGCTTACACCTGCCCAATGTCTGTTTTTTTTTTCAACATAGGCCACCCTTGCCTTGAATGGCTGGGTGGACTGGACATTTAACATTTGAACTACTATAAGTCCATGTATTTGCCCTACGCTAAATAAATAAATATATATATATAAGAATCTGAACTACTAACTTTCAAGGCAAATTGGCGGTAGATAAGAGTTCAACCGAGTTCAAGGTGGGCCGGACTTAGATCTATCGTGGGACGAAGGGACTCGGGGCTGATAGCGTGCTTGACCCTTCCCCTCGGGCTCAGCCTGATCATATCCTACACCCTGGGCCTCTACTACAGCCCCAGCTCTTTTGTTGCCACCAATGAGTGCTGTTGTGCAGGGTGGCCACAAAACATAGATGGGGGAAGAGAGGCAGGTGTAGTTGCACCATCTCTGTGGTTGTAAATTCTGGCGGATCACCAAGACCCCAAATTTTTGTGACATAGGGGCACTGCAACGGCCATAATTTCAGGCATCCTTCTTTCAGTTTAGTTGTAATTCCAAACGGATGGTTGTGAGTTAAGGAATACCTTAACTGCTTTCTTTCACAACAATTTTCAACTTTCCAGTCTAGCAAATGGGTGACAAGAAATCACTCCAAAAAGCTCTTTGGCACACCAAAGCCTTCAGTGCAATGCTAAAATTGTGACATGTGACTTTTTTACAACAAATCTTACACTGGTAATGTTGCTAGAATTTTCTGAAACACTTCCTGAAGCTCCTCAGAAAACAAGAAGAAAGTCTAGAGGCCAGGGATTCGGAGCTGATGATCAGCAGTGAGTAAGACAATTTTTCCTAGCATAAGGATAAAATGTTTCTCCAAATTTGCACCTTCTACTACCAACCTCATAATCTCTTCATAGATCAACTAGTAAATTGCTCACAATCAGGTTTATTTATTTTAGATAATTTGTATAGCCACCTACTCGCTCACAGCAGCTCATGGATAATAAAAACACAATGTAGAAATAATGATGATGATGATGATGATGTCAAAGAAAAAGAACTGGAAAAAAATCACAAAATATCGCAACCTGGCATCGAAACTACACGGCTATGGATGAAACATGTAACATTGTCATCGGGGCACGTGGTACCATGTCCAAGAATTTTATAAGATACATCAACAAATTGCAGCTTCCTGCAATAACACCAGCGGAACTGCAAAAAACTGTGCTATGTGGAACATCATACATCTTAAGAAGGTACTTGGTTGATACCTAGGACGCTGGCAGCAACCCGTATCAACCATTAGCACCAGTCAATGGTATTTGTGATGCATTTTTGAATGTTCAGTTGACTAAGTTTCATGTTTAATGAATAAGAGAGATAAGTAATAATAAATAATAACCCACCCACCCCGCCTCGGGGACAACACACACACAAATCAACCATTTAATGGGCTCCATCCCACTCTGGGTTCCCCAGGCCCACTGACAGAACCACGTCTTCAGGGCCTTCAAAAGGGGAATAGAGTGAGGGGGCAGTCTAATCTCTGGGGGGATGATGTTCCAGAAAGAGTGAGCCACTACAGAGAAGGCCCTTCTTCTCGCCAGATACACTTCCTTAGGGGACGGGATCTGCACCATTCTTTGCCTCCCCACTCTAGTGGGTTGGGTGGATGTGACTGGCAAGAGATGGTCCATCAGAAACCTGGTCCCAAGCCATGAAGGGCTTTAAAGGTGACAACCAGCACCTTGAATTGCACCCAGAAGCAAACTGGCAACAATGCAGCTCTGGCAGGGGAGGTGATACATGTGGACAAAACCATGTGAGCCGCTGCATTTTGCCCCAACTGGAGCTTCTGGATAGCTCCAAATTACCATATTTTTTGCTCCAGAAGATGCACCTAACCATAAGACGCACTCCAAAGTAGTGGGTTGCCCCCGGTTCAGACCGGTTCGCAAGAACCGGTAGTAAAACCGGCGGGAGGCCCCGCCCACTGTCCCAGATGTTGTCATCAGTGATATGCGCATGCGATCCCATTGCGAACCGGTGATAAAGGTAAGTAGAACCCAACCCTGACGAACTCGTTTTTGACCTGTGCGTGCCCCGCGGAGGCTGAAAACGGGGTGTGCAGAGGCCAAAAGTGGGACACCTGGAGGCTGAAAAGGGGACGTGCGGAGGCCCAAAATGTGGCGCATAGAGGCCAAAAATGTGGCGCACGGAGGCCAAAAACGAGGTACGTGGAAGCTAAAAATGGGGTGCTCAGAGGCTGAAATTAGGATGTGTGGAGGCAAAAAATAGGGCAGGCGGATGCCACGGTGGTAAAAAATGGCCCAAGGATGGGGGGCAGGGAGGGGCTTCAGCAATATTCGCTCAGTAAGATGCACAGACGTTTCCACCCACCTTTGAGAGACAAAAATGTGTGTCTTATGGAGTGATAAATATGGCAAGATTCACATTAAATATTTATAGGAGGCAAAGAAAATACGAGAGGGCAATTGGTGAATCTTCCATACCATACAGGTAGTCCTCGACTTACAACAGTTCAATTAGTGACCCTTCAAAGGTGCAACTTTAAAAAGTGACTTATGACCATTTTTCGCACTTACGATCCCCAGGGTAACGTCCCCAGGATCACGTGATTTACATAAAGATGCTTGGCAACTGACTCGTATTTATGACAGTTGCAGTGTCCCGGGATCATGTGATCTTTTTTTGTGACCTTCTGACAAGCAAAGTCAGTGGGGGAAGGCAGATTCGCTTACTAATTTAGTGATTCACTTAAGAAACGCAGCAAGAAAAGTTGTAATACCGGGCAAAACTCGCTTAACAAATGTCTCACTTAGCCACAGAAATTTTGGGCTCAATTGTGGTCATAAGGACTATTTGTAGTTATTAGTGAATTTTGAAGTTTTTCTTAATTCTTACACACACAAACCATATTGCTGTGGCACGTGTATTTACTGATTACATACATCAATGACTTTTAGTGCAATTTACATGCAGGGCTGTTAATTTATAGCAGGGGTTTCATTGAGGGCTGTTGACCGCAAGGGGAAGGGAGGGTGGCCGATTGGGTGGATGTGGCCATCTTGATGCTACTCACTGGGCGTGGCCAACTGGGTGGGCGTGGCCATCTTGACGCCACTCCCCAAACTGTTTCCTCTTCACATTGTTGTGACCTAGGCCCAAGTAGTTATTACCAGACACAATCAGTCCTAAACCAACATGTTTTATTAGAACAACTGAGAATTACTTCATTCTCAGCATAGTCCAAATTAAGTCCAAAACAAATTCTTCATAAACAGTCCTTCGGCCTTATCACCAACCTTTGTCTACTTTGGCACCCTGCCAAAGGCTTTTCTTGGCAAAAGTTCAGAAGCAAGAGACGCCGACAAGAAACAAATGTAGCAAAGTTGCTTTCCTACAAAGATCCCAAGAGCCTTTGCTGTTCTTTTAAGCATTCTGGGAGTGGCCAATCATCTTCTGGCCTTACTCCAGAGTCATCCTTTTTGCTTTAGCTGCTCCTGCCTTCTGGCAGCTCTTCACATGCATGTACTAGGAACAGGTTCCTCCTGTTCCTCTGCCTCTCTGCTATCCGCCTCTGGGGGCTCCGGAGTCTGCGCATCGCTCCCAGATGGCCCTGGCCCCATCTCTGCCTCCGACGCAGAGCCCTTGTCTGGGCCTTCCCCTGACTCTAGGACTGGCCCATTGCCCTCCCCAGCCTCTTCACTGTCCGACTCCGCTGCCAGCTCTGCAGGCTGCTGGCGGACCACAATAAGACTGGGCCAAAGTGACACGGGCCGGCCCCTTACATTTTCCACGATGGCCCCATGGGCCAGATCTGGCCCACAGACCTTGTGTTTAACACCCCTGTTTTAGAGGATGAAGGGATGAGGAATGAGAAACAGAAGCAGATAAATGGACAACAGCAAGAAGTCATAAAAAATATAAATAAAAGGAACTGCGTGGAAAAAACTGGACTACCTAGAAATCTAAAAATAGAAGCGACAGGAAACTTCAGGCTGCCAGAATAGAAAATAGGGACACTGAGATCTTTAGAAATGGCTTGAAAGTTGCAAAAGAATTATGGTATAAACAACAGCTGGATGAGCCCCCAGAGAAAGAGCTAAATCCATCAGGACAAGCCTCCGAGATTACAGATGTTCTGCCAACGCAATGACTTCTTGGGAAAAAAACAACTCATCCTAATCTGAAGATGTGCTCAGTTCTTATGACTGACCATCTGCCAATCTCAACAGGAAAAATGACAAATCCCTTTCATAAAGTGGAGTTGTGTTAAATTTAGATTTTCATGGCACGCTTAAGTTGTTGCAATGCAGGAGCGCTTACTATACAAAGGAGGGGTGGTTTATGGTTTTTGTTTCTTTACTGAAAAATTTACTTTGTAAAATTACTTCGTACTGAAAATAATGACAATGGTCTGAACGTAGCATGAAATACCAAGTTCGTTTCGACTAACTCTCTGGGTCCATCTCTACACAGATTTATCACTTTACTGGAGGTTTTCAAAAATAGACTGGACAAGCATTTGACTGGAATAGTGTAGAGCAAGAGTGTCAAACTCAATTTCATTGAGGGCCGCATCAGGGTTGTGTTTGACTTTGGGGAGGGCGGGGGTGGGTGGGTGGGTGTGGTCAGCATGACATCACTTATGTCGGGAGGGGGCACCTGTGGCGGTCTGAGCGCTCTGCCAGCGAAAATGGGCTCCCGAGCTCCATTTTTGGCTGGGATGGCCTCCTGCAACCCTCTGCCAGCGAAAATGGAGTTTGGGAGGGCCACGCACGGCCCTCGCAAGCTCCGTTTTTGCTGGCAGAGGCACCATGGGGCGGTCCTTTGCTGTTTCAATGGCAGCCCCGCAGGCCAGATCTAAGCACCCCGCGGAGAGGATACAGCCCCCGGGCCTTGAGTTTGATACCCCTGGTGTAGAGTCTTCTGTTCGAGCAGGGGGTTGGACTAGAAGACCTCCACGGCCCCTTCTAACTCTGTTATTCTGTTATAATTAATGTAGAAAAAAGAGCTCATCGGTTTGAATTACTGTTCTACCTAGATAAGGACAACTTTGGTTAGTTTTCTCTCATTTTAACCGCTTGGCAACTTCTTGTTGGTTTGGCCAAGAGGGTCCAAGAGAGCTGGAAATTCATCAGTTATCCTCTAAGTAACGCAATGAGAATCAGGTTGAACAGAAAGAAATCCAGACTGGATTTCCAGAAGCTGAATCCTGATATTGTTCCTGATTGCTTATTTGTACCCTATGACTATCATTAAGTGTTGTACCTTATGATTCTTGATGAATGTATCTTTTATGTACACTGAGAGCATATACACCAAAGACATAATTCCTTGTGTATCCAATCACACTTGGCCAATAAAAAAATTCTATCCTATCCTATCCTATCCTATCCTATCCGATCCGATCCTATCAAGAGTTCCTTTACAGACTGAGAAGACAGAGGTTCATGCATTGGTGTACAACCGAAATTCAACATAGAAACAAGCAGATTAAAGACCGAATGACCTATAGAACATCCTAGTGAGATGTAATTAACATCAGAAAACCGCTTTTGGAATAAATTATCTTCAAGCTGATTGCAAAGCTGAAAAACCAGAAAGTTTATAAATAGAAACACTAAATTGCTTAGATCTGCCTTAGGAAAAAAAATTCAACCACGGTGCCTAAATTCTGCAAAAATCATAGCCGAAAAGCCATCAGCAATAAATGCAACCGGTATGCTAATTAAACGAAAAGCACTTCTAATGCATTAATGTATATTTTAATTGTGAAAAAAAAAACCAAACCAAAAAAATTTCCTATGGAAAGTACAGCAGTCCTCGACTTACGACCACAACAGAGCCCAACAATTCTGTTGCTAAGCGAGACAGTGGTTAAGTGAATCTGGCTTCTCCACTGACTTTGCTTGTCAGAAGGTCGCAAAAGAGGATGACGTGACCCCCCAGGGGACACGGCGACCGTCATAAATATGAACCAGTTGCCAAGCATCTGATTTCTGGTCACGTGACCACGGGGATGCCGCAAAGGTCGTAAGTGTGAAAAACAGTCATAAGTCACTTTTTCCAGTACCATTGTAACTTCAAACGGTCACTAAATGAACTGTTGTAAGTCGAGGAGTAGCTGTACTTTTAAAAAAAAAAAAAAACCAGAGAAAGAAATACCTGCTGTTGTTGGCTGCGTAGGTTTGTTATTTCCTTCTGATCCTCCTCGTGAAGTCTCTTCATTTCCTCACACAACTGCTGGAGGTGATTGTGCTCCCGTACGAACTGGCTGTTTTTCCTCTTTAAGGTGTCCATGTCTTCCTTCAGCTGGGACTGGTCGCTCAGCAGGCGGCTGTGTAACGTACTGGCCAGAAGAGAAAGGCACACAAGTAAGGCCAAATGAAATGAGCCCTTGCGCCTGGAAATTAAAACTGACTTTTAAAGGAGGTAGTTTAAAGTTTCAATCACACTGTTGGCCTTCTCTACTAAAACACAGAGGAAACGTTGAGGGTCACGAAGTGGTATTTGGACATTAAAAACAGTAACATTTTCAAATGTAGCTCAAATTTTTGAGTGTTCATTAATATACCTTGAGGTTCAAGGTGTAGGTGATTACCTATAAAGCCCTACATGGCTTAGGCCCAGGTTATCTGGCGGATCACCTGCGGCCAGCAACAGCTCCCCATCGCCCGGTGCGCTCACATAGAGAGGGTCTACTTGGGGTCCCGTCGGCCAAGCAATGTCGGCTGACGGCCCCTAGAGAGTGAGCCTTCTCTGTAGGCGCACCTACCCTCTGGAATCAGCTCCCTTTGGAGCTCCGGGTGGCCCCCGACCTTCGCTCCTTCCGCCGTGACCTTAAAACATAGTTGTTTCACCAGGCTGACCTGGACTGAAGGGGTTTTAATGGGAATTTTAGATTCTTTTATCGTCTGAATTTTAATCTGGACTTGTTGTTGCTTTATTGCTGTGAGCCGCCCTGAGTCCTTGTGGAGAAAGGGAGGCATATAAGTCCAATAAAATAAATAAATAAATAAGGGGAAGAGGAAGGGGAAGGAGGAGGAGGAGGAGGAAAAGAAGAAGAAGAAGAAGAAGAAGAAGAAGAAGAAGAAGAAGAAGAAGAAGAAGAAGAAGAAGAAGAGGAAGAGGAAGAGGAAGAGGAAGAGGAAGAGGAAGAGGAAGAGGAAGAGGAAGAGGAAGAGGAAGAGGAAGAGGAAGAGGAGAAGGAGAAGGAGAAGGAGAAGGAGAAGGAGAAGGAGAAGGAGAAGGAGAAGAAGAAGAAGAAGAAGAAGAAGAAGAAGAAGAAGAAGAAGAAGAAGAAGAAGAAGAAGAAGAAGAAGAAGAAGAAGAAGAAGAAGAAGAAGAATAATCCAGGCTAAATTGTGATCCTAGGATTCTCTGCCTTTTCTAAGCACTAATCAAGAAGTTTGCTTTGAAGCTAAGACATGCTTAGCTTCAAAACTCAAACAAGGTTTGAAATCAAGCTCAACCTTTTGAGTGTTCATGGACATATCAATGCAATTTTGAGAGGAGGAGAAGAATGGTTGAAACTCAAGGACTACTGTATCTAACTGTCCCAGGAAAACATTTTGACATATATACCCCGATCTGGATCAAGGAAAAAAAAAAAAGATTCAGAAACAGAAAACAAAGATGTCTCCCAAACATGCAATCAAAACATGCATTTTTAAGTCTGGGAAAGTCACTTTGACAGACTTTTTACTCCATCCCTTTGCAAGAGAAGCAATCTGTGAGATTTTTTTAAAAAAACCCTAATCCTTAATCCGCTGTTAAATGCTCTGTATATTCTCCCTCTGCCGATGTTAAAATTAGGACATTTTAGAGACAAACAGACTGAGGATAAGAAAGCTAGCATTAAAAGCCTCTGAATATCCAATTCTAAGAGAACCTATTCAATGCAAAATAAATAAATAAATAAGAAAAAACGGTACGGATGTGTATGTTTACTCACTGATAGAAATCAGCTTCCTTAGCAGCTTCTTCACATCTCTTTAGCGTTTTGGTGTGCTGGTTCTGTAGGGACTGTAGATCCGACATGGCCTTCATGCACTGTATCTTCAATCTTTCGTAATCGTGGTTTGGTTTGGGGTTAGGCCTACCACAAAGAGATGGTCACATGCGTAAACTAAAGTCTCTTAGGAGTATTTGGTCAACAGTATGGAAGGGATAAATCACTGCTTCCCCCCCTCCCCAATTTTCAGATCTAGCCCACAGACAATAAAGTAGAATCTCTGTAGCTCAGGGTTGAAATGAGGGGTCCTTGGTACTCTCTGAGCTTGCTTGTTTTCTTGCAGATATTTCATGACCCAACTATATAACATCATCAGTGCTAAAAGTGGAGTGGAGTTTGCTCTCCATTTATAGTCTAGTGGCTTGCCCTGTCAATGTTGGTGGGGGGGGGGGGGCTGCAGCCAATTCGCCATGGCCAACTTGCCATGGTCAACTCACCACAGCCAACTCGTTACACTAAGATCAAATAAATAACCCAATAGAATCAGGAAACAAAGGATGCCAAAGGAGGGACAAAATAAAATGTGAACGACCAACATTAAAATATATATTTTTTAAAAAATATTTTAAATAATTAAATTGAATTGTTGAATTGTCTCGCGAGTTCTCTCCCATGGTGAGTGGGAGTTGGCCATGGCAGGTTGTCTTGTAACAAGTTAGTTCAGGTGAACTGTCCCATTCTGTAAGTGGGGACAGTCTTAGAGATTCATTGGTTGGGCTGTTTTCTGCTGGCTTCTTTGGCAGTTTCTTGATTTATTATTTATTTATTTATTTGTTGGTTCGATTTATATGCCGCCCTTCTCCGGAGACTCAGGGCGGCTTACAATGCGTTAAGCAATAGCCTTCATCCTTTTGTATATACCTGCTTAGTAGGGCTTTCGGGGGCCCCTAAGCGGTGTTCTTTTTTATACAAAGTCAGCTTATTGCCCCCACAATCCAGGTCCTCATTTCACCTACCTCGGAAGGATGGAAGGCTGAGTCAACCTTGAGCCTGGTGAGATTTGAACTTGCAGTACTTGCAGGCAGCTGGTGTTACTTAACAGTACTTTAGTCTGCTGCACTACCAAGGCTTGGGGTATTGTTTATTGGATTGTTGGTCTGATGTTAACCTTGGAGTTAATCTATACTGATCTGAGTGCTGATTACTAGTGGAGAGCTGCTGGAGTCTTTTTGTTCTCTTTTGGGCTGGTTGATAGTCTGTAGGTAAAGGTAAAGGTTCCCCCGCACATGCGTGCAAGTCGTTCCTAATTAGCCTAATTAGCACAAGTTCATTGGATCGGCCTCCCGACTCCCAGCTGTTTTGCGTGGGCCTCTGCTGCTTGCTGCAAGGAGGTAAATTGCTGGGAGCAGATATATATATATATATTGTGCTAATCAAGCTATGCTGAAAACGAAAATGAAAGTAAAGCAGGCTGTTTGCTGCAACGAGGCAAAATTGCTGGGAGGCAGAGGCAGAGTTATTTTTCTTGTTTTCCTCACCAAAAAAGGTGGGTGTATCTTATAGTCCGGAGCATCTTATGCTCTGAAAAATACGGTAAGTGGACTGAAGTACCACTAAATCCTCTTTACAAAGTACTTTTTAGCTCGAGAGCCCAATGACTGTTTTTTTTTCTACTCTTAACACATATTTGCAGACAAATCGTTAAGACTATTTTTCTCTTCTAAACAAAGAACGTATTAAAAAGGTAATACAAGCTGCATCCAGTAACATCACAGAAGTTAAACTGGAATTCAACAGGACTGGTTGGTTCAAAAGACACTCAAGAGATGATACATGCGGGCATCACATCTTGCTTCGGTCACAAAAACCAATAAGTCACATTCTAATAAACCCAAAACGACCCATGGATGGTCTTTCAAATATCACAAAAATCCCAACTTCCATCCATACTAGTGAGCTTAATCAATCAGCGGTGAAGGCACCAGCCTCGAAAGGGGAAGACTGTTGAGTTCTAGTCCCGTCTTACCCATGAAAGCCAGCTGGGTGACGTTGTGTCAATCACCAGGAGATGGCAAGTTCTAGTTCCACCTTGGGCATGAAAGCCAGCTGGGGAATCTTAGGCCAGTGATTCTCAGCCCAACTCACCTCACAGTATTGTTGTTGTGGGGAAAATAGGAGGAGGAAGGTGTGTTAGATATGTTTGCCACCTTGAGTTATTTGTAAAAATAATAAAGGCAGTCTGTCTGTCTGTCTGTCTGTCTGTCTGTCTACCTTATTGTCTGTCTGCCTGTCTGTCTGTCTGTCTGTCTATCATCCATCCATCCATCCATCTCCTTGCCAGACAGATTTGTTAGCCTGCTGTGTATGTGTGTGTGTGTGTGAGAGAGAGAAACTTTTTGCCGGGGCTGCTGGCGCTCCTAATAAAGGAATCATTGATTTAACTACAGAGGATTTGTAATGTTTGGGGAGCTGGGTCAGAACATTCGAGTAGATTCTACACCCAGTAGAGAAATAAATCTCTGCATTCTGTTCTGAATCCTCTCACCTGCAGTCATCGAAGGTTGACCCGGGCGAGGACAGGGCGAGACGTTTGCGGAGCTCATCTCTCTCGCGGGTCACTTGGCGAAGCTGAAACAAAATGGTCTCCACTTTTTCGCTCATCTGCCTCACATCCGCCGATGGGGGTGGGGGTGATGACGTTTTTCCCGTTGTGCCTGGGATCAAACAAAAACAGAAGTGGAGTTGTGGGGGTTAGAAGAAGCATCTTGAAGACACGGGCAGTCCTTGACTTACAAACATTCGTTTAGTCACCGTTACAACAGAAGCGACTTAGGAACATTTTTCCCACTTACGCGACAGGGTGGGCTCCCGTTCCTTGCTCCATCTCCTGCCAACGCAGCAGTTTGAAAGCATGCAAATGCAAGTATATAAATAGGTACCACTTTGGTGGGAAGGTAACAGTGCTCAGGGACGTCATGCTGGCCATCTGACCATGGAAATGTATTCCGACAGCACTGGCCAGCATGCTGTCACTGAGATGATCAGCGTCCCCTAGAGTCAGCAACGACTAGCGGAGTAAAATCCATAGGGACCTTTATTATCACAATTCCCTGGAATGCAACTTGCAACTATCATGAGTTGCAACTATCATGAGCCACGGTGGCACAGTGGTTAGAGTGCAGTATTGCAGGCTACTTCTGCTGACTGCTGGCTGACTGCAATTTGGCAGTTCGAATCTCACCAGGCTCAAGGTTGCCTTCCATCCTTCTGAGGTGGGTAAAATGAGAACCCAGATTGTTCGGAGCAAGAGGCTGTAAACCGCTTAGAGAGGGCTGTAAAGCACTGTGAAGCGGTATATAAGTCTAAGTGCTATTGCCATTGCTATCACACAGCTATCATCATTTTATGCTTTCCAATATCTGCCTCCATTCAACCAACCCTCATAACTCCCCTTCAAAAACTTATTGCTAAAATTTAAAATGGTTGATGATCTGACTATCCTGAACACCACCCAACGTTAACTTCCTGGTAAGTTACAGAAAATGTCAAAAGGCTAACAACATTTCTGCAGTAAATGATGCAAAACAAATTCAGCACAACAAGCCTGGAAGACGGTAATCTGGTAGTGGGAGTAGATCCCAGATATTTTACACAGCCTTTGAGAAATTCTTTTACTTATTTATTCTGCTGATCTGATCCTGCTTATGTCTCATACTATGACTAATCAGAATCAGACTGCATTTACCGTTTACTTTCCTGGACAATAGTGATGTACTTTTTTCAGGGATGTGCCAAATGACCCTTTCTTCTTTAAGGAATGAGAGAGAGGGAGAGGGAGAGGGAGAGGGAGAGGGAGAGAGGGAGAGAGGGAGAGAGAGAGAGAGAGAGAGAGAGAGAGAGAGAGAGAGAGAGAGAGAGCAAAAATGCTCCTGACAATTCCACAATTTTTTTACAGTGTAGTCTGAGGAAATTTAAGAGAAATGCTTCACTTTTTGGGAAGGAAGGTGAAAGGAAGGAAGGAAGGAAGGAAGGAAGGAAGGAAGGAAGGAAGGAAGACAGAGGGAGGGAGGGAGGGAGAGAAGGAAGGAGGATGGATGGAGGGAGGGAGGCTGGGAAGAAGGGAAGGGAGGAGGAAGGGAAGGGAGGGAAGGGAAGGAAGGAAGGGGAAGGGAAGGAAGGAAGATGGAGGGAGGGAGGGTCGGAAGAAGGGAAGGAAGAAGGAAGGGATGGGAGGGAAGTGAAGGAAGGAAGGGGGAAGGGAAGGGAGGGAGGGTGGGAAGAACAGAAGGAAGGAGGAAGGGAAGGGAAGGAAGGGGGATGGAGGGAGGGAGGTGGGAAGAAGGGAAGGAAGGAAGGAAGGAGGAAGGGGAGGGGCATGGAGTGAGTGAGTGGGGAAGGAAGGAAGGAAGGAAGGAAAGAAAGAAAGAGAGAGAGAGAAAGAGAGAGAGAGAGAGAGAGAGAGGGAGGGAGAGAGTGAGTGAGTGTTTGATTGGGAAAAGGATCTTTGACGAGGGACTGACAGTTAAACCTCCACCAAGTTCACTTTTAAATAAACAACAGAAGGTCTTTTTTTTTTTAAGGCACTGCTTGTTTTATTGGGATGAAAAGACCAGCAGAAACGTGATTTAAACCATCTGGGCTGGCAGTGCAAACTAATGCCAGACACTCTTCAGCAGCTTAGGCTGAAGCAATGTTTTTATTTATTGAAAGCTGATTTCAACTGCCTGAAACATGTTATCTCTTACAGACACAACACAAGCCTGACCTGCAACAAAGAAAACAGCCTCGCATGACTCCAGAAACTTTTCGTTTATTGCAGGAAAGCTAAACAGCATCCAGGGACTGCTACATATTGAACACAATTTCTATTTATCTTGCAAACAGAGTGCAAATGCTTGCTGTGGTCTCATTCACCACACGTGAAGGGAAAGTGCTTTTCGTGTGTGTGTGTGTGTGTGTGTGTGTGTGTGTGTGTGTGTGTGTAGACAGTCTCCATTATTCCCTGTTTTGATCACGGGACTGATTTAGCATCAGGCCGCAAGATTTCAGCTGCGTGAGAATCGCTCCCACAGGAGTATCAGACAGATCCGTTTCCGGACTTTGCTCCAGAAGCGTAAACTTTTCCAAGCCTCCCTAGAATTAAAATCAGATTCCGAAAATAAAACCCAAGTGAGCACCTACTTAATCGTGGAAGGCTAAGCTTTATGCGCTACTTTAGAACGCTTGCGTAGCATAAAGCTTGCTGGAAACTCTATAATTCATGAAGTACTCTGTATTAAATGAAACCTAAGCACTCTTGTTAGCAGGAAATGTGTGGTCAAAGCCAGCTCCTTTTGGACTCCGGGTTTCTGGCACTGGAATTACTGGCTTAAGAGTTTCCAGCCAAAATAGAAGATTCATAAGTTACCATCAGGATTTTGGTCCAGATGAAAAGCAAGACACAAACCCTTAAAGTTAGCATTGCATTTTAAACAGGCTAAAAAGAACTGCCTGTTATAAAGTCAGATAGGATCAAAATTCTAAAAGAAGAAGAATTAGAATAGTTATATTAAAAAAAAGTTATACCGTGTTTCCCAGAAAAAAAGACCGGGTCTTATATTAATTTTTGTTCCAAAAGATGCATTAGGGCTTATTTTCTGTTTAGGTCTTATTTTGGGGAAAATACGGTACTAAATGAACCGGCTGACAATCTTAACTGGGGCTTATTTTGGGGGTAGGGCTTATATTACGAGCATCCTGAAAAATCATGCTAGGACTTATTTTTCTGATTGGGTCTTATTTTTGGGGAAACAGGGTAGGTGAACGGCTGATCTATAAACAGTTTGCAGCAATGAAGAAATAGAATAGTAAAAAAAAAGTTATAGGTGAACAATTGATCTATGAATAGTTTGAAGCAATGAAAAAGGACACAGAGGTTTGAAAAAAAGGGTCCAGACAAGCGGTATACACCCACACAAGACACACACAAAAACCTTAGCAACCAAAATTTTGGGCTCATAAATTAGAGGACTACTTGTTGGAAATTCAACCTTTTCAGAAACATCCAGAGGCAACTTTTCTCAAACACAGAAATGGTCTGGAACTTTCAAGCAGCGGCCACAGTTCTTAAGCATAGATTTTTGAGTAAGAAAATACATACCGTGTTTCCCCAAAAATAAGACCCCGTCTTATATTTTTTTGAACCCCGAAATAAGTGGTTGGCCTTATTTTCGGGGAAGTCTTATTATTTTGGGGTGTGTGGAGCAAGATGGGTCTCCTTTTGACGTCTTACCTAATTTCCAGTTCTGTCTCCCTAACCCTACCCAGAAGAAATGACGGGGACTGATTCTGCATGCATTTAAATATTTTCAGGGAGGGCTTATTTTCAGGGAGCTTATTTATGGCATGCGCTCAAAAGCCCGATTGGGCTTATTATCACAGGATGTCTTATTTTTGGAAAAACACGGTATATTCAAGACTGACGATCAATTCAAACCAAATAGCTAAACTCCAACACAGGCAGCTCTTTACTTACCAGTACTGCTGAGAGAACTACTGCTTTCAGAATCCGAAGGCATTATAGAAAGAACGCTATACGTTGATCCTGGGAAGGGAAAAAAAAGGGGGGAGATTTAAGGGCAATTAAATAGAGTTTGGGGCGCTTCTCTTTGATCTGATCCCTGAGCCGTGGTGGCGCAGCGGTTAGAATGCAGAACTGCAGGCTGCTTCTGCTGACTGCCGGCTGCCTGCAATTTGGCAGTTCGAATCTCACCAGGCTCAAGATTCATTCAGCCTTCCGTCCTTCCAAAGTCAGTAAAATGAGATTGTTGGGGGCAATAGGCTGAATGTAAACCTCTGTAAACCGCTTAGAGAGGGCTGTGAAGTCTTGTTGAAGCGGTATATAAGTCTAAGTGCTATTGCTATTGCCTCAGCTTTCCATCCTTCCAAGATCAGTAAAATGAGGACCCAGATTGTTGTGGACAAAAGGCTGATTCTATAAATCACTTAGAGAGGGCCCATGGTGCCTCTGTCAGCAAAAATGGAGCTTGCAGCCCTTCCGAGCTCCATTTTTGCTGGTGGAAGGTTGCAGGAGGCTGTTGCAGCCGAAAATGGAGCTTGGGAACCCATTTTCGCTGGCAGAGCACTTGGACCACCACAGGTGCCCCCAACATGAATGACATTGAGCTGGCCATGCCCCCCCTGGCCATGTCCCCTGCCCCCCCAAGGTCAAACACAACCCTGATGCAGCCCTCAATGAGTTTGACACCCCTAGTCTAGCTCTACTCTGTGAACTTCCTCTCTGATTGGTAAAGAGAAGACAGTTTTTGACTGATGTCTTCACAAAATACCAAAGTATTAAGAAAAGAGGGTCTCTTTTTTCCTTAACAATGTCT
The DNA here is from genome assembly GCF_029215685.1 of Pituophis catenifer annectens. NCBI lineage: Eukaryota > Metazoa > Chordata > Lepidosauria > Squamata > Colubridae > Pituophis > Pituophis catenifer. Next base: position 87,107,641 of record NW_027256886.1, on the reverse strand, counting down.
ACTTACAGCCACAGAGCAACTTAGTAAATGAGCAGCTGGTGGCAGACAAAGGCGGGAAAATGACATATGGAGATTAACAGGTGGCAGAGAAATTAAGACTCGGAAATTTAGGGAAGACATTAACATATTCAACCAAAAGTAATTAAGTGAAAGACTGCTGTTTCTTTCATGAACCTCAAACAAGTCGCCCAGTTTTAAAAAGCCAAAAAGCACTGGTTGTTGTAATTGGTTCAGGACAGGTCTATTTGAATGTCAATATATGATTAATTTCTTTGGCTATGATGAAACATGTGCAAACCACTATTACAGCAGCTAAGAATTGCATTTTGCAGCAGTGAAAGACGGAATGAAATGGAAGGGGAGGGGAGAGGAGAGGAGGGGAGGGGAGGGGAGCGATGAGAAGAGAGAAGAGAAGAGAAGAGAAGAGAAGAGAAGAGAAGAGAAGAGAAGAGAAGAGAAGAGAAGGGAAGGGAAGGGAAGGGAAGGGAAGGGAAGGGAAGGGAAGGGAAGGGAAGGGAAGGGAAGGGAAGGGAAGGGAAGGGAAGGGAAGGGAAGGGAAGGGACCTTGGAGGTCTTCTAGTCTAATCCCCTGCTCAGGTAGGAAACCCCATACCATTCCTGTCCAATCTCTTCTTAGAAACCTCCAGCATTGGAGTACCTACAATTTCTGGAGGCAAGTTGTTCCACTGGTGAATCGTTCTAACTGTCAGGACATTTCTCCTTAGTTCTAGGTTTTTAGTTCTCCTTTGTTCTAGGTTTACAATTTTGGAACTTCAGGAAATGAGCATAACTGAATTCTATTCCCCCATAAAAATGGCTTATGTCAGAAATAAAATCAAATCTATTTTAACCTTGAAGAATACTGAACAGGAGAACATTTTCCCTCCTCACCAACAAGTTACTCAAATTTGCAAGGCTTCCTCCCTGCCAGCTCCAGTCAGACTGAACCTGCTTCCCAGGTAAATAAATCTACTGACAGGTCTGACCACAACTTCTTGGTAAACAACACTCGATGCTCCTGAGTACAACATTATGGCATTCTCCATTTAGAATTTCCATTCAGTCTGTGTTTCACAAGACCTGAGAGGCATTGTATCAAGACCAGCAGCCTAAATAATACCTTTTTCTAATCTTTAGTAAAGGAATCACCTTTCACTGAGATCAAATTCTATGACATTATTGGAATGGACTAAAGATTAAGATTGTTTGAAGTAAAAGAAAGGAATATAAAGTTGATTGAGTTGATCAAGGTTAAAATACATAAGTGGTTATTTGTGGCAACCCTTTTGCCAACACTGGGACTGAAATGATGGTGCTTTATGGATTTGTTTATAGAGATAGGACATGAGATGAGAGACCATGAAGCTATAAATTAAGAGGTGGGTACTTAAATTGTTTATATTTCTTGTGATGAAAGTTGGAAATCTTTCCTTCTTTCCTTTCCTTTCCTTTCCTTTCCTTCCCCTCCCCTTTCTCTTTCCCTTCCCCTTTCCTTTCCATTCCTTTCCTTTCTCTCCCCTTTCTCCTTCCATTCCCTCCCCTTTCTGCTTCTATTCCCTCCCCTTTCTCCTTCCCTCCCCTTTCCTTTTTAAAATTTATATTACTTTTTCCTTTTGCAATTATAGTCCTTTATACATTTAAAAAAAAAAACAGATATAAGCCATCAGCCAATGTATTATTAGGCCAGATTCACATTTCTAACTTTATTTGCAGCAGCATTAATAGCCTCACAAAATTACATTTAACTATGACCAATTCCTTGCAAAGACTTAAATATTATTCAGACAATTACGGTTACCATGGAAGCTGACACTGGGTGCAATGTTTTGACCTCTGAAAAACATTCTTCAACCAGATTTTTGCAATCCTAAGGAAAACCGATACAGCCTCAGAATTTCCAAAGGAAATTGGAGAAGGAAATCCAAGGATTAAAGGAAGTACCCTGTTTCCCCGAAAATAAGACCCCATCTTTTTTTGAACCCTGAAATAAATGCTTGGCCTTACTGCCATGCGCTCAAAAGCCCGATTGGGCTTATTATCAGGGGATGTCTTATTTTGGGGGAAAACAGGGTAATATCTTGGGTGGATGGTTTTTTGCTTGCATCTTTGACAGACATAATAACTATGAAAAATAACTATTTACAAATTATTGATGAGCAAGTAAATCAATTTGCATTTTTGTAAATTTTCTTGATTTATACGGATCACCAAGCAGCTAAAAAAAGAGGACAGAGAACAGGCCACTCCCCCTCTTCTGATGACAAATCTACTGAAGGATCTAAAATTTGTCACCAAATTTGTCCTTGGGGAATCTCAAGTCATCCAGGTCATGGTTATCCCAAAGGTGCTTTTTCAAAAGGCGATTGGAGTTTGTTTTTCCTTGAAAACGTCTCACTTCTCATCCAAGAGGTTTCTTCATTCTTAAAGAACCGAAGACGCTTCTTGGATGAGAAGTGAGAAGCCTTCAAGGGGAAAAAAAAACACCAAAAAGTCCAGTTGCCTTTTGAAAAAGCATCTTTGGGAGGCTCAATAGAGTAGATTATTTGTTGATTCAGGTCACCTTTTGCTCACAATGCTCCATGATCCTTCACACTAGGACACAAATGGGACAAATGCTACACAACAATTTTGAATGCAGAGTTGACATTAGAAAGATTGCTATCAAAATCTGGGGAGGACTCTGCAGAACACGTTGTCCCTGACTTGAAAGTGGCAACCCTTGAGAAGAAAAAACAATAACAGAGATTACGTTTCCTGCCAAACAGCTGATCAGGAGTTCACAAGAACATTTAACAACATTTTCTCATGCATTAATTAAGAACCAAACTTCCTTAAGAAACTACATGCCTTAAGATTCTAATGTAATCGAGAATAGTTTTGGTCACCACAGTGTAAAAAAGATGTTGAGGCTCTAGAAAAAGTGCAGAGAAGAGCAACCAGGATGATTAGGGGACTGGAGGCTAAAACATATGAAAAATGGTTGCAGGAACTGGGCATGGCTAATCTAGTGAAGAGAAGGACCAGGGGGAGATATGAGAACAGTCTTCCAATATTTGAAGGGCTGCCACAGAGAGGAGGGGGTCAAGCTATTTTCCAAAGCACCTGAAGGTCAGACAAGGAATAATGGATGGAAACTGAGCAAGGAGAGATTCAATCTGGAATAAGGAGAATTTTTCTGACAGCGAGAGCAATCAACCCATGGAACAGAAGTTGCCTTCGGAAGTTGTGGGAGCTTCATCACTGGAAGCTTTCAATTTTAATTTAATTTAATTTAATTTCCAATTTATATACCGCCCTTCTCCCTGAGGACTCAGGGCGGTGTACAGCCAAGATAAAAAAACATAGAATACAAATATTAAAACATTTAAAAATATATATAAATTTTGGCCCGAAAGTTAAGAATCACAGACTAATTAAAAGAATTTAAAAATTTCTTCAAGAAGAGACTGGATTGCCATCTGTCAGAAATGGTGTAGTAGGATCTGCTTGGGCGGGGGGTTGGATTAGATGACCTACAAGGTCCCTTCCAACTCAGTTAAACTGTATTTTTCTGTATTTTCTGATATCTCAGTCACACCTAATATCTATTTCACGTTAGATCAGTTGAGTCTCTCTCTTCTCTCTTCTCCCGTCAACCTTCTTCTTTAATCTTCTCTCCTTCCACATCCAACAAGAGCACTGCTTACCTATGTACATCTCTGTGTGTGTGCATCTAAAAGGACAAAATATAGGTGTGGTGTCCGTTTGTGTGTGCCCATGTTTATATGCACACACAGCTATCTCTGTATCTCCTTTCATGGGCTATGCAAGGGAAATGAGCAAAAGAGGAATTGTGTTTGACTAATGAGCTTGGAACAAAACAGCTCGACTCGAAATGTTCTGTGAAGTGGTCTGGGTTGGGTGTTATCAGCCTCTGGGGCAACAGACTCAACTTGAAACTCCTGAATAACGGGAAGCGAGCTTCCTATAATCTTCTCGGCTGTCCTCACCACTCTCTGTAGGGACTTTCTATCTGAGGCGCTGTGGCCACCAAACCAAACAGGGATGCAGTTTGTTAAAAAATGCTCTCCATCGTGCCTCTGTAAAAAGTGGCCAGGACAGAAGGAGAAAGATGTGCTCTCCTCATCCGATGCAGGAAATGCAGACGCTGGTTTGCACACTTCACTAAAGTTGACATGTGGAGAGACCAGATTGTTAGTTAGTTATTTGATAATAACTCAGCGCTCCATCACTGGAGGTTTTCAAGAAGAGCCTAGAGAGCCATTTGTTTGGAATGGTATACGGTCTCCTGCTGGAACAGGTTGGTGGACTAGAAGACCTCCAATGTCCCTTCTATGTTCTAGGTGGCTAGGTAGGTAAAGGAAGGAAGTTGTGGGTGCTCCATTACTGGAGGTTTTCAAGAAGAGTATGGACAGCTATTTGTCCAGAATGGTGTAGGGTCTCCTGCTTGAGTAAGGGGTTTGACTAGAAGATCTCTGAGGTCCCTTTGAACTCTATTATTCTATGTTCTAGGTAGGTAGGTAGGTAGGTAGGTAGGTAGGTAGGTAGGTAGGGAAGAAGGAAGGAAGGAAGGAAGGAAGGAAGGAAGGAAGGAAGGAAGGAAGGAAGGAAGGAAGGAAGGAAGGGCACAGGGAGAAAAATCAATGGATGGAAATTAATCAAAGAGAAAAGAACCTAGAACTAAGGAGAAATTTCTTAACAGTGAGGACAATTCACCGGTGGAACAGCTTCCCTGCAGAAGTTGTAGGGGTTTCATCACTGGAGGTTTTCAAGAAGAGTCTGGACAGCCATTTGTACAGAATGATATAGGGCCGTGATGGCGAACCTATGGCACGCGTGCCACAGGTGGCACGTGGAGCCATATCTGTGGGCACACAAGCGTTGCTCTAGCTCAGTTCCAGCGTGCATGGGCAGCTGATTTTCGGGCCTCCCGCGCTCACCGGAAGTTGGGAAACAGGCGATTTCCTGCCTCCAGGGATGGTGTGGGAGGCTGTTTTCGCCCTCCCCAGGCTCCAAGAAAGCGTCTGGAGCATGGGGAGGGCGAAAAAATGGGCTTTCCAGGCCCACCGGTAACCTTTTTGCTGACGCGTGCCAAAAACGGGGGGGGAACGTGTGTGTGCGCGCGGAGGGGTGGGGCGCATTGAATTATGGGTATGGGCACACGTGCGCTCGATCCCCCCACACACTCCCCCTGCTTTTGGCACGTGATGGCAAAAAGGTTCACCATCACTGATATAGGTTCTCTCCTGCTTGAACAGGGGGTTGGAGTAGAAGACCTCCAAGGTCCCTTCCAACCATATTATTTTATGTTCTTAAAATCTATGGAAATGAAAAGGATGGGATTATAACTTCTGCAACTAAATGCATTCTACAGAACCGATGCACCTTCTAAGACAATGTAATAACAATCTTCTCATATTTTTTTTTAAAGGGGGGGCTTTTCTGTGGACAACTATAGAAGCTCACAGGTCCGTTTAAACAACCCTTAATTTTTTCAATCCTTACTGCTCTAAGCACGGCTTTTAGCAAAACTCAAAATAGCTGGCTTGTTTGTTGTTTAATTAAAAGACAAAACAAATTATGCTTCTCTCCATTGGCAGAGAATTGTAATAAATAATTATTGTGGAATTAATTATGACAGGTTTGGGGGAACATGAAAGCCTATATATTTTTCCAGGTCTTTTTTAGTGTCACAGTTCTCTACGTTTTAGCATTCATTTTTTAATGCCTTCTTTAAAATTTTAAACAACGTTTACATATTCCTGTAGGAGGCCTACTGGCATGGATGGTACATTAATTTACATAGCCTACTAACCCACTAAGTAATCCTGTTAACATCATCATCTTTCAAACTTCTGAAACATATTACTTTTATGACATGTTAAGTAGAAAACCTCATTTGTCAGCAGTAGCTTTTTCACAATTGACTCTAAATAAGATGAACACTAAAAGAAAATAAAAGAAGAATTCAGGGAAGTAAATACCCCATCAACAGAAGAGAGTATCTGTAGCTCAGGGTTGAATTGTGGGGTCCCTTGGTGGCTTTCTTGCAGACGTTTCATTACCAAACTAGGTCATACCATCAGTGCTAAAGGGAGTAGGGTTTGCTCTCTATTTATACACTAGTGCAGTGATGGCTAACCTTTTCCGGACTGAGTGCCCAAAGTGCCTGCGCGCAAATGTGTGCATGTGCGCTAGGGGTGGGTTCTAAATTTTTTTACTACCGCTTCTGTGGGAGTGGCTTTTTGTGGGTGTGGCTTGGAGGTCATGTGACTAGGTGGGCATGGCTAGCTGGTCAGAGTCATTTCTGGAAGGTCCTCGCACTTACGACCCGACACATTTGTTTGCTTTTAACACTGATCAGCTGTAGGACGGCCCTTTGAAGCCCCGCGGCAAGAGTTTAAACAGTTTTTTTCCCTCTAGTCATCAGCTGGGACTCAGGAGGCAGCAATAGATTGGGGGTGGGACCAAATAAAAGGTAAGAATAACATGGGGTGGGGGGGGTGGGAGGGCGGGGGGGGAGAACCGGTTTGGTGACGTCATATCGTCACCGCTACCGGCTCGGCCGAACCAGACCGAACCGGGAAGAACCCACCACTGCGCCCAAACCCCCAAAATGCAATGTGTGCACAACCCCTGTGCATGTGGCCCCCTGCCTGCACCCAACCCCGTGCATGCACATGCAGCCCCCGCATGCACCCACCCCCCCACATGCGCACATACCCCCCACATGTGCCCCGCCCGCCACACATTCATGCACGGCCCCCATGCATGTATGGCAGAGACCCGAAGATCAACTGGCTGGCGGGAGGCGTGCACACATGCGTGACAGAGCTGAACTGGGGCGATGGCTCGCGTGCCATCAGAGAGGGCTCTGGGTGCCACCTCTGGCACGTGTGCCATTGGTTCGCCATCACGGCACTAGTGGCTTGCCTTTCAGTGTTCGTGGGAGTGTTGTCACGTCAATCCCTTCTAGCACTGATGATGTGACCTAGTTTGGTAATGAAATGTCTCCTGCTTGAACAAGTTCGACTAGAAGACCTCCAAGGCAGGGGGAAATCTACTTGCCTTCCTTACCAGTTCGGAAGTGCAAGCGCCACGTGTGTGCAGACCCTCTGTGCATGCGCAAAATCTTCTGCGCATGCGCAGAGGGTAAAAAACACATTACTTCCTGGTTAAAACCAGGAAGTAACAACACCCTGGCAGTGGGGGGAGCCTCGCGCCACCATTACTACCAATTCTCCAAACCACCTGCCACAATCGCTACCGGATCGTCTGATCTGGTCTGAACCGGAAGGATTTCATCCCTGCTCCAAGGTCCCTTCCAACTCTTTGTCATTCTGTTATTCCATTCTGTTAAATATGTCTTCCAAATCATTTTCAAAGCTTTCTCAGCGTATTATATTTTATTTTAATTTTTTTTGAAGAGAGATAGGAACTGTCAGATTACATAAAATTATTTTGTTGTTATATTAAGTTACAGTAGCTATACTGAAAGGAAAAGCATGATAACCTTTTTTAAAAAAAATTACCAAGTGTGCAAAGGGAACCTAAAACCAATTGGCCCAAGCGTAGGAAAAAGAACCCGAGAATCAACAAATTTGAATTCAGGTGCTGGAAAAGCTGCTAATTTTTCCCGCTTATTGGCTTTCCTCTTCAGTTCCCAGTGCAGTTTTAGCTTCAAATACACTGCTAGGGCATTTTGTGTTGTCAGTCACTTTGGCTACCCTTCTCATTAGCTGCCTGTAACAATTAACACTTTCACTGACATTATCTTCAAATAAAATAATCATCAAAAGAAAGATCTAAGCTGTCTCCTGGGGGTGGGGGAGGAGTAGGGAAGCAGGAAAGGATGCGATGGGGGGGGGGAGAATCCTCATTTCCAAAGCTCTCCCAGTGCTATTTTATCTCCCTCTGGCTGGAAGGAGGAATTAAAAAGGAGCGGAAGGGAAGCAGGGCGAGAACAATCTGCAAAATTTTCTGCCCCCTCATTATGAGGTTGAAAAGGCTTTGTTGAATCAGTAGATTTGCCTGGGGGGGGGTTGCCCCAAATAGTTTAATGAGCTAGCTCCAAAGTGCAGCACCGGGTGTCTTCGTTTCAAAAGAGAGGAAGGACTTCAACAAAGAAAGACTTGGCCTTTAGCAGACCAAGAAAGCAAGGCTATCTCATGTCTGTGAAGAGTCACCCAGGTCACAGTCGTCTCAAAGGTGCTTTTTCGAAAGGCAACCGGGCTGTTTTTTCCTTGATGAAGAAGACTACATTAAGGAATAAGCTTGTCCACCCCAAGGATAAAACACTCAGACACAAACTGAGAATGTGTTTGTCCATCCATCCATCCATCCATCCATCCATCCATCCAGAGATATAGATGCAATACAGTGCAAATAGACATGTGCAGATCTGTAACTTGGAGAAACAAAACAACCACTTCCCAAACGCACGGCATAACATGGGAGAACAAACCCATCAGGACAAGATTCAGCTGTCCATTTGCATTTGTCCACCGCAAGGATAAAACACTCAGACACAAACTGAGAATGTGATTATCTATCCATCCATCCATCCAGAGATATAGATGCAATACAGTGCAAATAGACATGTGCAGATCTGTAACTTGGAGAAACAAAACAACCACTTCCCAAACGCATGGCACAACATGGGAGAACAAACCCATCAAGACAAGCTTCAGCTGTCCATTTGCATTTGTCCACCCCAAGGATAAAACACTCAGACACAAACTGAGAATGTGATTATCTATCCATCCATCCATCCATCCATCCATCCACAGATATATGGATATAGAATAGATACATAGATGCAATACAGTCAGTGGTGGGTTGTGCCCGGTTCAGACCGGTTCGCAAGAACTGATAGTAAAACTGGCGGGAGGCTCCGCTCACTGACCCTGACGTCATCAGGAAGCTTCTGCGCATGCGCAGAAGTGCAACTGTGCGTGGCCCCATTACGAACCGGTAGTAAAGATAAGCAGAACTCACCCCTGAATATAGTGCAAACAGACAGGTGCAGATCTGTACCTTGGAGAAACAAAACAACCACTTCCCAAACGCATGGCACAACATGGGAGAACAAACCCATCAGGACAAGATTCAGCTGTCCATCTGCATTTGAAAGACAAAAGCCACTCTTTTGAAGACAACAAAGTCCACATTCTGGATAGAGAGGACCGCTGGTTTGAAAGCGGGGTCAAAGAGGCCATCTACTTTAAAATTGAACAGCCCTCTTTCAACAGAGGGGGAAGGATAAGACACCTCCTGTCAATCATTCAGCCCTTTCAGCACTTCCAAGAGGATTCCACAACCATTTGCATTGTGGTTCAGGTGACCCTGAGGGCACAGATAACTCCCCCCCCCAAAAAAAAGTAGCCTTAATGGCTCTCAGAAAGAGTGCTAACAACCAGATGACTTCAAAGAAATATGATCCTTCCAACCCTCCACCCACTCCTGTCAGAACTTATCCTTTCATTTCCCCCCCCCCCATCAGAACTGATGAAGCTTCTTGGATGAGAAGCGAAACACTTTCTTCTTCTCCAAGGAAAAAAACAGTCCAGTTGCTTTTTGAAAAAAAACACCTTTGAGAACGCTCTCTCATAGACCAAAATTATCAACACAGTTGATATCATATCATATCTTATCCTATTAGCATCACAGAAAGTGGAGAAATCCTAGTTAGCCTTTGGGGATCTCAGAAAAGATGCGAAGGGACAGAAATGGATGGAAAACCTTGTGGGAATCCCAGGTCTGTAGTCTAAACTGAGCTGTGAAGGAGACAGCTTGCAAATTGCTTCAAGCACTGTTCTCAAAACAACGCATCTGTCCAGGTAGTCGAGAGTCAAACTCGGCTTGTGGCAGATTCCTGAATCATGTCGGTTATCTTGATCTTTCGCACATAATTCAATCTCTCCAAATCAGTGCAGAGAGAGATTTATGAACATTTGGTACCACTTTGGTGAGAAAGTAATCGCGTTCTGCATGCCTTGGTTTACAGTCATATAGGCCACATGACCACGGAAGTGTCTTTGGACAACCCTGGCTTCCTTGGCTAAGAAACAGAGATGAGCACCATGCCCTAGAGTCAGAAATGACTGGACAGGGAAACCTATACCTTTACCTACTGTAACATCATAGAAAATGAAATTCAATGGTGAAAAAAGTAAGGTTCTACATTTAGGCAAGAAATCAAAATGCACAGGTACAGTATATGTGGTACCTTGCTCAATAGTAGTAACTGAGAGGGATCTTGGAGTCCTAATGGACAACCACTTAAATATGAGCCAGCAGCTTGTTGCAGCTGCCAAAAAAAGGCAACACAGTTTTAGGCTGCATCAACAGAGGGATAGAATCATGTGACTCAAGATCATGTGAAGTGTTCATACCACTTTATAATGCCTTGATAAGACCACACTTGGGAGTATTGCATCCAATCTTGGTTGTCATAATATAAAAAAGATGTGGAGGCTCTAGAAAAGAGCGCAGAGAAGAGCAACAAAGATGATTAGGAGACTGGAGGCTAAAACATATAAAGAATGGTTGCTGGAACTGGGTATGTCTAGTTTGATGAAAAGAAAAACTAGGGGTGATATGATAGCAGCCTTTCAGTGTTTGAGGTGCTGTCACAAAGAAGAGGAGGTCAACCTATTCTCCAAAGCACCTGAGGGCAGGAGAAGAAGCAATGGGTGGAAACTCATCAAGGAGAGAAGCAACCTGGAATTAAGGAGAAACTTCCTAACAGTGAGGACAATTAACCAGTGGAACAGCTTGCCTCCAGAACTTGTAAATGCTCCAATGCTGGAAGTTTTTAAGAAGAGATAGGACAACTATTTGTCTGAAATGGTATAGGGTTTCCTGCCTAAGCAGGGAGTTGGACTAGAAGACCTCCAAGGTCTCTTCCAACTGTTATCCTATCCTATCCCTATCCCTATCCCTATCCCTATCCCTATCCCTATCCCTATCCCTATCCCTATCCCTATCCCTATCCCTATCCCTATCCTATCCTAAGCTCTGTAAAGCATGGGCCATTTGGAACTGGGCCGCAGAAGTGGCGGGTGAGCGCAGGTGCCCATCACCACTTGTACAAGCAGCGGGTGAGTGGGAGCACTCCATGTGCACGAGCGGTGGGGGCACGTGGCCACCATGCGTGCAAATGGAGCTATGCACATGCCCATGCGCTTCCCGGCCACATGCGTGGAGACATCGCCTCTCCATTCCCCTCCCCCACCAGGCCACGAAGCTGGAAAGGTTGGGCGAACTCTGCTATAGAGGGAGATAATGAGCAGGAGATCATATGCACCAGAAGGCGGTCCAACCTTGGCAACTTTTAAGACTTGTGGACTTCCAACTCCCCAAACTCCCCAGCCAGTATGATGAACCGGCTGGAGAATTCTGGAAGTTGGAAGTCCACAACTCTTAAAAGTTGCCAAGGTGGACACCCCTGGTATACACATTAATGCTAAATTAATATTTGAATCAAATTCTTTACCTATTGTACTTCCATGATTCCTTTTAATCTCACATGTAACCCATGTGCAGAGAGACGTATAAATATTTAAATAAACGTTGACACTTTACTCCTTAATCTCAAACACCAATTATTCTACTGCTGTAGATGAACAAAAGGACACAAACGATATTATCCTGATTGTGCACTAAAGCAGAAGTAAGGCAGTAAGTAACACTAAGTCTACACTAGAGTTACACACTCATCATTCTTGGGAATTTATAAAGCTAGAGGGCTGATGAAACCCGGTATCTGAAAGTATCCTAACAGGCTTCAAAGAACAGAGATGTGTTAAATAAAATACCCATCCCTTACTCGAAACCGATGTTGAAGCTAGTTTTTATTGATTTATTTTTAATTTGATTTTTATAGAGTGGAACACGGGCCGTGCTGAAAAGCTTTAGTTTTTATAGGGATGAATATATCCCATTGTGCTTGGAAGAACAACCCAAGAGTAAACAGAACAAGCTTGGGTGATTCACATCAGCAGTAACAATGGAAACAAAAGTAGAGCGTAATCCAGGGGAATTCAGTGCAAAGGGAGAAATATTGCTCAGATTCGTCTTCTGGTAGAACAAGACCCAAAGGCACTTTGGGATCGCTTCCTTCCGAATGATTATCCCACCGTAAACCATGCAAGATTCTGAAACCTAAGTCAGAGAGGGATATCCTGTGAGGGGTTCAAAAAAAAATATTTTTTTTAATTGAACATAGCAATCTGCTGACAATGTACTTTGGACATCCAAGTACACAACAAAGATCTTTTGTCTCACACAAGCAGCGACAACAGCGGTTGAACTAGTTGGCTGCAGAGTGGAAGGCTAAGTTTGAAAAAAAGAAAAGTAAAGAAAAGAAAACTTGCTGTCACTCTAGCAACTAATGAAGAGGTTGGTGTACAGTTACTCATAAGCGATCCAAAATGAGAGTAGAATTGAACCTTGTAGGCATACTACTGTCCACCGAGTCCTTGACTTACAACAGTTCATTTAGGGACCATTCAAAGTTACAAAGGCACTGAAGAAAGTGACCTCTGACCGTTTTTCACACTTAAGGACCGTTGCAGCATCCCACATGAACAAAATTCAGATGCTTGGCAACTGACTTGTATTTACACCGGGGTCGTAGTGTCTCGGAGTCAGGTGATCTGCTCTGGTGACCTTCTGACAAGCAAAGTCAACAGGGGAAGCCAGATTCACTTAACAACCATGTGACTAGCTTAACAAATGCAATGATTCACTTAACAACCGTGGCAAGAAGTCGTAAAATGGAGCAAAGCTTAACAAATGTCTCACTTACCAACAGTTGGGCTTAATTGTGGTCATACTGTAAGTGGAGGCCTACCTGTACCAGAATCGTCCAATGCTTCGGTATTGGGTTGCCCATCTAAATCTGTATCGCCGTGCACACAGCCCTGTTAAAGCATTATGAATCTTACCAAATTAATCGCCAAGCCTTTTATAATAACCAAATTGGGAGCTCGTTGGTAAACAACGCTTTTTCCATTGGTTTAAATAATTTATAAAACAGCCAATCTTGGCCCTGCAACTCTTTGTGTGGATAACACAACTACAATCAGGAAATGACAAACAACCAAAGTAATTAAAAAGGAGAATATAACCACAATTCCCATGGCAATCACCAAGCTCTGCCCTGCTTGCCTTTAAAAAAACAAGATCCCTTAACCAACAGGGAAAACTGTCATGTTAGAAACTTCAAGACTGGGTTATGATATTAGGTCTGGAGACCCCACGGAACTGGCTAATTAGTGAGTTGGCATTATTATTATTATTATTATTATTATTATTATTATTATTATTATTATTATCAACATCATCATCATCATCATCATCATCCCTTTGCCCATTATTATTACTTTTTTGCTGCATCTTATAGCTTTTTAAAAAATCTAAGGGACACAGTGGCTCAGTGGCTAAGATGCTGAGCTTGTCAATCAAAAGGTCGGCAGTTCAGCGGTTCGAATCCCTAGTGCTGCATAACGGGGTGAGCTCCCATTACTTGTCCCAGCTTCTGCCAACCTAGCAGTTAGAAAGCACGTAAAAAACGCAAGTAGAAAAATAAGGACCACCTTTGGTGGGAAGATAACAGCATTCCATGCACCTTTGGAGTTAGTCATGCCGGCCACATGACCACAGAGAGGTCTGGCTCTTCGGCTTTGAAATGGAGATAAGCACCGCCCCCTAGAGTCAGGAACGACTCACACATTTGTGCAAGGGGAACCTTTACCTTATAGTTTTAAAAGTTTTGAAACTTTTTTATTAGCAATAATAGAATAATTATTATAATTATTATTTATTATTATAATAATTATTATAATAATTATCTATAAGCAGGAGAACCTATACCATTTTAGATAACTGCCTAGACTCTTCTTAGAAACATCCAGTGATGGAGCTGATGCACACCTGTACAGTATGTCAGCATTTCAGCTGGTTTGCTTGGGACTAAAACGTCAAGAAGAGTCACAACTTAGAGGCTACATTCTTCATGGTTAGAGGTAAATTCTACATTGAGCCAGAACCCAATGGGACTGGCCAACCCGACTTGGCACCAGCAGGAGAGTCACGGTGAGGATCCTGGTAGCCAAAGAATTCCGGCTGACGGGGTTCAGGAGAAGAGCCTTTTCTGCTGGGGCTTCCCTCCTATGGAATATCATGTCCCACAAGGTGAGACGATTTAGCCTTCCTATTTCTTCTTTTAAATGTTTTTACCATGTCACTTTGAAGTGATAGTAAGCCGCCTAGAGTCGACACTAGGCGGGATGGGCAGCATAGAAGCTTAATGGATAAATAAAAATAAATATTTTTTTATACAACTACGCATAAAAGAGAAGCAAGTTTCCAACCATCTCACTTCAGCCTTCAAGCTTGACAAGTAGTGTAGGCTCCATGGATTTCATAAATCAGCAGAGTCTCTAATTTTCCAAAAAGATTTGAGAAGGGGTGACCTGATGGTATCAGATCAGGTTTTTGCTCTTCCTATGAAGTCCAGCAACCCTGAAACAGATCCCCTCCAGTGATATTACAACTCCCAGAATCTTAATGGAGACAGATGAGAATTGTAATCTAATACATTGGGGAGGTACAGTTAGGCCTCAATTTTACGACCATAAGTGATCCCCAAAATTTATGTTGCTAAGTGAGAAATTCATTGAATGAGATTTGTTAAGTGAATCGCCATGGTCGTTAAATTAGTAACACAGTTGTTAGGTGAATCTGACTTCCCCTTTGATATTGTTTGTCAGAAGAGGGATCACATGACAAAAGGGGATCACATGACCAAGGGACACTGCAACCATCATAATGTGAGTCAGTTGTCAAGCACCCGAGTATAAATCACATTCACGTGGACTAGAACAGTGTTGGCGAACCTTTTCGGCACCAAACGGGAGCGTGAGCGCTCATGCCGGAAACCGGAAGAGCTTTGTTGTTCAGTTAGCAACGCGGTGGTTAAGTGAATCTGGCTTCCCCGTAGACTTTGCTCATCAGAAGGTCGCAAAAAGGGGACCCCAGGACATTGCGGCCATCATAAATATGAGCCACTTGTCAAGAGTCTGAATTTTGATCACGTGACCACGGGGAGGTTGCAACGGTCATAAGTGTGAAAAACAGTCGTTAAGTCCCTTTTTTCAGTGCCGTCACAACTTTGAATGGTCACTAAATGAACTATTGTAAGTTGAGAACTACCTGTATCAGGGAAGTCAGCCATATCCTCCTTTAATGTTATTCCTTGCTCAATGGTATCTCCATCCTCCATCTTTTAATTCGATTTTGTTCTTATGTACCCTCAAGACTTGCTGTAACGCTGTTTTCCTGGTTGTTGTTGGTTTTACACCAGGGTAAATGAAATTAAAGTTCTTAATTAACTAAGTCACAAGCCTGTTGAGAAGGAGAAGCAGTGATGATGTATCTTTTCAGACAATAACATTAAGCAACAACAAACAACAATCTTGTTCCAATTGTTTCCAAGTGTCTGGAAAATAGTATAATCAACCTTGCTACTGTTTCCAAATAATTTCTGGTTGCGACATCATTAATGTGGGGTCACAGTGTACATCTAACACATTTTTTTAAAAAATTACCATTAAGTCCAACCATTGGCTTTTAAAAACACTAGTTTTTAAAAAGTGATTGAAGAAATTACTGGCCTACCCATTGTAGGTAAATTAATGAAAGCATTATAGAATACATGTACCAGTAGTCCTTGACTTATAACAGTTCATTTAGTGACTGTTCGAAGTTACAACGGCCCTGAAAAAAGGGACTTATGACCGTTTTTCAAACTTACGACCTTTGCAACATCCCCATAGTCACGTGATCAAAATTTGGCAACTGACTCGTATTTATGACGGTTGACGTGTCCCTGGGTCATGTGATTCCATTTTGCGACCTTCTGACAAGCAAAATCAAGGGGGAAGTCAGATTCACCTAGCAACTGTGTGGCTAACTTAACAATTTACGACTATGGCAAGAAAGGTCGTAAAATGGAGCAAAATTAACTTAAGCTGATGGTGTTATCTAGTTTTGGTCATGAAATATCTACAAGAAAACCAGCAAGCTCAGAGAGCACCAAGAACCCCTCATGTCAACCCTGAGCTACAAATATCCTCCTTTATTGGTGAATTTGCTTAACAACTATCTCGCTGAGCAACAAACATTTTGGGCTCAATTATGGCCGTGAGATGAGGACTACCTATACAAACAAATATAGGATCTGTGAAAGGACAATCCCTCTGAAGAAGGATCAAGACAGTTTTTGACAGCTTTCAGTCCATTTTCTCTCCAATTATTTGGGAGCACCTATACATGCGTGGGTAGAGGTGATGTGGTAAACAATGTCAAAATCTTTTCCAAACAAGAACTAAATTAACTCTTACATCAAGCACAGTTAGCAATCGTGGGACAAGTCTTTTTTAACCTGAATAAAACAACAGGAGACAAAGAAATGAAGATAAATGACCAATTCTTTCACCGGGAAGTGATTAACAGAGGAGTTTTGGCTATGGATGGAGTCTAATTATTATTACAGTCCTTAACCAAAAACCCAACGTAATAGATAAAACCTGATACATAATATTCATATTTAAGTGAGGTTATTTCAGCAGATAATTATTTAAAGCCACAATGGGTCTATCTGCATTGTTGAGGGACATATTTTTGCCACAAAATAGGTGACATTAGGATTTTGGTTTACCTAACGCCAAAGATTGGTACCGCTTCTAGAAAAAAAAACCTGGGTTAACCATTTTCTTGGGTCCCATCTTGGAGACCAGGAATAATCTGCAATTTAAGCCAAGTCATGAAGAAGCCACATTTTGTGATGACCTTAAAATCAGGGGTGAAATCCATTTTTTTTTTACTACCGGTTCTGTGGGCATGGATTGGGGGGTATGGTGTGGCTTGGTGGACGTGGTGGGGGAAGGATACTGCAAAATCTCCATTCCCACCCTCCAGCCAGAGATGGTATTTGCCGGTTCTCCAAACTACTCAAAATTTCCGCTGCCGGTTCTCTGAACTGCTCAAAATTTCTGCTACCGGTTCTCCAGAACCTGTCAGAACCTGCTGGATTTCACCACTGCCTTAAATTGCTTAGGATAGCAAATTCCCCGAAAGGATATTTCCAAACTGGATGAGTGCGTTTCAAAATGGACAAATATAACGCAAAGTTTCATGGACCAAAATTAACTTCAAACATACAGTAAGCAGATGGGATACCGACTAGTAGTAGGAATAACAGGAAAACAATCATGGGAAGAGGATCAGTTGGAAATCTTGAATCCAGTTCTGCTCACCATGACACAAAAACAGATGCTGAAACTCTAGAAAGAACGCAGAGAAGAGCGACAAAGACGATTAAGGGTTTGGAGGCTAAACTGCATGATGAGCAGTTAAGGGAACTACATATATGTAGCCTCAGGAAAAGAAGGATTTGGGGGTGACATGATAACTGTCTTCTGGTACTTGAAGGGCAGTCACAAAGAAGAGAAGGTTGACTTATTCTCCAAAGTACCTGAGGGCAGGACAAGAAGTAATGAGTGGAAGAACATTAAAGAGAGAACCAACCTAGAACTAAGGAGAAATTTGCTGACAGTGAGAACAATTAATCAGTGGAACAGCTGGCCATCAAAAGTTGTAAGTACTCCCTTGCTTGAGGTCTTCAAGAAGATTGGAAGACCTCCAAGGTCTCTTCCAGCCCTTTGATTCTAAGGAAAGTACAAGGTGAAAAAATAAAATGAAACAAAAAGATAATAAAAAAAATAACAACAACCAGTGTGCATTCCTATTGTAAAATAGTAAAAATTCTGTGCCAAGAAACCATGAAAAGAAATTTGAGATTGATAGGAATGTAAAGTGGCATACAAATATATGAAATATGACACATACACACAATATGTGTGTAGGTGTGTACACATGCATGTATATATAAACACACATACACACACATATATATAGTGTGTGTATCTATCTATCTCTATATCTACTATCTCTGTGTGTGTATATACACACACACGCACACATATATATACATATACAGACATAAGCTTCCTAACAGACAGGAAGCAGCAGATGAAGCTAAGCAGAATCACATCAGATACCTGTACAATTAGCACAGGGGCACAAGGCTATGTGCTCTCTCCACTTCTCTTCTCTCTATATACTAATGACTGCATCTCAAATGATCCATCTGTTAAACTACTGAAGTTTGCAGATGACACAATAGTGATCGGTCTCATTCGAGACAATGATGAATCCGCATACAGACGGGAGGTTGAACAACTAGCCTCATGGTGCAACCGGAACAATCTGGACACTCAAAACCGTAGAAATGGTGGTAGACTTTAGGAGAAACCTTTCCATACTTCCACCTCTTACAATACTAGACAACACAGTATCAACAGTAGAGACCTTCAAATTTCTAGGTTCTACCATATCGCAAAATCTAAAATGGACACCTAATATCAAAAACGTCATCAAAAAAGCACAACAAAGGATGTTCTTTCTGCGCCAACTCAGAAAGCTCAAACTGCCCAAGGAGCTGCTGATACAGTTCTACAGACGAATTATTAAGTCTGTCATCTGCACCTCTATAACTTCCTGATTTGGCTCTGCAACCCAACAAGAGAGACACAGACTTCAGAGGATAATTAGAACTGTAGAAAAAACAATGGCTACCAACCTGCCTTCCATTGAGGACCTGTATACTGCACGAGTCAAAACGAGGGCTGTAAAAATATTTACAGACCCCTCACATCCTGGACATAAACTGTTTCAACTCCTACCCTCAAAACGACGCTATAAAGCACTGCACACCAGAACAACTAGACACTAGTTTTCCTTAACGCCATCACTCTGGTAAACAAATAATTCCCTCAACACTGTCAAACTAGTTATTAAGTTTGCATTACTATTAATCTTCTCATCGTTCCCTTTACCCATCTCCTCCCACTTATGCCTGTATGACTGTAACTTTGTTGCTTGTATCCTTACGATTTATGTTGATATTGTTTCCTAATGCTTATTTGTTCCCTATGATCATTAAGTGTTTGTACCTTATGATTCTTGACCAATGTATCTTTTCTTTTATGTACACTGAGACCATATGCACCAAAGACAAATTCCTTGTATGTCCAATCACACTTGGCCAATAAAGAATTCTATCTATTCTATATACAGACACACATACATACACACACATATACACACATATAGTGTGCGTGTGTGTATCTATCTATATCTATCTGTGTATATGTGTGTGTGTGTGTGTGTGTGTGATATTTCATATATTTGTATGCCACTTTATATTCCTATCAATCTCAAGTTTATTTTCATGGTTTCTTGGCATAGAATTTTTACTATTTCACAATAGGAATGTACTGGTTGTTGTTGTTTTCCATCTTTCTGTTTCATTTTATTTTTTCACCTTGTACTTTCCTGTGTCTGTGTGTGTGTATACACACACCCACACATATCCATACATATACCCATATACACACATATATCATCATCCTTCTAGTCCTTGTCTAGCCATTGCAGGATGAAAGCTTCTTCTGCATGTTTCCAACGCATACGGTCCCGAGCTTTTTTTTGCCTGCCATACTTGCTGATGTTGTCCATCCATCTTGTTTCAGGTCTCTTTCATGGGTGCTTATGATCAAGTGGGACCCATTCTACCACTGCCTTGGTCCACCTGCCATCAGTTCTTCTTGCTAGGTGACCAGCCCGTTTCCATTTCAATTCTTTTACTCTCTTGATGGCATCCTATATTTTCATTTGTTCTCTGATCCATGTGCAGGTCTTTCTATCTTGTCTTATGATGCCGAGCAAGTCTCTTTCTGTGGTTCTGAGCCAGTGGTGAAATCCAATTTTTCTTACTACCGGTTCTGTGGGCGTGGCTTGATGGGCATGGTGCGGCTTTGTGAGCGTGGCAGAGGAAGGATACTGCAAAATCTCCATTCCCACCCAACTCCTGGGGGAAGGATATTGCAAAATCTCCATTCCCATCCCACTCTGGGGCCAGCCAGAGGTGTCATTTGCTGGTTCTCCGAACTGCTCAAAATTTATTATTTATTTATTTATTTATTGGTTCAATTTATATGCCGACCTTCTCCAGAGACTCAGGGCAGCTTACAATGCGTTAAGCAATAGCCTTCATACTTTTGTATATACCTGCTTAGTAGGGCTTTCGGGGGCCCCTAAGCGGTGTTCTTTTTTATACAAAGTCAGCTTATTGTCCCCACAATCCGGATCCTCATTTTACCTACCTCGAAAGGATGGAAGGCTGAGTCAACCTTGAGCCTGGTGAGATTTGAACTTGCAGTAATTGCAGGCAGCTGGTGTTACTTAACAGCACTTTAGTCTGCTGCACCATCAAAATTTCCGCTAACGGTTCTCTGAACTACTCAAAATTTCCGCTAACGGTTCTCCAGAACCTGTCAGAACCTGCTGGATTTCCCCCCTGTTCTGAGCCATTGCACCACCTGGTTCAGTGGTTAAGGATGCTGAATTTGGCAGCTGGAGTCACCAGTAGGTTTGAGACCCGAGCAGCATGCGACAGGATGAGCCTCCCAATCCTTGTCCCAACTCCTGCCCACCTAGCACTTCAAAAAGCATGCAAATGCGAGTAGACAAATAGGTACCGCTTTAGATAATGTTGTGCCTGTGTGTGTATAATCCTTGTTATCATTTCACAAGGCACAACTGCACTCAACAAAAAAAGAAGTTTTTAAGATTTGGTTCGAGATTTTTTTTTCCAATGGAAAAATAAGACACCCACGTTTCATATAAACGAAGATAAATAACCTGAGCATCGCGACATGAGCTGCACATCTAAGAAATGCCTGGAAAAGAAGAGCCCAGGAGCTTGCTTTTAAGGCAAGCTGGGGAAGAGATGAAGTGGGGGGATTTACCAAGGGAGGTTATGCAATTATAGATTAAGCCTGGTGAAAGGAGAAATGAAATACCAGCTCTCTCCTACGATTGTAGAGCTACAGATCACTCACTGAGCCTGAATGAGGAGCATTTATAACGGAGAAAAGGATATCCTTCTGCAATTAAACTCCACAATTCTCCACTGTTGTATAAAAGGTTCTGTTATCCTAGTCATAATGGCAAAGGTCAATATATTGCCAGTAATATTGGATGCCATATGCCCCCGAATGCCAATTTATAAAGACGACCATTGTTTTCAAATCCTGCTTCAGAGGTTCTTCCTTGGCCATTGCCAGATAACTCTTTTGGATGCTCAGGCGGGCTTGGGCTCGTGGTTCTTCTAAATTAGTATTGCTAAATTTGTAACGTTTGTGGATAGTGTGTCGAAATTCCAAAATACTGACTTGGGGGTTTCGCTCCGCACGGAGAATTGTAATTTGATAATGCTGTAGACCCAAAGTACCGCAGACGCGATGACTCAGGAAAACAAACAGCTAAACTTAATGATCTTCTGAACCATTTTTTAAAACTTGCTTTTTCCGTTCTATGTAAACAGCCTGGCCTTCCGCCTATTGCCAATCGTTTCTCAGTCTGTCACACCCAGTATCTTAAACTTAGTAATGGGGGGGGGGGGAGAGAGGAGGGGGAAAGTGGGGGGGGGAGAAACCCCGGAACACCACAACCGTCATAAATATGAACAAGTTGCCAAGGGTCTGAATTTTGATCATGTGACCACAGAGATTCCCATGGTCGTAAGGATGAAAAACGATCGTAAGTCACTTTTTCCCAGGGCCGTCGTAACTTCAAACGTTCACTAAATGAACGGTTGTTAAGTGGAACACTACTTGCAGTTCTTAATTTGCAATGGAAGATGCTGATTGCTAGTTATATATTTATATTTGTATAGTTATCTATTTATATATTCTTTTGCCGTTGCCAACTTTTTAGCAAGAATAGAAGGTGCCCGGTTGCAATGAGCAAAACAGCCACCATTCTTTGGTCACCAACTGACCAAACCAGTTGCCATTCTTATGAGCTTCTTGGTTTGCCAAAAAACAACAACAACAACAACAACACACAAGGTAGCATGTACATGCTGGAACCAAGCCCTTTTTGAACCAAAAGATGAGTTTGAAAGGAGGAACTTCCTGAATTGGTCCTCGTTTCTTAAAGTCTACAAGAAAAATCTTTATGAATAGGTCACATTGCGTTTGGAAGTCAGTTTATAAGTTAAATCGTTCCTGATTCACCTTTCGCCAAGTTAATCAATCCGACAACCAACCAACCAAGCCCTCCAACTTTCTTCCAACCGTTTTGCTCATAAAACAGATCCAAAAACCTTACCGTTTTAGTTCTAGCTGACATCTTCAAGGCACAGCAAACTGTTTTATCATGTGAAACTCCAGCTAGCTAGCCTATTCAAACCGATCATTGGCTGTCGCCGAACAAGCCTGTAATTTAATTGTGTTTGCCCTAAATTCCTTCATTAATTATATTCTAAGTAAGGCAGAGCCGGCTGGGGAAACAGAGAGGAAAAAAAAAAAAAAACCCCAGCTCTAAGAAAGCCAAATGTGGGATGGGCTGAATACATGTACAAGTATTTATTTCCTTTAAGAGAAGTGCTTAGCACTAAAAAAGGCACGTTCAGGAATTGCAGTGAAAGAGCACAGACGGAGCCATCCAGGGAAAATTAAGTTGCCCATGAAGTACAAGGTTCAGACAGGCCTAAACTCAAATCTTAAATATGGTTTTATTGCCAGGAAACCCTAAGGGGCCTCCCGCCTGCCCGCCTACGCAGCCCTCACACTACCGTAATCTAACTACAACTCCTAGACAAAAAAAAAAAAACCCATATCAGTTAAACCCACTTAAAAGACACGATGAGAGTAGTGGCCTTCAATTTACTCCAGTTTTCATCTCAGAACGCAAACGAAGCGAACCGTCATTCCAGCCAGCATAATAATCCCACCCAGAGGCACAGCCACGTCGGTCCAAATACATCAAACTGGCCTTCGTGGGCTTGATAGGTTGTTACATTTTTATGGTACGGAGTGTCTTTTAAAAAAAAAAAGAAAAGAAAAGAAAATTAAAAAGCCGTTTTGCTCATTCCTATAAACCGCAAACTGACAAGGGTGGTGGGGCAGGAAACGGAGAGGATAACAGAATGTGGAACGAAGCCACCTTCGGAGAAATAAATGTGAAATACCTTGAGTGTTTTGTATACCACTAAAAAGCAGTGGCTCAGTGGCTAAGACACTGAGCTTGTCGATCGAAAGGTCGGCAGTTCAGCGGTTCGAATCCCTAGTGCCGCGTAACGGGGTGAGCTCCCGTTACTTGTCCCAGCTTCTGCCAACCTAGCAGTTCGAAAGCAGGTAAAAAATGCAAGTAGAAAAACAGAGACCACCTTTGGTGGGAAGGTAACAGTGTTCTGTGTGCCTTTGGCATTTAGTCATGCCAGCCACATGACCACAGAGACGTCTTTGGACAGCGCTGGCTCTTCGGCTTTGAAATGGAGATGAGCACCGCCCCCTAGGGTCGGGAACGACTAGCACATATGTGCGAGGGGAACCTTTAACTTTACCTTTAAAAAGCAAAAAGATGGAATGTTTTAGCATTATAACTGAAGGAAGTAGTTTTGGACATTTTGGTAACATCAATCATTCTGCATTTTCACCCCAGGTAGGGTAGCAGTCTATGCCCATGATGGCGAACCTATGGCACGCGTGCCGGAAGTGCCACGCGGAGCCATCTCTCTGGGCACGACAGCCATCGCTCGTTGTTCTTCTGGTTTCCGGCATTCCTGTGTGCGTGCCGGGGAACTGTTCTTCCTGTTTCCGGCACTCCCTCACACACTGGGATCTGCTCTTCCAGTTTCTGGCACTCCCCCATGTGCTCCCATTTCGGCACTCGGTGCCAAAAAGGTTCACCAACACTATGCCGAGAGCTACTTTCTACTCAACTTACAGAAAATTTATAGCTGCAGGGTTGTTTGGGAATATACTTTTTATTCATTTATTACACAGTTTGCCTATCTCCCCGATACGATTCCATTACTAGGTGGTATCCTACCAGCTTATGTTTGAAGTTAGGAGTTTTGGCTCGTTGCAGCTAGTCCTTGACTTACAATCATTCATTTAGTGACCGCTCGAAGTTACAGCGGCATTAAAAAATGTGACTTGTGACCGTTTTCACTCTTACGGCCATTGCAGCATCCTCGTGGTCACGTGATCAAAATGTGGGTGCTTGGCATTTATTTATGATGGTTGCAGCATCCTGGGATCTTGTGATCCCTTTTTGTGACCTTCTTGCAAGCCAAGCCAATTGGAAAAGCCACATTCTTAGCAACCGTGTTACTGACTTAACCACTGCAGTGATTCACTTAACAAAATCTGGCAAGAAAGGTCGTGAAATGGGGTGGAACTCACTTAGCAACTGTCTCGTTTAGCAACAGAAATTTGGGGCTCAATTGTGGTCATATGTCGAGGGCTACCTGTACATTTAAATAGATCCCTATAGAACAGGGAACACGGTCCTATTTTTGCCATTGGTGAGAAAAAAAAAGGATTTAGATTAAAAGCTACTATCAACAAGATTGTCTCTCCTACTCCTCTTGCCCCAGGAGATAGATATATATTTTAGTTGCATTAAATAAACTTTTTTCTGGGTTTCTCAGTCAGCCAGCTTTAGGACAAAGAACAGTTGATTGTGTTTAACCAAAAAGAGATTTGTTCAATTAACACATCACTTTCATGGAGTTTTCTTAATGTTTTCTTGCGTTTGTTTCTTTTTTTTAGCAACGATCTTCTAGAGCAATTTTTTGGTAGGCACGGATCAGTCACGAAATAACAGATCTGTTTGTTTGTTTGTTTTTCCCTTTACTTTGCTTGTAACCTGGAAGCCTAACCAAAACAACCGCGCTGTTCTCCGCTGATATTGTTGTTGTTCGCAGGTAAGGATGGGTGGAAAGCTGCAGGTGGTGAGTTAGTTGCATAAACAGCATTTATGTTCCTGCAGCAAAAAATACACCAGCGCGTACACAGAGCCGCCTGACATGCACCAAAGTAAAATGTTTGCACTCCGAAAATCAAACTCAAGAGGAAACAAACATAGACACAATGCGTCTGCACACCGATGCTTCACCTAGCCAAAACACATTGCTATTTTAGTAACCTTTTCATGCACACAATATCCTCAGGTCAGCCATCCATGTGCAAAGTTCAGCAAACGCAGACACGAGCACAGCTTTCCGTTGGCCAGGCTGCAAAACCAAGCACCACAAATAGCA
Source organism: Pituophis catenifer annectens (assembly GCF_029215685.1). Lineage (NCBI taxonomy): Eukaryota > Metazoa > Chordata > Lepidosauria > Squamata > Colubridae > Pituophis > Pituophis catenifer. The sequence goes on along the minus strand of NW_027256886.1, from coordinate 87,082,395 downwards.
CGTTGGATTCAAGATCCACTCTCCTTTCTCAATAGGAAAGATTTTTATTTTTATTAATTTTTTTTTTTTTAAATAAAAGAGGAAAGCAAACACCAGTAACTGGCTAGACAGTCTGACAGGCTGTTCAATTGCAAACAGCCGCCCTCTGTCTGGCCATGTGTTTAAATGCTTATTTCATCTCGACGTTCACTCCTACATCACCCCAACCCCTTTCAACCAATATCACTGAGGGCACAGCAAGTCTGTACTGGATAGGCTGGAGAAAAAAAAAAAAACTGCAGGAATACAGGTAATCCTCAAGTTACAACAGTTCATTGCCGCATCCCCTGGGTCACGTGATCAAAAATTTCAGGCCCTTGGCAACTGGTTCATATTTACGACGGGGTCACACGATCCCCCTTTGCAAACGACTGACAAACAAAGTCAACATAGGGAAGCCGGATTCACTTCACAGCCGGGTTACTAACTTATTGGCTGCAGGGATTCACTTAACCACGCTGGTGAGAAAGGTCGTAAATATGGGGTAAATGGACACGAAACACATGTCTCGCTTAGTGACGGAAATTTGGGGCTCCATTGTGGCCGAAAGTCGAGGGCTACCAGTAAAAGCAACTTGATTTCAAACTACAAAGCATCCGTTTTATAACTGTGTTTGGAGTATTCAACAAAAGTCAAAGAAGCAAGGTTTTTTTCCCCCTTTGTTCAGAAGAAAACGAAGATTCTCGAAGCCCTGGTGGCACAGTGGTTAGAAGGCAGTATTGCAGGCTAACTCTGTGCACTGTCAGCAGTTCGATTCCCACCGGTTCAAGGTTGACTCAACCTTCCATCCTTCCGAGATCGGTAAAACGAGGACCCAGATTGCTGGGGAGCAGCAGGCTAATTCTGTAAACCACTTAAGAGAGGGCTGTAAAGCACTGTGAAGCGATATATATGTCAGGCCTGCAAGCCATCTTTTTCATTGGATCTTCAGGCCTGCCACATTTACTACTGGGGGAAACTGGGGGAGGGAGGGATTGTATGGGGTGATATATATAGTCATAATAACATTCCTTTCTCAGAGAGTCAAGGACATCTTGCCCTGCACCTGGATGGCTGGAACTGGGAGGCATCTCCAGTTGGGACGGTGCTTGGATTGGACCATGTGATGGACACGAGGATGTTGGGCAGGGACTTGGACTTTTCTTTGGGTGGGGAAAACCTGGAAGCTTTCAGATTCGGGTTTTCCCAGACGTGCCAATATGACATCTCTAATAAAATGGAACTTTGACGAAACTCAAGCCTTGGAGTTTTTTTTCGTTAGGGGGTGTTACTTGGAACCCTGACAATGTAAGTCTTAAGTGCTATTGCTATCGACTCAGCCTTCCATCCTTCTGAGATCAGTAAAATGAGGACCCAGATGGTTGGGGGCAATAGGTCAACTCTGTAAACCGCTTAGAGAGGGCTGTAAAGCACTGTGAAGCGGCATGTAAGTCTAAGTTGCTATTGCGATTTATCTCTTTTGTTTCTGCTGAGAATTCCCAATAGCTGTTTCTAAGCTGGAACATTCTGGTGATGAAATCTTTCCTGCATCTCTCCCAAGCGTCGTGCATCTTCTGCTGGAAATCTGGACCGAAACAGCTTATTTCGGATCCTAGATCTCTTATGCGGACAAAGTTCTTCATGGAGGTAGTGCTTGTTGTGACCCAGGCCCAAGTAGGTATTATCAGACGCAATCAGTTTGAAACAAACAGACTTTATTAGAACAGCTGAGAATTAACTCATTCTCAGCGTAGTCCAAACTAATTCAAAACAAATTCTTCGTAACACAATTCTTCAGCCTTATCACCAACCTTGGTCTAATTAGGCATTCTGCCAAAGGCTTTTCTTGGCAAAAGTTCAGAAGCAGAAGACGCCGACAAGAAATAAATGTAGCAAGACAAAAAACAAATCTAACAACGTTGTTTTCCGACAAAGAGCCCAAGAGCAGCTGCGGGTCTTTTAAGCCTTATGGGAGGGGCCAATCATCTCTTGGCCTTACTCCCGAGTCGTCCTTTTGGCTTTAGCTGCTCTTCCCTTCTGGCAGCTCTTCTCATGCGTGCACTAGGAAAAGGCTCCTCCTGTTCCTCTGCCTCTCTGCTGTCAGCCTCTGGAGGCTCCGGAGTCAGCACGTCACTCCCAGATGGCCCTGGCCCCATCTCTGCCTCCGATGCAGAGCCCTCATCTGGGCCTTCCCCAGCCTCCAGGACTGGCCCATGTTCTTCCTCAGCCTCATCACTGTCCGACTCTGCTGCCAGCTCCTCAGGCTGCTGGCGGACCACAGTGCTCAATTTACAATAGTTTTGTTTAATGACGGCATGGAAATAAGTGACTTGAGACCGTTTTTCACACTGACGACCTTTGCAGCATCCCGATAGTCATGTGATCAACCTTCAGGCACTGGGCAGCTGACTCATATTTATGACGGTTGCAAAGTCCCAGGGTCATGTGATCCCCTTTTGAAACCTCCTGACGAGCAAAGTCAGAAACCAGATTCACTTAGCAACCGGGTTACTAACTTCAACCGCTTCAGCGATTCACTTAAAAATGGGATAAAGGGACACCTAACAACTGTCTCGCTTAGCAATGTAAATTTTGGGCTCAATTGTGGTCGTAATTCGAGGACTACCTGCAGGAAAGCAGTGAGTCAGTTTTTATTTGGCTGTTACAGTTAATGTGAGTTCACAAAACAGCTTTGGATGGCTGGTTAACCTGCTTTCTGCCGGTAAGAAGATAAAGGTAAAGATTCCCCTTGCACATATGTGCTAGTCGTTCCTGACTCTATGGGGAAGTACTCATCTCTGTTTCAAAGCCGAAGAGCCAGTGCTGTCCGAAGATGTCTCCATGGTCATGTGGCAGGCATGACTGAATGCCAAAGGTGCACAGAACACTGTTACCTTCCCACCAAAGGTGGTCCCTATTTTTCTACTTGCATTTTTTATGTGCTTTTGAACTGCTAGGTTGGCAGAAGCTGGGATAAGTAACGGGAGCTCACCCCATTACGCGGTGCTAGGGATTCGAACCTCTGAACTGCCAAACTTTCGATCGACAAGCTCAGCGTCTTAGCCACTGAGCCACCGCATCCCTTGGTAAGAAGATACCTAGTGGTTAAAGCATCAAGCCAGAAAACGAGCATAGCCAAGAAAACCTTGGGATAGTCTCCCTCAGCTCAACCCACCTCACAGGTTTGTAGTTGGGGGGAAAAATAAGGGCCAAAAGGTGTGTTGGATATACAGGTAATTCTCAATTTACAACAGCTCACTTAGTGACCAGTCAAACTTACGACATTGAGAAAAGTGACCTATGACCATTTTCCACACTTAAGGCCATTGTTGCATCCGCTTGGTTGTGTGATCAATATTCAGATGCTTGGCAACTGACTTGTATTTATGACGGTTGCAGTGTCCCGGGGTCAAGGGTTCCCCTTTTACGACCTTCTGACATACAAAGTCAACGGGGAAGCCAAGGTTGATTTTAACCACCACCGTGTCTCTACCTTAACAGTGATGCACTTAAACAACTCTGGCAAGAAAGGTCGGAAAATGGGACTGAACAAATGTCTTACTTTGCAACTGAAATCTGGGGCTCCACCGTGGTTGTAAGTCGAGGACTATACCCGTCAAGATCTTTTGCGGCCTGTTGATCTGTTCCAATGCTGGAATGTTCTCAATGGCTGTACGTGCAGCCACATGTACAACATGAGTGACTCAATCTGGCATCCCTTTTGTGAACACAAGATTGGCTTCCCATCTCTGTCTGAATTCCACATTAGCATAGTTTGCAGGGAAGGCGTTGCACCTTCAACCCCAAAGAAGAGCTGGCCACTACATTTCTCACTAGAAGAGACGATCTGTAGCTGAGGGTTGAACTGTGGGGTCCTTGCTGCTTCCCTGAGCTCGGCGTTTTTCTTGACAAATTGCTTTAGCTACCTAGCACTGATGATGTTACCTAGATGGGTCGTGAAACATCTCCAAGTAAACCACCAAGCTCTAAAGAGAGCACTGAATTCTTCCCACCACCACCACTCCCTGTCTGCCATGAAGATATACCATTCATACTGTAAGGTAGGAATGGGAGAAAGACTTATTACATTATAATCAATTTCAGAGCACCTAAATAAAGACTTTGAGAGGCAAGTCAAAGAGGAGGAACAGGAAATCCTAAAAAGAGAAAAATCTTATTTTGCTGGATTCTTGCTGGGATAAAATACATCACCTCGAGCTCTTAAGAGGAAAAACAGGAAGGAAATACAAGAATCAAACAGGGCGGATAAAAATCAATGATTTTTTTTAAATCATTTTTTTTAAATTTAAAATGGATTTTTTTTTATTTTTATCAAATTTATTTTAATAAAATACTTTTGGAGTAAAAAATTATCTAGTTTTCTATTTAAGATACATTCATGATTCAGTTTATTCAGCATCGAATGGAGCTTAGCATGAGGCTGTATATTCTGCAATATTGGGACTGTCGGTGATTCAACAGCGGGTCAGAGGAGGAGCCGCTGCGGGACAGAGATGACAGCTGCTCTTTAAAAATTATGATTTAAATTGAGCCTTTTTACTAGTGATTTAAATCGTGATTTAAAATCGTGATTTAAATCGTGATTTAAAATCGTGATTTAAATCGACTTAAATCAAATCCACCCTGGAATAAAATAAATACATCACAATATCAGGAGTTTTGAGTCCGTCTGGAAGAGTCCTGGCAGGTTTTTTTGGATGAAGTTTTTTGGAAGTAGTTTGTCATTGCCTCCTTCCAAGGGCTGAGAGAGAGAGCCTGGCCCGAATTCACCCTACTGTCTCTGTGCCAAAAGCAGGAGTAGAACAGCTCATCAAATTCTAACCAGGTGCCTTAACCATCATACCAATCTAACTCTGTGCAATGGGATTTAGTCAGGCAAAATCTTCCTATGGTGAGCTGAGTAAAAATCTTGAGTAGAGGGTATGGAAGACCTCGAATCCTCACCATAAGAAAGAGAAGCAACTTCTGACCAATATAGTGGATAATAATGACTATAGAATATAGATAGTCCTTGCTTATGACCACAATACAACTAGAATAGATAACGTGAAACTAAGGAGATTTTTTTTAACCCCCCCCAAAAATGCTGTTTAAAAGTCCAATTCCAAATTCAAACATTTTAATTAATTTAATTTTAATTTGGTTGCGCTGACACGCAAGTTGGGTCAATGACCTGACATAAAGAAATGGACAGATTGATTGAATTCAGGAATACAGATAACAACAGTTGAATTATTTTTCACTTCTTTGTTGAAGGGAAAAGAAACCAGGATTTTTTAAAAAAAAAATTCCTAAGCATAGTTAAAAAAAATATTTAGTCGTGATGAAATTCTGGTTTTCTAGGAGGAGGAAAGACTCACCCAAATGTCAGCGATTAAACAAATGAGGTTAGTTTACAGTCTAATGATTTGAGAAGTATAAAATGACCTTGTTTCTAAAGTGAAAAGCATTTTTTTTTAAAAAAACAAAAAAATCAAAATAATTTATTTATAAAGTTGGGAGCGAAAAATGAGACTATCCTTTTGAAAAAAGTACCGTATTTTTTGGAGTATAAGACACACTTTCCCTCCCAAAAAAGTGGGTGAAAATATCTGTGCATTTTATACAGCGAATATTGCAGCGGGGGGGAGGGGGCGGCGCCAACCAGCTGTTCTAGAATGGGCCATGGTGGCAGCGGCAAACGGGCCGTGGCGGTGGCAAACGGGCGGCGCTGAATGGGCGGCAGCGGCAAACAGGCGGTGGCAAATGGGTAACAGCAGCAAACGGGCCACGGCAAATGGGCCACGGCAAACGGGCCAGATGAATACTGGATGGATGCTGGGAGGCATCTCGCCAAGGGTCAAGGTTGACTCAGCCTTCCATCCTTTCTAAGGTAGGTGAAATGAGGACCCAGTTTGTGGGGGCAATAAGCTGACTTTGTATAAATATACAAAAGGATGAAGGCTATTGCTGAGCACATTGTAAGCCGCCCTGAGTCTTCGGAGAAGAGCAGCATATAAATCAAATTAAAAAAAAAAAAAAAGGCAGAGGCAGATTTTTTTTTTTCTTGTTTTCCTCCCCAAAAGCTAGGTGTGTTTTATAATCCGGAGCGCCTTATAGTCTGAAAAATACAGTACTTAGGCACTTTCATTTACTAAAATGAAATGAATCCAACATAACCTTGGTTATAAAGATTTCCATGAGGAGCAGCTACCCTTCCCAGAGGAATTCTTAAAATAAAATCCATCGTGTTTTGCAGTGCCTTCATCTGGACAGACATATCAGCTGTGAGCTTCGTGGCCCAGCGGGTGATGCAATATTTTGGGTCCAGCCAGCGAGGCCAAAATTGTATTGCCACAATGGAATACCTCATCTTCCTGTTTGCCTGTCATTTGGAAAAGCTAAAAGGGGCTTTTGGGCAGGAATATGCGAGATATGAAGCAGACCAAAGGGAATTAACATGGTCATTTCTTTTTCCCCTCACAGACAAAAGGGTTGGGTGGGTTTGAACAACTACACCGAAGTGATGTTTGGCTTCAGCCTTTTTTCAAAGCTTCACGCAGCTCTCGTGGTTGGTACCAATTTAACCCTTAAAAGAGTGTGCAACCAAAACTAGAAACCTTCTTGCCAAAGTGGAGTATTGAATGATGTTATAAGCTGCCCAAGAGCCACCTTAACTGGCCAGATGGGCAGCATATAAATATAATTAAAGAAACAAATAGAGCCTTGATAGTACAGTGGTCTACGCACCCTGTTATTAACACAGCTGCCTGCAATTTACTGCTGGTTCGAATCTCTCCAAGGCTCAAGGTTGACTCAGCCTTCCATCCTTTCTAAGGTAGGTGAAATGAGGACCCAGTTTGTGGGGGCAATAAGCTGACTTTGTATAAATATACAAAAAGTATGAAGGCTATTGCTTAACGCACTGTAAGCCGCCCTGAGTCTCCGGAGAAGGGCGGCATATAAATCAAATTTTTTTAAAAAAAATACGTTCTTAGCTCCAGAAAGGAAAGGGAGAAGAAGTTCAGATACAACACTGGACCAACCTTCCAGAATTGTTGAGGGTTGAGGGAGCTAGGTATGTCTACCCTAGATCAAAGAGAAGGAATTGGGAAGACATGATAGCTGTTTTCCCGTACTTGAGAAGCAGAGAGGAGGGGAGAGGAGAGGAGAGGAGAGGAGAGGAGGGAAGGGAAGGGAAGGGAAGGGAAGGGAAGGGAAGGGAAGGGAAGGGAAGAGAAGAGAAGAGAAGAGAAGAGAAGAGAAGAGAAGAGAAGAGAAGGGAAGGGAAGGGAAGGGAAGGGAAGGGAAGGGAAGGGAAGGGAAGGGAAGGGAAGGGAAGGGAAGGGAAGGGAAGGGAAGGGAAGGGAAGGGAAGGGAAGAGAAGAGAAGAGAAGAGAAGAGAAGAGAAGAGAAGAGAAGAGAAGAGAAGAGAAGAGAAGAGGGTGTTGACTTATTCTCCAAAGCACCAGAGGGCAAGACAAGAAGGAATGGGTGGAAGAATATTAAAGAGACGTCCAACCTGGAACTAAGGAGAAATTTTCTGATAGAACAATTAATCAATGGGATCTTCTGGATTGTGGGTGCTGCCAGGATGCATTTGATTTAAATGAAACAGGGTGGATTTGATTTAAATCCTGATTTAAATCACTAGTAAAAAGGCTTGATTTAAATGAACTTGATTTAAATCACAATTTTTAAAGAGCAACTGACATCTCTGTCCCGCAGCGGCTCCTCCTCTGACCCACTGTTGATTCACCGACAGTCCCAATATTGCAGACTATGCAGCCTCATGCTACATAACTAAGCTCCATTTCATGCCGAAGAAACTAAATTATGAATGTATCTTAAATAGAAAACTATAGATTTTTTCTCCAAAAGTATTTTATTAAAATAAATTTAATAAAAATTTTAGAAAAATCTGATTTAAATTTTAAAAATCTGATTTTTTTGTAATATTAAAAAAAAAATCATCGATTTTTATCCATCCTGGATAGGACAATTAATCAATGGGATCTTTTGGATTGTGGGTGCTGCATCACTGGAGGTTTTCAAGAAGAGTCAACCTTTGAAAAGCATGGTATAAGGTCTCCTGCTCTGAGCAGAGGGTTGGACCAGTGATGAAATCTAGCCGGATCTATCCGGCTTGCGCGAACTGGTAGCGGCGGCAGTGGGAGGCTCTCTCCACCTGCCGGGACGTCATTATGTCCCGTTTTTGACCCTCTGTGCTCACACTCCTGAACCGGTAGTGAAGGTAAGTGCATTTCACCGCTGGGTTCGACTAGATAGAAGATCTCCGAGGCCCCCTCCAGCCCTATGAATCTATGTTCTATAGAAGTGGACTGAAAAAAACCCCAATGACTTTCTAAGATGAATAGGAGGCATTTTGACAAAGGTCTTCTCCAGTTATTATTTTCACAGCGGAAACCTAATCAATGTGCGCTCATCCATCGTCTCATCATACTAAACACGCCGTCAACTGGATCCAAGGTAACCCTTAATCACTCTCCTGTCTCAAGAAGGAACATCTGCAGCATAGAGAAAGGCCGGCTTGCACAGAATAATCTCTCGGGATCAAATTTATCACCTCAAAGACCAGCTGTCAGAATAAACTGTCATATTCCATCAGGCCATTCCGGCTCAGTTCAACTCTGGAACAGAAGCAACTTCAGCTGCACAATTCCGCCCCGAGGTTTTTGAACTGCTTAACCTAATGCGTCGCAACAGCACTTCGCACAGAAGACTTAACAACTGCAAGAGAGGCATCTGGTTGCCCGTATTTAGATGCTATTTTCGGGGAAGGAGGTGGGGATGAACCTGGAGTTGACACGGGTCTCTTCGTCTAGAAATGCAATGCATATGCAATAACTGCTTAGCATTTGAAGATACTCAGAAAACAGACGCTCTGCTAGAGAAGGAAAGACGGTTCACAGGCATAACATTTGTTCTTGCTTGGGGTTTGAACCATTCAACCACCCAGTGGTGGGTTGCTACTGGTTCGCCCCGGTTCGGATGAACTGGTAGCGGCGGTGGCAGGAGGCTCCGGCCACCTGCTTATGCGCATGTGCAGAAGCGTTGTGCGCGTGCACACAAGCGAACCAGTAGCAAACTAAATTGAAACCCACTATTGCAACCACCGTTGATAAAAAGGAATCTGCCTACTCTTAGGGAATCTACCACTGATTCGGTGGCGCAGTGGTTAGAAGGCAGAATTGCAGGCTGACTCTGCCCACTGCCAGGAGTTTGATTCTGATTGGCTCAAGATTGACTCATCCTTCCGAGGTCAGTAAAATGAGGACCCAGATTGTTGCGGTGGGCAATAGGCTAACTCTATAAACCGCTTAGCAAGGGCTGTAAAGCACTGTAAAGCAGTATATAAGTCTAAGCGCTATTGCTATTGACTCAGCCTTCCATCCTTCCAAGATCAGTAAAATGAGGACCCAGATTGTTGGGGGTAAGATGCTGTCTCTGTAAAACTGCTTAGAGGGCTGTAAAGCACTGTGAAGCGGTATATAAGTCTAAGTGCTATTGCTATTGATTCAGCCTTCCATCCTTCCGAGGTCAGTAAAATGAGGACCCAGATTGTTGGGGGTGGGGCAATAGGCTAACTCTGTAAACCACTTAGCGAGAGCTGTGAAGCACTATTAAGCAGTATATAAGTCTAAGGCAGTGGTGTCAAACTCGTGGCCCATGGACCGGATGTGTCATGCACTGGCCATGCCCATGTCCAGTTCAGCAAAGGGGAAAAAAGTCACGATGTGTCACATGATGCCACCGTGACAACATGAGTTTGACATCCCTGATCTAGGGAGTTTAGGTAAGTACTATCGCTAGTTAATTTTAGGGACACTTCCACACCCGCTCTTGACCCGCACTGATACTGAACAGTGCCAGTTTGACTGCAACGGAACAAAAATCATTGGCCATGCAACCACATGCAAATTTATTGAAGCTTGGTACTCAACCAATGGATTTATGAACAAATATATCAATTTCGAGCCAACCTACGAACCCATAAGGAGCCGTATCAATCGAGCAAGCAACCAACAATGGCACCGACCCCCTTGTCACTTGGTGACCTTCACACATAATGACCAGCCGGTCAGATGATCCACCGACCCCATGAGATCCATGAAAGCGGTGAAGAACTGAAACAAGATGCTTCAACCGAAGTCCCGCCGAGGAAGTCACCTTAGCCTGGTGATGAAACGTTCGGAAGCTAAACCATAAGCTCGGCAAACAAACCACCACCAACAAACACACTTCCAGACTGTAACTATGTTTATATCCTGTAATCTCTCACAAGGTAGTCTGAAATTGATCTACAACTGATTTGTAATTCTGTAGACTGGGGATCCCCAAGCCCCAGTCTGTGGAGCAGCACCAGCAGAGGTGGTTCACACAGGTTCAAGCGAACTGGTAGCGGCAATTGTGGGTGGGCCCACCACCCAACCCTGGCTCCATCTCGTGCTATTTAGGCACGTTTTCAAGGCCGGGTGCATGCGCAGAAGGCACACAAGTGAGCAAAGCACATGTGTGGAAGGCTGGGGCGCATGCATGGACAGCGCGCATGCACATGAAATGAGCGAGCGCATGCGGGGCGAACCAGTGGTAAAGGTAAGTGAAACCCACCCCTGGGCACCACGCCGCGACATGCTAGCAACCAGGCTGTGCAAAGAAAGCGAAGCCCAATCCATGGGATGCAGGTAGCACATGAAACCAGCCCCTCACTCCAAGAGCCCTGGTGGCGCAGCAGACTAAAGCACTGTTATTAACACCAGCTGCCTGCAATTACTGCAAGTTCGAATCTCTCCAAGGCTCAAGGTTGACTCAGCCTTCCATCCTTTCTAAGGTAGGTAAAATGAGGACCCAGATTGCGGGGGCAATAAACTGACTTTGTATAAAATATACAAAAGTATGAAGGCTATTGCTTAATGTATTGTAAGCCGCCCTGAGTCTCCGGAGAAGAGCGGCATATAAATCGAAAAGAAAAGAAAAGAAAAGAAAAGAAAAGAAAAGAAAAGAAAAGAAAAAGAAAAACCTCTCTCCACAGAACCTGTCCCTGGTGCCCCAAAAATTGGGGGCCGCTGCTGTAGACCTCAAAATGCAAAGAAATACAAAAAAGCAGTTCACTCTCTGGCTGCAAGAACCCACTGTCTAACCCCAAGCTACCGCAAGCGTAAAAACCCACTCATTCTATACAAAATAAAATAATAATTAAGAAACAACCCCTCTCCCCAATATATTCTTCAGAAGCAGAAACAGAACTATATTTTTTAGAATGTACTTCTGAAACAGAACATTTTTTCCACACATGGTCTCTGCCAGTACCCTGGAAAGATCTTCGGAGGCCCTTCCTTCATTGCTTTTCCGTGCTGAACCCCTCTTGAGAGGCTGCTACAAGGGGAAGCTTCCCAGCCACAAGGGAGTCATTCCTCTGCTCCGTTTTAAAGCTTCTTATTAGCTGCGACGGGGTGATAACGCATTATCAGTTTGGCAATTTCGCACGTTTTTCTCAGTAGCGGTTACACCTTAATTGACATGTGGAGGGCCGAAGTGGAGTTCTTTCTACAGGATGCCTGCTGATGGGTACCAGGAGTTAGGATTTTTGAAACTTCATGGGGAGAGTAAAAGAAGAGAGAGAAAATTACTGAGCTAAGAGGTGCCAGAAATCATTGGCGCACCTAATCAGCTTCTACTGTATGATCTGGTCACTCAAGAGCTGGTTGTGAACTCGCCCAGGCACGTGGGCAAGTGAATAAACTGGGTTTATTAAGCCGGATTCAAGCACGCAAATGAGCTCCAGAAAGCACAGCATGAAACAGATGCAATCTGGAATTAAGCTCAGCGCTGGGAGAAGCCGCCTCCCAGCATGGTTATATAGACAAGCCACGCCCTCCGCCAGCATAGACCATGCCCGGAAATTGCTTGCCCAGCTCCGCATGGCTGCACAGCTGATCGTCGGGCATCCTGGTTGCACAGCTGAGCATTGGGTGTCCCGGTTCTCTTGCACTGGCCGCTGCCAGGCACACAGCTGATTGGCGCTCCAATGGGGCTTCTCCGGAGCGTGGCTGCAGCCCCTGGCATCACGGACATTCCCACCACCACCACCAGGATCTCCCCGCCCCTGGTATGGCAAACCCTGAGATTTGACACTGCCATGTAAGCCTTACATAGAAGGCTTTCTGGTTGTAACACTGAAGTACAGATCCAACTACAGGTAGTCCTTGACTTACGACCACAATCGAGCCCAAACCGTCTGTTGTAAAGTGAGGCATTTGTTAAGTGGGTTTTGCCCCATTTTACAACCTTTCTTGCCACAGTTGCTAAGTGAATCTCTGCAGCTGATAAATTAGCAATCCCATTGTTAAGTGAATCTGGTTTCCCCACTGACTTTACTCGTCAGAAAGTCGCCAAAGGGATGCAGCAACTTGCAGCAATGTGACCTTGGGATGCAGCAACGGTCAGAAGTATGATCCAGTTGCCAAGCATCTGAATTTTGATCACGGGAAAAATAGTCATAAGCCACTTTTTTCAGTACCATTGTAACTTTGATCGGTCACTACATGAACCGTTGCTAAGTCGAGGACTACCTATACGGTTGAGATTGAGATTCCTACGGATGTCACCAGGTTTAGGATCCCCATAGTGACAGATTACACGCTGTAACAACCAGCTACACATCCTCCTTAAATTGGACAAGCCAACTTTGAAAATCAATGATCACCATCACATCTTACAGCAGTGGCAACATGCCTTGCACATAATACCTTCTTTTCCCTAATACGATGTTTCTCGCTCTCCCCCACCCTATTAGAAAACCCCAAAGAACAAAGAAAACGGAGGAGGGAAATGTCTATCTTCCAACCATCCATCATCAATGCTTGTCTTGAAAAAGACACACCTGTAGATATTGATGGAAACGTTTTCTATTCCACATTTTGCTCTCCGGAAAAGAAACTTCCATAGTTATGATTTATTATTACCTCCTCCTTGCTGTTACTAGGCAAAAAAAGTAATTATCACATAAAAGCAACTCCTCTTCTAGAAAAAAAAGAAAAGAAAAGAAATGAAACTGCAGACAAAACATAAGGAACCAAAAACCTGCAAGCACTTTTTAGAGGAATGTCAAGAGCAGGTAGAGGCATATTCCAAGCATCTTTTCAGAAAGGGATGGTATTTAATGGATCCTGGCTGAGCTTAAAAAGCTAGGTAGAATATGACTTAAGTATCTTTAGGATAGTGAGAGGGGCTGCATATAAATTTAATAAACAAACAAATAAACACAGTGAACAACAATTTTTTTTAGCATATGATGTGTTAAAACATACGAAGAACAGTTGCAGGAATTGGGAATGGCTGTTGGTAGGACAAGAAGTAACAGATGGAAACCTATCAAAGAAAGATCTAACCTAGAATGAAGGAACAATGCCCCAACAGTGAGGACAATTAACCAGTGGAAGTTGCCTGCAGAAGTTGTGGGTGCTCCATAACTGGAGGTTTTTAAGAAGAGATTTGGAAAGACACATCCAGAATGGCATACGGTCTCCTGCTTGAGTAGAGAGTTGGACTAGAAGACTTCCAAGCTCCCTTCCAATTCTCTTTATTATGTATTCTAAATCTTTAGATAAGTGACTATCAGGAACTAGACGGGAGAGTCCAATGTTTATTGGACCTGGCCACTTCAAGATGTGCAGATTTCAACTTCCAGAATGTCCCAGACAGCATGGGAGTTGACATTAACACAACTTCAAGTGGGAAGATTGAGAAACATTTTGGTAGTCAAACAAAACAAAACTTGGGAGACTTCCACCTTGTTGTCACGAAAATTGCACTCTCTACAAAGATAGGTTGAGTTGAAATGGCCTTGTGGGGTTTTTTCAGCCAACTATACTGCAGAGAGTGACGGTGACCAACCCTTCTTTATTACATGAACTTCCACCATTGGCAAGAACTTCCACCATTGGCAATACGAGCTGAGCGTTTAGATGTGGTCATGTGCCATTTTTCAAGGCAATAACACCATTTTTAATTTGGGCCCAGGGATGAATCAACATTTAGGAGAGATGAGAAATCCATGGAGTTAACAAATTTAGCAAATATGATTTCAGGGCATCTGCAAAGGCAAAACCGATGCCTCTCTTGGTGTCAAATACAAGCAGCCCTCAACTTAACGACTACAATTGAACCCAAAAATGTAGGTTGCTAAGTGAGTTTTGCCCCGTTTTACAACTTTTCTTGCCACGTTTTCTTGGAGCGAATCCCTGCAGTTGTTAAATTAGTTAAACGGTTAAGTGAATCATCGACTTTGTCAGGATTCAAAAGGGGATCATGTGACACTTCAACCGTCATAAATGTGAATCGGTTGTCAAGCATCCAAATGTAAATGACGTGACTGAGGGGAATGCTATAACGGTCATCCGTGTGAAAAATCATCCTTAAGTCACTTTTTTCAGTGTTGTGTTAACGTCAAATGGTCATTAAGCAATCCAGTTTCAGGAACCGTCCAGTGGAATTCTCTGCTTAACCCAAAATGTATTTCTTTGCAAAATGTATTTCTAAAACCTACTCAGGGAAGTGAGTCTCATTGATAAATCTAGACAGCCAATCATACTTCCCCCATTGATTCATTGGATGGTCCTAGGCAAGGAGACAGATCCTTGGAAGTCAGGATTATGACTTCATACAAGCTACCTCAAGGCACTTTTGCAACGGTTACTGAGAAAATGGAAGCGAAATGTTTTTTTAAGCCCTGCACATTGGTATTATTACTGCTCTGAAAATTTGAGGGTGGGGGGGTGGAAGTCACAATGAAAGCAAGGCTTAAGGCCAGAAGGAGAGCTTCTGGCAGTCTTGGCAGGGGTGTGAGCCGAGATGAATCACCCCCTTTTGAGCAGTTTCTCTCTTCACTTTTGGTGAAGCCATTTGCAAACTCCAAAATTCCTCCGTTAGCAAATTTCTACGTGTTAGGAAGTGCAACCATCATCTTGGTTTCTTTTTAAAAAAAAAACCACACTTTTGCCAAATCCAGAGACAAAGTCCTTCCAGCTGAAGCCTTCACGTCTGTCCAACCATCAACCAAGGCAACTTGGTGGCCTCCAAAGGCATTAAAAAAAAAAAAAAAGCCTGACCCAGCCACAACCGCAAGGATTTCTCCCCCTGTCCAGAGCTGCCACGAATCCAGATGCCACAAATACATACGGTACCCCTATTTAGTGTCGCCAAAAGAACCTCAACCTTGCAACCTCTGGTGCCTCCAACCCTTCAGCTTGTGGATGCTACCATTGGAACGGAAGTACCGTGTGCTTTCCCCCCCACTCTTTCTGGATTGGTTCGCCATTTGCACACCTGCAGTGGCCTTTTTGGGGGGATGGGGAGGGGGCGGGGAAACCAGTCTCCATCCAGGCATGGGACTTTTCCCAGCAAGGTGTTCAATCCGGATGACAGGTACACTTACAACCGTCCATGTATTGACCGCAAAAGTTACAACGGCGCTGGAATAAATCGACTTAATAATAATAATAACTTTATTGTCATTGTACGTGTACACACAGTATACCCATAGAATGAAATTCACTTAACACCCAAAAACCAGGTCCAACACACCTAACAATCCCCAAACGCACAGACTTACGACTGTGTTTCACGCTTACAACCGCTGCAGCGTCGCAAAATTCAGACGCTGACTCCCATTTACGACGGTCGCAGCGGCATCCCGAGGTCACGCGATCCCCATTTTGCGACCTTCCCGCGAGCCAAATCAAGGTGGGAAGCCCGGATTCTCTTCGCCAACTAATTTAACCCCCTGCCGCAATTCACTTAACAACAAAGGTCGTTAAGACGGGGCAAAACTCACTTAACTGTCTCCTTGGGAGATAGCAATGTTGGGGTTGTAAATTGAAGACTACCTGGATGGGAGTGCTCCTGCTTGAATAAACGCTGCCCGGATCTCCCTCTCCCCACCCACCCCCCTTCTTCCCACCAGGTAAGCCTACACCTGGTTGGGGGGGTCACCTCCGACTCACCTGCCGACTCTCCCGGCTGCACCTCCTGGGTGTTCAGGTAGAGGATGGAGAGCAGGTGAGGCTGGGTCTTCTCCAGCGCCACCCGCAAGTCCTGGAAGTGATCCCGCTCCTTGGCTAGCAGCAGCTGGAGCAGCAGCTCGGCCTTGCCCACGCTGGCCGGGATCGGCTCGCTAGATCCACCGCCGCCGCCTTCCTCGCCTTCTCCCCCGGCGGCCGTCCTCAGGCCGGCCTCCCGCAGCTGGTGCAAGTCGCGGGGGCTGAGCACGGCCGCCGCCTCCAGCAGCTCGATCACCTGCTCCACCTCGGTCATGGCCTGCGCCAGGCTCTGCTGACACTGGGCCAGCAGCTCTTTGTGCTTGGGCTCCATGGCAGCCGCAGCCGCCGCCGCCGCAACCGCCGGGGCCCTGCGTGAGTCTCCCCGGCCCGAAGCTCCGCAACTCCCCGGCCCGCGATGGCGGCGGCGGCGGCGGCGGCGAGGAGGAGGAGGAGATGCTGGAGGGCGGCTGCAGCTGCTGTTCTGGCGAACGGCGGCCCCGCTTCGTTTCTTTTCCTTCCTTCCTTCCTTCCTTCCTTCCTTCCTTCCTTCCTTCCTTCCTTCCTTCCTCTCTCACTTTCTTTCCTTCCTACTTTGCTTCCTTCCTCCCTCCCTCCTCCTTTCTTTTCCTTCCTCCTTCCCTTCTTTCTTTCCTTGTTTCCTCCCTCCCTCCCTCCTTCTGTCCTCTTTCCTTCCTTCCTTCTTTCCTTCTTCCCTCCTTGCTTTTCTTTTTTTCCTCCCTCCCTCCTTCTGTCCTTTCTTTCTTTCCCTCCTTTCTTTCCCTTTTTTCTCCCTCCTTTTTTTCCTTCCGCCTTCCCTCCCTATCTCTGGTCTTCCTTTCCTTTCTTTCCTCCCTTCCTCTGTCCTTTCTTTCTTTCTTTTTCTTTCTTTCCTTCCTTCCTTCTTTCCTTTCCTGCCTTCCTTCCTCCGATGGAGGGAGGAGAAGGAGGAGGAGGCCCCTCCTACCCGCCCAGGGAGCTCCGCAACTTTTCGCCCCTCAGACAATGGGCGCCGCGCGGGGCTCCCACGCGGCCCTCGCCCACCCGCGCCCGGCCAGAGCCAAGGCAGGGAAGGCAGCGAGGGGAAAGCAAGGGGCCGGCCTTCCTTCCCTCCTTCCTTCCTTCCTTCCTTCAATGCCTTCTCCTCAGGGCGGATTTCCTCCTCCGACTCGCTACAAAGTTACGCCGCGAGCTTGGCAACTGTTGCTCCCGGGGCCGCCTAGCTGCCGGGCCGCGCAGGGCGGCTCAGCGGGAGAAGCCCGGCGGGGGCTTCCATTCGCCTCCCGAGAAGGCCCCCGACCCCCTTTCGCTGAGGGAAGCCTTCGGCTATCCCGGGAGTTGCCGCCGCCGCCGCCGCCGTTGGTTTTATTTTTTCTTTCTTTCTTTTCCTTTCAACGGCCGGCGGGGCTCCGCGGTGGGCCGAAGGCGGCCAGCTGCATCCCTCCGTCTCTCTCGTTCTCTCTCTCCCACTCTCTCTCTCTCTCTTTCTGGGCGGGCGGTGGGCGCTCCTCCCGGCCGGGCCTGAGGGTCAGCAGCTCCGGCGTTGCCTGGCGAACGCAGCCATCTTTGCTGCACTGGGGTTCGGGCGGGGGCCGCTGCTGCCGCCGTTGCGCTTGGGCTGCAGGAACTGCCTTATCCCCGCCTGGCTGCCTGGGGCCGCCTCCCCCCCCCCGTCCCCGATTGCGCGGCGGAGAGGAGACCGGGGCGGGCGGCCCGCCTCGCCTGCCTGCCCGCCCTCCCTCCCTCTTCGGCCCCCGCCTAGCGCTTGGAAGAGCAGCCGGGCGAGGCGAGGGGGAAGGCGGCTGCAGCTCCCAGCCTTGGCTCGCCTTGCGTTAACTTTCGTTGCAAGCGCCCGCCTTTTTTTTCCCCATTCCCAGCCGGGCCGCTGGTGCTTTGGCAGAATCGGCATCTCCTCTGACCCGAAGCTGGGCTCTTATGAAGCTAAGCAGGGTCGGGCCTGGTTGGGACTTGGAGGGGAGCTTTAAACAGATTAACAGAGTTGGAAGGGACCTTATTGGTCATCTAGTCCAACCCCCCCCCCCCCAAGGAGGAAGACCCTATATCAGTGATGGTTAACCTTTTCCGGACCGAGTGCCCAAAGCGGGTTCGCACACAAATGCATCTGTGTACCTAAACCCCCCAAAATGCAATGTGTGTGTAGGCCCCACCCCCCTGCGCATGCACGTGCCCCCTGCATGTGCACGCGGCCTACCCCATGCAGCCCGCCCCTCGTGCATACACGGCCCCCATATGTGCCCCGCCACCATGCTTGCGTGTGCGTCCCCTGCATGCACCCCACATGCACGACAGAGACACGACGGCCGGCAGGAGGTGCACGCGCATGCGTGGCTGAGCTGGTGCGACAGCTTGCGTGCCCACAGAGAGGGCGCTCCATGCCACCTCTGGCACGCATGCCATAGATTCGCTATCACGGCCCTACACCATTTCTGACAAATGGCAGCCCAATCTTTTCTTGAAAGTCTGAAGTGATGAAGCTCCCACAACTTCCGAAGGCAGCTTCTGTTCCACGGGTTGATTGTTCTCACTGTCAGAAAGCTCTCCGCGAATTGAAGAGCTAAAGAAGCTTCTTTGATTGAGAAGCGAAACGTCTTCAAAGAAAAACCAGAAAGTCCAGTTGTCTCTTGAAGAAAAAAAAAGCACCTTGGGGAACAGAAGAATAAGAGTGGGAAGGGAGCTTGGAGGTCTTCTAGGCCAACCCCCTCTCAAGCAGGAGACCCTACACCAGGGATCTCCAACCCCGGGCCCAGAGCCCACTACCAAGCTATGATGCAGTCAGAACCGGGCCACACGAGGGGATAGCCAGTTTCCCCCTCCCCCACCCTGCTGGGCTGCTAAACTGTAAAGGTTTTCAAGAAGAGACTGGACAGCCACTTGTCTGGAATTGAATAGGGTCTCCTGCTTGAGCAGGGGGTCAGACTAGAAGACCTCCAAGGTCCCTTCCAACTTTGTTGATCTGTTGTTCTTACCGATCAAGCTGGAAAGGACTATATATCATTCCACACAAGTGTTGTCCAGTCTCTTCTTAAAAGCCTCCAGTGATGGAGCACCCATGATTTCTGGAGGCAAGTTGTTCCACTGGTTAATTGTCTTCACTGTTAGGAAATTTCCCCTTAATTCCAGGTTGCTTCTCTCCTTTGATTAGTTTCCATCCGTTGATTCTTGCCTTTCTGGGGTGAACCACCTCCCTGCTGGATCTGGCCAGAAGAATCAGTCCCCAGATTGAGGGTTTGTACTTGGCTTGGCTTCTCGATTGCATCAACTGCAGGTGAGGTTGAGTCAGCAACAGTTTTCCTAGGGTTTGGGCAACTCATCAACCCACAGAGTTAGCTAGATACCTCCTTGCATCAAGGGAGTTGCGGGCTCCCTACCTATTCTTTGGACAAGGAGTGAGCCAGATTAAGGATCATGCTAATGGTTCACACAGGGACTCAGTGGCTAAGGCGCTGAGCTTGTCGATCAAAAGGTTGGTAGTTCAGCGGTTCGAATCCCTAGTGCCATGTAATGGAGTGAGCTCCCATTACTTGAACCAGCTTCTGCCAACCTAGCAGTTCAAGAGCACATAAACAATGCAAGTAGAAAAATAGGGTCCACCTTTGCTGGGGAGATAACAGCATTCTGTGCGCCTTTGCCGTTTAATCATGCCGGCCACATGACCACGGAGACGTCTTCAGACAGCACTGGCTCTTCGGCTTTCAAACGGAGATGAGCACCGCCCTCTAGAGTCGGGAACAACTAGCACGTATGTGCGAAGGAAACATTTACCTTTACCTTAATGGTTCACACAGGTTGTGGGTGTGATAGATGGTCATTGCAACCACAAGAGCCAATTCCCGGTCTTTGTTTTACATAAACCATACCCACTGAGCAAAGCTGCCTTTTGCAACTGACTTGTGAAGTTGTCACTATCCGATAGTGTTCAAGAGATGTTCCAGATGTTTGGGGGTTGTGCCCAAAGCCAAAGTACCTCTTACAGGTAGTCCTTGACTTACGACCGCAATTGAGCCCATGATGGATGTTGCTAAGTGAGAAATTGGTTACGTTTTGGCCCATTTTACGGCTTTCCTTGCCACCTTTTGTTCGGTGAATCGCTGCAGTTCTTAAATTAGTACCGTGTGTGAATCTGGCTTCCCGATTGACTTTGCTTGTCAGAACGTCGCAAAACGGGATCACGTAACTCTGGGACACTGCAGCCTAAATATGAGCCAGCGGTCAAGCATCCTAATGTAAATCACGTGACTGTGAGGCTACTACAAAGGTTGTAAGCATGAAAAATGGTCATAAGTCACTTTTTTCAGTGCCGTTGTAACTTGGAACGGTCACTAAATGTACTGTTGTGAGTTAAGAAATACCTGTACTGATATTTTGGCACAGTGATGGTGGGAAGACTTTAGAAATTGCAATAAATAGATCATGGGGGAATTATCTTAGTCTAAGTAACCTATAGAAGTACTAATTCAGAATCACTATACCGCTGGTCCAAATCAAAGAAGCATGTCAAAATAAATGGAATAAGATAAAACTTAATAATATAAGAAAACGTTAAAATATAATAAATTAAGGACAGTACAGTGTAGGTAGTCCTCAACTTACAACATTTCATTTAGCGACCATCCAAAGTTAAAGCGGCACTGAAAAAAAGTGACAATTTTTCACATCTGTGACCATTCCAACAATCCTTGTGATCAAAATTGAGACAGTTGGCAACTGACTCATATTTATGACGGTTGCAGTGTCCTGGGGTCTCCTTTTGCGACCTTCTGACAGGCAAAGTCAATGGGGGAAGCCAGATTCACTTAACAACTTCAGTGATTCACTTAACAACAGCATGCGCGCCAGGCAGCTGCTCTTCCGGTTTCCGGTGTTACCACGCATTTCGGTACTCGGTGCTGAAAAGGTTCGCCAACACTGCTCTATACCATCTTGGACCCGTGACAATAATTATTCTGGAGTCCTGGTGATGAATTTAAATGTTCTTAAGATGCCTTCAACGCGACCATATCTTAAGGCTTGGTGGAAAATGAGAAACATCAACTTTTTGTCACTCGGAGTCAGAACAGGAATTTATTTGATTGGCCATGTCTTGACAGTTGCTTGAAAATACCTGGTCATAATGACCTGCTTTAACTTACCCTGTTTCCCCGAAAATAATACATCCCTGATAATAAGCCCAATCAGGCTTTTGAGCGCATACGCTAAAATAAGCCTCCCCCGAATATAAGCCCTCCCCGAAAATATTTCAACGCAGAGCTGGAAATCAGGTAAGATGGCAAAAGGAATCCCATCTTGCTCCACGTGTCCCAAAATAATAAGACCTCCCTGAACATAAAGCCAAGCGCTTATTTTGGGGTTCAAAAAATAGACAGGGTCTTATTTTGGGGAAAACACTGTATTTATATAGGGTGTCTGAGTGTTCACGCTGACCATGCCACAGTGAGTGGCAAGAGGCATAGAAACCGAAATTTCCAAAAGAAAAGAGCCAAAAATCCAAAATCATGCACAAAGGGGAGATAATTTCCCAATGCTTCTGGAAAATTGTTATCCAGGGGAAGGAAAGAATTTGGACAATTTTTTAAAAAAAATAATAAATGAAGACAAATATACATGTCCCAGGATAATGTCGCAGAATCCAATCTGGGTCGGTCACCGGGACCAGAGATTTTGTCTTCCGAGCTTTTGGACACCCCAAAACGATGAGAGAGAAATTCCCTCAGGATGAGCTCCAGCACGAGTCCGAAAACTCGGAAGGCTAAACCTTTGCTCCCGGTGACTGACCCAGATTGGACCCTGCAATATTTTCTTTTAAATGTTACAGAATCAAAGGAAGAAAAAAACCCCACCCTGTTTATATATTGCCATCCAGAATGATTAGAAAGATTAAAAAAAACTCCACCATGGTTGTCAGAAACAAGGCGAATCCTGACATCATCCAGTATTCAAATCTGTGGAAGATGGCTGCCCTGTGATCTCCTCGTGAGGAGCAGTCACCCAGAGCACATGTGGGCAATCTCACATCCTCTCCTTATCTGGAGAATTCCAAAAAAACCTGGAGCCGTGGTGGTGCGGTTAGAATGCGGTACTGCAGGTTACTTATGCTGACTGCAGTTCGAGTCTCACCGGCTCAAGGTTGACTCATCCTTCCATCTTTCCGAGGTCGGTAAAATGAGGAGCCAGATTGTTGGGGACAATATGCTGACTGTAAACTGCTTAGAGAGGGCTGTAAAAGCACTATCAAGCAGTATATAATTCTTAACACTATTGCTATTGACTCAGCCTTCCATCCTTCTGAGATCGGTAAAATGAGGACCCAGATTGTTGGGGGCAAAAGGCTGACTCTGTAAACCGCTTAGAGAGGGCTGTAAAGCACTGTGAAGTGGTATATAAGTCTAAGGGCTATTGCTATTTACCAGTTCCTTCGTCTTTGCCATCAACTCTACTTTCACTGAGCTGCCCACAGTTTGCTATATACCTTTACTGGAAGTCCCGTTTATTTATATTTTTAAAGGATGCTAAAATGTAAATGAAAAAAGGAACATACATGTAGTATGGAAATGGTTTGCCACTACCTATTTCTAGACTTCTTTAGACTTCTCATTTAGTCAGTGTCTCTGGAATGTCTTCTGGCAGGCCCCCATTCAAATATTATCCAGGTCCAGTCCAGCTTAGCTTTTGATGACCATCCAATGTCAGATAAGAAGACAATGTTAATTAGACAATTTTAATTAGACCCCAAAGCTTTGCTGGCTGGGGAATTCTGTGAGTTGAAGTCCTCCAGGCTTAAAGTTGCCAAGGTTGGAGACCCCTGAACTAGACGGAACTTTGTAACATCCATTTGAACAGTTGAGCTTATCTTTTGATGATTTAAGAACACGTCCATATCATTTTCTTGGCAACAGTATGGAAATCTTTTTTTCTCCCTAGGAAATTAACTCCCCATTCTCAACTCTTGAGATTTCCTGGAGATTTCCTAATTTATGCTCTGGCAGATCTAATGATCCTTTGCTTTTTCATGACCAGCCAAAGTGGGGTATGTGCTTTAGATATATTTCAGTGTCTCTTGTCTCTTTCTTCCCCCACTCCCCAACATTTTCATGGCTTCCATGCTTGTGGAAACTTCACAACTTTTGCTCACCTTTAACTGCAACAATTTGCTAATACCGGCAAGGGAAGGAAATGTCTCCTGCAGCTCTATGAGAAGATTGGTTAAGTATTAATGAAGGAAAAAGGAGAGATATTCAGATATTCAGTAAAAGACAACACCCTGAACATGGGAATAAAGCATTGCCATCTGCTGGAAATGGTGCCATCCCCGCTCATATGAAGAGCAACCTTCTTTTACTGTCTAACTGCTGTTCACACTTACAACATTTGCTCGTATTCTTGATATCAATAAATCCAATTATTTATGCAGGATTTCACTCACATTTCTGCTACCCAATTAATGCCACTTGCAGCCATAATTGCTACTTCGTTACATGTTGCTGCATTGAATTACACCCAACCCAGTGATCTTACTTCTATATTAGGGGCATTCATTCAGGGACAAGTCTAGCTGGACTGAAGGTGGCCCACATTACACCCTCTTTACAACTCTGTGACCCCTTAATTCAGGGTAGAATCAGGATGACTGGAGGGAGCTGAGAGTTTACTGGCCGGATGCCTTTCCTGATGCCTACGCGGAGTTCACAGCAGATATTTTTTCTTTGTGCCCTAGGAAAAAAACCTCCCCCGCTACCTAGGATTAAACTCTCAACCTTCCGAGTGGGAGGCGAGTGTCTTCACCATTAGGCTGCTGAAGGCGGCCTACGTTGGGCATAGAACCCCGACAACGCTGAACATAGAAACAACAATTCACGCCTGAATTCATTGCTCTCAGTTTCCCCTGCCCTCAAATGGTCTTTGAATGACTTCTATCATGTGCCACATAGACTGCCCTGTCCTGTTTCCATGATGGCCTCAACTGTGACTGGAAGCCGTTTCCTGTTTTAGCTGCATCTGTGGAAGCCGAAGGCATTTCAAGCTTATATTTTGAAGACCTAACAGATAGATGCAGATTGATAATGACATTGCCTGACTTCTAGTCAGATCCATGAAATGCACACCACTTCCCTTAAGTTACATGATGTGAAAGAGCCCCTTCTGTCTTTTTCCTCATCTCCTGTCTGGATTTAGGGCCATGCAGGGAGTCAAAGGAGGAATGTGCTTTGGCCACAGTGCCTGCCAGCTATTCCTTCACTAGCAATAGCAATAGCACTTATATACCGCTTCACAGTGCTTTACAGCCCTAAGAGCTTTACAGACTCAGCCTCTTGCCCCCAACAATCTGGGTCCTCAGTTTACCAACCTCAGAAGAATGGAAGGTTGAATCAATAGCAATAGCACTTAAGACTTATATACCGCTTCACACTGCTTTACAGCCCTCTCTAAGCGGTTTATAGGGTCAGCACATTGCCCCCAACAATCAGGGTCCTCATTTTACCAACCTTGGAAGGCTGCGTCAACCTTGAGCCGGTCAGGATTGAACTGTTGGCAGTGGGTAGAGTCAGCCTGTAATAGGAGCCTTGGTGGAGCAGTGGACTAAAGTGCTGTTAAGGTAGCACTTAGCTGCCAGCAGCCTGCAATTACTGCGAGTTCAAATCTCACCAGGCTCAAGGTTGACTCAGCCTTCCATCCTTCCGAGGTAGGTAAAATGAGGACCCGGATTGTGGGGGCAATAAGCTGACTTTGTATAAAAAAGAACACCGCTTGGGGGGGAGGGGGCGAAAGCCCTACTAAGCAGGTATATACAAAAGTATGAAGGCTATTGCTTTTTCCAGCCTGACTGAAGGTAGGAGTAAAAGGAAGGGAGGAAAAACACTGTGAAAGGATGGATGTAGAAAATGGGGCATAAAATTCAACTTGGAAGCTAACAGAGGTGATTAACAGGGAATGGAGGTTTGTCAAAAAAAAAAAAGTTAACACTGGTTACTCTCTGATTTAAAAAGGGGGGGGGGAGTGAGATGTCACCTCCATCTCCTCTACTACAACAGAATTCCTTATGCCACCAGGCTTGAAATTTTGGGCTGAGATAACTTAGAACTACGCCGCCTTCGGTCTGACCTAAGCGCAGTACACAAAATTATCTGCTACAGCGTCCTACCTGTCAATGACTACTTCAGCTTCAACCACAACAATACACGAGCAAATAATAGATACAAACTCAAGGTAAACCGCTCCAAGCTCGGTTGCAGAGAATGTAACTTCAGCAACAGAGTGGTCAATGCCTGGAATGCACTACCCGACTCTGTGGTTACATCCCCAAAACTTTAACCTTAGACTGTCTACTGTTGACCTCACCCCATTCCTAAGGGGTCCGTAAAGGGGGCTTGCATAAGTGCACCAAAATGCCTACTGTCCCCATTTATTTGTATTTATTTCCTATGTTCATAATCATTTTTATACTTATATCTGTTACCTTATATATGTTTGACAAATAAAATAATAAATAAATAAATAAAAGAAACACCCCTCCACTCCTGGTGCATATCCCCGCAAGCAGAAATTCTTCCAAACAAGGATGAACCTTCAAAGTTTGAACCTGGTTTGTATCAGGAGATGCCAGAACTGTAACTGAGAATTTGAAATTAAAGATGGTGGAAGGGAGCCCTTTCTGGGCCCAAACAACTTGCGTGTGCTTGGATTAACCCGAAAACAAACTTGAGTTTTTATAATACAGTTGCAAGATGGGGATGATTTACAGTATTTCGGTGTCAGTATATATTCAGGTGCAGTACAGTTTTTCATGTTTTGTTATAGTTTTTCATGTTTCGTGCATCCAGTTTTGGTCACCACCTTACAAAAAAAAAAAAAAAAGATGTTGAGGCTTTGGAAAAAGTGCAAAGAAGAGCAACGAAGATGATTAAAAGGCTGGAGGCAAACATATGAAGAATGGTTGAATTGGGTATGTTTAATCTAGAGAATCATGGCATCCGGCCCTCTCAATTCCTGGCAAATAGATGGGGAAGAAATGGAGGTAGTGACAGATTTTATTTTCCTGGGCCCCAAGATCACCGCAGATGGGGACTGCAGCCAAGAAATTAAAAGACGCTTGCTCCTGGGGAGGAAAGCTGTGGCAAATCTAGACAGCATATTAAAAAGCAGAGACATCACCCTGCCAACAAAAGTGCCTAGAGTCAAGGCTATGGTTTTCCCAGTTGCAATGCATGGCAAAGTGTCAAAGAATGGAGGCCTTTGAACTCTGGTGCTGGAGAAGACTCCTGCGATCACTTGGACTGCAAAGCAATCAAACCGGTAAGTCCTAGAGGAGATCAACCCTGACTGCTCTTTAGAAGGCCAGATCCTGAAGATGAAGCTCAAATACTTTGGTCACCTAATGAGAAGGAAGGACTCACTGGAGAAGAGCCTAATGCTAGGAAAGATTGAGGGCAAAAGAAGAAGGGGACTGCAGAGAATGAGGGGGCTGGATGGAGTCACTGAAGTAGTTGCTGTGAGCTTCAATGGACTCCAGAGGATGGTAGAGGAAGGAAGGCCTGGAGGAACGTTGTCCATGAGGTCGTGATGGGTCGGATACGACTTCGCAACTAACAACAACAAGTCTAGAGAAAAGGAGTGGGGGTGACATGATAGCAGGATTCCAGTATTTGAAGGGCTGCCACAAAGAAGAGGGTGTCAATTTATTTTCCAAAGCACCAGAGGGCAAGACAAGAAATAATGGATGGAAACTATTCAAGGAAAGAAGCAACCTGGAATTAAGGAGAAGCTTTCTAACAGTGAGGACAATTAACCAGTGGAACAGCTTGCCACCAGAAGTTGTAGGTGCTTCATCACTGGAGGTTTTTAAGAAGAGATTGGACAGCCACTTGTCTTAAACGGTATAGGGTCTCTGCTTGAGCAGGGGGCTGGACTAGAAGACCTCCAAGGTCCCTTCCATCTTTATTCTGATTCCGATTGATGTAGCATGGATTTCCATTGGCAGGCAGGTATGTTTTTGTGACATCCTTTATCTTTCCTGATAAATTTACAGCACCTAAGTTAGGACACCTGTCCTAAGTTTTTTCTTTTTTTTTCTTTTTCTTTTCGTAGAAAATTATCAAGGGGAACAACTGAACCAGAGTTTCCAGTCTGAAAACATTTGAAAACCCCGGTACTATAGCTCTTAATTTTAAATTCAAGATAGCTGTCTCGCCCTCCTCCATACTCTACCTTGAAATGATCTCGTGTCTCTTACATAAATAACTTATGTAATTATTATGTAAATGGTCATATAAAAAAAAACAACCACCTGGGTTTTTCCTTGAAATGTTCTAGTGCATCTTTTCCCCCTTTCTTGTACTTTTACTTTCCTGTTTTTCTTTAGTTTAGTTTCCTGTTCTTCCTTACTCCGTATTAGTTTGTAGTTTTTGTTTTTTGTTTTAAAACCTTTGATAAAATCATAAAAAAAATGGCCCAGTGTTCTATACAGCTAACATATAAATGTTATGCAAGTTTATTATATAACTGATTAAAGAACTTAAAAAGCCTGGTATTTGTTTTGGAAAATATTATCTGTGTTATTATACGACTTTGCAAGGAAAGAAAAAAGCTACTTCCATTTTAGGAATGACCACAGTGTGCAAAGGTTTGGATTTTGCTGATTTAGTTCAGTATATTGACTGTAGATATTAACCACAGCTGAGAAAATTTCTACAGTACTCATCCCAATTTTAAAACTGCAAGAATTGCTTCCGATGGATCATGTCATATCTCACTCTAGACCAGTGATGGGGAACCTTTTCGGCATCGTGTGTCTAAACCGGAACACGCGTGCATGCACATGCATGTGCGCGTGCCAGAGCACCAGAAACTGAAGACCAGCTGGCTGGCGCGCACATGCCTGTTTTTTGGCCATTTTTCGGGCTGAAAATGGCCTGAAAAAATGGCCTGAAAAACGGCCAAAAACAGGCCTTTTACAGGCCGTTTTTGGGGCCAGTTTTCAGCTGTTTTCAGCCTGAAAAAACAGCCTGAAAATGGCCTGAAAAATGGCCTGAGAATGGCCTGAAAAATGGCCAAAAACAGGACTTTTTCAGGCCGTTTTTGGGGCCAGTTTTCAGCTGTTTTCAGCCTGAAAAAACAGCCTGAAAATGGCCTGAAAAATGGCCTGAGAATGGCCTGAAAAATGGCCAAAAACAGGCCTTTTTCAGGCTGTTTTTGGGGCCAGTTTTCAGCTGTTTTCAGCCTGAAAAAACAGCCTGAAAATGGCCTGAAAAATGGCCTGAGAATGGCCTGAAAAATGGCCAAAAACAGGACTTTTTCAGGCCGTTTTTGGGGCCATTTTTTTTGCTGTTTTCAGCCTGAAAACAGCCCAAAAAATGGCCTTAGAACGGCCTGAAAAATGGCCCAAAACAGGCCTTTTTCAGGCTGTTTTTGGGGCCATTTTGAGGCCGTTTTTAGGGCCAAAAATGGCCGGAAAAACAGCCTGGTTTTTTTGCCATTTTTAGGGCCATTTTCGAAGACCAGCTGGCCGGCGCTTATGAAGAGCAGTTGGCGATGGTTGTGTGCCCACAGAGAGGGTTCTACATGTCACCTCTGGCACATGTGCCAGAGGTTCACCATCACAGCTCTAGACTTTGCTACCCACAAAAGCCACTAGAAACTGATGCCCTAGCCAAAAAAAATCCCTCATTTTAGGACAGATTTTGGTGTCTGCTGTAGGACCATCACAGAAAAGGTCAAGTAGAGATTTCTTCTTCTTTTTTTCACCCTCAGAATTCTCTGGGAAAGTGCCATTTCATTTGATGATAAATTACTTGCGCCGTCAAAATAATAATAATAATACATAACTTCAGGGCAACTGCTATGCAAATAAATATGAGCAGAATTAGAGAAAGGATTAGCCGTTGCTCCTCTTCCAGAGATACTTTGGCACAGAGCAGTAAGCTGACATGATTTAAGTGTGAAAGTCATCTGAGAAGCAAGAAAAAAATGTAATTCAAATCTTGCAGAGACGGTTGCTTGCAAAGACGGTTGGCAAGACGATGCAGGCAACACCTTGGGGACGAGAGATTAATTTGAACCAAGGCCCAAAAGTCATGCTAATACATTCAAAATAATCTACCAGCAGTTCTGCTTATCTTTTCCTTAATGCCTGATCCAGCTTTTGCCTGAGGGACTGGAGTGAGCAGCAACATGCTCAAAATCAAACAACAATGAATAAAATAAACAAGGAAACAACCCCACATACCAAATCCCAGAAACTCTTTCTTCCTATCCAATCAATCAGAGTAGAGCTGGAAGGGACCTTGGAGGTCTTTTAGTCCAACCCACTGCTCAAGCAGGAGACCCTATACCATTTTGGATAGGTGCTGTCCAGTCTCTTAAAAAGCTCCAGTGATGAAGCACCCACAACTTCTGGCGACAAGCTGTTCCTCACTGTTAATTGTCCTCACTGTTAGAAAGTTTCTCTTTAATTCCAGGTTGCTTCTCTCCTTGAATATTTTCCATCCATTGTTTCTTGTCTTGCCCTCTGGTGCTTTGGAAAATAAATTGACACCCTCTTCTTTGTGGCAGCCCCTGAGATATTGGAATTCTGCTATCATGTCACCCCCTAGTCCTTTTCTCTAGACTAAACATACCCAATTCAGCCATTCTTCATATGTTTTTCTCCAGCCTTTTAATCATCTTTGTTGCTCTTCTTTGCACTTTTCCCAAAGCCTCAACATCTTTTTATTTGTAATGTGGGGACCAAAACTGGATGCATGAAACATGAAAAACGTCACAAAACATGAAAAATGACACAAAACATGCAAAACTCTACTGCACCTGAATAAATACTGTATTAAATACTGTAAATCACCCCCATCTTATAAACTGTATTATGTTTCCATCCATTGCTGCTTGTCTTGCCTTCTGGTGCTTTGGAAAATAAGTTGACCGCCCTCTTCTTTGTGGCAGCCCCTCAAATACTGGAATACTACTGTCATGTCACCCCCTAGTCCTTCTTTTCTCTCGACTGGCCATCATCCCCCCCAAGGCTGCAAAAGGTGGATTGCAAAGCCACCATTTTGTGGTGGTCCCACCAGCAAATCTCAGGTGGCTTAGCCAATTTGTCTTATTAAACCTCCCCTCCCACCTCCCTTTTTCCAACCTACAGTATCCCGGGGATCCAGAAATGTTAGAACAAAGGCCACTTCTCATTTCCTCACCGCAGGAGGCTGCCTCTACTCAAATGTCCAAGGTCATCACGGTGATGGCTGCCATATCCCAGCTCACGATGCAATGGTCCCCTCCTCCCTCAAGCTCAGGGACAGATTGTCCTAAAGGGATTGAATTCAGTGTACAGCTGAATTAAACTCAGTCCCGGCATGCTCTGTTTATTGTAAGTGCTGTGGGGAATTATTGTCTCTTTGCATGAGAGCAATCTTGGGAGTCAGAAGGTGGAAAAGTTCATTTTGAAGAATAAGGATTGGGAAAGAGATGCTAAATATAACGGGCAGATCAGCAAGAAAAAGTGTAGATGGAAATATCAGGCCCATCACGTGAAGTGCTAATACCGCTTTATAATGCCTTGATAAGGCCACACTTGGAATACTGCATTCAGTTTTGGTCACCATGATGTAAAAAAGATGTTGAGACTCTAGAAAGAGGGCAGACAAGAGCAACCAAGATGATTATGGGACTGGAGGCTAAAACATATGAAGAACGGTTGCAGGAACTGGGCATGTCTAGTTTAATGAAGGACTAGGGGAGACATGATACCAAGTGTTCCAATATCTTAGGGGCTGCCACAAAGCAGAGAGTCAAGCTATTCTCCAAAGCACCTGAGGGTAGGACAAGAAGTAATGGGTGGAAACTAATCAAGGAGAGAAGCAACCTAGAACTAAGGAGAAATTTCCTGACAGTGAGAACAATTAATCAGTGGAACGACTTGCCTCCAGAAGTTGTGAATGCTGGAAGTTTTTAAAATGATGTTGGATAACCATTTTTTGAAGTGGTGTAGGGTTTCCTGCCTAAGCAGGGGGTTGGACTAGTAGACCTCCAACTCTGTTATTCTATTCTATTCCTGTATTATACAAGCAAGAATGATACTAGTCAATTGTGCAGAGGATCAAAAGATTTTGGTAACACAGGCCAGAACAGAGTAGCTGGTTGCTAACCGCATTTTTGTTCAGTCTGGGTACCACTAACACAAGCGAAGGAACAATTTCCTTTTGCAGATTTGCAAGACAAATACTAGCAGCTCGTCTATGTTCAGGAAGCAAGTTGGTGCAGAAAATCAGCAAACCCTGAAAGTTTTCAGAATCTTCACTCCTTCAAAAAAAATCATCATCATTATCATCATGTCACATAGAGAAAATGAATTAATTTTTCCTTGCGTTTCCTCAGGTACCATTCAGAGACAAAATCCTGCAGTGACCAAATCTTCCTGGCTGAAGAATTTTTGAAGTCTTCCACAGATCTACAAAACTGCACAATTTTATGAGAATGTCCACTAATGTCCAGAAGGTTGAAGGACCCTAATGTAAAAGAAGAAACTGGCAGCATGGCAAACAGTTGAAACACTTCTGACTTAAGGATTGTGTCTTTTTGAAACTTGCACAGCTTGGTCCCTAACCCTTATCTCCATTATACTTTAATTATATGGATTTCCTCAATGGTTTAATAGAAGGATTACCAAGATAAGATTCTGGACAATCGCATTTAGATTATTCTAGTCTCTTAAAAAAAAAAGAGAGATTTTTGTGATAAAAAAAACCATTATTGAGTCCCTGACACTTCTAAAGCTTGCTTGCCTCTGCCCTTTATTTTGAGATCTTTCTACTTATAGCCCATGATTTAATCCATACCCCTGCTTTTATAGGAAGCTAAAGCATTGGTAGGGACGTGGTGTGGCTCAGTGGCTAAGACACTGAGCTTGTCGATTGAAAGGTCGGCAGTTCAGCGGTTCGAATCCCTAGTGCCGCGTAACGGGGTGAGCTCCCGTTACTTGTCCCAGCTTCTGCCAACCTAACAGTTCGAAAGCACGTAAAAAATGCAAATAGAAAAATAGAGACCACCTTTGGTGGGAAGGTAAGTGTTCCATGCGCCTTTGGTGTTTAGTCATGCCGGCCACATGGTTACAGAGACATCTTCGGACAGTGCTGGCTCTTCGACTTTGAAATGGAGATATGTACGAGGGGAACCTTTATCTTTACCTTTTTAAAGCATTGGTATAAAAGTAACTTTGGATCTTTTCAAGTCAATTAAAAATCAGTATTAGGCTCGGTGAATTAGCTACAAATTTGGAGTTTTGATAGCTGCATAGGGGGCGAGTGGTGGAATATACTGGTACATCTCTGTTGTGTGTCTAAAAACAGTGCGATTTTTTTTAAAAAAGTCATGAATATAATTTTGATCCATTCCCAGGAAAAGTGTGCAATATGGGATCATTACAATTAAACCCTATTGAATAAATAATATAATCCCTTTTGATTTTGCTACATTGGAAAAATCTCCATTCTGAAGAAACGGTTTTAAAACTTTTGGCAATTCTTTTTTTCCAGTTGGATTCATCTGGACTTAAAAACTATTGTTATTTAATTTATTGGGACCAGAGTCTGTTGAAGGCCACAAATCGTGGCTGCTTAGCCACAAACGCCCTACCTTACCACCAGTGGTGGGTTTCCAATATTCTTACCATTGGTTCGCCGCGCACACGCACCCTCGCTTCACACATGCACCTTTTGCACATGTGCTTTGCTCTCTCTCGCGCCTTCTGCGCATTCCCCTGGCCTCGAAATGTAGCTAAATAGAATGGCATTACGCCGGGGCGGGCTGGGGGGAGGGCCCACCTGCAGTCGCCACTACCAGTTCACCTGAACTGGTACGAACCGGCTGAATACCACCTCTGTTTACAACTAGTTGTAGGAAACTGACAGAGCTGATTATTGTGGTCCGTCAGCAGCCTGCGGAGCTGGCAGCAGAGTCGGACAGCAATATGGCTGAGGAAGAACATGGGCCAGTCCTGGAGGCTGGGGAAGGCCCAGACGAGGGCTCTGCATCGGAGGCAGAGATGGGGCCAGGGCCATCTGGGAGTGATGCGTGGACTCCGGAGCCTCCAGAGACTGACAGCAGAGAGACAGAGGAACAGGAGGAGCCTGTTCCTAGTGCACACATGAGAAGAGCTGCCAGAAGGCAAGAGCAGCTAAAGTAAAGAGGACGACTCGGGAGTAAGGCCAAGAGATAATTGGCCCCTCCCATAAGGCTTAAAAGGCCAGCAACGGCTCTTGGGCTCTTTGTCGGAAAACAACGTTGTTAGATTTGTTTCTTGTCTTGCTACATTTATTTCTTATCGGCGTCTTCTGCTTTTGCCAAGAAAAGCCTTTGGCAGTTTGCCTAATTATACCAAGGTTGGTGATTAGACTGAAGAATTTATGTTATGAAGAATTTGTTTTAATTTACTTTGGACTACACTGAGAATGAGTTAATTCTCAGCTGTTCTAATAGTCTGTTTGTTTCGAACTGATTGCGTCTGATAATACCTACTTGGGCCTGGGTCACAACACTGATATTACTTATGGCAGCTCTGGGACACTGTAGTTGCTTTAACTAAACACACGTTAAGGATGTACAGGTAGCCCTTGACTTACAATGATTCACTTTGTGACCGTTCAAAGTTACAACCGCGCAGAAAAAAGTGACTTGCGACGGTTTTTCAGACTTAGGACTGTTGTAGCATCTCTATGGTCACGTTTTCAAAATTAAGAAGCTTGGCAACTGGCATGTACTTGTGACGGTTGCAGTGTCCCTGGGATCATGTGATCCCTTTCAGTAATTTCTTTAATTGTATTTTATCAGCTGTACATAACCCTGATCTGGGGCTATAATAAAGGATTTGCTTGTAATATTCTTGTGCCTATATCCCTAACATTTGGAATCCACCAAAATATTAAGAATTTTGTGGGGGGGGTTTTCCCCCCAGGTATAGGAATTGGTTAAGGTACTTATACAATACTGAGAAAAAATGTGTATAGGATTTGCGGCAATGAAATCATGGTATACATTGCTTAAAAAAATGAATTAATTCGAATGCTGACGAAAGCAAGGAAGGAAGCAGCAGAGCAGTGTAGTCAAAATTTGGGACGTTGTTCTGTTTATAATTTTCCCAAGTCTTTCTCCGTTTCTAATTATCACAGTTATTATTAATTTTTAGGTTATTTTCCCTTGTCATAGGTGCTGTATGTGTATCTGTGTCGGTGTACGATCTTCTAATACAAGGGGATCAAATTCAAGGCCCGGGGGCCGGATTTGGCCTGCAGGGTGCTTAGATCTGGCAAGTGGGGCCACCCTGGAAACAGCGAAGGATCGCCCCCCCCAAGATCAAACACAACCCTGATGCAACCCTCAATGGAATCGAGTTTGACACCCCTGTTCTAGTATGTCACTTCATGATAATTATAAATGGATATAAAAGGTTTACCACCCAGTAAAATTCACCACTCCCTCCATTTCATCGTGTGGAAAAAAAAAAGTCTCTTTAATCACATCCACAGCATTAGAATCCTAGATGTCAAAGTCCATAAAACTTTTTACATTTTTTGGAAGGGTGAGGGGGAAAAAAGCACAAATATACTTGTGTCTGGATTCAGGCTCATGCAGGTTACCTCCTTACTTTGACTCTTAAATA
Organism: Pituophis catenifer annectens; assembly: GCF_029215685.1. Taxonomy (NCBI): domain Eukaryota; kingdom Metazoa; phylum Chordata; class Lepidosauria; order Squamata; family Colubridae; genus Pituophis; species Pituophis catenifer. The sequence goes on along the minus strand of NW_027256886.1, from coordinate 87,047,661 downwards.
GACATTTGCTTATAACCTATTTACAGCATAAGCCCTACAAGTCCACCTTTCTGTTTCAGTGGCTGATTGGGTTGCATGTTCCTTACATCCATCCATCCATCCATCCATCCATCCATCCATCCATCCATCCAACACCCTGTTTGAAAAACACAAACCAATTTACATTTCAGTTAATACACACACATACACACACAAACACACTCAAGTTATTCTTTGGTGCTGCTGCTAGGATGGAAGGGAGATATGGAAATCTGGGTTATCAAAAATTAAAGGCCGCCTTGGTGGGACAGCTTCCTTATCAGCTTTATGCAGCAGCTTGAACAGTCCCGTTCCGATGTTCATTGGGATACCCATAATAATGCATTCAGAAACACCTGCAGGACATCAAGAAAAGAAAAGAAGAAAATGTTTCACACTTCCCCCAGCTTTTCTACGTTTATTTCTTTATTTCTTAAACAGATTGACCCAGCTGCCCAACTCACACAGGGTGACATAAAAAAAAAAAACCCTAATGGGATGAAACACGGCTGCTTTAAGAAACCACGTGCATCCTAATTCAATGTTGTGATTTATCTGTAAATCAACTTCTGCTATCAACAAATTGTTAAGTAGGCATTAGAGGAGTGTCACAAACTGCATTTTGGAATCTTGGGAGCCCGTTTTGGGTATGGCTAGTCTAGAGAAAAGAAGGACTAGTGGGTGACAGGATAGCAGGGTTCCAGTATTGGAGGGGCTGCCACAAAGAAGAAGGGGTCAACTTATTTTCCAAAAGCACCAGAAGGCAGGACAAGAAACAATGGATGGAAACTAACCAAGGAGAGAAGCAACCTGGAATTAAGGAGAAAGTCCTGACGGTGAGAACAATTAACCAGTGGAACAGTTTGCCTTGTTGTGAGTGCCTCATCACTGGAGGCTTTTAAGAAGAGACTGGACAACCATTTGTCTGGAATGGTATAGGGTCTCCTGCTCAAGCGGGGGGGTGGACTACAAGACCTCCGAGGTCCCTTCCAGATCTATTCTGTATTAACCCTAATTCAGATGTTTTCAATGTGCTATCAAGAATGTAATGTTCAGACACAGGAATATACGAAGGTTTCAGCCTACTGATGTTTCCTGATTGGTACAGGATGCACAAGAAGCGTGGGAGAGATCTTCACCAGTTTTGATTAACATAATTATTCTGAATTAGATTTTGGAGGGGTGGGGGTTAATTAAGGGCTGTGCCTCAAACTCGTAACCCCTGCCAGAAAAATAAATTTTGACAAACCCTCTTATAATATCAATAAATCCACATACAGTGGTGGTACCAGTTTGCTTTGAAAGTCATTGAATTTGGTACTCAACACATTTTGACGTGAAAATTTTGGCCCGGTACTCATTGTTTCTTTGGTACTCAATGGACAAGCTAGAATTTAGAAATAGGAATAGAATAGAATGCAGAATACAATTGAATAGAATAAAATGCAAAATACAAGAGAATAGAATAGACTATGGAATAAGAACAGAACAGAACAGAACAGAACAGAACAGAATGCAGACTAGAATAGAATAGGAATAGAATAGACTATGGAATAAGAATAGAATGGAATAGAATATGGAATAGGAATTGGAAGGGACCTTGGAGGTCTTCTAGTCCAGCCCCCTGCTCAAGCGGGAGATCCTATACCATTTCCGACACGTGACTGTCCAGCCTCTTCTTAAAAACCTCCAGTGATGAAGCACCCACAACGTCTGAAGGAAAGTTGTTCCACTGGTTAATTGTCTTCACTGTTAGGATGTTTCTCCTCAATTTGTTGACGTCGGCTGCTTCACTACATGACTACATGACTCACTACAATGACTCACTACATTATTCCTTTCGGGTACTGTTTGGTACTCTTATTGAGCCTCCCAGAACTAATTAACAAAGAGTACCGAGGTACCACTGTATAGACTTTTTTCCCTTTTTAAAAAACTCATTAATTTATTGTACCACATTTGAAAAGTCAAGAGAATGGACTTAATATATTTGGGGGGAGGGGGAGCAGGGGGACTGAGCAGAAAAGGCCTTCCATTCTATATTTTTTCACTATACCCGAGGACTTCAATTGATTTTACATGAACTGATTTATAGAAACTTTTATGGCTGGGCGACATCCTGACTGAACCGTAAACGAACCTACAAATACTTACCACACACTGAATCCTTCTGCCCAAAGTATGCGGCGTCGAAGAGATGGTCTGCTGTCTTTTCGAAGGACGCAAGCATCAAGACGCTCTCTTTCATTTTTGCCAGCCCAAATCTAGTAATTCCCAGAACTTCACCCTAATCCCCAAAAGAGGGGAGAAAAAGCCATTAACATTACTAGAGAACTGCCGAACGGGTAGACAGGGGGTGGGAGAGGCAAAATTTGCAATGCTCCATTCCGAATTTCATGCTACAAGTGATACCAGATAGAACCAACAAGGATTATTTGATTTCTCAAAGTCTTTAGTAAAGCATGTACAAAATACAGCTCAACAACAAAGAACTCAAGGGATGGGAGGAGAGGTGGGATTCAGCCGGTTCGGGCCAACCGGTAGTAGCGACCTGTGGGTGGGCTGCCCAACCGCCCAGGCGCAATCCCATCCTATATTCCTGTGTTTTGTGATGCTGCACGCATGCACGGATGGCATGCGCTCATATTTCCGGTGCTGGGCGAACCACTTGTTACATTATGTAAAGCCCACCTCTGGATGGGAGTATAAATATAAATAGAATAGCACATAATTCTTTATGGGCCGAATGCGATTGGACACACAAGGAAATTGTCTCTGGTGCATAAGCTCTCAGTGCACATGCAAACAACTAAGTGACGGATCAATAGTGACAACCATTAATCATAAGATACAACAAGGGATGAATCGTAGATACCAACAGGAGAAGGTATTAGGAAAAATGAGAAGATGAGAAAGATAATATCAACCCAGCCTACTACATGGGTAAATGCCTTTAGGCCTAAGACAATGCTGTGGGAATCAGGTTTTTGGCAGCAGAATGATGGCAGAGGGGAGAAAACTGTCCCTGGGTCTAATTGTTTTGGCTTGCAATGCCCTATAGAGGGGTCCTGGGGGGAGGAGTTGAAACAGTTTGTTTACAGTAGTGGCCAAAATTGTGGAAACCTTTTGGGAAAAATGTATTTTCTAAAACTAGCTAATAACACCACTTCTTTTAGGAGCAGTAACATAAAATTACCGTATTTTTCAGAGTATAAGACACACCTTCCACCCCCCTAAAAGGGGCTGAAAATTTGGGTGCCTCTTATACACTGAATGTAGCCCCGCCCACCCACTGGCCCCCATCCTTTGGCCTCTGCCTCCCATCAATTTACCTCCTCGCAGCAAGCAGCAAGAAGAAGCAGCCCATTTCAGCTTCAGTACAGTCTAATTAGCACAAGTTGATTGTCCCTTGGATCAGCCTCCTGACTCTCAGCTGTTTCAGGCTGCAGGGATTGCCATGGCCTATTGCTGCGTGGGCCTCTGCTGCTTGCTGCAAGGAGGTAAATTGCTGGGAGCAGATATTTTTTTCTTGTGCTAATCAAGCTATGCTGAAAACGAAAATGAAAGTAAAGCAGGCTGTTTGCTGCAATGAGGCAAAATTGCTGGGAGGCAGATTTCTTTTTCTTGTTTTCCTCACCAAAAAAGGTAGGTGCGCCTTATAGTCCAGAGCGTTTTATACTCTGAAAAATACGGTATATATCAATGGAAATATAATTTAATCAAGAATGTAGTACAATAACTTGTATGAAGGATTTGCTATTAGAATAGCAGCTACAGTATAAAGAAGAAAAGTGAAACACGTAGGAAAAAAAATGAGATATACAAAAATTATCACCATAGAAAAAACAAGATATACAAAAATTATCACCATGTCAGTTAATGCTTAGATGGGTAACCTTTAGCATGAATTACAGCCATACAACGTCTTCCCATGGAGTGAACCAAGTCTTTTTAGTTCTGCAGCTGTTCTAATGTGAAACCAAGATTGAATGATTGATTCTATGAATTGGGTTTTATTTCTGGGTCGCTTCTGACTAACAAGTTTCTTTAGTCGGCTCCATAGATTTTCAATTGGGTGAAGGTCTGGGCTATTCCCCGGCCATTTAAGCAGTGGAATAGGATTATCTTGAAACTCCAAAAACAAGTGGTGTTATTAGCCATCAAACCTCAAAAATACACATTTCCCAAAAGGTTTCCACAATTTTGGCCACTACTGTATGTCCAGAAGTGAGGGGTCTGTAGATATTTTCTCAGCCCTCTTTCTGGTTCATGCAATACACAGGTCCTCAATGGAAGGCATTCTCCCATTTAAAAATTCTCCTCTCTAAAGGAGAAGGGCCCCTGCCCAAATCTCATGCTGGTATTATTGCTAAACCTTTCTTAGCATTTTTCTTCGTTTATATATTTTTCAGGGTGAGAGAGATGAAAGAATGAGTAATTTTATACAATAATGGGAAAAATTTTTTAAAAAAACCCCAAACCTTGTAGGTCATTAGGTCCGACAACAGCATGACATGCCTCCGATCAATACTCATTCCGTGGTTTACCATAGTATATTGGATTTCACTGATAATAGTGGTTCGTGCAGCCTCAATGCCCAAGGTTTTCTCAACCTGCAAGATTAATTTATGTTGCCTTAACGAAATAGAAAAATCCTTATTCAATTTTCTCTGTTCTCCAACCCAATTATATTCATTTCTTTACACATTTCTATGGCATATCTGATAGATAGGTATGGCAGAGAAATATGTAAAGAAGTAAGTTATCTACCTACCTACCTACCTAACCTACCTCTCTCTCTCCCCCTCCCTCCCTATTTCTCTCTCTCTCTCTCTCTCTCTTTCTCTCCCTCCCTCTCTCTCTCCATATCTATCATCTATCTATCTATCTATCTATCTATCTATCTATCTATCTATCTATCTATCTATCTATCTATCTATCTATCTATCTATCCCTCCCTCTCTCTCTACCTCCCTCCGTCCGTATCTATCATCTATCTATCTATCTATCTATCTATCTATCTATCTATCTATCTATCTATCTATCGTGTTTATCCAAAAACATCACCCACCCCAATAATAAGCCCAACCCTAATTTTTTTGGGGGTGGGCCTAATATTACCCCTATCTCAAAAATAAGCCTGGGGGGTGGGGATGGGTGTGGCCAGCACGACTGGCGGCGCGGGTGCAGGAGGGGGTGCAACTGTCCAGCTGCAGCTGCAGCACGCTGGCCCCTTGGGGCAGCGCAAATACCGCTTTTGCCCTCCCCATTTTCCTCTGGTTCGCCAAAAAGCCTCCATTCCTCTGAAGGTTCGGAATGGAGGCGACGGTACGTCCACGATGTGTCCAGCTCACCGAGTCTGGCCTGCTGCACCTCAAAAAAAGTAAGACCGCCTCGAAAACAAGCCCAAGTGCTTATTTTCAAGTCTAAAAGAAAATAAGAATCGGTCTTATTCTCTTATTCTGAGAAACACGGTATCTATCTATCTGTGTCTGTCTGTCTATCTATCTGTCTGTCTGTCTGTCTTTATTCATCCTCTATTCATCCTCTCTCTGTCTCTGTCTCTCCCCCCATTCACCCACCCACCCCAATGGGAGACATATCCAATACATTCCTCCTCCTATTTTCTCCGCAACCACACCTGTGAGGTGGGTTGGGCTGAGAGAGAGTGACTGGCCCAAAGTCCTCCAGTTGGCTAAAGTGGACTAGAACTCACTGTCTCCCAGTTTCTAGCTTGCTGCCTTAACCATTAGACCAGGGGTCCCCAAACCCTGGTCTGTGGACCGGCACCAGGCCTCGGCATGCCAGAAACTGGGCTGCGCAAACAAGCGAAGCCCCATCCGTGGGATGCAGGCAGTCTCTCTCCACAGAATGGGTCCCTGGTGCCCAAAAGGTTGGGGGCCACTGCATTTGAGCTGCGGTGGCGCAGTGGTCAGACTGCAGTACTGCAGGCTACTTCTGCTGACTGCCGGCAAGTTGGCAGTTTGAATCTCACCAGCCTCAAGATTGACTCAACCAATTTGACAGTTCGAATCTCACCAGGGTCAAGGTGGACTCAACCTTCCATCCTTCCGAGGTGGATAAAATGAGAACCCAGATTGTTGGGGACAAGATGCTGACTCTGTAAACCGCTTAGAGAGGGCTGTAAAGCACCGTGAAGCGGTATATAAGTGCTATCACTATTAGACCAAACTGACTCTGTATATATGACTCTTTATGCCTTCATACAAAGATAAGTTTTCTTTTTCCCCATCATTATGTCCAGAATCATTTACAGTATGAACTTACTATCATCCTTATACAGACCCTCACAAAACTTATATTAGGCCTATATCGTGGAGAAGGCACCAAGGTTAAACGAAGGCCTTATTTTAATACTTAAGTCAGTTCATGGAAGAAGCAAGATTTGAACCAAGCAGTAATGTGACATGTTAGGACCCCTTTCTTAACTGCTCTGTTCCACCAATTTATCCCCTCTTCTGTTATGTTACCTCATAAGTATTGTTTGACGTCGTTCTGGTTCCTTTGACCCCATGAGTGGCCATGACAGCTCTCAAGTTGTCACCTTCCACCAACAATTTGTACTTTTCCTTGCCACTCTGTTCGTCGATATGAATGACGGCACGAGATACCTCTGGGATACCTTGCACTACGACCTAGAGGTTGAAAAAGAAACAAGCAGAAACAGAAACATTTGATTTTTTTCCCCTCAGGATTAGTAGTGCAAAAATAGAACGACAAGCTTCCTTCACAGTTTTTACTAAGACTTGGGAGTTCATCTGAATGTTCTCCCGGAAGGAAAATGGGTAGAATATGAATGAACAAGAATCTCAGAGAGTTAGGTATCTCAATTCTCTGGTGGATTAAGCAGCTGGAGGAAAATCATATCATTACCATTTATTATTGCTTATGATTATTTAAATATGATAATTCTGGATTCTGTACATCATCGGCAGCCCCTGGGGTAAGATGCTTCATAAATTTTGCAAATAAAGGCTTTCTGCTTGATCAACATTTGCTTTTTAATCAGGTCAGAGTGTATGAGATCGTGAATAATCCGTGATTTGATAAACCCGAGTCTGGAGGACTATCAAGTTGGGGATGTTTTGGAGAAGGACCAAGAAGATAGTATCGATAGTCAAAGGCACCTTAGGGTGCAATTCCCAAAATAACTGGAGCACCACTTAAACACCATCATCGGCATTGACAAAACCACCATCAGTCAATTGCAAAAGGCAGCTTCGGTTGGAACGGCTGACATCCTGCAAAGATACCCTCAAATATCCACATCCGCCTAACCCAGATCTTTGGGAAGGATTTTAAACATCTGGCTGAATGTCAAAAAAAGCCGTAACAAAAGTTGCAACAATATTAAGAATTCTTTTTTCCCCCTTTTCTTTTCTGTTTGGAAGACTCTGAAGTCGATCGATTTCCAGAAAGAAAGAAAAAAACCTTGAACAATTTCACTTACTCATCAATGACAATAAAATGAAGAATGCTCACCTTTGGCAGGTCTTCTTTCAGGGACTGCAAGACGTAATACATGGAGCTCTTGCTATTCTCTCGGGGAGTAACGCAGACTACCGCTTCCCCATGGACAACTACATCCCCGGGCTTCACTCTGAGCTTTGAGACGCAAATCGAGTATCTCACAGTCTCCGCATTAACCTGTGCGTGGGGAGGGAGGGGGGGGGGGAGACTGTCATTTTATTACCTGCATCGGTTTTTGGCCTCTGATCTGCTCCCACAAGAATAGAATAGAATAGAATAGAATAGAATAGAATAGAATAGAATAGAATAGAATAGAATAGAATAGAATAGAATAGAATAGAATGCAGAATAGAATAGAATAGAATATGGAATGGAATAGAATATGGAATAGAATAGAATGTTGAATAGAATAGAATGGAATGGAATAGAATAGAATGTGGAATAGAATAGAATAGAATATGGAATAGAATAGAAGGCAGAATAGAACAGAATGCAGAATAGCATAGCATAGCATAGCATAGCATAGCATAGCATAGCATAGCACAGCATAGAATGCAGAATGGAATGGAATGGAATGGAATGGAATGGAATGGAATAGAATAGAATAGAATAGAATAGAATAGAATAGAATAGAATAGAATAGAATAGAATAGAATAGAATAGAATAGAATAGAATAGGAATTCTTTATTGGCCAAGTGTGATTAGATACACAAGGAATTTGTTTTTAGTGCATAAGCTCTCAGTGTACATAAAGAAAAAATAAAATATATCAAGAATCATAAGATACAACACTTAGTGATGGCCATAGGATACTAATAAGCAATCAAATCGTACTAGGAAACAATAAAAACAATATAAGTTGTAAAGATACAAGCAACATGGATATAGCCATAAGTGGGAAGAGATTGGTACTAGGAAGGATGAGAAAAAGAATAGCAATACAGACTTAGTAGTTCATTTGACAGTGTTGAGGGAATTATTTGTTTAGCAGAGCGATGGTGTTCGGGAAAAAACTGTCCTTGTGTCTAGTTGTTCTGGTGTGCAGTGCTCTATAGCGTCGTTTTGAGAGTAGGAATTGAAACAGTTTATGTCCAGGATGTGAGGGGTCTGTAGATATTTTCACAGCCCTCTTTTTGACTCGTGCAGTATACAGGTCCTCAACGGGAGGCAGGTTGGTCGCCATTGTTTTTGATTGATTGATTCTATTTTAATTAGTTAAAATAATTAATTTAATTAATTAGATCGATTCTACAATTGTGATTGTAGAATTGCTACCAGATAAGAGGTTCCAAAGTTAACTTTTGAACCAAAGGCTTAAAATGGGAACTGATTCTAAGTTTTAATCTTTACCTTCTTTCTGAAATGCAATAACCTTCAAAACCTACACCTGTATTAGGGGACTCTCATGTTCGTACTTACTTCCAGCCTCAGCAGCCTAATCCGTTCCAAAGAAAGCTTGACAAGAATAAAACAGTCGTCAGGAAGGAAGACTTCTTCAATGTATTCCGAAATCTGCAAGGCCAAACAAAAACTTCTCAAGAGCCAGATTTGTGTCTGAATACTCACAGCATTAACCACACAGAACAGGCAGTCCTCGATTTACGACGACAGTAGAGGCCAGAATTTCTGTTGTTAAGCGAGACAGTTGTTAAGCGAGTTTTCGCCCCATTTTACGACCTGCCTCGCCACCGTTGTTAAGTGAAACCCTGCAGTTGTTAAGTTAGTCACATGGTTCTTAAGTGACTTTGCTGGTCAGAAGGTTGCAAAAAAGGAGATCACGTGACCTTGGGCCGCCTCAACCGTCATAAGTACATGCCAGTTGCCAAGCGTCTGAATTTTGATCACGAGATCGTGGGGATGCTGCAACCTTCATAAGTGTGAAATATGGTCATAACTCACTTTTTCAATGCTGTTGTAACTTTGAACGGTCACTAAACAAGCTGTTGTAAGTCAAGGACTATTGTAAAGACTTTGCAAATACAGGTAAACCCCTGACCACAATTGAGCCCGATGGTTGCTAAGCGAAACATTTCTTAAGTGAGTTTCTGCCCCGTTTTACAACTATTCTTGCCACCATTGTTAAGTGAATCCCTGCACTTAAGTCGTTAAGTGAATCGGCTTCCTCATTGACTTTTTTTTTTTGTCAAAAGGTCACAAAAAGAGTATCACGTGACCCCAGGACACTGCAACCGTCATAAATACGAGTCAGTCACCAAGTGTCTGAATTTTGCTCACGGGAACATGGGGATGATGCAATGGTTATTAAGTGATACCGTGATTCTCCGAAAAGACGACCCTGTCTTATATTTTCTTGAACCCCGAAATAAGCGCTTGGCCTTATTTTCGGGGAGGTCTTATCATTTTGGGGTGCGTGGAGCAAGATGGGGCTCCTCTTGTCATCTTAGCTGATTTCCAGCTCCGCGTTTAAATATTTTCGGGGAGGACTTATTTTCAGGGGGGGTCTTATTTTAGCGCATGCACTCAAAAGCCTGATTGGGCTTATTATCAAGGGATGTCTTATTTTTGGGGAAACAGAGTAAATGGTCCTAAGTCACTTTTTTCAGTGCTGTTGTAACTTCGAACGGTCACTAAGCAAACGGCCGTAAGCCAAGGACTACCCATACATACAACGAGCTATTTAGTTGTTAAGAAACACACTGTACCTCTCCCAGAAGTGTCTTTTCTATTCTTCCTTTGACCAAACGAGCAAAATCAGGATCATCATCTATGTCGAGATGGGCAGTGATAATTGGCGTGCTACACGTAAGCAAGTAAAGCATAAATGTGAAATGGTTTTTAATATATATATATATATAGTATAAGTAGACATTTTATAATTCACGCAACAAAAAGTGCAAAACTTGACGGCCGTGACCGGGAGGATTTTTCATCAGGTTCGCCTGATTCGCCAGTTGCGTCCCTTTCTGGATCGGGACTCGTTACGCACAGTCACTCATGCCCTCGTCACCTCCCGCCTGGACTATTGCAATGCTCTCTACATGGGGCTCCCCTTGAGGAGCACCCGGAGGCTCCAACTGGCGCAGAGTGCGGCCGCGCGGGTGGTAATGGGAGCGACGTGGCGCTCCCATGTGATACCTCTCCTGCGCGAGCTGCACTGGCTCCCGGTGGTCTTCCGGGTGCGCTTCAAGGTTTTGGTTACCACCTTTAAAGCGCTCCATGGCTTAGGACCTGGTTATCTACGGGACCGCCTACTACCACCAATAGCCTCCCACCGGCCAGTTCGCTCTCATAGAGAGGGACTCCTCCGGGTGCCGTCAGCCAAACAATGTCGGCTGGCGACCCCTAGGGGGAGAGCCTTCTCTGTGGGGGCACCTACCGTCTGGAATGAGCTCCCCCCGGAGATACGGAGGATCCCGGATCTGCGCACCTTCCGCCGCGCTGTGAAGACCTTTTTATTCCAGCAGGCGGGCTTGGCCTAATCTCTTCCCTTTTAAATATGTAAATTTTAATCTGTTTTTAAATTATTGGGGTGTTTTAATCTGTCTGGGCCAAAATAATTTAATTTGATTTTATCTGGTTTTTAAATTTTTTATGTCTATGTTATTTTATTGTTTGGCTGTTCACCGCCCTGAGTCCTTCGGGAGTAGGGCGGTATACAAATCGAATAAATAAATAAATAAATAAATAAAACCAGCGCAAAGCAATATATGCTCTCCCTATTAATGTTCTCAATGTTTTATATATAAATTACACCAACTTTAAATAGATGCTTTGCTATCTCCTAGCGTGGTACTTGGAGCAAGTATCTTTTAAGACCGACGCATCACAGAATTTTAAAAATTAGTGATTCTTTTAAGGCCTCGTTTGAAATTGGGAAGAACTAGCAAGAAAGAATGGGCTAAGGCAGGACTAGAACTCACCGTATCCTAGTGATTGGTTCAAAGTCACCCAACTGACTTCAGCGGCTAAGGCGGGACTAGAGTTCACAGTCTCCTGGTGATTGGCCCAAAATCACCTAGCTGACTTTCATGGCTAAGGCGGGACTAGAATTCATTGTCTCTTGGTGATTGGCCCAAATTCACCCAGCTGACTTTCATGGCTAAGGCGGGACTAGAACTCACAGTCTCCTGGTGATTGGCCCAAAGTCACACAACTGGCTTTCACGGATAAGGCAGGACTAGAACTCACAGTTTGTGCTTTCTAGCCCAGTGCTTCAACCAGTAAACCAAACTGACTCTCAATTTTTTTTTTACTAACTTCCCTTGGTACAAAAGACCTTTTAAAAAAATATTTGGAGCCCAGTGCTTTTTAAAATACGGAACCAAATTCACAGTTCTTCCACATTTTTATTTGGAAATTTGAACGTGTGTGTATCCCTTCCTATTAAAAAAAAACAAAACCTCAAAGTTCTCTCCATGATATTCTACTCAATAACTGTAAATGTTATTTTTCTTAAAAAAAAAAAAAAGGCAAAAATTGGAAGTGAGACACCTAATTATGATCCAGAACCATTTCTGTAGCCCACATACCTGATGGCTTTGGAGGCATTGATGATCTCTTTGATCCTTGGCACTCCTAAGGTGATGTTCATGGAGGCCACACCAGCAAAATGGAAAGTCTTGAGAGTCATCTGCGTGCCGGGCTCCCCGATGCTTTGCGCACAGAGGGCTCCCACTGCAGAGCCAGGCTCCATCTGCGCCCTAAGATATCGGATTCAAAGAAACATTGATTTTCGTTCATTCCACAGCTATCAATTTCCTTGACGCTTCGTGGCTGCATTGAAAATACCTCTTTATCAATGCCTTGGTAAGATCACACTTGGAATGCCGCATCCAGCTGTGGTCACAACAATGTAAAAAAGACTAGAAAGAGTGCAGAGAAGAGCAACCAAAATGATTAGGGGACTGGAGGCTAAAACATATAAAGAACGGTTGCTGGAATTGGGTATGTCTGGTTTAATGAAAAAAAGAACTAGGGGAGACATGATAGCAGTGTTCCAATATCTCAGGGACTGCCACAAAGAAGAGGGAGTCAAGCTGTTCTCCAAAGCACCTGAGGGCAGGACAAGAAGCAATGGATGGAAATTAATCAAGAAGAGAAGCAACCTAGAACTAAGGAGAAATTTCCTGAAAGTCAGAACAATTAATCAGTGGAACAACTTGCCTCCAGAAGTTGTGAATACTCCAACACTTTTTAAAGAAGAGATTGTCTGAAACAATCCGAACCATTTGTCTGCAATGGTATAGGGCAGGGGTGTCAAATTCTATTTCATTGTGTTTGACCTTGGAGGGGCGGGGGGGGGGGGGGCGCGTGGCCAGCTCAATGTCACTCATGTTGGGGGCACCTGTGATGACCCAAGCGCTCTGCCAGTGAAAACCCAAGCTCCGTTTCGGCTGCGATGGTTTCCTGCAACCCTCTGCCAGGGAAATCGGAACTCGGGAGGGCTGCCTTCCCAAGTGCCATTTTCCTTGGCAGAGGCACTGTGGGCCAGTCCTTCCCTGTTTCCAGGGTGGCACCGTGGACCAGATCTAAGCACACCACAGGCCGAATCTGGCCCCCGGGCCTCGAGTTTGACACCCCTGTTATAGGGTTTCCTGTGTCAGGGTTCATATGGCAACTCGAGAGGAGGCCAGGGATGCTTTGCGAGTTGACATTCTGCCTGAGCAGGGGGTTGGACTAGAAGACCTCCAAGGTTCCTCCAAGGTTTGTTATTCTGTTCTGGTAAAACATAGCCGAGTTCTTGAAAGACCCAGTCACATTCTCTGTATTTAAAATGGAAATTCTCTGTGCACCATTCGAGAATCGTTGCTTGCCTGAAGCTCAATTGAATCTGCGGTCCAAAAACGTATACAAGGTTACCAATCCTTTGGGAGGAGGACATCAAAACTATTTATTTATTTATTTACAAATATTTATATGCCGCCCTTCTCCCAAAGGACTCAGGGTGGCGAACACAAGTTAAAAACATACAATAATAAAGGAAAATCTAATTAAAAACCAATTAAAACAGGGATAAATAATAATAAACTAGGTGCCCAAGGCAGTTAGATTCAACCCCGTCTGTAATTTTACCAGATGCCTTTGCGGTTTCTCATTCCTCAAGGTGCGATCCGTAACCCGTTCTCTTAAATCATTTTTATGCTTCCGGTAACGTGGGAATGATCAGTTGCGTGAAATCTGGAAATTCTCCCTTAGGATCACAAGGTAGGCTTTTCCAAATTATTTACAGATCTTCACAGATCTTGAGCATGGACGTACATAGGAGCAGAATCATCTCCCATCCCCCAAAAAGCTTATTTATTTACTTATTTATCCTCCCCCCCCCCGGCAAAAAAAAGAAATTCCCACATATTGCAGGTGTGTTTTTCACCCGCTCGCTTGAGTGCACAAACACCAATGAGCAGAGCACTACAGTATAGCAATAGCACTTAGACTTATATACCGCTTCACAGTGCTTTTACAGCCCTCTCTAAGCGGTTTACAGAGTCAGCCTGTTGCACCCTATAATTTGGGTCCTCATTTTACCCACCTCAGAAGGATGGAAGGCTGAGTCCACCTTGACCCTGGTGAGATTTGAACTGTCAAATTGCAGTCAGCCGGCAGTCAGCAGAAGTAGCTTGCAGTACTGCATTCTAACCACTGCACCACCGTGGCTCATAGAGTCACATTCCCCATCCCTGTGCTGTATTGGTAACCCAAAGCAGGGGTGAAATCCAGCAGGTTCTGGAGAACCGGTAGCGGAAATTTTGAGTAGTTTGGAGAACCGGCAAATGCCACCTTTGGCTGGCCCCGGAGTGGGGTGGGAATGGTGATTTTGCAATATCCTTCTCCCAGGAGTGGGGATTTTGCAGTATCCTTCCCCTGCCATGCCCACCAAGCCACACCACGCCCACCACACCATACCCGCAGAACCGGTAGTAAAAAAAATTGGATTTCACCACTGACCCAAAGCATTTAAATATAGGTATATGATTATCTTGAAACTCCAAAAAAAAAGGGGGTGTTATTAGCTATCAAACCTCAAAAATACACTTTTCCACAATTTTGGCCACTACTGTATACAACACTCATCACCAATATCTATTCATTATACACAGGCTAACTGGCTATTTATAGATTACTTTTAGCAAAATTAGAGAAGCAACCTAGAATGTAGGGAGATATTTCCTAACACTGAGTACAATCAACCAGTGGAAGAAGCCTTCTTGTTAATTTTTCCTACCTCATATACTTCTCTCGGCAGATCTCCAGAAATTTTTCCAGCTGGGTTGGAGTGATTCGGTCCAATTGGTATAAAACATAGGGCTAAAGGGATGAAAACCCAGAATGATTACAAGTATATTCGATATATTAGTCAATAATTGAGTGTTGTGTTCTCTACATATCGCTAAAAAGGTCACCGAACTTCTTGTACTTCCTCAATTATTCAGGCCGTTAAGATCCTCCTTTCCACCGCCCAAACTATATATCCCAAACTACAGAAAGCACCCGTTATGCAGATTACCTCTGTTGTGCCATTGTCATTAATGCCATACTTGTCCCTGGTTTTCTTGATCTTTTCAGACATGCTTTTGATGAATTTTTTAATTTCCTGCAATAAAGAATATCATGTGTTTAGCTTTGTGTTTCGTTTCTGCCAATTAATGACGAAAAGTCACCAGCACAGTACATTACACTAGGGGAGGGGGAAAAAAAGTGATTAGGAGAAAAAATAAAAAATAAAGAGTCAAAGTCAAACTCAATCACTGCTGACTTTCTAGGCACTGGAGTTTTCTTGCCAACAAGACTCTGTATTTAGAATTTCTTTCCTGCTTCCCAATTACAGACCTAGATCCTTCTCAGATAGTAAGTCTCCCATCCAAGGACTACCAAGGTTGTCCCTGCTCAGCTTCTTAGTTTTGAGTGAAGTCAGTGAAGTGCTGCCATCTACTGGCCCATACATAAAAAAGGAATTAGGAAGTTGACTGGAAGAACTGAATTTCCTGACACAAGAGCCAGGTTTTTTTACATTGGTTTTGGAAAGCATCTATGATGTAACATTCAGAAAACTTAGCAAGCAGAAATAAAAGTATTATAGTTGTCTTTTCTTGTGTTGGGATTTTCTATTCTTATTTTACATTTTTCAAATAAGAGGAGGGAGATAAAACGCAATGGAATGGAAGAGAGGAGGAGGAGGAGAGGAAAAGAAGAAGAAGAAGAAACAGAAGAACAAGAAGAAGAGGAGGAGACACCTGCTCCCCTGAAAATTAATATTAGGAAGCACCCAATGAAATGAATGTATCAAAGGAAGAGAGGAGGAGGAAGAGGAGGAGAAAGAAGAAGAAGGAGAAGAAGACAAGGAAGAGGAGGGGAAGGGGAAAGGAAGGAGGAGAAGGAGGAGGAGAAGAGGAAGAGGAAGAGGAGGAGGAGGAGGTGAAGAAGAGGAAGGGTAAAAAGGAGAAGGGGAAGAAAAAGGAAGAGAAGTAGGAGGAGGGGGAGGAAGAGAAGGAGGAGGAGGAGGAAGAGGAGAAAAAGAACAAGAGAAGGAGGAGAAAAGAAGGATGAGAAGAGGAAGGGGAAGAAGAAGAAATAGAAGAAGAGGAGGAGGAGGAGAAGGAACAGTAGGAGACACCTGCTCCCCTGAAAATTAATATTAGGAAGCACCCAATGAAATGAATGGACTAGACCCACCCTCCTAATTTAATTCTGGACACACCGTAACAGCTACTAACCATGATTTGCTGGTTTACTCGTTTATTTAACCGCTGGATTGGCCCACTTCATCAATCTATCTGTCTGAAACGGAGCTTCGCACGTGAGTGCAAGCGCCCTCCCCACACGCGAGTGGAGCTTTGTGTGCACATGCCTGCTGGCCCGTTGCCTGTGCAGGTGGCGCTTTGCACACGCGCATTTGCCCATCTCTCCCACAGCCCAGTTTCGAAAAGGTAGTGGGCCGCAGCCCAGGGTTTAGCGATCCCTGTTCTATCTATGCTTTTGTACCCTTGTTAACACATTTGTTGTTTTCGTTTGTTGAGAACTGGTGGTAGAGCAAGGGTATTGAACTCAAGGCCCGGGGGCCGGATTCGGCCCATGGGGTGCTTAGATCTGGCCCGCGTGGCTGCCCTGGAAACAGCAAAGGACTAGCACGTGGTGCTTCTACCAGCAAAAATGGAGTTTGGGAGGGCCGCCCAGAGCTCCGTTTTCGCTGTCAGAGGGTTGCAGGAGGCCGTCGCAGCCGAAAATGGAGCTCAGGAGCCCATTTTCTCTGGCAGAGTGCACGGGCCACCACAGCCCCCCCCCCCGACACGAGTGACGTCGAGCTGGCCACGCCCACTCCAGCCCCCGCTTCCCGAGGTCAAACACAACCCTGATGCGGCTCTCAATGAAATCGTGTTTGACACCCCTGGAATCGAGCCACTCTTCAAACAAGTTCTTGCATTGAAACGGGAGACTCAGTGAAGCGAGCAATCAAATATTTAGAGCAGAAAAAAAGTGGTGTGTGTGGCGGTGGTTGTTTTTGCAAAGACAATACAGGGAAGGTTTTCAGGAATGAGAGAACGGTTTTTCTCTCTGAATCTAGATCAGGGGTCTCCAATCTTGGCCACTTTAAGGCTTGTGGACTTCAACTCGCAGAATTCCTCAGCTAGCAAAGCTGGCTGAGGAATTCTGGGAGTTGAAGTCCACAAGCCTTAAAGTGGCCAAGATTGGAAACCCCTGATCTAGAGTAACACAACGAATACAGCAGGAAACAAATTGTGCGCCTGTTGTGACTCAGGCTCCCGAGCCTGTCCTCACAGAGGAAGATGACTCTGAAAGTGATGGGGAGGAACTGACAAGCCTTCCCTCTCCAGGACCCTCCTTTCTGGCAACGCCTCAGGTTCCAGCTGAAGGCCAGGAGGAAAGCATGTCCGGGCATCCACTAATAGGGAGTGATGAAGATCAATCTTGGATTGATCCCAGGCAGCGTCGGAGGGAGAGGCGTGCGCAGCAAAGGAAGAGGTGTGGAAGGGCCAGAGATTGCTGCGTCACTGAGCCATTCCCCACAGGGGATAAAAGTGGGTGGGGTTGCTCTGCAGGCTCTGTGAAGGATAAAAACTGCATATCGTGAGCTTCGGATGGGATATTTTTCAGAATTAAGGCTTGACTTTGTGAATGACTTCTGACTACTCTTTGAATTCTTGGTTGCCCCAGCAACGGACTACAGATACGCTGACTCCTGTTTCTAGAGGTGATAAGAAACTTGGCAGGCATTCGGAAAGTAGCTGCCAGAATTTTTATCTGCCAAAGGGATTCAGGTCGGCTTGTAAAAATAAATTACTGGGAGACATCTTTTGCTCGTGTGTCTGCCTATGTGAGGTGGGGGGACAAAACAGCGCCCCTGTCAGCTTCAGTGAATTTTACAACAGGATTTTCATTTGAACGACCATGCACGGGGGTAAGATTCTGCCAGCCCCCCCACCCCCCCCCCCCAAAAAAAACCCAGCAAAACAATCGGGACACATTTTAAAGGTTAACAAAAAAGGAAAGCAAACATTCCAAGCAGTTAAAAGACTTGAAATTTTAGTTGGAAAAGCAATATTTATGTATATGTCAGTTTAGACTTCGGGCAAAAAGGGAAAAGCTGTTTTGGAAAAGGAGTTTTGTTGCCGGAATAATGGACACGGAATGGAAAATTGTAACAAGGGCTACAGAACGAAGTTGGCAGCTGGGGGGTGTCTTTAGTTTTTTCCCAGGAACAGCACTAGCATGCATACAGCATTTAAGGTGCAATCCCGTAAGATTTTTTTTTTTTGAAAAGGAAGTTTATTTATTGACTTCCTGAACATCCCAAAGGTGCTTTTTCAAAAGACAATTGGACTTTCTTGTTTGTTTTTTCCTTGAAAACATTTCACTTCTCATCCAAGAAGCTTCTTCAGTTCTGAGTGAGAAATGTTTTCTAGGAGAAAAAAAAAAACAACCCAAGAAAATCCAGTCGCCTTTTGAAAAAGCACCTTTTTGGACAACCATGACCTGGATGATTGAAAATCTCCATGGACTTCCTGAATTACCTCCAAATGAAATTCCACATTTTTCAAAGCTCTGGCACCAACAGTTTATACCATAATTCCAAATGTTTTTGGGGAATTATTAGCTTGCATCCCTTCTACTTATATACTGCTCAAAAAAATAAAGGGAAGACAAGCAGAAGACATCCGAGATCTGAATGAATGAAATAGCCTTATTAAATACTTTGTTCTTTACATGCAGTAGTTTATACACTGCTCAAACAACTAAAGGGAACACAAAACTACTGTATGTAACGAACAAAGTATTTAATAAGGCTATTTCATTCATTCAGATCTCGGATGTCTTCGGCTTGTCTTCCCTTTATTTTTTTGAGCAGTGTATATGAATTTAGAAGTCTGTGTTGGCAATGAGGTACAGGTTAGCTTAGATTATAGTGAACCTCTCGGGTAATACTTAATACTCTTCTTAGAACTTTTTGGTGCTTTTTACTTCATCTTCAAGAAGGGACGGAGGGAGGGAGGGAGGGAGGGAGGGAGGGAGGAAGGAAGGAAGGAAGGAAGGAAGGAAGGAAGGAAAAAGGAACGAAAAGTGGAGGCAGGGAGGGAGGAAGGACCAGCACGGGAGGGAGGGAAGAAGAGCAGAGGAAGGGAGAGAGGGAGGGAGGGAAGAGCAGAGGAATGGAGGGAAGGAAGGAAGAGCGGAGGGAGGGAGGAAGAGAGGGAGGAAAGGAAGAAAGAGCAGAGGGAGGGAGGAAAGAGTGGAGGAATGAAGGGAAGGAGGGAGGGAAGAGCAGAGGAATGGAGGGAAGGAAGGAAGGAAGAGCAGACGGAGGGAGGAAGAGAGGAATGGAGGGAAGGAAGGAAGAGCAGAGGGAGGGAGGAAGAGAGGGAAGGAAGGAAGAGCAGAAGGAGGGAGGGAGGAAAGAGTGGAGGAATGAAGGGAAAGAGGGAGGGAAGAGCAGAGGAATGGAGGGAAGGAAGGAAGAGCAGAGGGAAGGAGGAAGAGAGGGAGGAAAGGAAGAAAGAGCAGAGGGAGGGAGGGATGGAGGGGGGAAGAGCAGAGGAATGGAGAGAAGGAAGGAAGAGCAGAGGGAGGGAGGAAGAGAGGGAAGGAAGGAAGAGCAGAGGGAGGGAGGGAGGAAAGAGTGGAGGAATGGAGGGAAGGAAGAGCAGAGGTAAGGGAGGGAGGGAGGGAGGGAAGAGCGGAGGAAGGGAGGGAGGAAAGGAAGGAAGGAAGATATCCAGAGTAGAAATTGACAATGTAGAATCTGGTCTTGGTTTTCCTTCTAACGAAGTCTGAAGTCAAGAAAAGGCGATACGGAAGGTTTTGAGAAGGTCCATGGCCTGCATGTTGTTGGGAGCCTCCAGCTTTTGCAAAACATCATGTGTGCCTAACATGAGAGGCTGCATTTCAATCTCCACTAGCAAACTAAGATCCAGCACTAATAAACCGGGCAGGTTCCAGTATGACGTGGATTGATTTGACTATGTTTCTACACTGCTCCAATAGCCAACTGACTTTAACGCATTATGAGCCTCGGCATAATGTGTGCACAGACACACACCCCAGACACACACACCCTGCACACGTGCGCACACACGCATGCGTCAATTACCTTATTATAGGCCACGTAGCCGCTTTCAGTTAATGCCTTCAAGAATGAATAGGAAAAACAAAGCGGTGTTCTGCTGTTGTTGAAGTAACACTTCTCTGCTTTTTCAACAAACAAACATGTTTTTTGCCACTTAGTTTAGCTTTCTTTTTTTTTTCCTCTTTCTCTTTCTTTTCTTTCCTTTTCTTTTTCTTTCTCTTTTCTTTCCTTTCTTTCTTTCTCTTTCATTTCTTTCTTTCCTTCCTTTCTCTTTTTCTTTTTCTTTCTCTTTTTCTTTCCTTTCTCTTTCCTTTCTTTCTTTCCTTCCTTTCTCTTTTCTTTCTTTCTTTTCTTTCCTTTCTCTTTCCTTTCTTTCTTTCCTTCCTTCCTCTTTTTCTTTCTTTCTTTTCCTTTCTCTCTCTCTCTTTCCTTTTTTTCTTTCTTTCCTTTCTCTCTCTCTCTTTTCCTTCCTTCCTTCCTTCCTTCCTTCCTTCCTTCCTTCCTTCCTTCCTTTAAACAAACCTCTGGTTTTGGATATCAAGGATATCAAGCATCCAGGCAAAGAGCTCTAAAATAATAAAGCCCTCCCTTGTCTTAAAACAACATGTGGTCTTAAAAGTGAAGATTTAGGAATTCTTATCTGTTCTGGGTTTTCGAGATGTTAGGGGGAAGACAGGGACGAGGGAGATGCTAACGTACATTAGTCTCAAATCCATTTACTGAATGATCAAGATAGGAATACGAGGACATTCGTTCGGCGTTTGAAAGAAGGCGGCGCCCTTTATGAAAAATCATCTTCGTAATAAAAGGAGATCGAGAAACAACCCAATACCTGCAGGAAGCTGTCCTGGCAACAAAGGAATTCGTTTTTCTTCATGATGGATTCGGCGGTGAGCACCAGTTCGTTTTTACTAAGTGCGGGCTCGCTTCGGCTGGGATAGACCGCCTAAAGGCACAAAACAGCATGCAGATCAATGACAGGGCCGTTTTATGCTTGGGGTTCCTTAGAAAATTCAATAGGCATTCGGAAGGGATGCTGCTGTGCAGGCTTGTACAAATATATAACCCTCTGTAGATGGGACTTGTCAAAGTACCGTATTTTTCGGAGTATAAGACGCACCGGAGTATAAGATGCAGCTTAGTTTTTGGGGAGGAAAATAGGAAAAAAAAATCTGTCTACCAGGTATTCATCTGGCTAGCATCCTTAGTCTGGTCAGCTTCAGCACATTAGTTTGCTGGTTTTTTTATCCCAGGCTTCGGGATAAAAAACAGCTTTTAAGGCACAGCCGAGAGGAAGCAGCAATGAGAAAAGCAGGCAAAGCAAAGTGGGGGGAGGAGATATCGCTTCACTCAGCTAGCGTCTAGTTAGGGCTGAAAAAAAGCTTCTAAAGAACAGCTGAGAGTCGGAGCAAAGCATGGAGATCGCTTCACTCGCTAGCGCCTCGTTAGGGCTGAAAAAAAGCTTCGAAAAAGCTACATTCAGAGTATAAGACGCACCCAAATTTTCAGCCTCTTTTAGTGGGGAAAAAGGTATGTCTTCTGCTCTGAAAAATACGGTAGTTTCCCCAAAAACAACGTGGGATAAAACCTTGCAAGATGAAGAAATCTTGCAAGGGCATTTCAGCTGCAGAAACTGAAATGATGACGGGATCAAGTGGTATTTTAAGTCCAAGGCCTTCAATGGTTTGGTGGACAGAGCCATGAGGGCGCAGTGGCTAGAATGCAGTACTGCAGGCTACTTCTGCTGGCTGCCAGCAGTTCGAATCTCACCAGGCTCAAGGTTGACTCAGCCTTCCGTCCTTCCAAGGTCGGTAAAATGAGGACCCAGATTATTGGGGGCAAGAGGCCAACTCTGTAAACCGCTTAAGAGGGGGCTTTAAAGCACTGTGAAGCGGTATATAAGTCTAAATGTTCTTGCTATTGCTATCCAGAGGATTCTTCTTCTTCTTTAAAAAGAATACCCAGTGCTAATACTTACTCTGACGTTGTCCAGAACGCGCTTGAACTCCAAAGGTTCATCTTTTCCTTCCATGGCGGCAGGATCTAAACCATCCCCACCATAAATGAACTGGATAATGTCTCCCGTAGAACTCCTGACGGTCAAGTCATACTGAGAACAAAGATCTTCAAGGGATTTCACCAATCGCCTCTGGGAGAAGATGGAGAAATACCTTCTTCAGTACACAGCCACGAAATATTTGTTCAAGATGAGGGTAGTAGCCAGTTCCTACTAACTACCACAAAAAGGAGTTGAGGTCTACTTCCTATTTTTGAATATCCAGAAGAATGTTTATTCAGCTATACAGCTGAATAGCAAATGTAAATTATCTATCTATCTATCTATCTATCTATCTATCTATCTATCTATCTATCATCTCTCTCTCTCTCTCTCTGTGTGTGTCTATATCTACCTCTCTCTCTCTCTCTCTATGTCTATATCTGTCTATATCTATATCTATATCTATATCTATCTCTATCTCTATTTCTATATAACTATCTCTCTCTCTCTCTCTCTCTCTCTCTCTCTCTCTCTCTCTCTCTCTCTATCTCAATACATTACACATTTGTGGTTTATAACCAGACATTTACTCAACTGAAATGTAACTCTAAAGCTAATCTTCTATTCAAGTTTCTTAAGGGACCAAATATATTAACTAACACCCCGGGTTTTGTTAATTAGCTTGGCTATATTCATCCTGTCAGAAAACTGTGGATACAACAGTTGGTTGGTATTTCTTTTTTATTTATTTCTTTATTCTCAGAACTGAAACCAGACAGGAGACCGAGACTAGTCGGCAGGGAAATAACTCTTGACCTAACGGAGAATAAATGCTTACAGTTGGCTACATAGAGGGTCCCCCTATAGAAAAGTGCCTCCAATTACCTGCATGTATCCCGTTTCAGCTGTTTTTACAGCTGTATCAACAAGACCTTCCCGACCAGCCATGGTGTGGAAGAAAAATTCAGTGGGAGTCAACCCAGAATAGAAGCTGTTGGCCACAAAACCTTTAGCAGCTGGAAGCTGAAAAAGGAAAATAAAAAACAACTTTTGAAATATATCGCTGTAGAATTTACTTCCACGGTCAGCATGCTTAACATGTTAGAATCGTACTGGTGGGCACAGATTCAGATCGCCATTGGGCAATTAATAAGCACATCGATCTAATTGGCTCCATGTGATTTGTCACGAGGGTCAAATCAGAAGACATCTGATCACGTAGAAGCAGGTAAAATATAATTCAAAGAACACACATGCTTGTGATCAGAACTGGTAAGGTAATACAGCATTTTTGTGCAGCCTTATGAATGTTTCAGACACGCCACATGAAGAGTGTATATAATCTATAGAAAGCAACAGTGGAAACGGTGCATCCTAGCAAAAGCTGTAAGTCTGAGCAGCAGTAAACTAGCACAATTTTGCACATCAAAGCTCATGCACTAGAAAAAGACTCAGAATAACAAGAGTTGGAAGAGACCTTGGAGGTCTTCTAGTCCAACCCCCTGCTCAAGCACCTGTCCCAATACCATTTCAGACAAATACTAATGCAAATGCTAATACCACTCTATAAAGCCTTAGTAAGACCACACCTAGAATACTGCATCCAGTTTTGGTCACCACACTATAAAAAAGATATTGAGACTCTAGAAAGAGTGCAGAGAAGAGCAACCAAGATGATTAGAGGACTGGAGGCTAAAACATACGAAGAACGGTTGTAGGAACTGGGCATGGCTAGTCTAGTGAAGAGAAGGACTAGGGGAGACAGGATAGCCGTCTTCCAATATTTGAGGGGCTGCCACAGAGAGGAGGGGGTCAACCTATTTTCCAAAGCACCTGAAGGCCAGACAAGGAGTAATAGATGGAAACTGAGCAAGGAGAGATTCAACCTGGAAATAAGGAGAGATTTTCTGACAGTGAGAACAATCATTCAATGGAACAGAAGTTGCCTTCGGAAATTGTGGGAGCTTCATCACTGGAGGCTTTCAAGAAGAGACTGGACTGCCATTTGTCAGAAATGGTGAAGTGTCTCCTGCTTGGGTGTGGGGTTGGACTAGATGACCTTCAAAGTCCCTTCCAACTCTGTTAATCTGTGTCTCAATAGTTGTCCAATCTCTTCTTTAAAACCTCCAGTGTTGGGGCGCCCACAACTTCTGGAGGCAAAGATTATTACTCAAGATTATCCAGCATTTCTCCTAGGCCACGAAAGCAATTTAGTGTGACTTTAATTCTTTTTCAGAACCACAGCTACTCTGGGACCATGTACCCTGCTTGAGCTGAGGGTTGGACTAAAAGACCTCTAAGGTCCCTTGTTATTCTGAGTATTTTTCTAGCGGGTGTGTTATGGTGCCAGTAGAAAAAAAAAAAGCCTTATGCCAAACTTTTCCAGCTTTATTCCATTACAAATAGCATCTTCTATTTCCTGGTGGGACCTGCAGGATTCCACTTCCTGGGAGGAAACCGAAGTCCCAAAATTCTCTCCATTTCCCAAATGAAGAGACCAGGACAAGCTGCCCAACAAGAAATGCCTTGTATTTATAGAATAAGATTCACATTCTGTCCTGTGTCTAAAACATAGTGTTTTGGTTCTTTATCCAAACAGCAGCAATCAGCATTCTGATTGTGGCTATTAACCGTTCAAAATGATTATGTCCTATTATCCTTGTAGGAACTTCATAGCACAGGTCAACTGTTCTTAAATAATCCGAACACTTTCATCCAGAGGAAGGCCTGAAAGATTTGAATGACTCTTAGCTGTCATTTTGTGAGACTGGATTGGCACAGTGGCCAAAGATGCTAAACTAGGAACAAGGAGAGCAATATTTTAGGTCCATGATGGCGAACCTATGGCAAGCCTGCCGGAAGTCGCGCGCAGAGCCATCTCTCTGGGCACTCCAGCCATCGCCCATTGCTCTTCCGGGTTCCGGCGTGCACATGCGCATGTGGGAGCATCGGAAACCGGAAGAGCAGCTTCCTGGTGTGCATGCGTGTGCTGGGAAGCTGAGCTTCCAGTTTCCGGCGCATGTATGCACGCTGGCCAACTGGTCTTTGAGAGCACATGCATGCCAGAAATCGGACATCCAGGGGACCGGCACACATGTGCACGCCGGAAACCAGAAGCTGAGCTTCCCAGCATGCACATACGTGCCAGGGAACTGTTTTTCCGGTTTCCGGCACTCCTGTACGTGAGCACTGGGGAACTGCTCTTCCGGTTTCCGGCACTCCCATATGTGTGCAACGGGGAGCTGCTCTTCCGGTTTCCAGTGCTTCCCTGCACGCGTGCACTCCCATTTTGGCACTCGGTGCTGAAAAGGTTCGCCATCATGGTTCTAGGTCTTCCTTTGGCATGGTTCTAGGCATGGGAGGCAACTGTTTCTGGTTTTGGGTCAGCTACTTTCCCTCACCCTTAATCTGGAAAGATGAAAGACACTGGTAAACTATTTCTGAAAATGTTGCCAAGAAAACTGCAAGGGATTGTGGTCTTCAGGAATCAAGACGAGGATCATAACAACACCAACATCACCTGGATCAAACGTTCCCCTTCATCTTACGTTTTCACCGCACAACTTCATTGGACAATATTGCCGAGGTCTTATCTACCTCCCAGGCTCCTTACCTTGGAATGCTTCTCAAAATGAGGCAAGGATCGATTTTCAAAGCCATCGGGCACTCGTGACCCACTGATGGCTTGTTGTCCTACACAAGCAATCATCTGGGATATATTAATAAAGGATCCTATGAGGGGAAAAAAAAATGACAGCAACGAAGGTCAGCGGCAGCTTTTTCTCCTGACTGAAAGCAAACACATTATCACACTGTTTCCCCCGCCCCCCCCAAATTCTACGACGAAAAGTAAAATATCAAAAGTCAATATAGAAAACTTGTTCCGCTATCCCAGGGGTGCCAAACGGGATTTATTCGAGGGCCAGATCAGCATTGTAGTTCTCCTCCGTGGGCCGGTGGGGGGTTGGGGTGGCGGAGGGGAGACACGACAGACGCCTCCTGCAACACCGTGCCGGCCAAAACTCTACCCCGTTTTGTGCCTGAACAGCCTCCTGCAGTATTTTACCGGCCAAAATGGGGCACGGGGGGCCGCATGCGGCTCCCCCCCCTCATTTTCTCCCTACATGGCCTCGTGCAGCACTCTACTGGCCGAAAACAGGCCAAATATGGGCTGCGCGGCCTTTGATATTTCCAGGCCGGTCCCGCAGGCCTTGAATTTGATACCCCTGCGCTATCCTATAATGTTGCATTCATTGTGAATAAATTCTCCTTGAGATGGTTTTAGTCTCTGACTGATTGTGAAGCAATCCCTACACCACCAGCTGAGCTAACAAAACCCACAAAACAAAGCATGGCCAGGTCTGAATAATGGTGAGAGAAGAGCCTCCCGGGAAATCTCAGAGCTTTAGGGTGAACTGTGTAGGTAGAGAAGAGTAGGCAGAGCTGGGGGGAGGAGGCAGAGTTAAACATGTCATCAGCTTAGAGTCCTTACGTTGCCACAAATAATCCAAGTTCAATCCCCTTTGAATTTCTTATTTGGTGCCAATTTAAATGTTTAACTTTAGTTGACTAGATTCTTGTGAATAGGCTTAATAAATCTTCTGTGCTGCAACTTAACTTAGGAGGCGCAGTGGTTAGAATGCAATATTTCAGGCTAACCCTGCCCACAGCCGTGGTTGACTCAGCCTTCCTGTCAGACCTGGAAGCCATCTTTCTACCTTTGAGCCTTCAGGCTTCAGGCCTGCCACAAATTCTACTGTTGGAAAATGGGAGGTGGGGATTGTATAGAGTGAAGAGGATATGTAGTCAAAATAAAATTCTTTTTAGAAAGTCAAGGCCGTTGTGCCCTGCAGCTGTGCTGAGAAGAATGAAGATGTATCTTCTGTTCCGGAGGGTACCTGATTGGCTGTGTGGTGGACATGTGGGTGAAGGGCAAGGACTTGAACTTTCTTTTGGGTGAGGAAAACCCGGAAGCTTTCAGATTCGGGTTTTCCCAGATGTGCCAATATGACATCTCTAATAAAAATTAGCTTTTGAGGAACTTCAAGCTTGGAGTTTGATTTCGTTGGGGGTGTTACTTGGAACCCTGACATCCTTCCGAGGTCAGTTGAACAAGGACCCAGATAGTTGAGGGCCATAGGCTGACTCTGTAAACTGCTTAGAGTGGGCTGTAAAAGTACTGTGAAGCGGTACATACCGTATTTTTCAGAGTATAAGACGCACCTTCTCCCCCCAAAAAAAGAGGGTGAAAATCTGGGTGCGTCTTATACTCTGAATGTAGCCCCTCCCACCTTCTCAAACGGAGGTTTCAGAGGCTGAAAAAAGTATCAGAAACGAAGCTTCAGAAAAAAAGCCCACAGAGCTTCAGAGGCTTTTATTCTGAAGCTCTGTTTTGGAGGCTTTCAGAAGCAGGAAAAAATGTTTTTTCTGAAACAGAGTTTCAGAAGTTTCAGAGGCAGGAAAAAAAAAACCCTCCGAAAAATACGGTAAGTCTAAGTGCTAGTGTGACTGCTGTTGTCTCAGCCTCCCATCCTTCTGAGGTGGGTAAAATGAGGACCCAGATTGTTGGGGGCAATAGGCTGACTCTGTAAACTGCTTAGAGAGGGCTGTGAAGAACTGTTGAAGAGGTATATAAGTAAGTGCTATTGGTGTTGCTACTAAAATATAGTCCTGATCCTTGAACCTGAGAAACTGGAAGGGTGAAAGTCAACCAGAAAGAGAGCAATGGCTAACCACTTCTGCATCCCTGCTGAAAAAACGCACAGGGATGTGTCCATGAAGCCCCCGCGGTCTACTAAAAAGAGACATAACCTTTCACCTAAAAAGTGGAAAATAAATCCTTCCTCAGCAATTCTGACCACGTTTGCCCAACATGGAGAAGATCTGATTTAAATGATCCATGGTCAGAAATTACCAAACAGAGCTGAAAAAGCAATCTGCAAGTCCTAATGGACATACTGTATTTTTCAGAGTATAAAATGCACCGGAGTATATGACGCACCTTAGTTTTTGGGGAGGAAAATAAGAAAAAAGCTGATTGGCGGGTGGATTGGCCTCCTGGAATATCCCCAATCAGCTGTTCCCAGAGGTGAATTTTAGCAACAGGTTCGTTGCGAGCTCTGTGCCTTGCTTTTTTTTCAGCCTCTGAAACTTCTGAAACTCTGTTTCAGAAAAAACTTTTTTTTCTGCCTCTGAAAGCCTCCGAAACAGAGCTTCAGAAAAGCGAAGTTTCAGAGGCTCTTTTTCTGAAGCTCTGTTTCGGAGGCTTTTTTTCTGAAGCTCTGTTTGGAGGCTTTTTTTCTGAAGCTCTGTTTGGAGGCTTTTTTTCTGAAGCTTCGTTTCTGAGGCTTTTTTTCTGAAGCTCTGTTTGGAGGCTTTTTTTCTGAAGCTTACTTTCAGAGGCTTTTTTTCTGAAGCTTACTTTCAGAGGCTTTTTTTTCTGAAGCTTCGTTTCTGAGGCTTTTCTCAGCCTTTGAAACCTCTGTCTGAGTATGCAGGCAAGCTGTCCACTTCATATATGCGTAAATAGCTTGAGCTGCATCCAGCTGTCTTAAAACATAGACGGAGAGCAAACTGAAATTGGATGGTCAATCCTACCTTTTGAACCACAAACGGCCATCGTGAGGGGGCTGTTACTTTTGTCTAGTTCTCTAAGGCAGGCACTGCCAGCGTGGTCTCGGATAACAGACAGTTCCTTCAGAATCAGGGCCTAGGAAAAAGACTTGATTAACAAACGATGCTTACAAGAATTTGCCTGTTTTCATTTCGTTATAACCGGGTCTAATCAGAAGTAGACATTATTCTTAAGATAGCAATCCAACACATATTGTTTGGAATAGAACAAAGTACCCCAAAATAACGGACAAAAGATTAATTGCTCTGAATTTTCCCAGGGGATCAGACTACCGTTAGTGATTACTAATTGTAAGAATTTGTCCTGCAGTGTTTCTTTCAGAACTAAAAGAGGACGTAGCTTCTGCGGCGAGAGAAATCAAGAAGAGCTGCCTCGTTCTTTAATTTCAAATCATAATAAACCAGGAGTTTGAATTTTAATGACTACTCCGCACCCGCTGCAGACTTTACAATACTGTTAAAGGGAAAACAGTCCTGTGCTGGATCCAATTTCTGAACTTGACATGCATATAGAATAGAATAACAGAGTTGGAAGGGACCTTGGAGGTCTTCTAGTCCAACCCCCTGCTTAGGCAGGAAACCCTACACCACTTCAGACAAATGGTTATCCAATCTCTTCTTAAAAACTTCCAACGTTGGAGCATTCGCAACTTCTGGAGGCAAGTTGTTCCACTGATTAACTGTTCTGTCAGGAAAACTGTCATATTACTCATTAATTTATACATTGCTTCCTTCCTCAGTTATCTTTGTTAATTTTAATGTTAACATTCATTGTTTTAATATTTTAATGTTTTGTACTGTTGGTTTTATCTTTGCTGGAAACCACTTAGACTCGCTGTTAAGACTGACTCGCATTTTCACATACATTCCGCTTTGCTCGCGGCTTGACAACGAAATGGAGGGGGATAGAATGAAATGTGAGGGTGGGGGGGAATGGCATCTAAGCATCTGTTGGTTCCCGTGAGACATTGCTTCCAGCTCAAGGGCACACCGAGCAGGTGTCTCAGCGTGGCCAGCAGGTTCCCATAACAAAATCAGCAGAAGTGATTAGTGGACGTAATGGACTGTGGGTGGCCCGTAGGGAAAGAGGAGAAATAATTATGCTTGCTTTTGTGTGGGAAACGCAGAGCTGGTTTTGTTTCTTCTGTGCCAATGTTGTTGGTTTTTTTTATTCTTGGTAAAATAATGTCTTCTTTCTGGATTCGTCAACTGGACAGTTGACAAGTCGTTTGATGGCGAGATGGGCGGCATATAAACTTAGTAAATAAATTAAAATTTGCATAAGGGGTTATAACTAACTTCTAGTGTCTCCTCCGCTGTGCAGCCGGGCTGCTGCTGTAGCTTTCCAGTCTTCAAGGCTTCGATATATTCATCGCATTTCTTGTAGCCAGCATTCAGAAGTTCGTATTTTGCCTTCAGCAAGCCTTGGCCGGGGGTGACATCGCCAATTCCAATGGAAAACCCACGATTAGCTATGCAGTGGCGAAGAAAGAACAAACGTCTGCATCAGCACACTTGCAGTAAAGGAGAACATTTTACATGAGAGGATTGCGAGGTGATTCTTTTGTTGGTTCTGGCTGCCAAGACTTTTAAGTTCTTTTCGGTATAGGACTGGGTCACCCCATTCTGACAAATAAATACTTTAGGCCAAGGGTGGGATTCAAAAATTTTAGCAACCGGTTCTCTGCCTGGTTGCTGGGTGGGTGTGGCCATTGTGGGCATGGCCTACTCTGCCCCTGCACCACAGCGGGGGTGGGGGGTGTTTTAATCCTCCCCAAGCATTGGAGGCTTTCCTCGAGCCTCTGGGAGGGCAAAAATAGCCTCCCCCGGGTTCCAGAGGCCCTCCGGAGGCCAAAAACGGTCACATTTCCGCACTTCTGGGAGGCTCGTTTTTTGCCCTCCCCAGGCTCCAGAGGCTTTCCTCAAGTCTCTGGGAGGGTGAAAACAGCCTCCCATGGGTCTGGAAGCCCTCTGGAGGCCAGAAACAGGCCCGTTTCCAGACTTCCAGAATTTCCAGGAGGCCCGTTTTTCACCTTCCCAGAGCCTCCGTGCGGGTGCTGCACTTACTTGGTATCCAAAATGGGCCGCGTGGAGACTCCTGGGAAGGGCTGGGTGGACAGGGCCAGCCAGTCCTTGCAACTATCGGTTCGGCAACCAGATATAAAATTAGTATCCAGTTCGCCTGAACCGATCCGAACCGGCTGAATCCCACCCATGCTTTAGGCTCTTATTAAAGAATATCACCTGTATTTCCTAGAACAGGGGTCCCCAACCTCCAGTCTGTGGACTGGCAACGTTCTACGGTGTGGAAATGAGCAAAGGCCCATCCGTGGGATGCAGGCAGCATGCAAAACCAAAACCCCTCCAGTCCCTGGAAAACTCTCTCTCCATGGAACCGGTCCCTGGCACCCAAAAGATTGGGAGCCACTGCCTTAGGATCTTAGGGTGGGTGTCAACCCTGTAGCTGATCTGGCCAAAGCCATCTTGGAGTTTCAGTGTTGCCATACCAGTGTGGCAACACTAAAGCTGAGGGATGGGGGGAGGGGGTTAGAGATAGCTGGGGTTTTGTAGCCAAAATAAAATACTTTCTCTTGGGAACCAAGGACATTCCCACAGGTGGCCAGAGAGAGAGGGGAGGAGTGATGTCAGCAGACAAACAGACAATGCCTTGATTGGACCATGTGACTGATTGTTTGGGATTGAGGGAAAACTTTTACTTTTAATTAGGTGAAAACCGCTGGAACCTTCAGAGTCGGTTTTCAACAGATCTGTGCCAAATTGATATATCCAATAAAGCTCTTCTTTGAGGAATCCGTCTGCCTTCGAGTTTTCCTTGCTATGGATCTATTACTTGGAACCCTGACAGTGAGGTTATTTTAAAGAAGTACTTTCACTGGACACCCAAGAGAATATTTCCAAAGGATTGGTTCTCAACCACTTTATGATGGAAGTATAGGTTAGGGGAGACAATCACACATAGGATACCAGGCTTATCCTACGACTACCATATTTTGATTCAATATTTATAAATTTGGGTATGCAGTATCGGCAAATAGAATAGAATAGAATAGAACAGAACAGAATAGAAATAGAATACAATAGAATATGCAATGGAATAAGAATAGAATAGAATATATGCAATAGAATAGAATAGAAAATAGAATAGAATAGAAAATAGAATAGAATAGAATATGCAATGGAATAAGAACAGAATAGAATAGAATGTATTTAGAATAGGATAGAATAGAAAATAGAATAGAATAGAAAATAGAATAGAGAATAGAATAGAATAGAAAGGAACAGAGCAGAACAGAATAGAATAGAATAGATTTTTTTATCGGCCTAGTGTCATTGGACACATAAGGAATTTATCTTTGGTGCTCCCTTTTCTCATTTTGCTCCCTTTTGCCTTTCAGCTCCAATCCAGGAGCCCTCAAGCAATTTCATTCACGACAAACCATTTTATACCAAATTTATATTTTTCCTGATAAAGAAATAAAGGGAGACTAGTTTAGATCTATTTCAAGCTTTTTAGCTCTCATCAGCCAGCCATACCCTTACTTGGATTCGAACTTGGGCTGCCTGCATGTTAGGCAGTTGAATTAACCACTGAGCCACATGTTG